>NW_027478572.1:0-600000 GCF_051014685.1 Ptiloglossa arizonensis | reverse complement strand
TTCTTCGTTTTTCCATTTCTTTGTTCCTTTCTCCGTTTCTTTCTTCGTTTCTCCGTTTCTTTGTTCGTTTCTCCGTTTATTTCATCGTTTCTCCATTATTTCGCCGTTTCTCCGTTTCTTTCTTCGTTTCTCCATTTATTTCGCCGTTTCTCCGTTTCTTTCTTCGTTTCTCCGTTTCTTTGTTTGTTTCTCCGTTTCTTTCTTCGTTTCTCCGTTTCTTTGTTCGTTTCTCCGTTTCTTTCTTCGTTTCTCCGTTTCTTTCCTCGTTTCTCCATTTATTTCTCCGTTTCTCCGTTTCTTTCTTCGTTTTTCCATTTCTTTGTTCCTTTCTCCATTTCTTTCTTCGTTTCTCCGTTTCTTTGCTCGTTTCTCCATTTCTTTGTTCGTTTCTCCGTTTCTTTCTTCGTTTCTCCGTTTACTTCTTCGTTTCTCCATTTATTTCTCCGTTTCTCCATTTATTTCTCCGTTTCTCCGTTCTTTCTTCGTTTCTCCGTTTCTTTGTTAGTTTCTCGTTTCTTTGTTCGTTTCTTCGTTTCTCCGTTTCTTTGTTCGTTTCTCCGTTTCTTTGTTCGTTTCTCCGTTTCTTTCTTCGTTTCTCCGTTTATTTCTTCGTTTCTCCATTTATTTCTCCGTTTCTCGTTTCTTTGTTCGTTTCTCCGTTTCTTTGTTCGTTTCTCCGTTCTTTGTTCGTTTCTTCGTTTCTCTGTTTCTTTGTTCGTTTCTCCGTTTCTTTGTTCGTTCTCCGTTTATTTCTTCGTTTCTCCGTTTATTTCATCGTTTCTCCATTTATTTCTCCGTTTCTCCGTTTCTTTGTTTGTTTCTCCGTTTCTTCTTCGTTTCTCCGTTTCTTTCTTCGTTTCTCCGTTTCTTTGTTCGTTCTCCGTTCTTCTTCGTTTCTCATTTATTTCTCCGTTTCTCCGTTTCTTTCTTCGTTTTTCCATTTCTTTGTTCCTTTCTCCGTTTCTTTCTTCGTTTCTCCGTTTCTTTGTTCGTTTCTCCGTTTATTTCATCGTTTCTCCATTTATTTCTCCGTTTCTCCGTTTCTTTGTTCGTTTTTCCATTTCTTTGTTCCTTTCTCCGTTTCTTTCTTCGTTTCTCCGTTTCTTTGTTCGTTTCTCCGTTTATTCATCGTTTCTCCATTTTATTTCGCCGTTTCTCGTTTCTTTCTTCGTTTCTCCATTTATTTCGCCGTTTCTCCGTTTCTTTCTTTCGTTTCTCCGTTTCTTTGTTTGTTTCTCCGTTTCTTTCTTCGTTTCTCCGTTCTTTGTTCGTTTCTCCGTTTCTTTCTTCGTTCTCCGTTTCTTTCCTCGTTTCTCCATTTATTTCTCCGTTTCTCCGGTTTCTTTCTTCGTTTTTCCATTTCTTTGTTCTTTCTCCATTTCTTTCTTCGTTCTCCGTTTCTTTGCTCGTTTCTCCGTTTATTTCAATCGTTTCTCCATTTATTTCTCCGTTCTCCGTTTATTTCATCGTTTCTCCATTTATTTCTCCGATTCTCCGTTTCTTTGTTCGTTTCTCCGTTCTTTGTTCGTTTCTCCGTTTCTTTGTTCGTTTCTCCGTTTCTTTGTTCGTTTCTCCGTTTCTTTGTTCGTTTCTCCGTTTCTTTGTTCGTTTCTCCGTTACTTTGTCGGTTTCTCCGTTTCTTCCTTCGTGTCTCCGTTTCTCGGTCTATTTCTTCGTTTCTCCATTTATTTCTCCGATTCTCCGTTTCTTTGTTCGTTTCTCCGTTTCTTTGTTCGTTCTTCGTTTCTCCGTTTCTTTGTTCGTTTCTTCGTTTCTCCGTTTCTTTGTTCGTTTCTCCGTTTCTTTCTTCGTTTCTCCGTTTATTTCATCGTTTCTCCAATAATTTCTCCGTTTCTCCGTTTCTTTGTTTGTTTCTCCGTTTCTTTCTTCGGTTTCTCCATTTATTTCTCCGTTTCTCCGTTTCTTTCTTCGCTTTCCATTTCTTTGTTCCTTTCTCCGTTTCTTTGTTCGTTTCTCCGTTTCTTTGTTCGTTTCTTCGTTTCTCCGTTTCTTTGTTCGTTTCTTCGTTTCTCCGTTTCTTTGTTCGTTTCTCCGTTTATTTCTTCGTTTCTCCATTTATTTCTCCGTTTCTCCGTTTCTTTGTTCGTTTCTCCGTTTCTTTGTTCGTTTCTCCGTTTCTTTGTTCGTTTCTCCGTTTCTTTCTTCGCTTCTCCATTTATTTCGCCGTTTCTCCGTTTCTTTCTTCGTTTCTCCGTTTCTTTGTTTGTTTCTCCGTTTCTTTCTTCGTTTCTCCGTTTCTTTGTTCGTTTCTCCGTTTCTTTCTTCGTTTCTCCGTTTCTTTCTTCGTTTCTCCATTTAATTCTCCGTTTCTCCATTTAATTCTCCGTTTCTCCGTTTCTTTCTTCGTTTTTCCATGTCTTTGTTCCTTTCTCCGTTTCTTTCGTCGTTTCTCCGTTTCTTTGTTCGTTTCTCCGTTTATTTCTTCGTTTCCCCATTTATTTCTCCGTATCCCCGTTTCTTTCTTCGTTTCTCCGTTTCTTTGTTCATTTCTCCGTTTCTTTGTTCGTTTCTCCGTTTCGTTCTACGTTTCTCCGTTTCTTTCTTCGTTTCTCCGTTTATTTCTTCGTTTCTCCATTTATTTCTCCGTTTGTCCGTTTCTTTCTTCGTTTCTCCGTTTCTTTGTTCGTTTCTCCGTTTCTTTCTTCGTTTCTCTGTTTCTTTCTTCGTTTCTCCGTTTCTTTCTTCGTTTCTCCGTTTCTTTCTTCATTTCCGCGTTTCTTTCTTCGTTTCTCCGTTTCTTTCTTCGTTTCTCCGATTCTTTCTTCGTTCCTCCATTTCTTTGTTCGTTTCTCCGTTTCTTTCTTCGTTTCTCCGTTTCTTTCTTCATTTCTCCGTTTCTTTCTTCGTTTCTCCGTTTCTTTCTTCGTTTCTCCGATTCTTTCTTCGTTCCTCCATTTCTTTGTTCGTTTCTCCGTTTCTTTGTTCGTTTCTCCGTTTCTTTGTTCGTTTCTCCGTTTCTTTGTTCGTTTCTCCGCTTCTTTGTTCGTTTCTCCGTGTCTTTGTTCGTTTCTCCGTTTATTTCTTCGTTTCTCCGTTTATTTCATCGTTTCTCCATTTATTTCTCCGTTCCTCCGTTTCTTTGTTTGTTTCTCCGTTTCTTTCTTCGTTTCTCCGTTTCTTTGTTCGTTTCTCCGTTTCTTTGTTCGTTTCTCCGTTTCTTTGTTCGTTTCTCCGTTACTTTGTCGGTTTCTCCGTTTCTTCCTTCGTGTCTCCGTTTCTCGGTCTATTTCTTCGTTTCTCCATTTATTTCTCCGATTCTCCGTTTCTTTGTTCGTTTCTCCGTTTCTTTGTTCGTTTCTTCGTTTCTCCGTTTCTTTGTTCGTTTCTTCGTTTCTCCGTTTCTTTGTTCGTTTCTCCGTTTCTTTCTTCGTTTCTCCGTTTATTTCATCGTTTCTCCAATAATTTCTCCGTTTCTCCGTTTCTTTGTTTGTTTCTCCGTTTCTTTCTTCGTTTCTCCATTTATTTCTCCGTTTCTCCGTTTCTTTCTTCGCTTTCCATTTCTTTGTTCCTTTCTCCGTTTCTTTGTTCGTTTCTCCGTTTCTTTGTTCGTTTCTTCGTTTCTCCGTTTCTTTGTTCGTTTCTTCGTTTCTCCGTTTCTTTGTTCGTTTCTCCGTTTATTTCTTCGTTTCTCCATTTATTTCTCCGTTTCTCCGTTTCTTTGTTCGTTTCTCCGTTTCTTTGTTCGTTTCTCCGTTTCTTTGTTCGTTTCTCCGTTTCTTTCTTCGCTTCTCCATTTATTTCGCCGTTTCTCCGTTTCTTTCTTCGTTTCTCCGTTTCTTTGTTTGTTTCTCCGTTTCTATCTTCGTTTCTCCGTTTCTTTGTTCGTTTCTCCGTTTCTTTCTTCGTTTCTCCGTTTCTTTCTTCGTTTCTCCATTTAATTCTCCGTTTCTCCATTTAATTCTCCGTTTCTCCGTTTCTTTCTTCGTTTTTCCATGTCTTTGTTCCTTTCTCCGTTTCTTTCGTCGTTTCTCCGTTTCTTTGTTCGTTTCTCCGTTTATTTCTTCGTTTCCCCATTTATTTCTCCGTATCCCCGTTTCTTTCTTCGTTTCTCCGTTTCTTTGTTCATTTCTCCGTTTCTTTGTTCGTTTCTCCGTTTCGTTCTACGTTTCTCCGTTTCTTTCTTCGTTTCTCCGTTTATTTCTTCGTTTCTCCATTTATTTCTCCGTTTGTCCGTTTCTTTCTTCGTTTCTCCGTTTCTTTGTTCGTTTCTCCGTTTCTTTCTTCGTTTCTCTGTTTCTTTCTTCGTTTCTCCGTTTCTTTCTTCGTTTCTCCGTTTCTTTCTTCATTTCCGCGTTTCTTTCTTCGTTTCTCCGTTTCTTTCTTCGTTTCTCCGATTCTTTCTTCGTTCCTCCATTTCTTTGTTCGTTTCTCCGTTTCTTTCTTCGTTTCTCCGTTTCTTTCTTCATTTCTCCGTTTCTTTCTTCGTTTCTCCGTTTCTTTCTTCGTTTCTCCGATTCTTTCTTCGTTCCTCCATTTCTTTGTTCGTTTCTCCGTTTCTTTGTTCGTTTCTCCGTTTCTTTGTTCGTTTCTCCGTTTCTTTGTTCGTTTCTCCGCTTCTTTGTTCGTTTCTCCGTGTCTTTGTTCGTTTCTCCGTTTATTTCTTCGTTTCTCCGTTTATTTCATCGTTTCTCCATTTATTTCTCCGTTCCTCCGTTTCTTTGTTTGTTTCTCCGTTTCTTTCTTCGTTTCTCCGTTTCTTTGTTCGTTTCTTCGTTTCTTTCTTCGTTTCTCCGTTTCTTTGTTCGTTTCTCCGTTTCTTTGTTCGTTTCTCCGTTTCTTTGTTCGTTTCTCCGTTTCTTTCTTCATTTCTCCGTTTCTTTCTTCGTTTCTCCGTTTCTTTCTTCGTTTCTCCGATTCTTTCTTCGTTCCTCCATTTCTTTGTTAGTTTCTCCGTTTCTTTGTTCGTTTCTCCGTTTCTTTGTTCGTTTCTCCGTTTCTTTGTTCGTTTCTCCGTTTCTTTGTTCGTTTCTCCGTTACCTTGTCGGTTTCTCCGTTTCTTCCTTCGTGTCTCCGTTTCTCGGTCTATTTCTTCGTTTCTCCATTTATTTCTCCGATTCTCCGTTTCTTTGTTCGTTTCTCCGTTTCTTTGTTCGTTTCTTCGTTTCTCCGTTTCTTTGTTCGTTTCTCCGTTTCTTTGTTCGTTTCTTCGTTTCTCCGTTTCTTTGTTCGTTTCTCCGTTTCTTTCTTCGTTTCTCCATTTATTTCTTCGTTTCTCCATTTATTTCTCCGTTTGTCCGTTTCTTTCTTCGTTTCTCCGTTTCTTTGTTCGTTTCTCCGTTTCTTTCTTCGTTTCTCTGTTTCTTTCTTCGTTTCTCCGTTTCTTTCTTCGTTTCTCCGTTTCTTTCTTCATTTCTCCGTTTCTTTCTTCGTTTCTCCGTTTCTTTCTTCGTTTCACCGATTCTTTCTTCGTTCCTCCATTTCTTTGTTCGCTTCTCCGTTTCTTTGTTCGTTTCTCCGTTTCTTTGTTCGTTTCTCCGTTTCTTTGTTCGTTTCTCCGTTTCTTTGTTCGTTTCTCCGTTTCTTTGTTCGTTTCTCCGTTTATTTCTTCGTTTCTCCGTTTATTTCATCGTTTCTCCATTTATTTCTCCGTTTCTCAGTTTCTTTGTTTGTTTCCCCATTTATTTCTCCGTTTCCCCGTTTCTTCCTTCGTTTCTCCGTTTCTTTGTTCATTTCTCCGTTTCTTTGTTCGTTTCTCCGTTTCGTTCTACGTTTCTCCGTTTCTTTCTTCGTTTCTCCATTTATTTCTTCGTTTCTCCATTTATTTCTCCGTTTGTCCGTTTCTTTCTTCGTTTCTCCGTTTCTTTGTTCGTTTCTCCGTTTCTTTCTTCGTTTCTCTGTTTCTTTCTTCGTTTCTCCGTTTCTTTCTTCGTTTCTCCGTTTCTTTCTTCATTTCTCCGTTTCTTTCTTCGTTTCTCCGTTTCTTTCTTCGTTTCACCGATTCTTTCTTCGTTCCTCCATTTCTTTGTTCGCTTCTCCGTTTCTTTGTTCGTTTCTCCGTTTCTTTGTTCGTTTCTCCGTTTCTTTGTTCGTTTCTCCGTTTCTTTGTTCGTTTCTCCGTTTATTTCTTCGTTTCTCCGTTTATTTCATCGTTTCTCCATTTATTTCTCCGTTTCTCAGTTTCTTTGTTTGTTTCTCCGTTTCTTTCTTCGTTTCTCCGTTTCTTTGTTCGTTTCTCCGTTTCTTTGTTCGTTTCTCCGTTTCTTTGTTCGTTTCTCCGTTTCTTTCTTCGTTTCTCCATTTATTTCTCCGTTTCTCCGTTTCTTTCTTCGTTTCTCCGTTTATTTCTTCGTTTCTCCGTTTCTTTCTTCGTTTCTCCGTTTCTTTCTTCGTTTCTCCGTTTATTTCTTCGTTTCCCCATTTATTTCTCTGTTTCTCCGTTTCTTTCTTCGTTTCTCCGTTTCTTTGTTCGTTTCTCCGTTTATTTCATCGTTTATCCATTTATATCTCCGTTTCTCCGTTTCTTTGTTCGTTTCTCCGTTTCTTTGTTCGTTTCTCCGTTTCTTTGTTCGTTTCTCCGTTTCTTTGTTCGTTTCTCCGTTTCTTTGTTCGTTTCTCCGTTTCTATCTTCGTTTCTCCATTTATTTCTCCGTTTCTCCGTTTCTTTCTTCGTTTTTCCATTTCTTTGTTCCTTTCTCCGTTTCTTTCTTCGTTTCTCCGTTTCTTTGTTCGTTTCTCCATTTATTTCATCGTTTCTCCATTTATTTCTCCGTTTCTCCGTTTCTTTCTTCGTTTCTCCGTTTCTTTGTTCGTTTCTCCGTTTATTTCATCGTTTATCCATTTATATCTCCGTTTCTCCGTTTCTTTCTTCGTTTCTCCGTTTCTTTGTTCGTTTCTCCGTTTCTTTGTTCGTTTCTCCGTTTCTTTGTTCGTTTCTCCGTTTCTTTGTTCGTTTCTCCGTTCCTTTGTTCGTTTCTCCGTTTATTCCTTCGTTTCTCCATTTATTTGTCGGTTTCTCCGTTTCTTTGTTCGTTTCTCCGTTTCTTTATTCATTTCTCCGTTTGTTTGTTCGTTTCTCCGTTTCGTTCTTCGTTTCTCCGATTCTTTCTTCGTTTCTCCGTTTCTTTCTTCGTTTCTCCGTTCATTTCTTCGTTTCTCCATTTATATCTCCTATTCTCCCTTTCTTTGTTCGTTTCTCCGTTTCTTTGTTCGTTTCTCCGTTTCTTTGTTCGTTTCTCCGTTACTTTGTCGGTTTCTCCGTTTCTTTCTTCGTTTCTCCGTTTCTCCGTTTCTTTCTTCGTTTTTCCGTTTCTCGGTCTATTTCTTCGTTTCTCCGTTTCTTTGTTCGTTTCTCCGTTTCTTTGTTCGTTTCTCCGTTTCTTTGTTCGTTTCTCCGTTTCTTTCTTCGCTTCTACGTTTCTTTCTTCGTTTCTCCGTTTCTTTCTTCGTTTCTCCGTTTCTTTCTTCGTTTCTCCGATTCTTTCTTCGTTCCTCCGTTTCTTTGTTCGTTTCTCCGTTTCTTTGTTCGTTTCTCCGTTTCTTTGTTCGTTTCTCCGTTCCTTTGTTCGTTTCTCCGTTTATTCCTTCGTTTCTCCATTTATTTGTCGGTTTCTCCGTTTCTTTGTTCGTTTCTCCGTTTCTTTCTTCATTTCTCCGTTTGTTTGTTCGTTTCTCCGTTTCGTTCTTCGTTTCTCCGATTCTTTCTTCGTTTCTCCGTTTCTTTCTTCGTTTCTCCGTTCATTTCTTCGTTTCTCCATTTATATCTCCTATTCTCCCTTTCTTTGTTCGTTTCTCCGTTTCTTTGTTCGTTTCTCCGTTTCTTTGTTCGTTTCTCCGTTACTTTGTCGGTTTCTCCGTTTCTTTCTTCGTTTCTCCGTTTCTCCGTTTCTTTCTTCGTTTTTCCGTTTCTCGGTCTATTTCTTCGTTTCTCCGTTTCTTTGTTCGTTTCTCCGTTTCTTTCTTCGTTTCTCCGTTTCTTTCTTCGCTTCTACGTTTCTTTCTTCGTTTCTCCGTTTATTTCTTCGTTTCTCCATTTATTTCTCCGTTTCTCCGTTTTTTTCTTCGTTTCTCCGTTTCTTTGTTCGTTTCTCCGTTTCTTTGTTCGTTTCTTCGTTTCTCCGTTTCTTTGTTCGTTTCTCTGTTTCTTTCTTCGTTTCTCCGTTTCTTTCTTCGTTTCTCCGTTTCTTTCTTCATTTCTCCGTTTCTTTCTTCGTTTCTCCGTTTCTTTCTTCGTTTCTGCGATTCTTTCTTCGTTCCTCCATTTCTTTGTTCGTTTCTCCGTTTCTTTCTTCGTTTCTCCGTTTCTTTCTTCATTTCTCCGTTTCTTTCTTCGTTTCTCCGTTTCTTTCTTCGTTTCTCCGATTCTTTCTTCGTTCCTCCATTTCTTTGTTCGTTTCTCCGTTTCTTTGTTCGTTTCTCCGTTTCTTTGTTCGTTTCTCCGTTTCTTTGTTCGTTTCTCCGTTTCATTGTTCGTTTCTCCGTTTCTTTGTTCGTTTCTCCGTTTATTTCTTCGTTTCTCCGTTTATTTCATCGTTTCTCCATTTATTTCTCAGTTTCTCCGTTTCTTTGTTTGTTTCTCCGTTTCTTTCTTCGTTTCTCCGTTACTTTGTCGGTTTCTCTGTTTCTTCCTTCGTGTCTCCGTTTCTCGGTCTATTTCTTCGTTTCTCCATTTATTTCTCCGATTCTCCGTTTCTTTGTTCGTTTCTCCGTTTCTTTGTTCGTTTCTCCGTTTCTTTGTTCGTTTCTTCGTTTCTCCGTTTCTTTGTTCGTTTCTCCGTTTCTTTCTTCGTTTCTCCGTTTATTTCATCGTTTCTGCAATAATTTCTCCGTTTCTCCGTTTCTTTGTTTGTTTCTCCGTTTCTTTCTTCGTTTCTCCATTTATTTCTCCGTTTCTCCGTTTCTTTCTTCGCTTTCCATTTCTTTGTTCCTTTCTCCGTTTCTTTGTTCGTTTCTCCGTTTCTTTGTTCGTTTCTTCGTTTCTCCGTTTCTTTGTTCGTTTCTCCGTTTCTTTGTTCGTTTCTTCGTTTCTCCGTTTCTTTGTTCGTTTCTCCGTTTATTTCTTCGTTTCTCCATTTATTTCTCCGTTTCTCCGTTTCTTTGTTCGTTTCTCCGTTTCTTTGTTCGTTTCTCCGTTTCTTTGTTCGTTTCTCCGTTTCTTTCTTCGCTTCTCCATTTATTTCGCCGTTTCTCCGTTTCTTTCTTCGTTTCTCCGTTTCTTTGTTTGATTCTCCGTTTCTTTCTTCGTTTCTCCGTTTCTTTGTTCGTTTCTCCGTTTCTTTCTTCGTTTCTCCGTTTCTTTCTTCGTTTCTCCATTTAATTCTCCGTTTCTCCATTTAATTCTCCGTTTCTCCGTTTCTTTCTTCGTTTTTCCATTTCTTTGTTCCTTTCTCCGTTTCTTTCTTCGTTTCTACGTTTCTTTGTTCGTTTCTCCGTTTATTTCATCGTTGCTCCATTTATTTCTCCGTTTCTCCGTTTACTTCTTCGTTTCTCCATTTATTTCTCCGATTCTCCGTTTCTTTCTTCGTTTCTCAGTTTCTTTCTTCGTTTCTCCGTTTCTTTCTTCGTTTCTCCGTTTCTTTCTTCGTTTCTCCGTTTATTTCTTCGTTTCCCCATTTATTTCTCCGTTTCCCCGTTTCTTTCTTCGTTTCTCCGTTTCTTTGTTCATTTCTCCGTTTCTTTGTTCGTTTCTCCGTTTCGTTCTACGTTTCTCCGTTTCTTTCTTCGTTTCTCCGTTTATTTCTTCGTTTCTCCATTTATTTCTCCGTTTGTCCGTTTCTTTCTTCGTTTCTCCGTTTCTTTGTTCGTTTCTCCGTTTCTTTCTTCGTTTCTCTGTTTCTTTCTTCGTTTCTCCGTTTCTTTCTTCGTTCCTCCATTTCTTTGTTCGTTTCTCCGTTTCTTTGTTCGTTTCTCCGTTTCTTTGTTCGTTTCTCCGTTTCTTTGTTCGTTTCTCCGTTTCTTTGTTCGTTTCTCCGTTTCTTTGTTCGTTTCTCCGTTTATTTCTTCGTTTCTCCGTTTATTTCATCGTTTCTCCATTTATTTCTCCGTTTCTCCGTTTCTTTGTTTGTTTCTCCGTTTCTTTCTTCGTTTCTCCGTTTCTTTGTTCGTTTCTCCGTTTCTTTGTTCGTTTCTCCGTTTCTTTGTTCGTTTCTCCGTTTCTTTCTTCGTTTCTTCATTTATTTCTCCGTTTCTCCGTTTCTTTCTTCGTTTCTCCGTTTATTTCTTCGTTTCTCCGTTTCTTTCTTCGTTTCTCCGTTTCTTTCTTCGTTTCTCCGTTTATTTCTTCGTTTCCCCATTTATTTCTCCGTTTCTCCGTTTCTTTCTTCGTTTCTCCGTTTCTTTGTTCGTTTCTCCGTTTATTTCATCGTTTATCCATTTATATCTCCGTTTCTCCGTTTCTTTGTTCGTTTCTCCGTTTCTTTGTTCGTTTCTCCGTTTCTTTGTTCGTTTCTCCGTTTCTTTGTTCGTTTCTCCGTTTCTTTGTTCGTTTCTCCGTTTCTTTCTTCGTTTCTCCATTTATTTCTCCGTTTCTCCGTTTCTTTCTTCGTTTTTCCATTTCTTTGTTCCTTTCTCCGTTTCTTTCTTCGTTTCTCCGTTTCTTTGTTCGTTTCTCCATTTATTTCATCGTTTCTCCATTTATTTCTCCGTTTGTCCGTTTCTTTCTTCGTTTCTCCGTTTCTTTGTTCGTTTCTCCGTTTCTTTCTTCGTTTCTCTGTTTCTTTCTACGTTTCTCCGTTTCTTCCTTCGTTCCTCCATTTCTTTGTTCGTTTCTCCGTTTCTTTGTTCGTTTCTCCGTTTCTTTGTTCGTTTCTCCGTTTCTTTGTTCGTTTCTCCGTTTCTTTGTTCGTTTCTCCGTTTCTTTGTTCGTTTCTCCGTTTCTTTGTTCGTTTCTCCGTTTATTTCTTCGTTTCTCCGTTTATTTCATCGTTTCTCCATTTATTTCTCCGTTTCTCCGTTTCTTTGTTTGTTTCTCCGTTTCTTTCTTCGTTTCTCCGTTTCTTTGTTCGTTTCTCCGTTTCTTTGTTCGTTTCTCCGTTTCTTTCTTCGTTTCTTCATTTATTTCTCCGTTTCTCCGTTTCTTTCTTCGTTTCTCCGTTTATTTCTTCGTTTCTCCGTTTCTTTCTTCGTTTCTCCGTTTCTTTCTTCGTTTCTCCGTTTATTTCTTCGTTTCCCCATTTATTTCTCCGTTTCTCCGTTTCTTTCTTCGTTTCTCCGTTTCTTTGTTCGTTTCTCCGTTTATTTCATCGTTTATCCATTTATATCTCCGTTTCTCCGTTTCTTTGTTCGTTTCTCCGTTTCTTTGTTCGTTTCTCCGTTTCTTTGTTCGTTTCTCCGCTTCTTTGTTCGTTTCTCCGTTTCTTTGTTCGTTTCTCCGTTTCTTTCTTCGTTTCTCCATTTATTTCTCCGTTTCTCCGTTTCTTTCTTCGTTTTTCCATTTCTTTGTTCCTTTCTCCGTTTCTTTCTTCGTTTCTCCGTTTCTTTGTTCGTTTCTCCATTTATTTCATCGTTTCTCCATTTATTTCTCCGTTTCTCCGTTTCTTTCTTCGTTTCTCCGTTTCTTTGTTCGTTTCTCCGTTTATTTCATCGTTTATCCATTTATATCTCCGTTTCTCCGTTTCTTTCTTCGTTTCTCCGTTTCTTTGTTCGTTTCTCCGTTTCTTTGTTCGTTTCTCCGTTTCTTTGTTCGTTTCTCCGTTTCTTTGTTCGTTTCTCCGTGTCTTTGTTCGTTTCTCCGTTTATTCCTTCGTTTCTCCATTTATTTGTCGGTTTCTCCGTTTCTTTGTTCGTTTCTCCGTTTCTTTCTTCATTTCTCCGTTTGTTTGTTCGTTTCTCCGTTTCGTTCTTCGTTTCTCCGATTCTTTCTTCGTTTCTCCGTTTCTTTCTTCGTTTCTCCGTTCATTTCTTCGTTTCTCCATTTATATCTCCTATTCTCCCTTTCTTTGTTCGTTTCTCCGTTTCTTTGTTCGTTTCTCCGTTTCTTTGTTCGTTTCTCCGTTACTTTGTCGTTTTCTCCGTTTCTTTCTTCGTTTCTCCGTTTCTCCGTTTCTTTCTTCGTTTCTCCGTTTCTCGGTCTATTACTTCGTTTCTCCGTTTCTTTGTTCGTTTCTCCGTTTCTTTCTTCGTTTCTCCGTTTCTTTCTTCGCTTCTACGTTTCTTTCTTCGTTTCTCCGTTTATTTCTTCGTTTCTCCATTTATTTCTCCGTTTCTCCGTTTCTTTCTTCGTTTCTCCGTTTCTTTGTTCGTTTCTCCGTTTCTTTGTTCGTTTCTTCGTTTCTCCGTTTCTTTGTTCGTTTCTCCGTTTCTTTGTTCGTTTCTCCGTTTCTTTCTTCGTTTCTCCGTTTCTTTCTTCGTTTCTCCATTTATTTCGCCGTTTCTCCGTTTCTTTCTTCGTTTCTACGTTTCTTTCTTCGTTTTTCCATTTCTTTGTTCGTTTCTCCGTTTCTTTCTTCGTTTCTCCGTTTCTTTGTTCGTTTCTCCGTTTATTTCATCGTTTCTCCATTTATTTCTCCGTTTCTCCGTTTATATCTTCGTTTCTCCATTTATTTGTCCGATTCTCCGTTTCTTTGTTCGTTTCTCCGTTTCTTTGTTCGTTTCTCCGTTTCTTTGTTCGTTTCTCCGTTTCTTTGTTCGTTTCTCCGTTACTTTGTCGGTTTCTCCGTTTCTCGGTCTATTTCTTCGTTTCTCCATTTATTTCTCCGATTCTCCGTTTCTTTCTTCGTTTCTCAGTTTCTTTCTTCGTTTCTCCGTTTCTTTCTTCGTTTCTCCGTTTCTTTCTTCGTTTCTCCGTTTATTTCTTCGTTTCCCCATTTATTTCTCCGTTTCTCCGATTCTTTGTTCGTTTCTCCGTTTCTTTGTTCATTTCTCCGTTTCTTTGTTCGTTTCTCCGTTTCGTTCTTCGTTTCTCCGTTTCTTTGTTCGTTTCTCCGTTTATTTCTTCGTTTCTCCATTTATTTCTCCGTTTCTCCGTTTCTTTGTTCGTTTCTCCGTTTCTTTGATCGTTTCTCCGTTTCTTTCTTCGTTTCTCTGTTTCTTTCTTCGTTTCTCCGTTTCTTTCTTCGTTTCTCCGCTTCTTTCCTCATTTCTCCGTTTCTTTCTTCGTTTCTCCGTTTCTTTCTTCGTTTCTCCGATTCTTTCTTCGTTCCTCCATTTCTTTGTTCGTTTCTCCGTTTCTTTGTTCGTTTCTCCGTTTCTCGGTCTATTTCTTCGTTTCTCCATTTATTTCTCCGATTCTCCGTTTCTTTCTTCGTTTCTCAGTTTATTTCTTCGTTTCTCCATTTATTTCTCCGTTTCTCCGTTTCTTTGTTCGTTTCTCCGTTTCTTTGTTCGTTTCTCCGTTTCTTTGTTCGTTTCTTCGTTTCTCTGTTTCTTTGTTCGTTTCTCCGTTTCTTTGTTCGTTTCTCCGTTTCTTTCTTCGTTTCTCCGTTTATTTCTTCGTTTCTCCGTTTATTTCATCGTTTCTCCATTTATTTCTCCGTTTCTCCGTTTCTTTGTTTGTTTCTCCGTTTCTTTCTTCGTTTCTCCGTTTCTTTCTTCGTTTCTCCGTTTCTTTGTTCGTTTCTTCGTTTCTCCGTTTCTTTCTTCGTTTCTCCGTTTCTTTCTTCGTTTCTCCGTTTATTTCATCGTTTCTCCAATTATTTCTCCGTTTCTCCGTTTCTTTGTTTGTTTCTCCGTTTCTTTCTTCGTTTCTCCGTTTCTTTGTTCGTTTCTCCGTTTCTCTGTTCGTTTCTCCGTTTCTTTCTTCGTCTCTCCATTTATTTCACCGTTTCTCCGTTTCTTTCTTCGTTTTTCCATTTCTTTGTTCCTTTCTCCATTTCTTTCTTCGTTTCTCCGTTTCTTTGTTCGTTTCTCCGTTTATTTCATCGCTTCTCCATTTATTTCTCCGTTTCTCCGTTTCTTTCTTCGTTTCTCCGTTTCTTTGTTCGTTTCTCCGTTTCTTTGTTCGTTTCTCCGTTTCTTTCTTCGTTTCTCCGTTTATTTCTTCGTTTCTCCGTTTATTTCTTCGTTTCTCCATTTATTTCTCCGTTTCTCCGTTTCCTTGTTCGTTTCTCCGTTTCTTTGTTCGTTTCTCCGTTTCTTTGTTCGTTTCTTCGTTTCTCTGTTTCTTTGTTCGTTTCTCCGTTTCTTTGTTCGTTTCACCGTTTCTTTCTTCGTTTCTCCGTTTATTTCTTCGTTTCTCCGTTTCTTTGTTTGTTTCTCCGTTTCTTTCTTCGTTTCTCCGTTTCTTTGTTCGTTTCTCCGTTTCTTTGTTCGTTTCTCCGTTTCTTTGTTCGTTTCTCCGTTTCTTTGTTCGTTTCTCCGTTTCTTTCTGCGTTTCTCCATTTATTTCTCCGTTTCTCCGTTTCTTTCTTCGTTTTTCCATTTCTTTGTTCCTTTCTCCGTGTCTTTCTTCGTTTCTCCGTTTCTTTGATCGTTTCTCCGTTTATTTCATCGTTTCTCCATTTATTTCTCCGTTTCTCCGTTTCTTTCTTCGTTTCTCCGTTTCTTTGTTCGTTTCTCCGTTTCTTTGTTCGTTTCTCCGTTTCTTTGTTCGTTTCTCCGTTTCTTTCTTCGTTTCTCCATTTATTTCTCCGTTTCTCCGTTTCTTTCTTCGTTTTTCCATTTCTTTGTTCCTTTCTCCGTTTCTTTCTTCGTTTCTCCGTTTCTTTGTTCGTTTCTCCGTTTATTTCATCGTTTCTCCATTTATTTCGCCGTTTCTCCGTTTCTTTCTTCGTTTCTCCATTTATTTCGCCGTTTCTCCGTTTCTTTCTTCGTTTCTCCGTTTCTTTGTTTGTTTCTCCGTTTCTTTCTTCGTTTCTCCGTTTCTTTCTTCGTTTCTCCGTTTCTTTCTTCGTTTCTCCGTTTCTTTCTTCGTTTCTCCATTTATTTCTCCATTTCTCCGTTTCTTTCTTCGTTTTTCCATTTCTTTGTTCCTTTCTCCATTTCTTTCTTCGTTTCTCCGTTTCTTTGTTCGTTTCTCCGTTTATTTCATCGTTTCTCCATTTACTTCTCCGTTTCTCCGTTTATTTCTTCGTTTCTCCATTTATTTCTCCGATTCTCCGTTTCTTTGTTCGTTTCTCCGTTTCTTTGTTCGTTTCTCCGTTTCTTTGTTCGTTTCTCCGTTTCTTTGTTCGTTTCTCCGTTTCTTTGTTCGTTTCTCCGTTTCTTTGTTCGTTTCTCCGTTACTTTGTCGGATTCTCCGTTTCTTCCTTCGTGTCTCCGTTTCTCGGTCTATTTCTTCGTTTCTCCATTTATTTCTCCGATTCTCCGTTTCTTTGTTCGTTTCTCCGTTTCTTTGTTCGTTTCTTCGTTTCTCCGTTTCTTTGTTCGTTTCTCCGTTTCTTTCTTCGTTTCTCCGTTTATTTCATCGTTTCTCCAATAATTTCTCCGTTTCTCCGTTTCTTTGTTTGTTTCTCCGTTTCTTTCTTCGTTTCTCCATTTATTTCTCCGTTTCTCCGTTTCTTTCTTCGCTTTCCATTTCTTTGTTCCTTTCTCCGTTTCTTTGTTCGTTTCTCCGTTTCTTTGTTCGTTTCTTCGTTTCTCCGTTTCTTTGTTCGTTTCTCCGTTTCTTTGTTCGTTTGTTCGTTTCTCCGTTTCTTTGTTCGTTTCTCCGTTTCTTTGTTCGTTTGTTCGTTTCTCCGTTTCTTTGTTCGTTTCTCCGTTTATTTCTTCGTTTCTCCATTTATTTCTCCGTTTCTCCGTTTCTTTGTTCGTTTCCCCGTTTCTTTGTTCGTTTCTCCGTTTCTTTGTTCGTTTCTCCGTTTCTTTCTTCGCTTCTCCATTTATTTCGCCGTTTCTCTGTTTCTTTCTTCGTTTCTCCGTTTCTTTGTTTGTTTCTCCGTTTCTTTCTTCGTTTCTCCGTTTCTTTGTTCGTTTCTCCGTTTCTTTCTTCGTTTCTCCGTTTCTTTCTTCGTTTCTCCATTTAATTCTCCGTTTCTCCATTTAATTCTCCGTTTCTCCGTTTCTTTCTTCGTTTTTCCATTTCTTTGTTCCTTTCTCCGTTTCTTTCTTCGTTTCTCCGTTTCTTTGTTCGTTTCTCCGTTTATTTCATCGTTTCTCCATTTACTTCTCCGTTTCTCCGTTTATTTCTTCGTTTCTCCATTTATTTCTCCGATTCTCCGTTTCTTTGTTCGTTTCTCCGTTTCTTTGTTCGTTTCTCCGTTTCTTTGTTCGTTTCTCCGTTTCTTTGTTCGTTTCTCCGTTTCTTTGTTCGTTTCTCCGTTTCTTTGTTCGTTTCTCCGTTTCTTTGTTCGTTTCTCCGTTACTTTGTCGGATTCTCCGTTTCTTCCTTCGTGTCTCCGTTTCTCGGTCTATTTCTTCGTTTCTCCATTTATTTCTCCGATTCTCCGTTTCTTTGTTCGTTTCTCCGTTTCTTTGTTCGTTTCTTCGTTTCTCCGTTTCTTTGTTCGTTTCTCCGTTTCTTTCTTCGTTTCTCCGTTTATTTCATCGTTTCTCCAATAATTTCTCCGTTTCTCCGTTTCTTTGTTTGTTTCTCCGTTTCTTTCTTCGTTTCTCCATTTATTTCTCCGTTTCTCCGTTTCTTTCTTCGCTTTCCATTTCTTTGTTCCTTTCTCCGTTTCTTTGTTCGTTTCTCCGTTTCTTTGTTCGTTTCTTCGTTTCTCCGTTTCTTTGTTCGTTTCTCCGTTTCTTTGTTCGTTTGTTCGTTTCTCCGTTTCTTTGTTCGTTTCTCCGTTTCTTTGTTCGTTTGTTCGTTTCTCCGTTTCTTTGTTCGTTTCTCCGTTTATTTCTTCGTTTCTCCATTTATTTCTCCGTTTCTCCGTTTCTTTGTTCGTTTCCCCGTTTCTTTGTTCGTTTCTCCGTTTCTTTGTTCGTTTCTCCGTTTCTTTCTTCGCTTCTCCATTTATTTCGCCGTTTCTCTGTTTCTTTCTTCGTTTCTCCGTTTCTTTGTTTGTTTCTCCGTTTCTTTCTTCGTTTCTCCGTTTCTTTGTTCGTTTCTCCGTTTCTTTCTTCGTTTCTCCGTTTCTTTCTTCGTTTCTCCATTTAATTCTCCGTTTCTCCATTTAATTCTCCGTTTCTCCGTTTCTTTCTTCGTTTTTCCATTTCTTTGTTCCTTTCTCCGTTTCTTTCTTCGTTTCTCCGTTTCTTTGTTCGTTTCTCCGTTTATTTCATCGTTTCTCCATTTATTTCTCCGTTTCTCCGTTTATTTCTTCGTTTCTCCATTTATTTCTCCGATTCTCCGTTTCTTTCTTCGTTTCTCAGTTTCTTTCTTCGTTTCTCAGTTTCTTTCTTCGTTTCTCCGTTTCTTTCTTCGTTTCTCCGTTTCTTTCTTCATTTCTCCGTTTCTTTCTTCGTTTCTCCGTTTCTTTCTTCGTTTCTCCGATTCTTTCTTCGTTCCTCCATTTCTTTGTTCGTTTCTCCGTTTCTTTCTTCGTTTCTCCGTTTCTTTCTTCATTTCTCCGTTTCTTTCTTCGTTTCTCCGTTTCTTTCTTCGTTTCTCCGATTCTTTCTTCGTTCCTCCATTTCTTTGTTCGTTTCTCCGTTTCTTTGTTCGTTTCTCCGTTTCTTTGTTCGTTTCTCCGTTTCTTTGTTGGTTTCTCCGTTTCTTTGTTCGTTTCTCCGTTTCTTTGTTCGTTTCTCCGTTTATTTCTTCGTTTCTCCGTTTATTTCATCGTTTCTCCATTTATTTCTCCGTTTCTCCGTTTCTTTGTTTGTTTCTCCGTTTCTTTCTTCGTTTCTCCGTTTCTTTGTTCGTTTCTCCGTTTCTTTGTTCGTTTCTCCGTTTCTTTGTTCGTTTCTCCGTTTCTTTCTTCATTTCTCCGTTTCTTTCTTCGTTTCTCCGTTTCTTTCTTCGTTTCTCCGATTCTTTCTTCGTTCCTCCATTTCTTTGTTCGTTTCTCCGTTTCTTTGTTCGTTTCTCCGTTTCTTTGTTCGTTTCTCCGTTTCTTTGTTCGTTTCTCCGTTTCTTTGTTCGTTTCTCCGTTTCTTTGTTCGTTTCTCCGTTACTTTGTCGGTTTCTCCGTTTCTTCCTTCGTGTCTCCGTTTCTCGGTCTATTTCTTCGTTTCTCCATTTATTTCTCCGATTCTCCGTTTCTTTGTTCGTTTCTCCGTTTCTTTGTTCGTTTCTTCGTTTCTCCGTTTCTTTGTTCGTTTCTCCGTTTCTTTCTTCGTTTCTCCGTTTATTTCATCGTTTCTCCAATAATTTCTCCGTTTCTTTGTTCGTTTCTCCGTTTCTTTCTTCATTTCTCCGTTTCTTTCTTCGTTTCTCCATTTATTTCTCCGTTTCTCCGTTTCTTTCTTCGCTTTCCATTTCTTTGTTCCTTTCTCCGTTTCTTTGTTCGTTTCTCCGTTTCTTTGTTCGTTTCTTCGTTTCTCCGTTTCTTTGTTCGTTTCTCCGTTTCTTTGTTCGTTTGTTCGTTTCTCCGTTTCTTTGTTCGTTTCTCCGTTTATTTCTTCGTTTCTCCATTTATTTCTCCGTTTCTCCGTTTCTTTGTTCGTTTCTCCGTTTCTTTGTTCGTTTCTCCGTTTCTTTCTTCGTTTCTCCGTTTCTTTGTTCGTTTCTCCGTTTCTTTCTTCGTTTCTCCGTTTCTTTCTTCGTTTCTCCATTTAATTCTCCGTTTCTCCATTTAATTCTCCGTTTCTCCGTTTCTTTCTTCGTTTTTCCGTTTCTTTGTTCCTTTCTCCGTTTCTTTCTTCGTTTCTCCGTTTCTTTGTTCGTTTCTCCGTTTATTTCATCGTTTCTCCATTTATTTCTCCGTTTCTCCGTTTATTTCTTCGTTTCTCCATTTATTTCTCCGATTCTCCGTTTCTTTCTTCGTTTCTCAGTTTCTTTCTTCGTTTCTCCGTTTCTTTCTTCGTTTCTCCGTTTCTTTCTTCGTTTCTCCGTTTATTTCTTCGTTTCCCCATTTATTTCTCCGTTTCCCCGTTTCTTTCTTCGTTTCTCCGTTTCTTTGTTCATTTCTCCGTTTCTTTGTTCGTTTCTCCGTTTCGTTCTACGTTTCTCCGTTTCTTTCTTCGTTTCTCCGTTTATTTCTTCGTTTCTCCATTTATTTCTCCGTTTGTCCGTTTCTTTCTTCGTTTCTCCGTTTCTTTGTTCGTTTCTCCGTTTCTTTCTTCGTTTCTCTGTTTCTTTCTTCGTTTCTCCGTTTCTTTCTTCGTTTCTCCGTTTCTTTCTTCATTTCTCCGTTTCTTTCTTCGTTTCTCCGTTTCTTTCTTCGTTTCTCCGATTCTTTCTTCGTTCCTCCATTTCTTTGTTCGTTTCTCCGTTTCTTTGTTCGTTTCTCCGTTTCTTTGTTCGTTTCTCCGTTTCTTTGTTCGTTTCTCCGTTTCTTTCTTCGTTTCTCTGTTTCTTTCTTCGTTTCTCCGTTTCTTTCTTCGTTTCTCCGTTTCTTTCTTCATTTCTCCGTTTCTTTCTTCGTTTGTCCGTTTCTTTCTTCGTTTCTCCGTTTCTTTGTTCGTTTCTCCGTTTCTTTCTTCCTTTCTCTGTTTCTTTCTTCGTTTCTCCGTTTCTTTGTTCGTTTCTCCGTTTCTTTCTTCATTTCTCCGTTTCTTTCTTCGTTTCTCCGTTTCTTTCTTCGTTTCTCCGATTCTTTCTTCGTTGCTCCATTTCTTTGTTCGTTTCTCCGTTTCTTTCTTCGTTTCTCCGTTTCTTTCTTCATTTCTCCGTTTCTTTCTTCGTTTCTCCGTTTCTTTCTTCGTTTCTCCGATTCTTTCTTCGTTCCTCCATTTCTTTGTTCGTTTCTCCGTTTCTTTGTTCGTTTCTCCGTTTCTTTGTTCGTTTCTCCGTTTCTTTGTTCGTTTCTCCGTTTCTTTCTTCGTTTCTCCATTTATTTCTCCGTTTCTCCGTTTCTTTCTTCGTTTCTCCGTTTATTTCTTCGTTTCTCCATTTATTTCTACGTTTGTCCGTTTCTTTGTTCGTTTCTCCGTTTCTTTGTTCGTTTCTCCGTTTCTTTGTTCGTTTCTCCGTTTCTTTCTTCGCTTCTCCATTTATTTCGCCGTTTCTCCGTTTCTTTCTTCGTTTCTCCGTTTCTTTCTTCGTTTCTCCGTTTCTTTCTTCGTTTCTCCATTTATTTCGCCGTTTCTCCGTTTCTTTGTTCGTTTCTCCGTTTCTTTCTTCGTTTCTCCATTTAATTCTCCGTTTCTCCGTTTCTTTCTTCGTTTTTCCATTTCTTTGTTCGTTTTCCGTTTCTTTCTTCGTTTCTCCGTTTCTTTCTTCGTTTCTCCATTTAATTCTCCGTTTCTCCGTTTCTTTCTTCGTTTTTCCATTTCTTTGTTCGTTTCTCCGTTTCTTTCTTCGTTTCTCCGTTTCTTTGTTCGTTTCTCCGTTTATTTCATCGTTTCTCCATTTATTTCTCCGTTTCTCCGTTTATTTCTTCGTTTCTCCATTTATTTCTCCGATTCTCCGTTTCTTTGTTCGTTTCTCCGTTTCTTTGTCCATTTCTCCGTTTCTTTGTTCGTTTCTCCGTTACTTTGTCGGTTTCTCCGTTTCTTCCTTCGTTTCTCCGTTTCTCGGTCTATTTCTTCGTTTCTCCGTTTCTTTCTTCGTTTCTCCGTTTATTTCTTCGTTTCCCCATTTATTTCTCCGTTTCTCCGTTTCTTTCTTCGTTTCTCCGTTTCTTTGTTCGTTATTCCGTTTCTTTCTTCGTTTCTCTGTTTCTTTCTTCGTTTCTTCGTTTCTTTCTTCGTTTCTCCGTTTCTTTCTTCATTTCTCCGTTTCTTTCTTCGTTTCTCCGCTTCTTTCTTCGTTTCTCCGATTCTTTCTTCGTTCCTCCATTTCTTTGTTCGTTTCTCCGTTTCTTTGTTCGTTTCTCCGTTTCTTTGTTCGTTTCTCCGTTTCTTTGTTCGTTTCTCCGTTTCTTTGTTCGTTTCTCCGTTTATTTCTTCGTTTCTCCGTTTATTTCATCGTTTCCCCATATATTTCTCCGTTTCTCCGTTTCTTTGTTTGTTTCTCCGTTTCTTTCTTCGTTTCTCCATTTATTTCGCCGTTTCTCCGTTTCTTTGTTCGTTTCTCCGTTTCTTTCTTCGTTTCTCCATTTAATTCTCCGTTTCTCCGTTTCTTTCTTCGTTTCTCCGTTTCTTTCTTCGTTTCTCCGTTTCTTTCTTCGTTTCTCCGTTTCTTTCTTCGTTTCTCCGTTTCTTTCTTCGTTTCTCCATTTATTTCTCCGTTTCTCCGTTTCTTTCTTCGTTTTTCCATTTCTTTGTTCCTTTCTCCGTTTCTTTCTTCGTTTCTCCGTTTTTTTGTTCGTTTCTCCGTTTATTTCATCGTTTTCCATTTATTTCTCCGTTTCTCAGTTTATTTCTTCGTTTCTCCATTTATTTCTCCGATTCTCCATTTCTTTGTTCCTTTCTCCGTTTCTTTGTTCGTTTCTCCGTTTCTTTGTTCGTTTCTCCGTTTCTTTGTTCGTTTCTCCGTTACTTTGTCGGTTTCTCCGTTTCTTCCTTCGTTTCTCCGTTTCTCGGTCTATTTCTTCGTTTCTCCATTTATTTCTCCGATTCTCCGTTTCTTTCTTCGTTTCTCAGTTTCTTTCTTCGTTTCTCCGTTTCTTTCTTCGTTTCTCCGTTTCTTTCTTCGTTTCTCCGTTTCTTTGTTCATTTCTCCGTTTCTTTGTTCGTTTCTCCGTTTCGTTCTTCGTTTCTCCGTTTCTTTCTTCGTTTCTCCGTTTATTTCTTCGTTTCTCCATTTATTTCTCCGTTTGTCCGTTTCTTTCTTCGTTTCTCCGTTTCTTTGTTCGTTTCTCCGTTTCTTTGTTCGTTTCTCCGTTTCGTTCTTCGTTTCTCCGTTTCGTTCTTCGTTTCTCCGTTTCTTTCTTCATTTCTCCGTTTATTTCTTCGTTTCGCCATTTATTTCTCCGTTTCTCCGTTTCTTTCTTCGTTTCTCCGTTTCTTTGTTCGTTTCTCCGTTTCTTTCTTCGTTTCTCTGTTTCTTTCTTCGTTTCTCCGTTTCTTTCTTCGTTTCTCCGTTTATTTCTTCATTTCTCCGTTTCTTTCTTCGTTTCTCCGTTTCTTTCTTCGTTTCTCCGATTCTTTCTTCGTTCCTCCATTTCTTTGTTCGTTTCTCCGTTTCTTTGTTCGTTTCTCCGTTTCTTTGTTCGTGTCTCCGTTTCTTTGTTCGTTTCTCCGTTTCTTTCTTCGTTTCTCCGTTTATTTCTTCGTTTCTCCATTTATATCTCCGTTTCTCAATTTATTTCTCCGTTTCTCCGTTTCTTTCTTCGTTTCTCCGTTTCTTTGTTCGTTTCACCGTTTCTTTGTTCGTTTCTTCGTTTCTCCGTTTCTTTGTTCGTTTGTCCGTTTCTTTGTTCGTTTCTCCGTTTCTTTCTTCGTTTCTCCGTTTATTTCTTCGTTTCTCTGTATATTTCATCGTTTCTCCATTTATTTCTCCGTTTCTCCGTTTATTTCTTTGTTTCTCCATTTATTTCTCCGATTCTCCGTTTCTTTGTTCGTTTCTCCGTTTCTTTGTTCGTTTCTCCGTTTCTTTGTTCGTTTCTCCGTTTCTTTGTTCGTTTCTCCGTTACTTTGTCGGTTTCTCCGTTTCTTCCTTCGTTTCTCCGTTTCTCGGTCTGTTTCTTCGTTTCTCCATTTATCTCTCCGATTCTCCGTTTCTTTCTTCGTTTCTCCGTTTCTTTCTTCGTTTCTCCGATTCTTTCTTCGTTCCTCCATTTCTTTGTTCGTTTCTCCGTTTCTTTGTTCGTTTCTCCGTTTCTTTGTTCGTTTCTCTGTTTCTTTCTTCGTTTCTCCGTTTCTTTCTTCGTTTCTCCGTTTATTTCTTCATTTCTCCGTTTCTTTCTTCGTTCCTCCGTTTCTTTCTTCGTTTCTCCGATTCTTTCTTCGTTCCTCCATTTATTTCTACGTTTGTCCGTTTCTTTGTTCGTTTCTCCGTTTCTTTGTTCGTGTCTCCGTTTCTTTGTTCGTTTCTCCGTCTCTTTCTTCGTTTCTCCGTTTATTTCTTCGTTTCTCCATTTATATCTCCGTTTCTCAATTTATTTCTCCGTTTCTCCGTTTCTTTCTTCGTTCCTCCATTTCTTTGTTCGTTTCTCCGTTTCTTTGTTCGTTTCTCCGTTTCTTTGTTCGTTTCTCCGTTTCTTTGTTCGTTTCTCTGTTTCTTTCTTCGTTTCTCCGTTTCTTTCTTCGTTTCTCCGTTTATTTCTTCATTTCTCCGTTTCTTTCTTCGTTTCTCCGTTTCTTTCTTCGTTTCTCCGATTCTTTCTTCGTTCCTCCATTTATTTCTACGTTTGTCCGTTTCTTTGTTCGTTTCTCCGTTTCTTTGTTCGTTTCTCCGTTTCTTTCTTCGCTTCTCCATTTATTTCGCCGTTTCTCCGTTTCTTTGTTCGTTTCTCCGTTTCTTTCTTCGTTTCTCCGTTTCTTTCTTCGTTTCTCCATTTATTTCGCCGTTTCTCCGTTTCTTTGTTCGTTTCTCCGTTTCTTTCTTCGTTTCTCCATTTAATTCTCCGTTTCTCCGTTTCTTTCTTCGTTTTTCCATTTCTTTGTTCGTTTCTCCGTTTCTTTCTTCGTTTCTCCGTTTCTTTGTTCGTTTCTCCGTTTATTTCATCGTTTCTCCATTTATTTCTCCGTTTCTCCGTTTATATCTTCGTTTCTCCATTTATTTCTCCGATTCTCCGTTTCTTTGTTCGTTTCTCCGTTTCTTTGTTCGTTTCTCCGTTACTTTGTCGGTTTCTCCGTTTCTTCCTTCGTTTCTCCGTTTCTCGGTCTATTTCTTCGTTTCTCCGTTTCTTTCTTCGTTTCTCCGTTTATTTCTTCGTTTCCCCACTTATTTCTCCGTTTCTCCGTTTCTTTCTTCGTTTCTCCGTTTCTTTGTTCGTTTCTCCGTTTCTTTCTTCGTTTCTCTGTTTCTTTCTTCGTTTCTTCGTTTCTTTCTTCGTTTCTCCGTTTCTTTCTTCATTTCTCCGTTTCTTTCTTCGTTTCTCCGCTTCTTTCTTCGTTTCTCCGATTCTTTCTTCGTTCCTCCATTTCTTTGTTCGTTTCTCCGTTTCTTTGTTCGTTTCTCCGTTTCTTTGTTCGTTTCTCCGTTTCTTTGTTCGTTTCTCCGTTTCTTTGTTCGTTTCTCCGTTTATTTCTTCGTTTCTCCGTTTATTTCATCGTTTCCCCATATATTTCTCCGTTTCTCCGTTTCTTTGTTTGTTTCTCCGTTTCTTTCTTCGTTTCTCCGTTTCTTTGTTCGTTTCTCCGTTTCTTTGTTCGTTTCTCCGTTTCTTTGTTCGTTTCTCCGTTTCTTTCTTCGTTTCTCCATTTATTTCTCCGTTTCTCCGTTTCTTTCTTCGTTTCTCCGTTTACTTCTTCGTTTCTCCATTTATTTCTCCGTTTGTCCGTTTCTTTGTTCGTTTCTCCGCTTCTTTGTTCGTTTCTCCGTTTCTTTGTTCGTTTCTCCGTTTCTTTCTTCGCTTCTCCATTTATTTCGCCGTTTCTCCGTTTCTTTCTTCGTTTCTCCGTTTCTTTCTTCGTTTCTCCGTTTCTTTCTTCGTTTCTCCATTTATTTCGCCGTTTCTCCGTTTCTTTGTTCGTTTCTCCGTTTCTTTCTTCGTTTCTCCATTTAATTCTCCGTTTCTCCGTTTCTTTCTTCGTTTTTCCATTTCTTTGTTCGTTTCTCCGTTTCTTTCTTCGTTTCTCCATTTAATTCTCCGTTTCTCCGTTTCTTTCTTCGTTTTTCCATTTCTTTGTTCGTTTCTCCGTTTCTTTGTTCGTTTCTCCGTTTCTTTGTTCGTTTCTCCGTTTCTTTCTTCGTTTCTCCATTTATTTCTCCGTTTCTCCGTTTCTTTCTTCGTTTCTCCGTTTACTTCTTCGTTTCTCCATTTATTTCTCCGTTTGTCCGTTTCTTTGTTCGTTTCTCCGCTTCTTTGTTCGTTTCTCCGTTTCTTTGTTCGTTTCTCCGTTTATTTCTTCGTTTCTCCGTTTATTTCATCGTTTCCCCATATATTTCTCCGTTTCTCCGTTTCTTTGTTTGTTTCTCCGTTTCTTTCTTCGTTTCTCCGTTTCTTTCTTCGCTTTTCTGTTTCTTTCTTCGTTTCTCCGTTTCTTTCTTCGTTTCTCCGTTTCTTTCTTCGTATCTCCGTTTCTTTCTTCGTTTCTCCGTTCCTTTCTTCGTTTCTCGATTATTTCTTCGTTTCTCCATTTATTTCTTCGTTTCTCCGTTTCTTTCGTCGTATCACCGTTTCTTTCTTCGTTTCTCCGTTTCTTTCATCGTTTCTCCGTTTCTTTCTTCGTTTCTCCGTTTATTTCTCCGTTGCTCCGTTTCTTTGTTCGTTTGTTTGTTCGTTTCTCCGTTTCTTTGTTCGTTTCTCCGTTTCTTTGTTCGTTTCTCCGTTTCATTCATCGTTTCTCTGTTTATTTCTTCGTTTCTCCATTTATTTCTCCGGTTCTCCGTTTCTTTCTTCGTTTCTCAGTTTCTTTCTTCGTTTCTCCGTTTCTTTCTTCGTTTCTCCGTTTCTTTCTTCGTTTCTCCATTTATTTCTCCGTTTCTTTCTTCGTTTCTCCGTTTCTTTCTTCGTTTCTCCGTTTCTTTCTTCGTTTCTCCATTTATTTCTCCGTTTCTTTCTTCGTTTCTCCGTTTCTTTCTTCGTTTCTCCGTTTCTTTCTTCGTTTCTCCGTTTCTTTCTTCGTTTCTCCGTTTCTTTCTTCGTTTCTCCATTTATTTCTCCGTTTCTTTCTTCGTTTCTCCGTTTCTTACTTCGTTTCTCCGTTTCTTTCTTCGTTTCTCCGTTTCTTTCTTCGTATCTCCGTTTCTTTCTTCGTTTCTCTCTTTCTTTCTTCGTTTCTCCGTTTCTTTTTTCGTTTCGCTGTTTCTATCTTCGTTTCTCGATTATTTCTTCGTTTCTCCATTTATTTCTACGTTTCTCCGTTTCTTTCTACGTTTCTCTGTTTCTTTGTTCGTTTCTCCGTTTCTTTCATCGTATCACCGTTTCTTTCTTCGTTTCTCTGTTTCTTTCTTCGTTTCTCCGTTTCTTTCTTCGTTTCTCCGTTTCTTTCTTCGTTTCTCGATTTATTCCTCCGTTTCTTTCTTCGTTTCTCCGTTTCTTACTTCGTTTCTCCGTTTCTTTCTTCGTTTCTCCGTATTTTTCTTCGTTTCTCCATTTATTTCTCCGTTTCTCCGTTTCTTTCTTCGTTTCTCCGTTTCTTTGTTCGTTTCTCCGTTTCTTTGTTCGTTTCTCCGTTTCTTTGTTCGTTTCTCCGTTTCTTTCTTCGTTTCTCTGTTTCTTTCTTCGTTTCTCGATTATTTCGTCGTTTCTTCATTCATTTCTACGTTTCTTCATTCATTTCTACGTTTCTCCGTTTCTTTCTTCGTTTCTCCGTATTTTTCTTCGTTTCTCCATTTATTTCTCCGTTTCTCCGTTTCTTTCTTCGTTTCTCCGTTTCTTTGTTCGTTTCTCCGTTTCTTTGTTCGTTTCTCCGTTTCTTTGTTCGTTTCTCCGTTTCTTTCTTCGTTTCTCTGTTTCTTTCTTCGTTTCTCGATTATTTCGTCGTTTCTTCATTCATTTCTACGTTTCTCCGTTTCTTTCTTCGTTTCTCCGTTTCTTTGTTCGTTTCTCCGTGTCTTTTCGTTTCTCCGTTTCTTTGTTCGTTTCTCCGTTTCTTTCCTTGTTTCTCCGTTTCTTTGTTCGTTTCTACCGTTTCTTTCTTCGTTTCTCCGTTTCTTTCTTCGTTTCTGCGTGTCTTTCTGCGTTTCATCGTTTCTTTCTTCGTTTCTCCGTTTCTTTCTTCGTTTCTCCATTTATTTCTCCGTTTATTTCTTCGTTTCTCCGTTTCTTACTTCGTTTCTCCGTTTCTTTCTTCGTTTCTCCGTTTCTTTCTTCGTATCTCCGTTTCTTTCTTCGTTTCTCTCTTTCTTTCTTCGTTTCTCCGTTTCTTTGTTCGTTTCTCCGTTTCTTTGTTCGTTTCTCCGTTACTTTGTCGGTTTCTCCGTTTCTTCCTTCGTTTCTCCGTTTCTCGGTCTATTTCTTCGTTTCTCCATTTATTTCTCCGATTCTCCGTTTCTTTCTTCGTTTCTCCGTTTCTTTCTTCGTTTCTCCGATTCTTTCTTCGTTCCTCCATTTCTTTGTTCGTTTCTCCGTTTCTTTGTTCGTTTCTCCGTTTCTTTGTTCGTTTCTCCGTTTCCTTCTTCGCTTCTCCGTTTATTTCTTCGTTTCTCCATTTATTTCTCCGTTTCTCCGTTTCTTTCTTCGTATCTCCGTTTCTTTCTTCGCTTCTCTATTTCTTTCTTCGTTTCTCCGTTTCTTTCTTCGTTTCTCCGTTTCTTTCTTCGTATCTCCGTTTCTTTCTTCGTTTCTCCGTTCCTTTCTTCGTTTCTCGATTATTTCTTCGTTTCTCCATTTATTTCTTCGTTTCTCCGTTTCTTTCGTCGTATCACCGTTTCTTTCTTCGTTTCTCCGTTTCTTTCATCGTTTCTCCGTTTCTTTCTTCGTTTCTCCGTTTATTTCTTCGTTTCTCCGTTTCTTTGTTCGTTTCTCGGTTTCTTTGTTCGTTTCTCCGTTTCTTTGTTCGTTTCTCCGTTTCTTTCATCGTTTCTCCGTTTATTTCTTCGTTCCACCATTTATTTCTCCGTTGCTCCGTTTCTTTGTTCGTTTCTTTGTTCGTTTCTCCGTTTCTTTGTTCGTTTCTCCGTTTCTTTGTTCGTTTCTCCGTTTCATTCTTCGTTTCTCTGTTTATTTCTTCGTTTCTCCATTTATTTCTCCGGTTCTCCGTTTCTTTCTTCGTTTCTCAGTTTCTTTCTTCGTTTCTCCGTTTCTTTCTTCGTTTCTCCGTTTCTTTCTTCGTTTCTCCATTTATTTCTCCGTTTCTTTCTTCGTTTCTCCGTTTCTTTCTTCGTTTCTCCGTTTCTTTCTTCGTTTCTCCGTTTCTTTCTTCGTTTCTCCGTTTCTTTCTTCGTTTCTCCATTTATTTCTCCGTTTCTTTCATCGTTTCTCCGTTTCTTACTTCGTTTCTCCGTTTCTTTCTTCGTTTCTCCGTTTCTTTCTTCGTTTCTCCGTTTCTTTCTTCGTTTCTCCATTTATTTCTCCGTTTCTTTCTTCGTTTCTCCGTTTCTTACTTCGTTTCTCCGTTTCTTTCTTCGTTTCTCCGTTTCTTTCTTCGTATCTCCGTTTCTTTCTTCGTTTCTCTCTTTCTTTCTTCGTTTCTCCGTTTCTTTTTTCGTTTCGCTGTTTCTATCTTCGTTTCTCGATTATTTCTTCGTTTCTCCATTTATTTCTACGTTTCTCCGTTTCTTTCTTCGTTTCTCCGTTTCTTTGTTCGTTTCTCCGTTTCTTTGTTCGTTTCTCCGTTTCTTTCTTCGTTTCTCCGTTTCTTTGTTCGTTTCTCCGTTTCTTTGTTCGTTTCTCCGTTTCTTTGTTCGTTTCTCCGTTTCTTTCTTCGTTTCTCCGTTTCTTTGTTCGTTTCTCCGTGTCTTTTCGTTTCTCCGTTTCTTTGTTCGTTTCTCCGTTTCTTTCCTTGTTTCTCCGTTTCTTTGTTCGTTTCTACCGTTTCTTTCTTCGTTTCTCCGTTTCTTTCTTCGTTTCTGCGTGTCTTTCTGCGTTTCATCGTTTCTTTCTTCGTTACTCGGTTTCTTTCTTCGTTTCTCCGTTTCTTTCCTCGTTTCTCCGTTTCTTTCTTCGTTTCTCCGTTTCTCTCTTCGTTTCTCCGTTTCTTCCTTCGTTTCTTCGTTTCTACGTTTCTCCGTTTCTCCGTTTCTCCGTTTCTCCGTTTCTCCGTTTCTCCGTTTCTCCGTTTCTCCGTTCCTCCGTTTCGATTAAATGATTATAATAGTTATAATTTCTATTATAAATCATTTGAGCTATAGTTAAATTATACACTAATACTCTAAATACATATTTAATATTTTTTTTTTAATGTCTTTAGCCTCCAGAAGAATTTTATTTATACTATTTACTATATATAATAATTTACACAGAATCGGAAATAAATCTAATTGTTTATTTATAGTAATTTTTTTTTTCACTTATCTTAAAATTTGGGATGTACTATTTAAATGTTCGATTCATTTCTTTAATTTATTCGTTAAATTGAATTAATCTATTCTTTATAATAACTGTAATCAAATTAATCCCTATAATTATTATAGAACTCATATTAAAATTTAATAATGAAATTTATTTTATTTGCCTGATTAATGTAATTATTGCCCCTATCATTTGCTTAAACAAAAAAATCAATCATAATAATTATAGGATATTCATCTGTTATACAAACATCTATTATAGTTATTTTATTAATAATTAACAAAGATACATTTTTAACATATTTCATTTTATATTCAATAATTTATTTAATTTTAATTTTTATATTTAAAATAATAAAGATTAACTCTTCTTCCTTATTTAATATATAAACCTCTAATAAAAGAAAAATTATTTTATACTGAATAATTATTATGTACACAAATTTCCCACCCATAGCACTCTTTATACTGAAATAAATCGTCCTAGAAACATTAATAAATTCAAGAATAAAATTTACCGTGGAAGGTTTAATTTTACATTTATTCGAAACATGAAACATACAAAAGTTTGTACAAAAGTATTTATTTATTTTATCGCACGGTAGGGAATATCATACAAATGGAAATACTTATCTCTAATGTCGGTAAATTGTACTTGTCGCGCCATCTATTTGTGGAAATTAGAACAATTCCTCGACAAACTTGAGCGTTTCTCCGCCAGGTGTTTTCGCCCCTTAAGTGTAGTTTAACCCTTTCTCCAACAGATGGCAACCCATGTACTTACCACGTTACAGGGATTTGTAATTGCGGGTTCAGAATATATTTGCATACATACAAACTATAATTCCGATATGTAGCGAAATATTCATTTATTTTATCGCACGGTTTCTTCGATTGTATTTGTTCGATCTAACCAAATACTTCAAGATATTGATGGCTTTATAGCCATTATTTATACCGGAACATTGTGAAAAATTGTTTAATCTACGGTCCAACGACGGTTGTTAATAATTATGATAAATAAATGTCAAGATATTGCGAATTCTGCGAAGGCGAACGGTTTCATTGAATGTTTGTTCATTTCAGCGATTGTTATTAACATTTACGCATGTTCCCTATATTGACCGAAAAATGTGCATCTTATTCATGCATTAAAAATGATTGATTCTCCTCTAGCAATTGAGTTTGATCGAACTTCAAAGTAAAGAGATGTTTCCTAAAGTTTTAAAACATGGAAAGTAATAATTGTCTATGAGATATATCAATTTAACATTTGATTAAGACATGAAGAATCGAAATTTTTGGTAAAATAAGTGACTAAAAAATAATTATTATAAATAAATAATTAGGTGTATTTCCGATTCTGTGTAAATTATTATGTACAGTAAATAGTATAAATAATATTCTTTTGGAGGCAAAAGAGATTAAAAATATATTAAATATGTATTTGGAGTATTAGTATTCAATTTAACTATAGCTCAAATGATTTATAATAGAAATTATAACTATTATAATCATTTAATCGAAACGGAGAAACCGAGAAAACGGAGAAACGGAGAAACGGAGAAACGAAGAAAGAAACGGAGAAACGAAGAAAGAAACGGAGAAACGAAGAAAGAAACGGAGAAACGAAGAAATAAATGGAAAAACGAAGAAATAAACGGAGAAACGAAGAAAGGAGCGGAGAAACGAACAAGGAAACGGAGAAACGAGCAAAGAAACGGAGAAACGGAGAAGTAAATGGAGAAACGAAGAAACAAACAGAGAAACGAACAAAGAAACGGACAAACGAAGGAAGAAACGGAGAAACGGAGAAAGAAACGGAGAAACGAACGAAGAAACGTAGAAACGAACAAAGAAACGGAGAAACGAAGAAAGAAACATAGAAACGGAGAAATAAATGGAGAAACGAAGAAATAAACCGAGAAACGAAGACAGGAACGGAGAAACGAAGAAAGAAACGGAGAAACGATGAAAGAAACGGAGAAACGAAGAAAGAAACGAAGAAACGAAGAAAGAAACGGAGAAACGAAGAAAGAAACGGAGAATCGGAGAAATAAATGGAGAAACGAAGAAATAAACCGAGAAACGGAGAAAGAAACGGAGAAACGAACAAAGAAACGGAGAAACGAACAAAGAAACGGAAAAGCGAACAAAGAAACGAAGAAACGAAGAAAGAAACGGAGAAACGAACAAAGAAACGGAGAATCGAACAAAGAAACGGAGAAACGAAGAAAGAAACGGAGAATCGGAGAAATAAATGGAGAAACGAAGAAATAAACTGAGAAACGGAGAAAGAAACGGAGAAACGAACAAAGAAACGGAGAAACAAACAAAGAAACGGAGTAAAGAACAAAGAAACGGAGAAACGAACAAAGAAACGAAGATACGAACAAAGAAACGGAGAAACGGAGAAATAAATGGCGAAACGAACAAATAAACCGAGAAACGAAGAAAGGAAAGGAGAAACGAAGAAAGAAACGGAGAAACGATGAAAGAAACGGAGAAACGAAGAAAGAAACGAAGAAACGAAGAAAGAAACGGAGAAACGAAGAAAGAAACGGAGAATCGGAGAAATAAATGGAGAAACGAAGAAATAAACGGAGAAACGAAGAAAGGAGCGGAGAAACGAACAAAGAACCGGAGAAACGACGAAAGAAACGGAGAAACGGAGAAATAAATGGAGAAACGAAGAAATAAACGGAGAAACGAAGAAAGGAGCGGAGAAACGAGCAAAGAAACGGAGAAACGATGAAAGAAACGGAGAAACGAAGAAAGAAACGAAGAAAGAAACGAAGAAACGAAGAAAGAAACGGAGAAACGAAGAAAGAAACGGAGAATTGGAGAAATAAATGGAGAAACGAAGAAATAAACCGAGAAACGGAGAAAGAAACGGAGAAACGAACAAAGAAACGGAGAAACGAACAAAGAAACGGAGAAACGAACAAAGAAACGGAGAAACGGGGAAATAAATGGCGAAACGGAGAAATAAATGGCGAAACGAACAAATAAACGGAGAAATGAAGAAAGGAACGGAGAAACGAACAAAGAAACGGAGAAACGAACAAAGAAACGGAGAAACGAACAAAGAACCGGAGAAACGACGAAAGAAACGGAGAAACGGAGAAATAAATGGAGAAACGAAGAAATAAACGGAGAAACGAAGAAAGGAACGGAGAAACGAACTAAGAAACGGAGAAACGATGAAAGAAACGGAGAAACGAAGAAAGAAACGAAGAATCGAAGGAAGGAACGGAGAAACGAAGAAAGAAACGGAGAATCGGAGAAATAAATGGAGAAACGAAGAAGTAAACCGAGAAACGGAGAAAGAAACGGAGAAACGAAGAAAGAAACGGAGAAACGAAGAAAGAAACGGAGAAACGAAGAAAGAAACGGAGAAACGAACAACGAAACGGAGAAACGAAGAAAGTAACGGAGTAACGAAGAAATAAACGAAGAACCGAAGAAAGAAACGGAGAATCGGAGAAGCAAATGTAGAAACGAAGAAATAAACCGAGAAACGGAGAAAGAAACGGAGAAACGAAGAAACAAACGGAGAAACGAAGAAAGAAACGGAGAAACGGAGAAATAAATGCAGAAACGAAGAAATAAAGCGAGAAACGGAGAAAGAAACGGAGAAACGAAGGATGAAACGGAGAAACGAACTAAGAAACGGAGAAACGACGAAAGAAACGGAGAAACGAAGAAAGAAACGAAGAATCAAAGAAAGGAACGGAGAAACGAAGAAAGAAACGGAGAATCGGAGAAATAAATGGAGAAACGAAGAAATAAACCGAGAAACGGAGAAAGAAACGGAGAAACGAAGGATGAAACGGAGAAACGAAGAAAGAAACGGAGAAATAAATGGAGAAACGAAGATATAAACGGAGAAACGAAGAAAGAAACGGAGTAACGAAGAAAGAAACGAACAAACGAAGAAAGAAACGGGAGGATCGGAGAAATAAATGGAGAAACGAAGAAGTAAACGGAGAAACGGAGAAAGAAACGGAGAAACGAAGAAAGAAGCGGAGAAACGAAGAAAGAAACGGAGAAACGAACAAAGAAACGGAGAAACGAACAAAGAAACGGAGAAACGAAGAAAGTAACGGAGTAACGAAGAAATAAACGAAGAAACGAAGAAAGAAACGGAGAATCGGAGAAGCAAATGTAGAAACGAAGAAATAAACCGAGAATCGGAGAAATAAATGCAGAAACGAAGAATTAAACCGAGAAACGGTGAAAGAAACGGAGAAACGAAGAAAGAAACGGAGAAATAAATGGAGAAACGAAGATATAAACGGAGAAACGAAGAAAGAAACGGAGTAAAGAAGAAAGAAACGAACAAACGAAGAAAGAAACTGGAGGATCGGAGAAATAAATGGAGAAACGAAGAAGTAAACCGAGAAACGGAGAAAGAAACGGAGAAACGAAGAAACAAACGGAGAAACGAACAAAGAACCGGAGAAACGACGAAAGAAACGGAGAAACGGAGAAATAAATGGAGAAACGAAGAAATAAACGGAGAAACGAAGAAAGGAACGGAGAAACGAACTAAGAAACGGAGAAACGATGAAAGAAACGGAGAAACGAACAAAGAAACGGAGAAACGAACAAAGAAACGGAGTAACGAAGAAACAAACGAAGAAACGAAGAAAGAAACGGAGAATCGGAGAAGTAAATGGAGAAACGAAGAAATAAACCGAGAAACGGAGAAAGAAACGGAGAAACGAACAAAGAAACGGAGAAACGAAGAAAGTAACGGAGAAACGAACAAACAAACGGAGAAACGAACAAAGAACCGGAGAAACGACGAAAGAAACGGAGAAACGGAGAAATAAATGGAGAAACGAAGAAATAAACGGAGAAACGAAGAAAGGAACGGAGAAACGAACTAAGAAACGGAGAAACGATGAAAGAAACGGAGAAACGAAGAAAGAAACGAAGAATCGAAGGAAGGAACGGAGAAACGAAGAAAGAAACGGAGAATCGGAGAAATAAATGGAGAAACGAAGAAGTAAACCGAGAAACGGAGAAAGAAACGGAGAAACGAAGAAAGAAACGGAGAAACGAAGAAAGAAACGGAGAAACGAAGAAAGAAACGGAGAAACGAACAACGAAACGGAGAAACGAAGAAAGTAACGGAGTAACGAAGAAATAAACGAAGAACCGAAGAAAGAAACGGAGAATCGGAGAAGCAAATGTAGAAACGAAGAAATAAACCGAGAAACGGAGAAAGAAACGGAGAAACGAAGAAACAAACGGAGAAACGAAGAAAGAAACGGAGAAACGGAGAAATAAATGGAGAAACGAAGAAATAAACCGAGAAACGGAGAAAGAAACGGAGAAACGAAGGATGAAACGGAGAAACGAACTAAGAAACGGAGAAACGAACTAAGAAACGGAGAAACGACGAAAGAAACGGAGAAACGAAGATAGAAACGAAGAATCAAAGAAAGGAACGGAGAAACGAAGAAAGAAACGGAGAATCGGAGAAATAAATGGAGAAACGAAGAAGTAAACCGAGAAACGGAGAAGGAAACGGAGAAACGAAGAAAGAAACGGAGAAACGAAGAAAGAAACGGAGAAACGAACAAAGAAACGGAGAAACGAACAAAGAAACGGAGAAACGAAGAAAGTAACGGAGTAACGAAGAAATAAACGAAGAAACGAAGAAAGAAACGGAGAATCGGAGAAGCAAATGTAGAAACGAAGAAATAAACCGAGAAACGGAGAAAGAAACGGAGAAACGAAGAAACAAACGGAGAAACGAAGAAAGAAACGGAGAAACGGAGAAATAAATGGAGAAACGAAGAAATAAACCGAGAAACGGAGAAAGAAACGGGGAAACGAACAAAGAAACGGAGAAACGGAGAAATAAATGGCGAAACGAACAAATAAACGGAGAAAGAAACGGAGAAACGAAGAAAGTAACAGAGATTCGGAGAAATAAATGGAGAAACGAAGAAGTAAACCGAGAAACGGAGAAAGAAACGGAGAAACGAACAAAGAAACGGAGAAACGGAGAAAGAAACGGAGAAACGAAGAAAGAAACGGAGAAACGAAGAAAGAAACGGAGAAACGAAGAAAGAAACGGAGAAACGAACAAAGAAACGGAGAAACGAAGAAAGTAACGGAGTAACGAAGAAATAAACGAAGAAACGAAGAAAGAAACGGAGAATCGGAGAAGCAAATGTAGAAACAAAGAAATAAACCGAGAAACGGAGAAAGAAACGGAGAAACGAAGAAACAAACGGAGAAACGAAGAAAGAAACCGAGAAACGGAGAAAGAAACGGAGAAACGAAGAAAGAAACGGAGAAACGAAGAAAGAAACGAAGAAAGAAACGGAGAAACGAACAATGAACCGGCGAAACGACGAAAGAAACGGAGAAACGGAGAAAGAAACGGAGAAACGAAGGATGAAACGGAGAAACGAAGAAAGAAACGGAGAAATAAATGGAGAAACGAAGATATAAACGGAGAAACGAAGAAAGAAACGGAGTAACGAACTAAGAAACGGAGAAACGATGAAAGAAACGGAGAAACGAAGAAAGAAACGAAGAATCGAAGAAAGGAACGGAGAAACGAAGAAAGAAACGGAGAATCGGAGAAATAAATGGAGAAACGAAGAAGTAAACCGAGAAACGGAGAAAGAAACGGAGAAACGTAGAAAGAAACGGAGAAACGAAGAAAGAAACGGAGAAACGAACAAAGAAACGGAGAAACGAACAAAGAAACGGAGAAACGAACAATGAAACGGAGAAACGAAGAAAGAAACGGAGTAACGAAGAAATAAACGAAGAAACGAAGAAAGAAACGGAGAATCGGAGAAGTAAATGGAGAAACGAAGAAATAAACCGAGAAACGGAGAAAGAAACGGAGAAACGAACAAAGAAACGGAGAAACGAAGAAAGAAACGGAGAAACGAACAAACAAACGGAGAAACGAACAAAGAAACGGAGAAACGAACAATGAAACGGAGAAACGAAGAAAGAAACGGAGTAACGAAGAAATAAACGAAGAAACGAAGAAAGAAACGGAGAATCGGAGAAGTAAATGGAGAAACGAAGAAATAAACCGAGAAACGGAGAAAGAAACGGAGAAACGAACAAAGAAACGGAGAAACGAAGAAAGAAACGGAGAAACGAACAAACAAACGGAGAAACGAACAAAGAACCGGAGAAACGACGAAAGAAACGGAGAAACGGAGAAATAAATGGAGAAACGAAGAAATAAACGGAGAAACGAAGTAAGGAACGGAGAAACGAACTAAGAAACGGAGAAACGATGAAAGAAACGGAGAAACGAAGAAAGAAACGAAGAATCGAAGAAAGGAACGGAGAAACGAAGAAAGAAACGGAGAATCGGAGAAGTAAATGGAGAAACGAAGAAATAAACCGAGAAACGGAGAAAGAAACGGAGAAACGAACAAAGAAACGGAGAAACGAAGAAAGAAACGGAGAAACGAACAAACAAACGGAGAAACGAACAAAGAACCGGAGAAACGACGAAAGAAACGGAGAAACGGAGAAATAAATGGAGAAACGAAGAAATAAACGGAGAAACGAAGTAAGGAACGGAGAAACGAACTAAGAAACGGAGAAACGATGAAAGAAACGGAGAAAAGAAGAAAGAAACGAAGAATCGAAGAATGGAACGGAGAAACGAAGAAAGAAACGGAGAATCGGAGAAATAAATGGAGAAACGAAGAAATAAACCGAGAAACGGAGAAAGAAACGGAGAAACGAAGGATGAAACGGAGAAACGAAGAAAGAAACGGAGAAATAAATGGAGAAACGAAGATATAAACGGAGAAACGAAGAAAGAAACGGAGTAACGAAGAAAGAAACGAACAAACGAAGAAAGAAACGGGAGGATCGGAGAAATAAATGGAGAAACGAAGAAGTAAACGGAGAAACGGAGAAAGAAACGGAGAAACGAAGAAAGAAGCGGAGAAACGAAGAAAGAAACGGAGAAACGAACAAAGAAACGGAGAAACGAACAAAGAAACGGAGAAACGAAGAAAGTAACGGAGTAACGAAGAAATAAACGAAGAAACGAAGAAAGAAACGGAGAATCGGAGAAGCAAATGTAGAAACGAAGAAATAAACCGAGAATCGGAGAAATAAATGCAGAAACGAAGAATTAAACCGAGAAACGGTGAAAGAAACGGAGAAACGAAGAAAGAAACGGAGAAATAAATGGAGAAACGAAGATATAAACGGAGAAACGAAGAAAGAAACGGAGTAAAGAAGAAAGAAACGAACAAACGAAGAAAGAAACTGGAGGATCGGAGAAATAAATGGAGAAACGAAGAAGTAAACCGAGAAACGGAGAAAGAAACGGAGAAACGAAGAAACAAACGGAGAAACGAACAAAGAACCGGAGAAACGACGAAAGAAACGGAGAAACGGAGAAATAAATGGAGAAACGAAGAAATAAACGGAGAAACGAAGAAAGGAACGGAGAAACGAACTAAGAAACGGAGAAACGATGAAAGAAACGGAGAAACGAACAAAGAAACGGAGAAACGAACAAAGAAACGGAGTAACGAAGAAACAAACGAAGAAACGAAGAAAGAAACGGAGAATCGGAGAAGTAAATGGAGAAACGAAGAAATAAACCGAGAAACGGAGAAAGAAACGGAGAAACGAACAAAGAAACGGAGAAACGAAGAAAGTAACGGAGAAACGAACAAACAAACGGAGAAACGAACAAAGAACCGGAGAAACGACGAAAGAAACGGAGAAACGGAGAAATAAATGGAGAAACGAAGAAATAAACGGAGAAACGAAGAAAGGAACGGAGAAACGAACTAAGAAACGGAGAAACGATGAAAGAAACGGAGAAACGAAGAAAGAAACGAAGAATCGAAGGAAGGAACGGAGAAACGAAGAAAGAAACGGAGAATCGGAGAAATAAATGGAGAAACGAAGAAGTAAACCGAGAAACGGAGAAAGAAACGGAGAAACGAAGAAAGAAACGGAGAAACGAAGAAAGAAACGGAGAAACGAAGAAAGAAACGGAGAAACGAACAACGAAACGGAGAAACGAAGAAAGTAACGGAGTAACGAAGAAATAAACGAAGAACCGAAGAAAGAAACGGAGAATCGGAGAAGCAAATGTAGAAACGAAGAAATAAACCGAGAAACGGAGAAAGAAACGGAGAAACGAAGAAACAAACGGAGAAACGAAGAAAGAAACGGAGAAACGGAGAAATAAATGGAGAAACGAAGAAATAAACCGAGAAACGGAGAAAGAAACGGAGAAACGAAGGATGAAACGGAGAAACGAACTAAGAAACGGAGAAACGAACTAAGAAACGGAGAAACGACGAAAGAAACGGAGAAACGAAGATAGAAACGAAGAATCAAAGAAAGGAACGGAGAAACGAAGAAAGAAACGGAGAATCGGAGAAATAAATGGAGAAACGAAGAAGTAAACCGAGAAACGGAGAAGGAAACGGAGAAACGAAGAAAGAAACGGAGAAACGAAGAAAGAAACGGAGAAACGAACAAAGAAACGGAGAAACGAACAAAGAAACGGAGAAACGAAGAAAGTAACGGAGTAACGAAGAAATAAACGAAGAAACGAAGAAAGAAACGGAGAATCGGAGAAGCAAATGTAGAAACGAAGAAATAAACCGAGAAACGGAGAAAGAAACGGAGAAACGAAGAAACAAACGGAGAAACGAAGAAAGAAACGGAGAAACGGAGAAATAAATGGAGAAACGAAGAAATAAACCGAGAAACGGAGAAAGAAACGGGGAAACGAACAAAGAAACGGAGAAACGGAGAAATAAATGGCGAAACGAACAAATAAACGGAGAAAGAAACGGAGAAACGAAGAAAGTAACAGAGATTCGGAGAAATAAATGGAGAAACGAAGAAGTAAACCGAGAAACGGAGAAAGAAACGGAGAAACGAACAAAGAAACGGAGAAACGGAGAAAGAAACGGAGAAACGAAGAAAGAAACGGAGAAACGAAGAAAGAAACGGAGAAACGAAGAAAGAAACGGAGAAACGAACAAAGAAACGGAGAAACGAAGAAAGTAACGGAGTAACGAAGAAATAAACGAAGAAACGAAGAAAGAAACGGAGAATCGGAGAAGCAAATGTAGAAACAAAGAAATAAACCGAGAAACGGAGAAAGAAACGGAGAAACGAAGAAACAAACGGAGAAACGAAGAAAGAAACCGAGAAACGGAGAAAGAAACGGAGAAACGAAGAAAGAAACGGAGAAACGAAGAAAGAAACGAAGAAAGAAACGGAGAAACGAACAAAGAACCGGCGAAACGACGAAAGAAACGGAGAAACGGAGAAAGAAACGGAGAAACGAAGGATGAAACGGAGAAACGAAGAAAGAAACGGAGAAATAAATGGAGAAACGAAGATATAAACGGAGAAACGAAGAAAGAAACGGAGTAACGAACTAAGAAACGGAGAAACGATGAAAGAAACGGAGAAACGAAGAAAGAAACGAAGAATCGAAGAAAGGAACGGAGAAACGAAGAAAGAAACGGAGAATCGGAGAAATAAATGGAGAAACGAAGAAGTAAACCGAGAAACGGAGAAAGAAACGGAGAAACGTAGAAAGAAACGGAGAAACGAAGAAAGAAACGGAGAAACGAACAAAGAAACGGAGAAACGAACAAAGAAACGGAGAAACGAACAATGAAACGGAGAAACGAAGAAAGAAACGGAGTAACGAAGAAATAAACGAAGAAACGAAGAAAGAAACGGAGAATCGGAGAAGTAAATGGAGAAACGAAGAAATAAACCGAGAAACGGAGAAAGAAACGGAGAAACGAACAAAGAAACGGAGAAACGAAGAAAGAAACGGAGAAACGAACAAACAAACGGAGAAACGAACAAAGAAACGGAGAAACGAACAATGAAACGGAGAAACGAAGAAAGAAACGGAGTAACGAAGAAATAAACGAAGAAACGAAGAAAGAAACGGAGAATCGGAGAAGTAAATGGAGAAACGAAGAAATAAACCGAGAAACGGAGAAAGAAACGGAGAAACGAACAAAGAAACGGAGAAACGAAGAAAGAAACGGAGAAACGAACAAACAAACGGAGAAACGAACAAAGAACCGGAGAAACGACGAAAGAAACGGAGAAACGGAGAAATAAATGGAGAAACGAAGAAATAAACGGAGAAACGAAGTAAGGAACGGAGAAACGAACTAAGAAACGGAGAAACGATGAAAGAAACGGAGAAACGAAGAAAGAAACGAAGAATCGAAGAAAGGAACGGAGAAACGAAGAAAGAAACGGAGAATCGGAGAAGTAAATGGAGAAACGAAGAAATAAACCGAGAAACGGAGAAAGAAACGGAGAAACGAACAAAGAAACGGAGAAACGAAGAAAGAAACGGAGAAACGAACAAACAAACGGAGAAACGAACAAAGAACCGGAGAAACGACGAAAGAAACGGAGAAACGGAGAAATAAATGGAGAAACGAAGAAATAAACGGAGAAACGAAGTAAGGAACGGAGAAACGAACTAAGAAACGGAGAAACGATGAAAGAAACGGAGAAAAGAAGAAAGAAACGAAGAATCGAAGAAAGGAACGGAGAAACGAAGAAAGAAACGGAGAATCGGAGAAATAAATGGAGAAACGAAGAAGTAAACCGAGAAACGGAGAAAGAAACGGAGAAACGAAGAAAGAAACGGAGAAACGAAGAAAGAAACGGAGAAACGAACAAAGAAACGGAGAAACGAACAAAGAAACGGAGAAACGAAGAAAGAAACGGAGTAACGAAGAAATAAACGAAGAAACGAAGAAAGAAACGGAGAATCGGAGAAGTAAATGGAGAAACGAACAAAGAAACGGAGAAACGAACAAAGAAACGGAGAATGAACAAAGAAACGGAGAAAAGAACAAAAAATCGGAGAAACGGAGAAATAAATGCCGAAACGAACAAATAAACGGAGAAACGAACAAAGAAACGACGAAACGAACAAAGAAGCGGAGAAACGGAGAAATAAATGGCGAAACGAACAAGTAAACGGAGAAACGAAGAAAGAAACGGAGAATCGGAGAAGTAAATGGAGAAACGAAGAAATAAACCGAGAAACGGAGAAGGAAACGGAGAAACGAACAAAGAAACTGAGAAACGGAGAAAGAAACGGAGAAACGAACAAAGAAATAGAGAAACGAACAAAGAAACGGAGAAACGAAGAGAGAAGCGGAGAATCGGAGAAATAAATGGAGAAATGAAGAAATAAACGGAGAAACGAACAAAGTAATGGAGAAACGAAGAAAGAAACGAAGAAACGAAGAAAGAAACGGAGGAACGAAGAAAGAAACGGAGAAACGAAGAAAGAAACGGAGAAATAAATGGAGAAACGAAGAAATAAACCGAGAAACGGAGAAAGAAACGGAGAAACGAACAAAGAAACGGAGGAACGAAGAAAGAAACGGAGACACGAAGAAAGAAACGGAGAAGCGGAGAAATAATTGGAGAAACGAAGAAATAAACGGAGAATCGAAGAAAGAAACGGAGAAACGAAGAAAGAAACGGAGAAACGAAGAAAGAATCGGAGTAACGAAGAAAGAAACGGAGAAACGAACAAAGAAACGGAGAAACGGACAAAGTAACGGAGAAGCGAACAAAGAAACGTAGAAACGAACATAGAAACGGAGAAACGAACAAAGAAACGGAGAAACGAACAAAGAAACGGAGAAACGGAGAAATAAATGGAGAAACGAAGAAATAAACGGAGAAACGAAGAAATAAAAGGAGAAACGAACAAAGAAACGGAGAAACTAACAAAGAAACGGCGAAACGAACAAAGAAACGGAGAAACGGGGATATCATTGGAGAAACGAAGAAAGAAACGGAGGAACGAAGAAAGAAACGGAGAAACGAAGATAGAAACCGAGAAACGAACAAAGAAACGGAGAAACGAACAAAGAAACGGAGAAACGAACAAAGAAACGGAGAAACGAAGAAAGAAACGGAGAAACGGAGAAATAAATGGAGGAACGAAGAAACGAAGAAAGAGACGGAGAAATAAATGGAGAAACGAAGATATAAACGGAGAAACGAAGAAAGAAACGGAGAAACGAAGAAACGATGAAAGAAACGGAGAAACGAAGAAAGAAACGGAGAAACGAAGAAAGAAACGGAGATACAAAGAAATAAACCGAGAAACGGAGAAAGAAACGGAGAAACGAACAAAGAAACGGAGAAACGAAGAAAGAAACGGAGAAACGAACAACGATACGGAGAAACGAACAAAGAAACGGAGAAACGAACAAAGAAACGGAGAAACGAACAAAGAAACGGAGAAACGAAGAAAGAAACGGAGAAACGGAGAAATAAATGGAGAAACGAAGAAATAAACGGAGAAACGAAGAAAGGAACGGAGAAACGAACAAAGAAACGGAGAAACAATGAAAGAAACGGAGAATCGAAGAAAGAAACGAAGAAACGAAGAAAGAAACGGAGAAACGAACAAAGAAACGGAGAAACGAACAAAGAAACGGAGAAACGAACAAAGAACGGAGAAACGAACAAAGAAACGGAGAAACGAACAAAGAAACGGAGAAACGAACAAAGAAACGGTGAGACGGAGAAATAAATGAAAAAACGAAGAAATAAACGGAGAAACGAAGAAAGGAGCGGAGAAACGAACAAAGAAACGGAGAAACGAAGAAAGAAGCGGAGAATCGGAGAAATAAATGGAGAAATGAAGAAATAAACGGAGAAACGAACAAAGAAATGGAGAAACGCAGAAAGAAACGGAGAAACGAAGAAAGAAACGGAGGAACGAAGAAAGAAACGGAGAAACGAGGAAAGAAACGGAGAAATAAATGGAGAAACGTAGAAATAAACCGAGAAACGGAGAAAGAAACGGAGAAACGAACAAAGAAACGGAGAAACGAAGAAAGAAACGGTGACACGAAGAAAGAAACGGAGAAACGGAGAAATAAATGGAGAAACGAAGAAATGAACGGAGAATCGAAGAAAGAAACGGAGAAACGAAGAAAGAAACGGAGAAACGAACAAAGAAACGGAGAAACGAACAAAGAAACGGAGAAACGAACAAAGAAACGGAGAAACGAACAAAGAAACGGAGAAACGAACAAAGAAACGGAGAAACGGAGAAATAAATGGAGAAACGAAGAAATAAAAGGAGAAACGAACAAAGAAACGGAGAAACTAAAAAAGAAACGGAGAAACGAACAAAGAAACGGAGAAACGAAGAAGGAAACGGCGAAACGGAGAAATAAATGGGGAAACGCACAAAGAAATGGAGAAACGAACAAAGAAACGGAGAAACGAAGAAAGAAACGGAGAAATAAATGGAAAAACGAAGAAATAAACGGAGAAAGGAAGAATGGAGCGGAGAAACGAACAAAGAAACGGAGAAACGAGCAAAGAAACGGAGAAACGGGGATATAAATGGAGAAACGAAGAAAGAAACGGAGGAACGAAGAAAGAAACGGAGAAACGAAGAAAGAAACCGAGAAACGAACAAAGAAACGGAGAAACGAACAAAGAAACGGAGAAACGAACAAAGAAACGGAGAAACGAAGAAAGAAACGGTGAGACGGAGAAGTAAATGGAAAAACGAAGAAATAAACGGAGAAACGAAGAAAGGAGCGGAAAAACGAACAAAGAAACGGAGAAACGAGGAAAGAAACGGAGAAACGGAGAAATAAATGGAGATACGAAGAAACCAACAGAGAAACGAACAAAGAAACGGACAAACGAAGAAAGAAACGGAGAAACGAACATAGAAACGGAGAAACGAAGAAAGAAACGGAGAAACGAACAAAGAAACGGAGAAACGAACAAAGAAACGGAGAAACGGAGAAATAAATGGAGAAACGAAGAAATAAAATGAGAAACGAACAAAGAAACGAAGAAACGAACAAAGAAACGAAGACACGTAGAAATAAATGGAGAAACGAACAAGGAAACGGAGAATTGAAGAAAGAAACGGAGGAACGAAGAAAGAAACGGAGAAACGATGAAGGAAACGGAGAAACAAAGAAAGAAACGAAGAAACGAAGAAAGAAACGGAGAAACGGAGAAACGGAGAAACGGAGGAACGGAGAATCGGAGAAACCGAGAAACGGGCAAACCGAGAAACGGAGAAACGGAGAAACCGAGAAACGGAGAAACGGAGAAACCTTTCTCCGTTTCTTTGTTCGTTTCTCCGTTTCTTTGTTCGCTTCTCCGTTTATTTCTTCGTTCCTCCATTTATTTCTCCGTTTCTCCGTTTCTTTCTTCGTTTCTCCGTTTCTTTCTTCGTTTCTCCGTTTCTTTCTTCGTTTCTCCGTTTCTTTCTTCGTTTCTCCGTTTCTTTCATCGTTTCTTCGTTTCTCCGTTTCTTTCTTCGTTTCTCCGTTTATATCTTCGTTTCTCCATTTATTTCTCCGTCTCTTTCTTCGTTTCTTCGTTCCTCCATTTATTTCTCCGTTTCTCCGTTTCTTCCTTCGTTTCATCGTTTCTCCGTTTCTCCGTTTGTCCGTTTCGATTAAATGATTATAATATTTATAATTTCTTTTATAAATCATTTGATCTATATTTAAATTATACACTAATACTCTAAATACATATTTAATGTATTTTTTAATCTCTTTAGTCTCCAGAAGAATTTTATTTATACTATTTACTATATATAATAATTTACACAGAATCGGAAATAAATCTAATTGTTTATTTATAATAATTTTTTTTTTCACTTATCTTAAAAATTGGGGTGTACTCTTTAAATGTTCGATTCATTTCTTTAATTTATTCGTTAAATTGAATTAATCTATTCTTTATAATAACTTTAATCAAATTAACCCCAATAATTATTATAGAACTCATATTAAAATTTAATAATGAAATTTATTTTATTTGCCTAATTAATGAAATTATTGCCCCTATCATTTGCTTAAACAAAAAAATCAATCATAATAATTATAGGATATTCATCTGTTATACAAACATCTATTATAGTTATTTTATTAATAATTAACAAAAATACATTTTTAACATATTTCATTTTATATTCAATAATTTATTTAATTTTAATTTTTATATTTAAAATAATAAAGATTAACTTGTGGCGGCACTACCCACGCTTGCCACCAGAGGGAAACTCCACCACCAACCGTTTCCCGCAAGTTCCCGTACCTGCTCCGATCGCTATATATACGACCTCTTACCGATCTTCCAATGTCCCGGCGTATAAGGCAGGGCCTGCTAGGATGCCTTACTGACGAGTCCACTAGCAGGCCCGGGATGAAACGCTTATCCCCACTTCCTTATATTTCCGTTCTTTCCTTCCACTAACATACTTTAATTTAGCGCCGCCAAAGTGGTGACCCCGTCTAAGAACAACGCAACCTTCTGGACAACAGCACAGCAGCAGTAGAGGTGCAGCACAAGACGATGGAAGGAACGCAACGTAAAGGCCGATTTTCGTTAATCCCCCTCTCCGAGGGTTGACTCCTCAACCTGCCAGCGACGACACGACGCTATACTCCCGGCTAACCATCAGGATCAACCCTAGGAGGACAGCAGGCAGCTTTAGTCGACACTATTCACCGACCACACGGATGCGTTTCATAAGTACCGGTACGCTCACGCATCAACGTCGGACAACAAGTAAAATCGCGGCTTGAGCATACAAGGCTCGCCATGCGTATTTCGTAATCGACAGCAGCTGGGCCCTTACTACGAAAAAGAACCATTCCTCTCGTCCACTACTCTAGACAACCTCCTCCTGTGCCTTGTTGTGCCACCGAACAACGGAACAAATACCTACGCCACTGGGACATCAGGACGGAACTTCAAAGTATCGTTTACCACTGACAAGGGAGTTATGTGGCGGCACTACCCACGCTTGCCACCAGAGGGAAACTCACCACCAACCGTTTCCCGCAAGTTCCCGTACCTGCTCCGATCGCTATATATACGACCTCTTACCGATCTTCCAATGTCCCGGCGTATAAGGCAGGGCCTGCTAGGATGCCTTACTGACGAGTCCACTAGCAGGCCCGGGATGAAACGCTTATCCCCACTTCCTTATATTTCCGTTCTTTCCTTCCTCTAACATACTTTAATTTAGCGCCGCCAAAAACTCTTCTTCCTTATTTAATATGTTATCGTCTAATAGAAGAAAAATTATTTTATACCCAATAATTATTATGTACACAAATTTCCCACCTATAGCACTCTTTATACTGAAATAAATCGTCCTAGAAACATTAATAAATTCAAGAATAAAATTTACCGTGGAAGGTTTAATTTTACATTTATTCGAAACATGAAACATACAAAAGTTTGTACAAAAGTATTTATTTATTTTATCGCACGGTAGGGAATATCATACAAATGGAAATACTTATCTCTAATGTCGGTAAATTGTACTTGTCGCGCCATCTATTTGTGGAAATTAGAACAATTCCTCGACAAACTTGAGCGTTTCTCCGCCAGGTGTTTTCGCCCCTTAAGTGTAGTTTAACCCTTTCTCCAACAGATGGCAACCCATGTAATTACCACGTTACAGGGATTTGTAATTGCGGGTTCAGAATATATTTGCATACATACAAACTATAATTCCGATATGTAGCGAAATATTCATTTATTTTATCGCACGGTTTCTTCGATTGTATTTGTTCGATCTAACCAAATACTTCAAGATATTGATGGCTTTATAGCCATTATTTATACCGGAACATTGTGAAAAATTGTTTAATCTACGGTCCAACGACGGTTGTTAATTATTATGGTAAATAAACGTCAAGATATTGCGAAATCTGCGAAGGCGAACGGTTTCGGTGAATGTTTTTTCATTTCCGCCATTGTTACTAACATTTATGTATGTTCCCAATATTAATCGAACAATGTGCATCCCATTGATGCATTACAAATGATTAAGAACTTATAGAAATTAATTTTGATCGAGCTTCGATGTAAAGAGATGATTCTTAAAGTTTTAAAATCAAAAGTGAAGTAATTTATTACTATAATTTGATTTAAAAAATCAATTCTTTTGTCAGACATCTAATGATTTGATTTAATTAAATATTATATGAGTAGGTTAAAATTTAATTTTGGTTGTTAATTCAATTAATAAAGTTTGAATAATTAGTTCTTTCCACAACAATTGGCATAAATCTGTGATTAGCTCCGCAGATTTCAGAACATTGTCCGAAAAATACTCCAGGTCGATTAGTAATTAAATTTATTTGGTTAATTCGCCCTGGTGCTGAGTCTATTTTTAAGCCTAAAGACGGAACAGTTCAAGAGTGAATTACGTCGTTTGATGTTGTTAATATTCGAATTAGTGTATTAGATGGAATAATTATTCGATTATCTACGTCTAGGAGACGAAAAATGTAAATATTATTTAAATCTTTATCTATATAGGAGTCAAAATTTAAATTATTAAATTCTGGGTATTCATAGGATCAATATCATTGGTGCCCAATTGATTTGATTGTTAAGTATACGGGTATTCATAGTTCATCAATAAAATATAGGGTTTTTAAAGAAGGAAGTGCAATTACTCCTAAAATTATTATTGGGAGTAAAGTTCATACAATTTCAATATGATGATTTTTAAGTAAAAATCGATTGATAAATTTATTAGTAAAAATATCTAATATAATTATTAGAGTTAATGAAGAGATTATAATTATTATAATTATTGTGAAGTTGTGAAAAAGATTTAAATTATCGGCATATGGCGAATTGGGGTCTTGGAAATTAATTATTTTTCAATGGGACATTTTTAATAAAAATATTAAATTTTATAAATGAATCTTAAATTCATGCACTAATCTGCCATATTATGATTTGTTTTTAATAATTAGAGGAATAGAGAGGAATGAGTGGTCTTTTGGAGAAAAGTTTTGGGGTCATTCTAGTGATGATTGATTAAATTTAAATAAAGCTAGACGTTTAGTTATAAATCGTTCCAATATAATAAACAAGAGTAAAATTATTCTTTTGAATGAAATTATTGAGCCAATAGATGATAATAAATTTTCACAGTAGTAGGAATCCGGGTAATCTGAATAACGTCGAGGTATTCCTATCATTCCCAAAAAATGCTGAAGGAAAAAAGTTATATTTACCCCAATAAATATTATATAAAATTGAGTTTTAAGATAAAATTGATTTAGGGTAAATCCTGTGAATAAAGGGAATCAATGAGTTAATGAAGCAATAATAGAAAATACTGCTCCTATTGACAGCACATAGTGGAAATGAGAGACAACATAGTATGTATCATGTAGTATAATATCAATAGATGAGTTTGATAATATAATTCCTGTTAATCCTCCTATTGTAAATAAAAAAATAAAGCCAAATTATCAAATAATAGAAGGATTAATAATAAGTTTTGACCCGTAGTACGTAGCTAGTCATCTAAATACTTTGATTCCTGTGGAAATTGCAATGATTATAGTTGCCGAAGTGAAATATGCTCGTGTGTCTACATCTAAGCCTACTGTGAATATGTGATGTGCTCACACAATAAATCCTAGAAATCCAATTCCGAGTATTGCATAAACTATCCCTAGGTTCCCAAAAGTTTCCTTTTTCCCTCTTTCATTGAAAATGATATGGGAGATTAATCCAAAACCGGGTAAAATTAAAATATAGACTTCAGGATGCTCAACAAATCAAAATAAATGTTGAAATAAAATTGGGTCCCCTCCCCCAGTAGGATCAAAGAAGGAAGTATTTAAATTTCGGTCTGTTAATAACATAGTAATAGCTCCGGCTAATACAGGTAGTGAGAGAAGAAGCAAAATTGTAGTAATTAATACTGACCAAGAAAATAAGGATATTTGATCGAATTTTAAAGCATTATTTTTTATTTTAAGAATTGTAACAATAAAATTAATTGATCCTATAATTGAAGAGATACCTGCAATATGCAAAGAAATAATTGTTAAGTCTATAGATGAAGATGGGTAATAAAGATTTGATGACGAAAGAGGGTAGATTGTTCATCCAGTTCCCGAGCCTGGGAATAATAGTGTTGTAAGAATTAAAAGTAATAATGAAGGGGGGATTAGTCACAATCTTATATTATTTATTCGGGGAAATGCTGTATCAGGGGATCCAATTATTAAGGGAATTATTCAGTTTCCGAATCCTCCGATTATAAATGGTAAAACTATAAAAAAAGTTATTACAAAAGCATGTGATGTTACAATTGAGTTATAAATTTGGTCGATATTAATTCAAGTTCCTGGCCTATTTAATTCTATTCGAATTAGTATCCTTAAAGAAGAACCAATTATACCAGATCATATAGCTGATATGAAATATAATACCCCAAAATTTTTGTGATTTGTTGAATACATATATTAATTATGCTAAAAATTAATATAACCAGTAGATCATAAATATAAATATAAATATTCAAAAAGTTATAAATACATAATAGTTTAGAAAATTAAGGTTAATTTACGTATATATTTTTTATTTAATTGAAGGGAAAAAATATAAGAAGGATATATTTAAATAATTTCATGATGTAATTAATCTTATAAAAAGATATACAATTATTAAAAGTATAAATTTTATTCTTGAATTTATTAATGTTTCTAGGACGATTCATTTCAGTATAAAGAGTGCTATAGGTGGGAAATTTGTATACATAATAATTATTGAGTATAAAATAATTTTTCTTTTATTAGAGGTTAATATATTAAATAAAGAAGAAGAATTAATCTTTATTATTTTAAATATAAAAATTAAAATTGAAGAAATTATTGAATATAAAATGAAATATGTTAAAAATGTATTTTTGTTAATTATTAATAAAATAACTATAATAGATGTTTGTATAACAGATGAATATCCTATAATTATTTTGATTGATTTTTTATTTAAGCAAATGATAGGGGCAATAATTACATTAATTAGGCAAATAAAATAAATTTCATTATTAAATTCTAATACGAGTTCTATAATAATTATAGGTATTAATTTTATTAAAGTTATAACAAAGAATAGATTAATTCAATTTAACGAATAAATTAAAGAAATGAATCGAACATTTAAAGAGTACATCCCAATTTTTAAGATAAGTGAAAAAAAAATTATTATTATAAATAAATAATTAGATTTATTTCCGATCCTGTGTAAATTATTATATATAGTAAATAGTATAATATAAATAAAATTCTTCTGGAGGCTAAAGAGATTAAAAAATATATTAAATATGTATTTAGAGTATTAGTGTCAAATTTAACTATAGATCAAATGATATATAATAGAAATTATAAATATTCTCCCATATCTCGCGAACGGATTGACGAACTCGAGAAATTCCTGTTGCATCTGAAAGTAGAAACTCGCACCATTACAATGGTGTGTGTACTTTTCGCCTAGGCCATTCCAGTTATTGGTTTCGAGTACCAGAATTGTGAAAATTTTGATGGATTCTCAACCATTCCTTAACTACAAACTCCCATATCTCGCGAACGGATTGACGAACTCGAGAAATTCCTGCTGCACCTGAAAGTAGAAACTCGCCAGATTACAATGGTGTGTGAACTTTTCCCCTAGGCCATTCCAGTTATTTGTTTCGAGTATCAGAATTGCGAAAATTTTGATGATTTCTCAACCATCCCTTAATTCCAAACTCCGATATTTCGCGAACGGATTGACGAACTCGAGAAATTCCTGTTGCATCTGAAAGTAGAAACTCGCCCGATTACAAAGGTATGTGTATTTTTCCCCTAGGTCATTGTAGTTATTGGTTTCGAGTATCAGACTTGCGAAAATTTAGATGGACTCTCAACCATTCCTTAATTTCAAACTCGCATATCTCGCGAAAGGATTGACGAACTCGAGAAATTCCCGTTGCATCTGAAAGCAGAAACTCGCCCTATTACAACGGTATGTGTATTTTTGCCCTAGACCATAGTAGTTATTGGTTTCGAGTATCAGATTCCGAAAATTTTGATGGTTTCTCAACCATTCCTTAACTTCAAACTCCCATACCTCGCGAACGGATTGACGAACTCGAGAAATTCCTGTTGCATCTGAAAGTAGAAACTCGCCCCATTACAAAGGTATGTATATTTTTCCCCTAGGCCTTTGTAGTTATTGGTTTGGAGTATCAGACTTGCGAAAATTTTGATGGATCCTCAACCATTCCTTAACTTCAAACTCCCATATCTCGCGAAAGGATTGACGAACTCGAGAAATTCCTGTTGCATCTGCAAGCAGAAACTCGCCCGATTACAATGGTGTGGGTACTTTTCCCCTAGGCCATTCCAGTTCTTCGTTTCTAGCATCAGAATTGCGAAAATTTTGATGGTTTTCAAACATTCCTTAACTTCAAGCTGCAATATTTCGCGAACGGATTGCCGAATCCGAAAAATTTCTGTTGCAGCTGAAAGTAGAATCTCGCGCGATTACAAAGGTATGTGTATTTTTCCCCTAGGCCCTTGTAGTTATTGGTTTCGAGTATCAGAATTGCGAAAATTTTGATGGTTTCTCAACCATTCCTCAACATCAAACTCCCATACCTCGCGAACGGATTGGCGAACCCGAGAAATTCCTGTTACATCTGAAAGTAGAAACTCGCACGATTACAATGGTGTGTGTACTTTTCCCCTAGGCCATTCCAGTTATGGGTTTCGAGTATCAGGCTTGCGAAGATTTTGATGGTTTCTCAACCATTCCTTAACTTCAAACACCCATATCTCGCGAACGGATTGACAAACTCGAGAAATTCCTGTTGCATCTGAAAACAGAAACTCGCCCGATTACAATGGTGTGTGTACTTTTCCCCAAGGCCATTCCAGTTATTGGTTTCGAGTATCAGACTTGCGAAAACTTTGATCGTATCTCAACCATTCCTTAACTTCAAACTCCCATATCTCGCGAACGGATTGACGAACTCGAGAAATTCCTGTTGCATCTGAAAGTTGAAACTCGCACGATTACAACGGTATTTGTATTTCTCCCTACGCCATTCCAGTTATTGGTTTCGAGTATCAGAGCAGCGAAAGTTTTGGTGGTTTCACAACAGTTCCATAACTTCAAACTCCCATATCTCGCGAACGGATTGACGGACTCGAGAAATTCCTGTTGCATCTGAAAGTAGAAACTCGCCCGATTACAACGGTATGTGTATTTTTGCCCTAGGTCATAGTTGTTATTCGTTTCGAGTATCAGACTTGCGAAAATTTTGATGGTTTCTCAACCATTCCATAACTTCCAACTCCCATATCTCGCGAACGGATTGACAAACTCGAGAAATTCCTGTTGCATCTGAAAACAGAAACTCTCCCGATTACAACGGTATGTGTAATTTTGCCCTAGGCCATAGTAGTTATTGGTTTCTAGTATCAGAATTGCGAAAATTTTGATGGTTTCTCAACCATTCCATAACTTCCAACTCCCATATATCGCGAACGGATTGACGAACTCGAAATATTCCTTCTGCATCTGAAAGCAGAAACTCGCCCGATTACAACGGTATGTGCATTTTTGCCCTAGGCAATTGTAGTTATTGGTTTCGAGTATCAGACTTGTGAAAACTTTGATGGTTTCTCAACCATTCCTTAACTTCAAACTCCCATATCTCGCGAACGGATTCACGAACTCGAGAAATTCCTGTTGCATCTGAAAGTAGAAACTCGCCCGATTACAATGGTGTGTGTACTTTTCCCCTAGGCCATTCCAGTTACTGGTTTCGAGTATCAGACTTGCGAAAATTTTAATGGACACTCATCCATTCCTTAGATTCAAACTCCCATATCTCGCGAACCGGTTGAAGAACTCGAGAAACTCCTGTTGCATCTGAAAGTTGAAACTCGCCCGATTACAACGGTATGTGTATTTTTTCTCTAGGCCATAGTAGTTATTGATTTCGAGTATCAGACTTGCGAAAATTTTGATGGTTTCTCAACCATTCCATAACTTCAAACTCCCATATCTCGCGAACGGATAGACGAACTCGAGAAATTCCGACAGCATCTGAAAGTAGAAACTCGCCCGATTATCACGGTATGTGTATTTTTGCCCTAGGCCATAGTAGTTATTGGTTTCGAGTATCAAACTTGCGAAAATTTTGATGGTTTCTCAACCATTCCTTAACGTCAAACTCCCATATCTCGCGAACGGATTGACGAACTCGAGAAATTCCTGTTGCATCTGAAAGTAGAAACTTGCCCGATTACAATGCTGTGTGTACTTTTCCCCTAGGCCATTCCAGTTATTGGTGTCGAGTATCAGACTTGCGAAAATTTTGATGGTTTCCCAACCATTCCTTAAGTTCAAACACCCATATCTCGCGAACGGAATGACGAACTCGAGAAATTCCTCTTGCACCTGAACGTGGAAACTCGCCCGATTACAATGGCGTATGTACTTATCCCCTTGGCCATTCCAGTTATTGGTTTCGAGTATCAGACTTGCCAAAATTTTGATGGTTTCTCAACCATTCCTTAACTTCAAACTCCCATATCTCGCGAACGGATTGACGAACTCGAGAAATTCCTGTTGCACCTAAAAGTAGAAACTTGCCCGATCACAATGGTGTGTGTACTTTTCCTCTAGGCCATTCCAGTTATTGGTTTCGAGTATCAGGCTTGCGAAAATTTTGATGGTTTCTCAACCATTCCTTAACTTCAAGCTCCCATATCTCGCGAACGGATTCACGAACTCGAGAAATTCCTGTTGCATCTGAAAGTTGAAACTCGCCCGATTACAACGGTATGTGTATTTTTGCTCTAGACCATAGTAGTTATTGGTTTCGAGTATCAGACTTGCGAAAACATTGATGGTTTCTCAACCATTCCTTAACCTCAAACTCCCATATCTCGCGAACGGATTGACGAACTCGAGAAATTCCTGTTGCATCTGAAAGCAGAAACTCGCCCGATTACAACGGTATGTGCATTTTTGCCCTAGGCCATTGTAGTTATTGGTTTCGAGTATCAGACTTGTGAAAACTTTGATGGTTTCTCAACCATTCCTTAACTTCAAACTCCCACATCTCGCGAACGGATTGACGAACTCGAGAAATGCCTGTTGCATCTGAAAGCAGAAACTCGCCCGTTTACAATGGTATGTGTATTTTTGCCCTAGGCCATAGTAGTTATTGGTTTCTAGTATCAGCCTTTCGAAAATTTTGATGGTTTCTCAACCATTCCATAACTTCCAACTCCCATATCTCGCGAACGGATTGACAAACTCGAGAAATTCCTGTTTCATCTGAAAGCAGAAAGTCGCCCGATTACAACGGTATTTGTATTTTTCCCCTAGGCCATTGTAGTTATTGCTTTCGAGTATCAGACTTGCGAAAACTTTGAAGGTTTCTCAACCATTCCTTAACTTCAAACTCCCATATCTCGCGAACGGATTGACGAACTCGAGAAATTCCTGTTGCATCTGAAGATAGAAACTCGCCCGATTACAATGGTGTGTGTACTTTTCCCCTAGGCCATTCCAGTTATTGGTTTCGAGTATCAGACTTGCGAAAATTTTAATGGACTCTCAACCATTCCTTAACTTCAAACTCCGATACATCGCGAACGGATTGGCGAACTCGAGAAATTCCTGTTGCATGTGAAAGTAGAAACTCGCCCAATTATAATGGTGTGTGTACTTTTGCCCTAGGCCATTCCAGTTACTGGTTTCGACTATCAGACCAGCGAAAATTTTGATGGTTTCCCAACCATTCCTTTAATTCAAACACCCATATCTCGCGAACGGAATGACGAACTCGAGAAATTCCTGTTGCATCTGAAAGTGGAAACTCGCCCGATTACAATTGCGTATGTACTTTTCCCCTTGGCCATTCCAGTTATTGGTAGCGAGTATCAGACTTGCGAAAATTTTGATGGTTTCTCAACCATTCCTTAACTTCAAACTCCCATATCGCGCGAACGGATTGACGGACTCGAGAAATTCCTGTTGCATCTGAATGTAGAAACTCGTCTGATTACAACGGTATGTGTATTTTTGCCCTAGGCCATAGTAGTTATTGGTTTCGAGTATCAGACTTGCGAAAATTTTGATGGTTTCTCAACCATTCCTTAACGTCAAACTCCCATATCTCGGGAACGGATTGACGAACTGGAGAAATTCCTGTTGCATCTGAAAGCAGAAACTCGCCCGTTTACAATGGTATGTGTATTTTTGCCCTAGGCCATAGTAGTTATTGGTTTCTAGTAACAGACTTGCGAAAATTTTGATGGTTTCCCAACCATTCCTTAAATTCAAACTCCCATATCTCGCGAACGGATTGACGAACTCGAGAAATTCCTGTTGCATCTGAAAGCAGAAACTCGCCCGTTTACAATGTTATGTGTATTTTTGCCCTAGGCCATAGTAGTTATTGGTTTCTAGTAACAGACTTGCGAAAATTTTGATGGTTTCCCAACCATTCCTTAAATTCAAACACCCATATCTCGCGAACGGAATGACGAACTCGAGAAATTCCTCTTGCATCTGAACGTGAAAACTCGCCCGATTACAATGGCGTATGTACTTTTCCCCTTGGCCATTCCAGTTATTGGTTTCGAGTATCAGACTTGCGAAAATTTTGATGGTTTCTCAACCATTCCTGAACCTCAAACTCCCATATCTCGCGAACGGTTTGACGAACTCGAGAAATTCCTGTTGCATCTGAAAGCAGACACTCGCCCGTTTACAACGGTATGTGTATTTTTGCCCTAGGCCATAGTAGTTATTGGTTTCTAGTATCGGACTTGCGAAAACATTGATGGTTTCTCAACCATTCCTTAACCTCAAACTCCCATATCTCGCGAACGGATTGACGAACTCGAGAAATTCCGTTTGCATCTGGAAGTAGAAACTCTCCCGATTACAACGGTATGTGCATTTTTGCCCTAGGCCATAGTAGTTATTGTTTTCGAGTATCAGAATTGTGAAAACTTTGATGGTTTCTCAACCATTCCTTAACTTCAAACTCCCACATCTCGCGAACGGATTGACGAACTCGAGAAATGCCTGTTGCATCTGAAAGCAGAAACTCGCCCGTTTACAATGGTATGTGTATTTTTGCCCTAGGCCATAGTAGTTATTGGTTTCTAGTATCAGACTTTAGAAAATTTTGATGGTTTCTCAACCATTCCATAACTTCCAACTCCCATATCTCGCGAACGGATTGACAAACTCGAGAAATTCCTGTTTCATCTGAAAGCAGAAAGTCGCCCGATTACAACGGTATTTGTATTTTTCCCCTAGGCCATTGTAGTTATTGCTTTCGAGTATCAGACTTGCGAAAACTTTGAAGGTTTCTCAACCATTCCTTAACTTCAAACTCCCATATCTCGCGAACGGATTGACGAACTCGAGAAATTCCTGTTGCATCTGAAGGTAGAAACTCGCCCGATTACAATGGTGTGTGTACTTTTCCCCTAGGCCATTCCAGTTATTGGTTTCGAACATCAGACTTGCGAAAATTTTAATGGACTCTCAACCATTCCTTAACTTCAAACTCCGATACATCGCGAACGGATTGGCGAACTCGAGAAATTCCTGTTGCATGTGAAAGTAGAAACTCGCCCAATTATAATGGTGTGTGTACTTTTGCCCTAGGCCATTCCAGTTACTGGTTTCGACTATCAGACCAGCGAAAATTTTGATGGTTTCCCAACCATTCCTTTAATTCAAACACCCATATCTCGCGAACGGAATGACGAACTCGAGAAATTCCTGTTGCATCTGAAAGTGGAAACTCGCCCGATTACAATTGCGTATGTACTTTTCCCCTTGGCCATTCCAGTTATTGGTAGCGAGTATCAGACTTGCGAAAATTTTGATGGTTTCTCAACCATTCCTTAACTTCAAACTCCCATATCGCGCGAACGGATTGACGGACTCGAGAAATTCCTGTTGCATCTGAATGTAGAAACTCGCCTGATTACAACGGTATGTGTATTTTTGCCCTAGGCCATAGTAGTTATTGGTTTCGAGTATCAGACTTGCGAAAATTTTGATGGTTTCTCAACCATTCCTTAACGTCAAACTCCCATATCTCGGGAACGGATTGACGAACTGGAGAAATTCCTGTTGCATCTGAAAGCAGAAACTCGCCCGTTTAAAATGGTATGTGTATTTTTGCCCTAGGCCATAGTAGTTATTGGTTTCTAGTAACAGACTTGCGAAAATTTTGATGGTTTCCCAACCATTCCTTAAATTCAAACTCCCATATCTCGCGAACGGATTGACGAACTCGAGAAATTCCTGTTGCATCTGAAAGCAGAAACTCGCCCGTTTACAATGGTATGTGTATTTTTGCCCTAGGCCATAGTAGTTATTGGTTTCTAGTAACAGACTTGCGAAAATTTTGATGGTTTCCCAACCATTCCTTAAATTCAAACACCCATATCTCGCGAACGGAATGACGAACTCGAGAAATTCCTCTTGCATCTGAACGTGAAAACTCGCCCGATTACAGTGGCGTATGTACTTTTCCCCTTGGCCATTCCAGTTATTGGTTTCGAGTATCAGACTTGCGAAAATTTTGATGGTTTCTCAACCATTCCTGAACCTCAAACTCCCATATCTCGCGAACGGTTTGACGAACTCGAGAAATTCCTGTTGCATCTGAAAGCAGACACTCGCCCGTTTACAACGGTATGTGTGTTTTTGCCCTAGGCCATAGTAGTTATTGGTTTCTAGTATCGGACTTGCGAAAATTTTGATGGTTTCCCAACCATTCCTTAAATTCAAACACCCATATCTCGCGAACGGAATGACGAACTCGAGAAATTCCTCTTGCATCTGAACGTGGAAACTCGCCTGATTACAATGGCGTATGTACTTTTCCCCTTGGCCATTCCAGTTATTGGTTTCGAGTATCAGACTTGCAAAAATTTTGATGGTTTCTCTACCATTCCTTAACTTCAAACTCCCATATCTCGCGAACGGATTGACGAACTCGAGAAATACCTGTTGCATCTGAAAGTAGAAACTTGCCCGATTACAGTGGTGTGTGTAATTTTCCCCTAGGCCATTCCAGTTATTGGTCGCGAGTATCAGACTTGCGAAAATTTTGATGGTTTCTCAACCATTCCTTAACTTCAAACTCCCATATCGCGCGAACGGATTGACGGACTCGAGAAATTCCTGTTGCATCTGAAAGCAGAAACTCGCCCGTTTACAATGGTATGTGTATTTTTGCCCTAGGCCATAGTAGTTATTGGTTTCTAGTATCAGACTTGCGAAAATTTTGATGGTTTCTCAACCATTCCATAACTTCAAACTCCCATATCTCGCGAACGGATTGACGGACTCGAGAAATTCCTGTTGCATCTGAAAGTAGAAACTCGCCCGATTACAACGGTATGTGTATTTTTGCCCTAGGCCATAGTAGTTATTGGTTTCGAGTATCAGACTTGCGAAAATTTTGATGGTATCTCAACCATTCCTTAACCTCAAACTCCCATATCTCGCGAACGGATTGACGACCTCGAGAAATTCCTGTTGCATCTGAAAGTAGAAACTCGCCCGATTACAATGGTGTGTGTACTTTTCCCCTAGGCCATTCCAGTTATTCGTTTCGAGTATCAGACTTGCGAATATTTTGATGGTTTCTCAACCATTCGTTAATTTCAAACTCGCATATCTCGCGAACGGATTGACGAACTCGAGAAATTCCTGTTGCATCTGAAAGTAGAAACTTGCCCGATTACAATGGTGTGTGTACTTTTCCCCTAGGCCATTCCAGTTATTGGTTTCGGGTATCAGATTTGCGAAAATTTCGATGGTTTCTCAACCATTCCTTAACTTCAAACTCCCATATCTCGCGAACGGTTGGACGAACTCGAGAAATTCCTGTTGCATCTGAAAGTAGAAACTTGCCCGATTACAACGGTATGTGTATTTTTGCCCTAGGCCATAGTAGTTATTGGTTTCGAGTATCAGACTCGCGAAAATTTTGATGGTTTCTCAACCATTCCATAACTTCAAACCCCCATATCTCGCGAACGGATTGACGAACTCGAGAAATTCCTGTTGCATCTGAAAGTAGAAAGTCGCCCGATTACAAAGGTGTGTGTACTTTTCCCCTAGGCCATTCCAGTTATTGTTTTCGAGTATCAGATTTGGGAAAATTTTGATGGTTTCTCAACCATTCCTTAACTTCAAACTCCCATATCTCGCGAACGGATGGACGAACTCGAGAAATTCCTGTTGCATCTGAAAGCAGAAACTCGCCCGATTACAACGGTATTTGTATTTTTGCCCTAGGCCATAGTAGTTACTGATATCGAGTATCAGACTCGCGAAAATTTTTATGGTTTCTCATCCATTCCTTAATTTCAAATTCCCATATCTCGCGAACGGATTGGGGAAATCGGGAAATTCCTGTTGCATCTGAAAGTAGAAACTCGCTCGATTACAACGGTATGTGTATTTTTGCCCTAGGCCATTGTAGTTATTGGTTTCGAATATCAGACTTGCGAAAAATTTGATGGCTTCTCAACCATTCCTTAATTTCAAACTCGCATATCTCGCGAAAGGATTGACGAACTCGAGAAATTCCCGTTGCATCTGAAAGCAGAAACTCGCCCTATTACAACGGTATGTGTATTTTTGCCCTAGACCATAGTAGTTATTGGTTTCGAGTATCAGATTCCGAAAATTTTGATGGTTTCTCAACCATTCCTTAATTTCAAATTCGCATACCTCGCGAACGGATTGACGGACTCGAGAAATTCCTGTTGCATCTGAAAGCAGAAACTCGCCCGTTTACAATGGTATGTGTATTTTTCCCCTAGGTCATTGTAGTTATTGGTTTCGAGTATCAGACTTGCGAAAATTTAGATGGATTCTCAACCATTCCTTAACTTCAAACTCCCACATCTCGCGAACGGATAGACGAACTCGAAAAATTCCTGTTGCGTCTGAAAGTAGAAACTCGCCCGATTACAAAGGTATGTGTATTTTTCCCCTAGGTCTTTGTAGTTATTGGTTTCGAGTATCAGCCTTGCGAAAATTTTGATGGTTTCTCAACCATTCCTTAACTTCAAACTCCCATACCTCGCGAACGGAATGACGAACTCGAGAAATTCCTCTTGCATCTGAACGTGAAAACTCGCCCGATTACAATGGCGTATGTACTTTTCCCCTTGGCCATTCCAGTTATTGGTTTCGAGTATCAGACTTGCGAAAATTTTGATGGTTTCTCAACCATTCCTGAACCTCAAACTCCCATATCTCGCGAACGGTTTGACGAACTCGAGAAATTCCTGTTGCATCTGAAAGCAGACACTCGCCCGTTTACAACGGTATGTGTATTTTTGCCCTAGGCCATAGTAGTTATTGGTTTCTAGTATCGGACTTGCGAAAATTTTGATGGTTTCCCAACCATTCCTTAAATTCAAACACCCATATCTCGCGAACGGAATGACGAACTCGAGAAATTCCTCTTGCATCTGAACGTGGAAACTCGCCTGATTACAATGGCGTATGTACTTTTCCCCTTGGCCATTCCAGTTATTGGTTTCGAGTATCAGACTTGCAAAAATTTTGATGGTTTCTCTACCATTCCTTAACTTCAAACTCCCATATCTCGCGAACGGATTGACGAACTCGAGAAATACCTGTTGCATCTGAAAGTAGAAACTTGCCCGATTACAGTGGTGTGTGTACTTTTCCCCTAGGCCATTCCAGTTATTGGTCGCGAGTATCAGACTTGCGAAAATTTTGATGGTTTCTCAACCATTCCTTAACTTCAAACTCCCATATCGCGCGAACGGATTGACGGACTCGAGAAATTCCTGTTGCATCTGAAAGCAGAAACTCGCCCGTTTACAATGGTATGTGTATTTTTGCCCTAGGCCATAGTAGTTATTGGTTTCTAGTATCAGACTTGCGAAAATTTTGATGGTTTCTCAACCATTCCATAACTTCAAACTCCCATATCTCGCGAACGGATTGACGGACTCGAGAAATTCCTGTTGCATCTGAAAGTAGAAACTCGCCCGATTACAACGGTATGTGTATTTTTGCCCTAGGCCATAGTAGTTATTGGTTTCGAGTATCAGACTTGCGAAAATTTTGATGGTATCTCAACCATTCCTTAACCTCAAACTCCCATATCTCGCGAACGGATTGACGACCTCGAGAAATTCCTGTTGCATCTGAAAGTAGAAACTCGCCCGATTACAATGGTGTGTGTACTTTTCCCCTAGGCCATTCCAGTTATTCGTTTCGAGTATCAGACTTGCGAATATTTTGATGGTTTCTCAACCATTCGTTAATTTCAAACTCGCATATCTCGCGAACGGATTGACGAACTCGAGAAATTCCTGTTGCATCTGAAAGTAGAAACTTGCCCGATTACAATGGTGTGTGTACTTTTCCCCTAGGCCATTCCAGTTATTGGTTTCGGGTATCAGATTTGCGAAAATTTCGATGGTTTCTCAACCATTCCTTAACTTCAAACTCCCATATCTCGCGAACGGTTGGACGAACTCGAGAAATTCCTGTTGCATCTGAAAGTAGAAACTTGCCCCATTACAACGGTATGTGTATTGTTGCCCTAGGCCATAGTAGTTATTGGTTTCGAGTATCAGACTCGCGAAAATTTTGATGGTTTCTCAACCATTCCATAACTTCAAACCCCCATATCTCGCGAACGGATTGACGAACTCGAGAAATTCCTGTTGCATCTGAAAGTAGAAAGTCGCCCGATTACAAAGGTGTGTGTACTTTTCCCCTAGGCCATTCCAGTTATTGTTTTCGAGTATCAGATTTGCGAAAATTTTGATGGTTTCTCAACCATTCCTTAACTTCAAACTCCCATATCTCGCGAACGGATGGACGAACTCGAGAAATTCCTGTTGCATCTGAAAGCAGAAACTCGCCCGATTACAACGGTATTTGTATTTTTGCCCTAGGCCATAGTAGTTACTGATATCGAGTATCAGACTCGCGAAAATTTTTATGGTTTCTCATCCATTCCTTAATTTCAAATTCCCATATCTCGCGAACGGATTGGTGAAATCGGGAAATTCCTGTTGCATCTGAAAGTAGAAACTCGCTCGATTACAACGGTATGTGTATTTTTGCCCTAGGCCATTGTAGTTATTGGTTTCGAATATCAGACTTGCGAAAAATTTGATGGCTTCTCAACCATTCCTTAATTTCAAACTCGCATATCTCGCGAAAGGATTGACGAACTCGAGAAATTCCCGTTGCATCTGAAAGCAGAAACTCGCCCTATTACAACGGTATGTGTATTTTTGCCCTAGACCATAGTAGTTATTGGTTTCGAGTATCAGATTCCGAAAATTTTGATGGTTTCTCAACCATTCCTTAATTTCAAATTCGCATACCTCGCGAACGGATTGACGGACTCGAGAAATTCCTGTTGCATCTGAAAGCAGAAACTCGCCCGTTTACAATGGTATGTGTATTTTTCCCCTAGGTCATTGTAGTTATTGGTTTCGAGTATCAGACTTGCGAAAATTTAGATGGATTCTCAACCATTCCTTAACTTCAAACTCCCACATCTCGCGAACGGATAGACGAACTCGAAAAATTCCTGTTGCGTCTGAAAGTAGAAACTCGCCCGATTACAAAGGTATGTGTATTTTTCCCCTAGGTCTTTGTAGTTATTGGTTTCGAGTATCAGCCTTGCGAAAATTTTGATGGTTTCTCAACCATTCCTTAACTTCAAACTCCCATACCTCGCGAACGGATTGACGAACTCGAGAAATTCCTGTTGCATCTGAAAGTAGAAACTCGCCCCATTACAAAGGTATGTGTATGTTTCCCCTAGGCCTTTGTAGTTATTGGTTTGGAGTATCAGACTTGCGAAAATTTTGATGGATCCTCAACCATTCCTTAACTTCAAACTCCCATATCTCGCGAAAGGATTGACGAACTCGAGAAATTCCTGTTGCATCTGCAAGCAGAAACTCGCCCGATTACAATGGTGTGGGTACTTTTCCCCTAGGCCATTCCAGTTCTTCGTTTCTAGCATCAGAATTGCGAAAATTTTGATGGTTTTCAAACATTCCTTAACTTCAAGCTGCAATATTTCGCGAACGGATTGCCGAATCCGAAAAATTTCTGTTGCAGCTGAAAGTAGAATCTCGCGCGATTACAAAGGTATGTGTATTTTTCCCCTAGGCCCTTGTAGTTATTGGTTTCGAGTATCAGAATTGCGAAAATTTTGATGGTTTCTCAACCATTCCTCAACATCAAACTCCCATACCTCGCGAACGGATTGGCGAACCCGAGAAATTCCTGTTACATCTGAAAGTAGAAACTCGCACGATTACAATGGTGTGTGTACTTTTCCCCTAGGCCATTCCAGTTATGGGTTTCGAGTATCAGGCTTGCGAAGATTTTGATGGTTTCTCAACCATTCCTTAACTTCAAACACCCATATCTCGCGAACGGAATGACGAACTCGAGAAATTCCTGTTGCGTCTGAAAGTAGAAACTCGCCCGATTACTATGGTGTGTGTACTTTTTCCCCTAGGCCATTCCAGTTTTTCGTTTCTAGCATCAGAATTGCGAAATTTTTGACGGTTTCTCAACCATTCCTTAACTTCAAACTGCCATATTTCGCGAACGGATTGCCGAAACCGAAAAATTTCTGTTGCATCTGAAAGTAGAAACTCTCCCGGTTACAACGCTATGTGTATTTTTCCCCTAGGCCACTGTAGTTATTGGTTTCGTGTATCAGAATTGCGAAAACTTTGATGGTTTCTCAACCATTCCTTAACTTCCAACTCCCATATCTCGCGAACGGATTGACAAACTCGAGAAATTCCTGTTGCATCTGAAAACAGAAACTCGCCCGATTACAATGGTGTGTGTACTTTTCCCCAAGGCCATTCCAGTTATTGGTTTCGAGTATCAGACTTGCGAAAACTTTGATCGTATCTCAACCATTCCTTAACTTCAAACTCCCATATCTCGCGAACGGATTGACGAACTCGAGAAATTCCTGTTGCATCTGAAAGTTGAAACTCGCACGATTACAACGGTATTTGTATTTCTCCCTACGCCATTCCAGTTATTGGTTTCGAGTATCAGAGCAGCGAAAGTTTTGGTGGTTTCACAACAGTTCCATAACTTCAAACTCCCATATCTCGCGAACGGATTGACGGACTCGAGAAATTCCTGTTGCATCTGAAAGTAGAAACTCGCCCGATTACAACGGTATGTGTATTTTTGCCCTAGGTCATAGTTGTTATTGGTTTCGAGTATCAGACTTGCGAAAATTTTGATGGTTTCTCAACCATTCCATAACTTCCAACTCCCATATCTCGCGAACGGATTGACAAACTCGAGAAATTCCTGTTGCATCTGAAAACAGAAACTCTCCCGATTACAACGGTATGTGTAATTTTGCCCTAGGCCATAGTAGTTATTGGTTTCTAGTATCAGAATTGCGAAAATTTTGATGGTTTCTCAACCATTCCATAACTTCCAACTCCCATATATCGCGAACGGATGGACGAACTCGAAATATTCCTTCTGCATCTGAAAGCAGAAACTCGCCCGATTACAACGGTATGTGCATTTTTGCCCTAGGCAATTGTAGTTATTGGTTTCGAGTATCAGACTTGTGAAAACTTTGATGGTTTCTCAACCATTCCTTAACGTCAAACTCCCATATCTCGCGAACGGATTGACGAACTCGAGAAATTCCTGTTGCACCTAAAAGTAGAAACTTGCCCGATTACAATGGTGTGTGTACTTTTCCTCTAGGCCATTCCAGTTATTGGTTTCGAGTATCAGGCTTGCGAAAATTTTGATGGTTTCTCAACCATTCCTTAACTTCAAGCTCCCATATCTCGCGAACGGATTCACGAACTCGAGAATTTCCTGTTGCATCTGAAAGTTGAAACTCGCCCGATTACAACGGTATGTGTATTTTTGCTCTAGACCATAGTAGTTATTGGTTTCGAGTATCAGACTTGCGAAAACATTGATGGTTTCTCAACCATTCCTTAACCTCAAACTCCCATATCTCGCGAACGGATTGACGAACTCGAGAAATTCCTGTTGCACCTAAAAGTAGAAACTTGCCCGATTACAATGGTGTGTGTACTTTTCCTCTAGGCCATTCCAGTTATTGGTTTCGAGTATCAGGCTTGCGAAAATTTTGATGGTTTCTCAACCATTCCTTAACTTCAAGCTCCCATATCTCGCGAACGGATTCACGAACTCGAGAAATTCCGACAGCATCTGAAAGTAGAAACTCGCCCGATTATCACGGTATGTGTATTTTTGCCCTAGGCCATAGTAGTTATTGGTTTCGAGTATCAGACTTGCGAAAATTTTGATGGTTTCTCAACAATTCCTTAACGTCAAACTCCCATATCTCGCGAACGGATTGACGAACTCGAGAAATTCCTGTTGCATCTGAAAGCAGAAACTCGCCCGTTTACAATGGTATGTGTATTTTTGCCCTAGGCCATTGTAGTTATTGGTTTCTAGTATCAGACTTGCGAAAATTTTGATGGTTTCTCAACCATTCCATAACTACAAACTCCCATATCTCGCGAACGGATTGAGGAACTCGAGAAATTCCTGTTGCATCTGAAAGTAGAAACTTGCCCGATTACAATGGTGTGTGTACTTTTCCCCTAGGCCATTCCAGTTATTGGTGTAGAGTATCAGACTTGCGAAAATTTTGATGGTTTCCCAACCATTCCTTAAGTTCAAACACCCATATCTCGCGAACGGAATGACGAACTCGAGAAATTCCTCTTGCACCTGAACGTGGAAACTCGCCCGATTACAATGGCGTATGTACTTATCCCCTTGGCCATTCCAGTTATTGGTTTCGAGTATCAGACTTGCGAAAATTTTGATGGTTTCTCAACCATTCCTTAACTTCAAACTCCCATATCTCGCGAACGGATTGACGAACTCGAGAAATTCCTGTTGCACCTAAAAGTAGAAACTTGCCCGATTACAATGGTGTGTGTACTTTTCCTCTAGGCCATTCCAGTTATTGGTTTCGAGTATCAGGCTTGCGAAAATTTTGATGGTTTCTCAACCATTCCTTAACTTCAAGCTCCCATATCTCGCGAACGGATTCACGAACTCGAGAAATTCCTGTTGCATCTGAAAGTTGAAACTCGCCCGATTACAACGGTATGTGTATTTTTGCTCTAGACCATAGTAGTTATTGGTTTCGAGTATCAGACTTGCGAAAACATTGATGGTTTCTCAACCATTCCTTAACCTCAAACTCCCATATCTCGCGAACGGATTGACGAACTCGAGAAATTCCTGTTGCATCTGAAAGCAGACACTCGCCCGTTTACAACGGTATGTGTATTTCTGCCCTAGGCCATAGTAGTTATTGATTTCGAGTATCAGACTTGCGAAAATTTTGATGGTTTCTCAACCATTGCTTAACTTCAAACTCCCATATCTTGCGGACGGATTGACGAACTCGAGAAATTCCTTCTGCATCTGAAAGCAGAAACTCGCCCGATTACAACGGTATGTGCATTTTTGCCCTAGGCCATTGTAGTTATTGGTTTCGAGTATCAGACTTGTGAAAACTTTGATGGTTTCTCAGCCATTCCTTAACTTCAAACTCCCATATCTCGCGAACGGATTCACGAACTCGAGAAATTCCTGTTGCATCTGAAAGTAGAAACTCGCCCGATTACAATGGTGTGTGTACTTTTCCCCTAGGCCATTCCAGTTATTGGTTTCGAGTATCAGACTTGCGAAAATTTTAATGGACTCTCATCCATTCCTTAGATTCAAACTCCCATATCTCGCGAACCGGTTGAAGAACTCGAGAAATTCCTGTTGCATCTGAAAGTTGAAACTCGCCCGATTACAACGGTATGTGCATTTTTGCCCTAGGCCTTTGTAGTTATTGATTTCGAGAACCAGACTTGCGAAAATTTTGATGGTTTCTCAACCATTCCTTAACTTCAATCTCCCATATCTCGCGAACGGATCGACGAACTCGAGCAATTCCGTTTGCATCTGGAAGTAGAAACTCTCCCGATTACAACGGTATGTGCATTTTTGCCCTAGGCCATAGTAGTTATTGTTTTCGAGTATCAGAATTGTGAAAACTTTGATGGTTTCTCAACCATTCCTTAACTTCAAACTCCCACATCTCGCGAACGGATTGACGAACTCGAGAAATGCCTGTTGCATCTGAAAGCAGAAACTCGCCCGTTTACAATGGTATGTGTATTTTTGCCCTAGGCCATAGTAGTTATTGGTTTCTAGTATCAGACTTTCGAAAATTTTGATGGTTTCTCAACCATTCCATAACTTCCAACTCCCATATCTCGCGAACGGATTGACAAACTCGAGAAATTCCTGTTTCATCTGAAAGCAGAAAGTCGCCCGATTACAACGGTATTTGTATTTTTCCCCTAGGCCATTGTAGTTATTGCTTTCGAGTATCAGACTTGCGAAAACTTTGAAGGTTTCTCAACCATTCCTTAACTTCAAACTCCCATATCTCGCGAACGGATTGACGAACTCGAGAAATTCCTGTTGTATCTGAAGGGAGAAACTCGCCCGATTACAATGGTGTGTGTACTTTTCCCCTAGGCCATTCCAGTTATTGGTTTCGAGTATCAGACTTGCGAAAATTTTAATGGACTCTCAACCATTCCTTAACTTCAAACTCCGATACATCGCGAACGGATTGGCGAACTCGAGAAATTCCTGTTGCATGTGAAAGTAGAAACTCGCCCAATTATAATGGTGTGTGTACTTTTGCCCTAGGCCATTCCAGTTACTGGTTTCGACTATCAGACCAGCGAAAATTTTGATGGTTTCCCAACCATTCCTTTAAATCAAACACCCATATCTCGCGAACGGAATGACGAACTCGAGAAATTCCTGTTGCATCTGAAAGTGGAAACTCGCCCGATTACAATTGCGTATGTACTTTTCCCCTTGGCCATTCCAGTTATTGGTAGCGAGTATCAGACTTGCGAAAATTTTGATGGTTTCTCAACCATTCCTTAACTTCAAACTCCCATATCGCGCGAACGGATTGACGGACTCGAGAAATTCCTGTTGCATCTGAATGTAGAAACTCGCCTGATTACAACGGTATGTGTATTTTTGCCCTAGGCCATAGTAGTTATTGGTTTCTAGTAACAGACTTGCGAAAATTTTGATGGTTTCCCAACCATTCCTTAAATTCAAACTCCCATATCTCGCGAACGGATTGACGAACTCGAGAAATTCCTGTTGCATCTGAAAGCAGAAACTCGCCCGTTTACAATGGTATGTGTATTTTTGCCCTAGGCCATAGTAGTTATAGGTTTCTAGTAACAGACTTGCGAAAATTTTGATGGTTTCCCAACCATTCCTTAAATTCAAACACCCATATCTCGCGAACGGAATGACGAACTCGAGAAATTCCTCTTGCATCTGAACGTGAAAACTCGCCCGATTACAATGGCGTATGTACTTTTCCCCTTGGCCATTCCAGTTATTGGTTTCGAGTATCAGACTTGCGAAAATTTTGATGGTTTCTCAACCATTCATTGAACCTCAAACTCCCATATCTCGCGAACGGTTTGACGAACTCGAGAAATTCCTGTTGCATCTGAAAGCAGACACTCGCCCGTTTACAACGGTATGTGTATTTTTGCCCTAGGCCATAGTAGTTATTGGTTTCTAGTATCAGACTTGCGAAAATTTTGATGGTTTCCCAACCATTCCTTAAATTCAAACACCCATATCTCGCGAACGGAATGACGAACTCGAGAAATTCCTCTTGCATCTGAACGTGGAAACTCGCCTGATTACAATGGCGTATGTACTTTTCCCCTTGGCCATTCCAGTTATTGGTTTCGAGTATCAGACTTGCAAAAATTTTGATGGTTTCTCTACCATTCCTTAACTTCAAACTCCCATATCTCGCGAACGGATTGACGAACTCGAGAAATACCTGTTGCATCTGAAAGTAGAAACTTGCCCGATTACAGTGGTGTGTGTACTTTTCCCCTAGGCCATTCCAGTTATTGGTCGCGAGTATCAGACTTGCGAAAATTTTGATGGTTTCTCAACCATTCCTTAACTTCAAACTCCCATATCGCGCGAACGGATTGACGGACTCGAGAAATTCCTGTTGCATCTGAAAGCAGAAACTCGCCCGTTTACAATGGTATGTGTATTTTTGCCCTAGGCCATAGTAGTTTTTGTTTTCTAGTATCAGACTTGCGAAAATTTTGATGGTTTCTCAACCATTCCATAACTTCAAACTCCCATATCTCGCGAACGGATTGACGGACTCGAGAAATTCCTGTTGCATCTGAAAGTAGAAACTCGCCCGATTACAACGGTATGTGTATTTTTGCCCTAGGCCATAGTAGTTATTGGTTTCGAGTATCAGACTTGCGAAAATTTTGATGGTATCTCAACCATTCCTTAACCTCAAACTCCCATATCTCGCGAACGGATTGACGACCTCGAGAAATTCCTGTTGCATCTGAAAGTAGAAACTCGCCCGATTACAATGGTGTGTGTACTTTTCCCCTAGGCCATTCCAGTTATTCGTTTCGAGTATCAGACTTGCGAATATTTTGATGGTTTCTCAACCATTCGTTAATTTCAAACTCGCATATCTCGCGAACGGATTGACGAACTCGAGAAATTCCTGTTGCATCTGAAAGTAGAAACTTGCCCGATTACAATGGTGTGTGTACTTTTCCCCTAGGCCATTCCAGTTATTGGTTTCGGGTATCAGATTTGCGAAAATTTCGATGGTTTCTCAACCATTCCTTAACTTCAAACTCCCATATCTCGCGAACGGATTGACGAACTCGAGAAATTACTGACGCATCTGAAAGCAGAAACTCGCCCGATTACAACGGTATGTGTATTTTTGCCCTAGACCATAGTAGTTATTGGTTGCGAGTATCAGACTCGCAAAAATTTTGATGGTTTCTCAACCATTCTTTAACTTCAAACTCCCATATCTCGCGAGCGGATTGACGAACTCGAGAAATTCCGGTTGCATCTGAAAGTAGAAAGTCGCCCGATTACAAAGGTGTGTGTACTTTTCCCCTAGGCCATTCCAGTTATTGTTTTCGAGTATCAGATTTGCGAAAATTTTGATGGTTTCTCAACCATTCCTTAACTTCAAACTCCCATATCTCGCGAACGGATGGACGAACTCGAGAAATTCCTGTTGCATCTGAAAGTAGAAACTCGCTACATTACAACGGTATGTGTATTTTTGCCCTAGGCCATTGTAGTTATTGGTTTCGAATATCAGACTTGCGAAAAATTTGATGGCTTCTCAACCATTCCTTAATTTCAAACTCGCATATCTCGCGAAAGGATTGACGAACTCGAGAAATTCCCGTTGCATCTGAAAGCAGAAACTCGCCCTATTACAACGGTATGTGTATTTTTGCCCTAGACCATAGTAGTTATTGGTTTCGAGTATCAGATTCCGAAAATTTTGATGGTTTCTCAACCATTCCTTAATTTCAAACTCGCATACCTCGCGAACGGATTGACGAACTCGAGAAATTCCTGTTGCATCTGAAAGCAGAAACTCGCCCGATTACAACGGTATGTGTATTTTTGCCCTAGACCATAGTAGTTAATGGTTCCGAGTATCAGATTCCGGAAATTTTGATGGTTTCTCAACCATTCCTTAACTTCAAACTCCCATATCTCGTGAACGGTTTGACGAACTCGAGATATTCCTGTTGCATCTGAAAGTAGAAACTCGCCCGATTACAACGGTATGTGTATTTTTCCCCTAGGCCTTTCCAGCTATTGGTTGTGACTATCAGACTTGCGAAAATTTTAATGGACTCTCATCCATTCCTTAAATTCAAACTCCCATATCTCTCGAACGGATTGAGGAAATCGAGAAATTCCTGTTGCATCTGAAAGTAGAAACTTGCCCGATTACAACGGTGTGTGTACTTTTCCCCAAGGCCATTCCAGTTATTGGTTTCGAGTATCAGACTTGCGAAAATTTTGATCGTATCTCAACCATTCCTTAACTTCAAACTCCCATATCTCGCGAACCGATTGACGAACTCGAGTAGTTCCTGTTGAATCATAAAGCAGACACTCGCCCGATTACAACGATATGTGTATTTTTGCCCTAGACCATAGTAGTTAATGGTTCCGAGTATCAGATTCCGAAAATTTTGATGGTTTCTCAACCATTCCTTAACTTCAAACTCCCATATCTCGCGAACGGATTGACGTACTCGAGAAATTCCTGTTGCATCTGAAAGTATAAACTCTCCCGATTACAATGGTGTGTGTACTTTTCCCCTAGGCCATTCCAGTTATTGGTTTCGAGTATCGGATTTGCGAAAATTTTGATGGATTGTCAACCATTCCTCAACTTCATACTGCCATATCTCGCGAACGGATTGACGAACTCGAGAAATTCCTGTTGAATCTGAAAGCAGAAACTCGCCCGATTACAACGGTATGTGTATTTTTCCCCTAGGCCTTTCCAGCTATTGGTTGTGACTATCAGACTTGCGAAAATTTTAATGGACTCTCATCCATTCCTTAAATTCAAACTCCCATATCTCTCGAACGGATTGAGGAAATCGAGAAATTCCTGTTGCATCTGAAAGTAGAAACTCGCCCGATTACAATGGTGTGTGTACTTTTCCCCTAGGCCATTCCAGTTATTGGTTTCGAGTATCGGATTTGCGAAAATTTTGATGGATTGTCAACCATTCCTTAACTTCATACTCCCATATCTCGCGAACGGATTGACGAACTCGAGAAATTCCTGTTGCATCTGAAAGTAGAAACTCGCCCGATTACAATGGTGTGTGTACTTTTCCCCTAGCCATTCCAGTTATTGGTTTCGAGTATCAGACTTGCAAAAATTTTGATGGTTTCTCAACCATTCCTTAACTTCAAACTCCCATATCTCGCGAACGGATTGACGAACTCGAGAAATTCCTGTTGAATCTGAAAGCAGAAACTCGCCCGATTACAACGGTATGTGTATTTTTCCCCTAGGCCTTTCCAGTTATTGGTTGTGACTATCAGACTTGCGAACATTTTGATGGATTGTCAACCATTCCTTAACTTCATACTCCCATATCTCGCGAACGGATTGACGAACTCGAGAAATTCCTGTTGCATCTGAAAGTAGAAACTCGCCCGATTACAATGGTGTGTGTACTTTTCCCCTAGCCATTCCAGTTATTGGTTTCGAGTATCAGACTTGCAAAAATTTTGATGGTTTCTCAACCATTCCTTAACTTCAAACTCCCATATCTCGCGAACCGTTTGTCGAACTCGAGAAATTCCTGTTGCATCTGAAAGTAGCAACTCGCCCGATTACAACGGTATGTGTATTTTTGCTCTAGACCATAGTAGTTATTGGTTTCGAGTATCAGACATGCGAAAATTTTGATGGTTTCTCAACCATTCCTTAAATTCAAACTCCCATATCTCGTGAACTGATTGAGGAAATCAATAAATTCCTGTTGCATCTGAAAGTAGAATCTCGCCCCATTACAACGGTATGTGTACTTTTCCCCTAGGCCATTCCAGTTATTAGTTTCGAGTATCAGATTTGCGAAAATTTTGATGGTTTGTCAACCATTCCTTAACTTCATACTCCCATATCTCGCGAACGGATTGACGAACTCGAGAAATTCCAGTTGCATCTGAAACTAGAAACTCGCCCGATTACAATGGTGTGTGTATTTTGCCCTAGACCATAGTAGTTAATGGTTTCGAGTATCAGATTTGCGAAAATTTTGATGGATTGTCAACCATTCCTTAACTTCATACTCCCATATCTCGCGAACGGATTGACGAACTCGAGAAATTCCTGTTGCATCTGAAAGTAGAAACTCGCCCGATTACAATGGTGTGTGTACTTTTCCACTAGGCCATTCCAGTTATTGGTTTCGAGTACCAGACTTGCAAAAATTTTTATGGTTTCTCAACCATTCCTTAACTTCAAACTCCCATATCTCGCGAGCGGATTGACGAACTCGAGAAATTCCAGTTGCATCTGAAACTAGAAACTCGCCCGATTACAATGGTGTGTGTATTTTGCCCTAGACCATAGTAGTTAATGGTTTCGAGTATCAGATTTGCGAAAATTTTGATGGATTGTCAACCATTCCTTAACTTCATACTCCCATATCTCGCGAACGGATTGACGAACTCGAGAAATTCCTGTTGCATCTGAAAGTAGAAACTCGCCCGATTACAATGGTGTGTGTACTTTTCCACTAGGCCATTCCAGTTATTGGTTTCGAGTACCAGACTTGCAAAAATTTTTATGGTTTCTCAACCATTCCTTAACTTCAAACTCCCATATCTCGCGAGCGGATTGACGAACTCGAGAAATTCCTGTTGCATCTGAAAGCAGAAACTCGCCCGATTACAACGGTATGTGTATTTTTGCCCTAGACCATAGTAGTTAATGGTTCCGAGTATCAGATTCCTAAAATTTTGATGGTTTCTCAACCATTCCTTAACTTCAATCTACCATATCTCGTGAACGGATTGATGAAATCGAGAAATTCCTGTTGCATCTGAAAGTAGACACTCGCCCCATTACAACGGTATGTGTACTTTTCCCCTTGGCCATTCCAGTTATTGGTTTCGAGTATCAGATTTGCGAAAATTTTGATGGTTTGTCAACCATTCCTTAACTCCATACTCCCATATCTCGCGAACGGATTGACGAACTCGAGAAATTCCTGTTGCATCTGAATGTAGAAACTCGCCCGATTACAACGGTATGTGTATTTTTGCCCTAGACCATAGTAGTTAATGGTTCCGAGTATCAGATTCCGGAAATTTTGATGGTTTCTCAACCATTCCTTAACTTCAAACTCCCATATCTCGTGAACGGATTGACGAACTCGAGAAATTCCTGTTGCATCTGAAAGTAGAAACTTGCCCGATTACAACGGTGTGTGTACTTTTCCCCAAGGCCATTCCAGTTATTGGTTTCGAGTATCAGACTTGCGAAAATTTTGATCGTATCTCAACCATTCCTTAGCTTCAAACTCCCATATCTCGCGAACGGATTGACGAACTCGAGTAGTTCCTGTTGAATCATAAAGCAGACACACGCCCGATTACAACGATATGTGTATTTTTGCCCTAGACCATAGTAGTTAATGGTTCCGAGTATCAGATTCCTAAAATTTTGATGGTTTCTCAACCATTCCTTAACTTCAATCTCCCATATCTCGTGAACGGATTGATGAAATCGAGAAATTCCTGATGCATCTGAAAGTAGAAACTCGCCCCATTACAACGGTATGTGTACTTTTCCCCTTGGCCATTCCAGTTATTGGTTTCGAGTATCAGACTTGCGAATATTTTGATGGTTTCTCAACCATTCGTTAATTTCAAACTCGCATATCTCGCGAACGGATTGACGAACTCGAGAAATTCCTGTTGCATCTGAAAGTAGAAACTTGCCCGATTACAATGGTGTGTGTACTTTTCCCCTAGGCCATTCCAGTTATTGGTTTCGGGTATCAGATTTGCGAAAATTTCGATGGTTTCTCAACCATTCCTTAACTTCAAACTCCCATATCTCGCGAACGGTTGGAGGAACTCGAGAAATTCCTGTTGCATCTGAAAGTAGAAACTTGCCCGATTACAACGGTATGTATATTTTTGCCCTAGGCCATAGTAGTTATTGGTTTCGAGTATCAGACTCGCGAAAATTTTGATGGTTTCTCAACCATTCCATAACTTCAAACCCCCATATCTCGCGAACGGATTGACGAACTCGAGAAATTCCTGTTGCATCTGAAAGTAGAAAGTCGCCCGATTACAAAGGTGTGTGTACTTTTCCCCTAGGCCATTCCAGTTATTGTTTTCGAGTATCAGATTTGCGAAAATTTTGATGGTTTCTCAACCATTCCTTAACTTCAAACTCCCATATCTCGCGAACGGATTGACGAACTCGAGTAGTTCCTGTTGAATCATAAAGCAGACACTCGCCCGATTACAACGATATGTCTATTTTTGCCCTAGACCATAGTAGTTAATGGTTCCGAGTATCAGATTCCTAAAATTTTGATGGTTTCTCAACCATTCCTTAACTTCAATCTCCCATATCTCGTGAACGGATTGATGAAATCGAGAAATTCCTGTTGCATCTGAAAGTAGAAACTCGCCCCATTACAACGGTATGTGTACTTTTCCCCTTGGCCATTCCAGTTATTGGTTTCGAGTATCAGATTTGCGAAAATTTTGATGGTTTGTCAACCATTCCTTAACTCCATACTCCCATATCTCGCGAATGGATTGACGAACTCGAGAAATTCCTGTTGCATCTGAAAGTAGAAACTCGCCCGATTACAATGGTGTGTGTACTTTTCCCCAAGGCCATTCCAGTTATTGGTTTCGAGTATCAGACTTGCGAAAATTTTGATCGTATCTCAACCATTCCTTAACTTCAAACTCCCATATCTCGCGAACCGATTGACGAACTCGAGTAGTTCCTGTTGAATCATAAAGCAGACACTCGCCCGATTACAACGATATGTGTATTTTTGCCCTAGACCATAGTAGTTAATGGTTCCGAGTATCAGATTCCGAAAATTTTGATGGTTTCTCAACCATTCCTTAACTTCAAACTCCCATATCTCGCGAACGGATTGACGTACTCGAGAAATTCCTGTTGCATCTGAAAGTATAAACTCTCCCGATTACAATGGTGTGTGTACTTTTCCCCTAGGCCATTCCAGTTATTGGTTTCGAGTATCGGATTTGCGAAAATTTTGATGGATTGTCAACCATTCCTCAACTTCATACTGCCATATCTCGCGAACGGATTGACGAACTCGAGAAATTCCTGTTGAATCTGAAAGCAGAAACTCGCCCGATTACAACGGTATGTGTATTTTTCCCCTAGGCCTTTCCAGCTATTGGTTGTGACTATCAGACTTGCGAAAATTTTAATGGACTCTCATCCATTCCTTAAATTCAAACTCCCATATCTCTCGAACGGATTGAGGAAATCGAGAAATTCCTGTTGCATCTGAAAGTAGAAACTCGCCCGATTACAATGGTGTGTGTACTTTTCCCCTAGGCCATTCCAGTTATTGGTTTCGAGTATCGGATTTGCGAAAATTTTGATGGATTGTCAACCATTCCTTAACTTCATACTCCCATATCTCGCGAACGGATTGACGAACTCGAGAAATTCCTGTTGCATCTGAAAGTAGAAACTCGCCCGATTACAATGGTGTGTGTACTTTTCCCCTAGCCATTCCAGTTATTGGTTTCGAGTATCAGACTTGCAAAAATTTTGATGGTTTCTCAACCATTCCTTAACTTCAAACTCCCATATCTCGCGAACCGTTTGTCGAACTCGAGAAATTCCTGTTGCATCTGAAAGTAGCAACTCGCCCGATTACAACGGTATGTGTATTTTTGCTCTAGACCATAGTAGTTATTGGTTTCGAGTATCAGACATGCGAAAATTTTGATGGTTTCTCAACCATTCCTTAACTTCAAACTCCCATATCTCGTGAACTGATTGAGGAAATCAATAAATTCCTGTTGCATCTGAAAGTAGAATCTCGCCCCATTACAACGGTATGTGTACTTTTCCCCTAGGCCATTCCAGTTATTAGTTTCGAGTATCAGATTTGCGAAAATTTTGATGGTTTGTCAACCATTCCTTAACTTCATACTCCCATATCTCGCGAACGGATTGACGAACTCGAGAAATTCCAGTTGCATCTGAAACTAGAAACTCGCCCGATTACAATGGTGTGTGTATCTTGCCCTAGACCATAGTAGTTAATGGTTTCGAGTATCAGATTTGCGAAAATTTTGATGGATTGTCAACCATTCCTTAACTTCATACTCCCATATCTCGCGAACGGATTGACGAACTCGAGAAATTCCTGTTGCATATGAAAGTAGAAACTCGCCCGATTACAATGGTGTGTGTACTTTTCCACTAGGCCATTCCAGTTATTGGTTTCGAGTACCAGACTTGCAAAAATTTTTATGGTTTCTCAACCATTCCTTAACTTCAAACTCCCATATCTCGCGAGCGGATTGACGAACTCGAGAAATTCCTGTTGCATCTGAAAGCAGAAACTCGCCCGATTACAACGGTATGTGTATTTTTGCCCTAGACCATAGTAGTTAATGGTTCCGAGTATCAGATTCCTAAAATTTTGATGGTTTCTCAACCATTCCTTAACTTCAATCTACCATATCTCGTGAACGGATTGATGAAATCGAGAAATTCCTGTTGCATCTGAAAGTAGACACTCGCCCCATTACAACGGTATGTGTACTTTTCCCCTTGGCCATTCCAGTTATTGGTTTCGAGTATCAGATTTGCGAAAATTTTGATGGTTTGTCAACCATTCCTTAACTCCATACTCCCATATCTCGCGAACGGATTGACGAACTCGAGAAATTCCTGTTGCATCTGAAAGTAGAAACTTGCCCGATTACAACGGTATGTGTATTTTTGCCCTAGACCATAGTAGTTAATGGTTCCGAGTATCAGATTCCGGAAATTTTGATGGTTTCTCAACCATTCCTTAACTTCAAACTCCCATATCTCGTGAACGGATTGACGAACTCGAGAAATTCCTGTTGCATCTGAAAGTAGAAACTTGCCCGATTACAACGGTGTGTGTACTTTTCCCCAAGGCCATTCCAGTTATTGGTTTCGAGTATCAGACTTGCGAAAATTTTGATCGTATCTCAACCATTCCTTAGCTTCAAACTCCCATATCTCGCGAACGGATTGACGAACTCGAGTAGTTCCTGTTGAATCATAAAGCAGACACTCGCCCGATTACAACGATATGTGTATTTTTGCCCTAGACCATAGTAGTTAATGGTTCCGAGTATCAGATTCCTAAAATTTTGATGGTTTCTCAACCATTCCTTAACTTCAATCTCCCATATCTCGTGAACGGATTGATGAAATCGAGAAATTCCTGTTGCATCTGAAAGTAGAAACTCGCCCCATTACAACGGTATGTGTACTTTTCCCCTTGGCCATTCCAGTTATTGGTTTCGAGTATCAGATTTGCGAAAATTTTGATGGTTTGTCAACCATTCCTTAACTCCATACTCCCATATCTCGCGAACGGATTGACGAACTCGAGAAATTCCTGTTGCATCTGAAAGTAGAAACTCGCCCGATTACAATGGTGTGTGTACTTTTCCCCTAGGCCATTCCAGTTATTCGTTTCGAGTATCAGACTTGCGAATATTTTGATGGTTTCTCAACCATTCGTTAATTTCAAACTCGCATATCTCGCGAACGGATTGACGAACTCGAGAAATTCCTGTTGCATCTGAAAGTAGAAACTTGCCCGATTACAATGGTGTGTGTACTTTTCCCCTAGGCCATTCCAGTTATTGGTTTCGGGTATCAGATTTGCGAAAATTTCGATGGTTTCTCAACCATTCCTTAACTTCAAACTCCCATATCTCGCGAACGGTTGGACGAACTCGAGAAATTCCTGTTGCATCTGAAAGTAGAAACTTCCCCGATTACAACGGTATGTGTATTTTTGCCCTAGGCCATAGTAGTAATTGGTTTCGAGTATCAGACTCGCGAAAATTTTGATGGTTTCTCAACCATTCCATAACTTCAAACCCCCATATCTCGCGAACGGATTGACGAACTCGAGAAATTCCTGTTGCATCTGAAAGTAGAAAGTCGCCCGATTACAAAGGTGTGTGTACTTTTCCCCTAGGCCATTCCAGTTATTGTTTTCGAGTATCAGATTTGCGAAAATTTTGATGGTTTCTCAACCATTCCTTAACTTCAAACTCCCATATCTCGCGAACGGATTGACGAACTCGAGTAGTTCCTGTTGAATCATAAAGCAGACACTCGCCCGATTACAACGATATGTGTATTTTTGCCCTAGACCATAGTAGTTAATGGTTCCGAGTATCAGATTCCTAAAATTTTGATGGTTTCTCAACCATTCGTTAATTTCAAACTCGCATATCTCGCGAACGGATTGACGAACTCGAGAAATTCCGGTTGCATCTGAAAGCAGAAACTCGCCCGATTACAACGGTATGTGTATTTTTGCCCTAGGCGATAGTAGTTAATTGTTTCGAGGATCAGACATGCGAAAACTTTGATGGTTTCTCAACCATTCCTTAATTTCAAATTCGCAAACCTCGCGAACGGATTGACGAACTCGAGAAATTCCTGTTGCATCTGAAAGTAGAAACTTGCCCGATTACAACGGTGTGTGTACTTTTCCCCAAGGCCATTCCAGTTATTGGTTTCGAGTATCAGACTTGCGAAAATTTTGATCGTATCTCAACCATTCCTTAGCTTCAAACTCCCATATCTCGCGAACGGATTGACGAACTCGAGTAGTTCCTGTTGAATCATAAAGCAGACACTCGCCCGATTACAACGATATGTGTATTTTTGCCCTAGACCATAGTAGTTAATGGTTCCGAGTATCAGATTCCGAAAATTTTGATGGTTTCTCAACCATTCCTTAACTTCAAACTCCCATATCTCGCGAACGGATTGACGTACTCGAGAAATTCCTGTTGCATCTGAAAGTATAAACTCTCCCGATTACAATGGTGTGTGTACTTTTCCCCTAGGCCATTCCAGTTATTGGTTTCGAGTATCGGATTTGCGAAAATTTTGATGGATTGTCAACCATTCCTCAACTTCATACTGCCATATCTCGCGAACGGATTGACGAACTCGAGAAATTCCTGTTGAATCTGAAAGCAGAAACTCGCCCGATTACAACGGTATGTGTATTTTTCCCCTAGGCCTTTCCAGTTATTGGTTGTGACTATCAGACTTGCGAAAATTTTAATGGACTCTCATCCATTCCTTAAATTCAAACTCCCATATCTCTCGAACGGATTGAGGAAATCGAGAAATTCCTGTTGCATCTGAAAGTAGAAACTCGCCCCATTACAACGGTATGTGTACTTTTCCCCTTGGCCATTCCAGTTATTGGTTTCGAGTATCAGATTTGCGAAAATTTTGATGGTTTGTCAACCATTCCTTAACTCCATACTCCCATATCTCGCGAATGGATTGACGAACTCGAGAAATTCCTGTTGCATCTGAAAGTAGAAACTCGCCCGATTACAATGGTGTGTGTACTTTTCCCCAAGGCCATTCCAGTTATTGGTTTCGAGTATCAGACTTGCGAAAATTTTGATCGTATCTCAACCATTCCTTAACTTCAAACTCCCATATCTCGCGAACCGATTGACGAACTCGAGTAGTTCCTGTTGAATCATAAAGCAGACACTCGCCCGATTACAACGATATGTGTATTTTTGCCCTAGACCATAGTAGTTAATGGTTCCGAGTATCAGATTCCGAAAATTTTGATGGTTTCTCAACCATTCCTTAACTTCAAACTCCCATATCTCGCGAACGGATTGACGTACTCGAGAAATTCCTGTTGCATCTGAAAGTATAAACTCTCCCGATTACAATGGTGTGTGTACTTTTCCCCTAGGCCATTCCAGTTATTGGTTTCGAGTATCGGATTTGCGAAAATTTTGATGGATTGTCAACCATTCCTCAACTTCATACTGCCATATCTCGCGAACGGATTGACGAACTCGAGAAATTCCTGTTGAATCTGAAAGCAGAAACTCGCCCGATTACAACGGTATGTGTATTTTTCCCCTAGGCCTTTCCAGCTATTGGTTGTGACTATCAGACTTGCGAAAATTTTAATGGACTCTCATCCATTCCTTAAATTCAAACTCCCATATCTCTCGAACGGATTGAGGAAATCGAGAAATTCCTGTTGCATCTGAAAGTAGAAACTCGCCCGATTACAATGGTGTGTGTACTTTTCCCCTAGGCCATTCCAGTTATTGGTTTCGAGTATCGGATTTGCGAAAATTTTGATGGATTGTCAACCATTCCTTAACTTCATACTCCCATATCTCGCGAACGGATTGACGAACTCGAGAAATTCCTGTTGCATCTGAAAGTAGAAACTCGCCCGATTACAATGGTGTGTGTACTTTTCCCCTAGCCATTCCAGTTATTGGTTTCGAGTATCAGACTTGCAAAAATTTTGATGGTTTCTCAACCATTCCTTAACTTCAAACTCCCATATCTCGCGAACCGTTTGTCGAACTCGAGAAATTCCTGTTGCATCTGAAAGTAGCAACTCGCCCGATTACAACGGTATGTGTATTTTTGCTCTAGACCATAGTAGTTATTGGTTTCGAGTATCAGACATGCGAAAATTTTGATGGTTTCTCAACCATTCCTTAACTTCAAACTCCCATATCTCGTGAACTGATTGAGGAAATCAATAAATTCCTGTTGCATCTGAAAGTAGAATCTCGCCCCATTACAACGGTATGTGTACTTTTCCCCTAGGCCATTCCAGTTATTAGTTTCGAGTATCAGATTTGCGAAAATTTTGATGGTTTGTCAACCATTCCTTAACTTCATACTCCCATATCTCGCGAACGGATTGACGAACTCGAGAAATTCCAGTTGCATCTGAAACTAGAAACTCGCCCGATTACAATGGTGTGTGTATCTTGCCCTAGACCATAGTAGTTAATGGTTTCGAGTATCAGATTTGCGAAAATTTTGATGGATTGTCAACCATTCCTTAACTTCATACTCCCATATCTCGCGAACGGATTGACGAACTCGAGAAATTCCTGTTGCATCTGAAAGTAGAAACTCGCCCGATTACAATGGTGTGTGTACTTTTCCACTAGGCCATTCCAGTTATTGGTTTCGAGTACCAGACTTGCAAAAATTTTTATGGTTTCTCAACCATTCCTTAACTTCAAACTCCCATATCTCGCGAGCGGATTGACGAACTCGAGAAATTCCTGTTGCATCTGAAAGCAGAAACTCGCCCGATTACAACGGTATGTGTATTTTTGCCCTAGACCATAGTAGTTAATGGTTCCGAGTATCAGATTCCTAAAATTTTGATGGTTTCTCAACCATTCCTTAACTTCAATCTACCATATCTCGTGAACGGATTGATGAAATCGAGAAATTCCTGTTGCATCTGAAAGTAGACACTCGCCCCATTACAACGGTATGTGTACTTTTCCCCTTGGCCATTCCAGTTATTGGTTTCGAGTATCAGATTTGCGAAAATTTTGATGGTTTGTCAACCATTCCTTAACTCCATACTCCCATATCTCGCGAACGGATTGACGAACTCGAGAAATTCCTGTTGCATCTGAATGTAGAAACTCGCCCGATTACAACGGTATGTGTATTTTTGCCCTAGACCATAGTAGTTAATGGTTCCGAGTATCAGATTCCGGAAATTTTGATGGTTTCTCAACCATTCCTTAACTTCAAACTCCCATATCTCGTGAACGGATTGACGAACTCGAGAAATTCCTGTTGCATCTGAAAGTAGAAACTTGCCCGATTACAACGGTGTGTGTACTTTTCCCCAAGGCCATTCCAGTTATTGGTTTCGAGTATCAGACTTGCGAAAATTTTGATCGTATCTCAACCATTCCTTAGCTTCAAACTCCCATATCTCGCGAACGGATTGACGAACTCGAGTAGTTCCTGTTGAATCATAAAGCAGACACTCGCCCGATTACAACGATATGTGTATTTTTGCCCTAGACCATAGTAGTTAATGGTTCCGAGTATCAGATTCCTAAAATTTTGATGGTTTCTCAACCATTCCTTAACTTCAATCTCCCATATCTCGTGAACGGATTGATGAAATCGAGAAATTCCTGTTGCATCTGAAAGTAGAAACTCGCCCCATTACAACGGTATGTGTACTTTTCCCCTTGGCCATTCCAGTTATTGGTTTCGAGTATCAGATTTGCGAAAATTTTGATGGTTTGTCAACCATTCCTTAACTCCATACTCCCATATCTCGCGAACGGATTGACGAACTCGAGAAATTCCTGTTGCATCTGAAAGTAGAAACTCGCCCGATTACAATGGTGTGTGTACTTTTCCCCTAGGCCATTCCAGTTATTCGTTTCGAGTATCAGACTTGCAAATATTTTGATGGTTTCTCAACCATTCGTTAATTTCAAACTCGCATATCTCGCGAACGGATTGACGAACTCGAGAAATTCCTGTTGCATCTGAAAGTAGAAACTTGCCCGATTACAATGGTGTGTGTACTTTTCCCCTAGGCCATTCCAGTTATTGGTTTCGGGTATCAGATTTGCGAAAATTTCGATGGTTTCTCAACCATTCCTTAACTTCAAACTCCCATATCTCGCGAACGGTTGGACGAACTCGAGAAATTCCTGTTGCATCTGAAAGTAGAAACTTCCCCGATTACAACGGTATGTGTATTTTTGCCCTAGGCCATAGTAGTAATTGGTTTCGAGTATCAGACTCGCGAAAATTTTGATGGTTTCTCAACCATTCCATAACTTCAAACCCCCATATCTCGCGAACGGATTGACGAACTCGAGAAATTCCTGTTGCATCTGAAAGTAGAAAGTCGCCCGATTACAAAGGTGTGTGTACTTTTCCCCTAGGCCATTCCAGTTATTGTTTTCGAGTATCAGATTTGCGAAAATTTTGATGGTTTCTCAACCATTCCTTAACTTCAAACTCCCATATCTCGCGAACGGATTGACGAACTCGAGTAGTTCCTGTTGAATCATAAAGCAGACACTCGCCCGATTACAACGATATGTGTATTTTTGCCCTAGACCATAGTAGTTAATGGTTCCGAGTATCAGATTCCTAAAATTTTGATGGTTTCTCAACCATTCGTTAATTTCAAACTCGCATATCTCGCGAACGGATTGACGAACTCGAGAAATTCCGGTTGCATCTGAAAGCAGAAACTCGCCCGATTACAACGGTATGTGTATTTTTGCCCTAGGCGATAGTAGTTAATTGTTTCGAGGATCAGACATGCGAAAACTTTGATGGTTTCTCAACCATTCCTTAATTTCAAATTCGCAAACCTCGCGAACGGATTGACGAACTCGAGAAATTCCTGTTGCATCTGAAAGTAGAAACTTGCCCGATTACAACGGTGTGTGTACTTTTCCCCAAGGCCATTCCAGTTATTGGTTTCGAGTATCAGACTTGCGAAAATTTTGATCGTATCTCAACCATTCCTTAGCTTCAAACTCCCATATCTCGCGAACGGATTGACGAACTCGAGTAGTTCCTGTTGAATCATAAAGCAGACACTCGCCCGATTACAACGATATGTGTATTTTTGCCCTAGACCATAGTAGTTAATGGTTCCGAGTATCAGATTCCGAAAATTTTGATGGTTTCTCAACCATTCCTTAACTTCAAACTCCCATATCTCGCGAACGGATTGACGTACTCGAGAAATTCCTGTTGCATCTGAAAGTATAAACTCTCCCGATTACAATGGTGTGTGTACTTTTCCCCTAGGCCATTCCAGTTATTGGTTTCGAGTATCAGATTTGCGAAAATTTTGATGGATTGTCAACCATTCCTCAACTTCATACTGCCATATCTCGCGAACGGATTGACGAACTCGAGAAATTCCTGTTGAATCTGAAAGCAGAAACTCGCCCGATTACAACGGTATGTGTATTTTTCCCCTAGGCCTTTCCAGTTATTGGTTGTGACTATCAGACTTGCGAAAATTTTAATGGACTCTCATCCATTCCTTAAATTCAAACTCCCATATCTCTCGAACGGATTGAGGAAATCGAGAAATTCCTGTTGCATCTGAAAGTAGAAACTCGCCCGATTACAATGGTGTGTGTACTTTTCCCCTAGGCCATTCCAGTTATTGGTTTCGAGTATCGGATTTGCGAAAATTTTGATGGATTGTCAACCATTCCTTAACTTCATACTCCCATATCTCGCCAACGGATTGACGAACTCGAGAAATTCCTGTTGCATCTGAAAGTAGAAACTCGCCCGATTACAATGGTGTGTGTACTTTTCACCTAGCCATTCCAGTTATTGGTTTCGAGTATCAGACTTGCAAAAATTTTGATGGTTTCTCAACCATTCCTTAACTTCAAACTCCCATATCTCGCGAACGGATTGACGAACTCGAGAAATTCCTGTTGAATCTGAAAGCAGAAACTCGCCCGATTACAACGGTATGTGTATTTTTCCCCTAGGCCTTTCCAGTTATTGGTTGTGACTATCAGACTTGCGAAAATTTTGATGGTTTCTCAACCATTCCTTAACTTCAAAGTCCCATATCTCGCGAACGGATTGACGAACTCGGGAAATTCCTGTTGCATCTGAAAGCAGAAACTCGCCCGATTACAATGGTGTGTGTACTTTTCCCCTAGGCCATTCCAGTTATTGGTTTCGAGTATCAGACTTGCGAAAATTTTAATGGACTCTCAACCATTCCTTAAATTCAAACTCCCATATCTCTCGAACGGATTGAGGAAATCGAGAAATTCCTGTTGCATCTGAAAGTAGAAACTCGCCCGATTACAATGGTGTGTGTACTTTTCCCCTAGGCCATTCCAGTTATTGGTTTCGAGTATCGGATTTGCGAAAATTTTGATGGATTGTCAACCATTCCTTAACTTCATACTCCCATATCTCGCGAACGGATTGACGAACTCGAGAAATTCCTGTTGCATCTGAAAGTAGAAACTCGCCCGATTACAATGGTGTGTGTACTTTTCCCCTAGCCATTCCAGTTATTGGTTTCGAGTATCAGACTTGCAAAAATTTTGATGGTTTCTCAACCATTCCTTAACTTCAAACTCCCATATCTCGCGAACCGTTTGTCGAACTCGAGAAATTCCTGTTGCATCTGAAAGTAGCAACTCGCCCGATTACAACGGTATGTGTATTTTTGCTCTAGACCATAGTAGTTATTGGTTTCGAGTATCAGACATGCGAAAATTTTGATGGTTTCTCAACCATTCCTTAACTTCAAACTCCCATATCTCGTGAACTGATTGAGGAAATCAATAAATTCCTGTTGCATCTGAAAGTAGAATCTCGCCCCATTACAACGGTATGTGTACTTTTCCCCTAGGCCATTCCAGTTATTAGTTTCGAGTATCAGATTTGCGAAAATTTTGATGGTTTGTCAACCATTCCTTAACTTCATACTCCCATATCTCGCGAACGGATTGACGAACTCGAGAAATTCCAGTTGCATCTGAAAGTAGAAACTCGCCCGATTACAATGGTGTGTGTACTTTTCCACTAGGCCATTCCAGTTATTGGTTTCGAGAACCAGACTTGCAAAAATTTTTATGGTTTCTCAACCATTCCTTAACTTCAAACTCCCATATCTCGCGAGCGGATTGACGAACTCGAGAAATTCCTGTTGCATCTGAAAGCAGAAACTCGCCCGATTACAACGGTATGTGTATTTTTGCCCTAGACCATAGTAGTTAATGGTTCCGAGTATCAGATTCCTAAAATTTTGATGGTTTCTCAACCATTCCTTAACTTCAATCTCCCATATCTCGTGAACGGATTGATGAAATCGAGAAATTCCTGTTGCATCTGAAAGTAGAAACTCGCCCCATGACAACGGTATGTGTACTTTTCCCCTTGGCCATTCCAGTTATTGGTTTCGAGTATCAGATTTGCGAAATTTTGATGGTTTGTCAACCATTCCTTAACTCCATACTCCCATATCTCGCGAACGGATTGACGAACTCGAGAAATTCCTGTTGCATCTGAATGTAGAAACTCGCCCGATTATAATGGTGTGTGTACTTTCCCCTAGGCCATTCCAGTTATTGGTTTCGAGTATCAGACTTGCAAAAATTTTTATGGTTTCTCAACCATTCCTTAACTTCAAGCTCCCATATCTCGCGAGCGGATTGACGAACTCGAGAAATTCCGGTTGCATCTGAAAGTAGAAACTCGCCCGATTACAACGGTATGTGTACTTTTCCCCTAGGCCATTCCAGTTATTGGTTTCGAGTATCAGACTCGCGAAAATTTTGATTGTTTCTCAACCATTCCTTAACTTCAAGCTCCAATATATCTCGAACGGATTGACGCACTCGAGAAATTTCTGTTGCATCTGAAAGCAGAAACTCGCCCGATTACAACGGTATGTGTATTTTTGCCCTAGGCGATAGTAGTTAATTGTTTTGAGGATCAGACATGCGAAAATTTTGATGGTTTCTCAACCATTCCTTAACTTCAAACTCCCATATCTCGTGAACGGATTGAGGAAATCGAGAAATTCCTGTTGCATCTGAATGTAGAAGCTCGCCCCATTACAACGGTATGTGTACTTTTCCCCTTGGCCATTCCAGTTATTGGTTTCGAGTATCAGATTTGCGAAAATTTTGATGGATTGTCAACCATTCCTTAACTTCATACTCCCATATCTCGCGAACGGATTGACGAACTCGAGAAGTTCCTGTTGCATCTGAATGTAGAAACTCGCCCGATTACAACGGTGTGTGTACTTTTCCCCAAGGCCATTCCAGTTATTGGTTTCGAGTATCAGACTTGCGAAAATTTTGATCGTATCTCAACCATTCCTTAACTTCAAACTCCCATATCTCGCGAACGGATTGACGAGCTCGAGTAGTTCCTGTTGAATCATAAAGCAGACACTCGCCCGATTACAACGATATGTGTATTTTTGCCCTAGACCATAGTAGTTAATGGTTCCGAGTATCAGATTCCGAAAATTTTGATGGTTTCTCAACCATTCCTTAACTTCAAACTCCCATATCTCGCGAACGGATTGACGTACTCGAGAAATTCCTGTTGCATCTGAAAGTATAAACTCTCCCGATTACAATGGTGTGTGTACTTTTCCCCTAGGCCATTGTAGTTATTGGTTTCGAGTATCAGACTTGCGAAAATTTTGATGGTTTCTCAACCATTCCTCAGTTTCAAACTCGCATATCTCGCGAACAGATTCACGAACTCGAGAAATTCCTGTTGCATCTGAAAGCAGAAAATCGCCCGATTACAACGGTATGTGTATTTTTGCCCTAGACCATAGTAGTTAATGGTTCCGAGCATCAGATTCCGAAAATTTTGATGGTTTCTCAACCTTTCCTTAATTTCAAACCCCCATATTTCGCGAACGGATTGACGAACTCGAGATATTCCTGTTGTATCTGAAAGCAGGAGCTCGCCCGATCACAACGGTATGTGAATATTTCCCCTAGGCCATTGTAGTTATTGGTTTCGAGTATCACACTTGCGAAAATTTTGATGGTTTCTCAACCAATCCTCAGTTTCAAACTCGCATATCTCGCGAACGGATTGACGAACTCGAGAAATTCCTGTTGCATCTGAAAGCAGAAACTCGCCCGATTACAACGGTATGTGTATTTTTGCCCTAGGCGATAGTAGTTAATTGTTTCGAGGATCAGACATGCGAAAATTTTGATGGTTTCTCAACCATTCCTTAACTTCAAACTCCCATATCTCGTGAACGGATAGAGGAAATCGAGAAATTCCTGTTGCATCTGAATGTAGAAGCTCGCCCCATTACAACGGTGTGTGTACTTTTCCCCTAGGCCATTCCAATTATTGGTTTCGTGTATCAGACTTGCGAAAATTTTGATTGTTTCTCAACCATTCCTCAAATTCAAGCTCCCACATCTCGGGCACGGATAGACGAACGCGAGAAATTCCTGTTGTATCTGAAAGCAGAAGCTCGCCCAATTACAACGGTATGTGTATTTTCGCCCTAGACCATAGTAGTTATTGGTTTCGAGTATCAGATTCCGAAAATTTTGATGGTTTCTCAAGCTTTCCTTAACTTCAAACCCCCATATCTCGCGAACGGATTGACGAACTCCAGAAATTCATGTTGTATCTGAAAGCAGAAGCTCGCCCGATTACAACGGTATGTGAATATTTCCCCTAGGCCATTGTAGTTATTGGTTTCGAGTATCAGACTTGCGAAAATTTTGATGGCTTCTCAACCATTCCTCAGTTTCAAACTCGCATATCTCGCGAACGGATTGACGAACTCGAGAAATTCCTGTTGCATCTGAAAGCAGAAACTCGCCCGATTACAACGGTATGTGTATTTTTGCCCTAGACCATAGTAGTTAATGGTTCCGAGTATCAGATTCCGAAAATTTTGATGGTTTCTCAACCATTCCTTAACTTCAAACTCCCATATCTCGTGAACGGATTGAGGAAATCGAGAAATTCCTGTTGCATCTGAAAGTAGAAACTCGCCCCATTACAACGGTATGTGTACTTTTCCCCTTGGCCATTCCAGTTATTGGTTTCGAGTATCAGATATGCGAAAATTTTGATGGATTGTCAACCATTCCTTAACTTCATACCCCCATATCTCGCGAACGGATTGACGAACTCGAGAAATTCCTGTTGCATCTGAATGTAGAAACTCGCCCGATTACAATGGTGTGTGTACTTTTCCCCTAGGCCATTCCAGTTATTGGTTTCGAGTATCAGACTTGCAAAAATTTTTATGGTTTCTCAACCATTCCTTAACTTCATACCCCCATATCTCGCGAACGGATTGACGAACTCGAGAAATTCCTGTTGCGTCTGAAAGTAGAAACTCGCCCGATTACAATGGTGTGTGTGCTTTTCCCCTAGGCCATTCCTTAATTTCAAACTCGCATATCTCGCGAACGGATTGACGAACTCGAGAAATTCCTGTTGCATCTGAAAGTACAAACTCGCCCGATTACAATGGTGTGTGTACTTTTCCCCTAGGCCATTCCTGTTACTGGTTTCGAGTATCAGACTTGCGAAAATGTTGATGGTATCTCAACCATTCCTTAACTTCAAACTCCCATATCTCGCGAACGGACTGACGAAATCGAGAAATTCCTGTTGCAACTGAAAGCAGAAACTCGCCCGATTACAGCGGTATGTGTATTTTTGCCCTAGGTCATAGTAGTTATTGATTTCGAGTATCAGACTTGCGAAAATTTTGATGGTTTCTCAACCATTCCTTAACTTCAGATTCCCATATCTCGCGAACGGATTGAAGAAATCGAGAAAATCCTGTTGCATCTGAAAGTAGAAACTCGCCCGATTACAACGGTAAGTGTATTTTTCCCCTAGGCCATTCCAATTATTGGTTTCGAGTATCAGATTTGCGAAAATTTTGATGGATTGTCAACCATTCCTTAACTTCATACTCCCATATCTCGCGAACGGACTGACGAACTCGAGAAAATCCTGTTGCATCTGAAAGTAGAAACTCGCCCGATTACAATGGTGTGTGTACTTTTCCCCTAGGCCATTCCTGTTATTAGTTTCGAGTATCAGACTTGCGAAAATGTTGATGGTATCTCAACCATTCCTTAACTTCAAACTCCCATATCTTGCCAACGGATTGACGAACTCGAGAAATTCCTGTTGAATCTGAAAGCAGAAGCTCGCCCGATTACAACGGTATGTGTATTTTTGCCCCAGACCATAGTAGCTACTGGTTTCGAGTATCAGGTTCCGAAAATTTTGATGGTTTCTCAACCATTCCTTAACTTCAAACTCGCATATCTCGCGAACGGATTGACGAACTCGAGAAATTCCTGTTGCATCTGAAAGTACAAACTCGCCCGATTACAATGGTGTGTGTACTTTTCCCCTAGGCCATTCCTGTTATTAGTTTCGAGTATCAGACTTGCGAAAATGTTGATGGTATCTCAACCATTCCTTAACTTCAAACTCCCATATCTTGCCAACGGATTGACGAACTCGAGAAATTCCTGTTGAATCTGAAAGCAGAAGCTCGCCCGATTACAACGGTATGTGTATTTTTGCCCCAGACCATAGTAGCTACTGGTTTCGAGTATCAGGTTCCGAAAATTTTGATGGTTTCTCAACCATTCCTTAACTTCAAACTCGCATATCTCGCGAACGGATTGACGAACTCGAGAAATTCCTGTTGAGTCTGAAAGTAGAAATTCGCCCGATTACAATGGTGTGTGTATTTTTACCCTAGGCCATAGTAGTTATTGGTTTCGAGTATCAGGTTCCGAAAATTTTGTTGGTTTCTCAACCATTCCTTAATTTCAAACTCGCATATCTCGCGAACGGATTGAACAAATCGAGAAATTCCTGTTGCATCTGAAAGTAGAAGCTCGCCCGATTACAATGGTGTGTGTACCTTTCGCCAAGGCCATTCCAGTTAGTCGTTTCGAGTATCAGACTTGCGAAAATTTTGATGGTTTCTCAATCATTCCTTAATTTCAAACTCGCATATCTCGCGAACGGATTGGCGAACTCGAGAAATTCCTGTTGCATCTGAAAGTACAAACTCGCCCGATTACAATTGTGTGTGTACTTTTCAACAAGGCCATTCCAGTTATTGGTTTCGAGTATCGGACTTGCGAAGATTTTGATGGTTCCTCAACCATTCCTTAATTTTAAACTCCCATATCCCGCGAACGGATTGACGAACTCGAGAAATTTCTGTTGCATCTGAAAGCAGAATCTCGCCCGATTACAACGGTATGTGTATTTTTGCCCTAGGCCATAGTAGTTATTGATTTCGAGTATCAGACTTGCGAAAATTTTTATGGTTTCTCAACCATTCCTTAACTTCAAATTCCCATATCTCGCGAACGGATTGAAGAAATCGAGATATTCCTGTTGCATCTGAAAGTAGAAACTGGCCCGATTACAACGGTATGTGTATTTTTGCCCTAGACCATAGTAGTTATTGGTTTCGAGTATCAGATTCCGAAAATTTTGATGGTTTCTCAACCATTCCTTAACCTCAAACTCATATATCTCGCGAACCGATTGACGAACTCGAGGAATTCCTGTTGCATCTGAAAGCAAAACTCGCCCGATTACAACGGTATGTGTATTTTTGCCCTAGACCATAGTAATTATTGGTTTCCAGTATCAGATTCCGAAAATTTTGATGGTTTCTCAACCATACCTTAACTTCAAACTCACATATCTCGCGAACGGATTGACGAACTCGAGAAATTCCTGTTGCATCTGAAAGTAGAAACTCGCCCGATTACAACGGTATGTGTATTTTTACCCTAGGCCATAGTAGTTAATGGTTTCGAGTATCAGGTTCCGAAAATTTTGATGGTTTCTCAACCATTCCTTAATTTCAAACTCGCATATCTCGCGAACCGATTGACGAACTCGAGAAATTCCTGTTGCATCTGAATGTAGAAACTCGCCCGATTACAACGGTATGTGTATTTTTACCCTAGGCCATAGTAGTTATTGGTTTCCAGTATCAGGTTCCGAAAATTTTGATGGTTTCTCAACCATTCCTTAACTTCAAACTCCCATATCTCGCCAACGGATTGACGAACTCGAGAAATTCCTGTTGCATCTGAAAGTAGAAACTCGCCGGATTACATCGGTATGTGTATTTTTACCCTAGGCCATAGTAGTTATTGGTTTCGAGTATCAGGTTCCGAAAATTTTGTAGGTTTCTCAACCATTCCTTAATTTCAAACTCGCATATCTCGCGAACGGATTGAACAAATCGAGAAATTCCTGTTGCATCTGAAAGTAGAAGCTCGCCCGATTACAATGGTGTGTGTACCTTTCGCCAAGGCCATTCCAGTTATTGGTTTCGAGTATCGGAATTGCGAAGATTTTGATGGTTTCTCAACCATTCCTTAACTTCAAACTCACATATCTCGCGAACCGATTGACGAACTCGAGAAATTCCTGTTCCATCTGAAAGTAGAAACTTGCCCGATTAGAATGGCGTGTACTCTTCGCCAAGGCCATTCCAGTTATTGGTTTCAAGTATCAGACGTGCGAAAACTTTTATGATTTCTCAACCATTCCTTAACTTCAAATTCCCATATCTCGCGAACGGATTGAAGAAATTGAGAAATTCCTGTTGCATCTGAAAGTAGAAACTCGCCCGATTACAACGGTATGTGTATTTTTGCCCTAGACCATAATAGTTATTGGTTTCGAGAATCAGATCCCGAAAATTTTGATGGTTTCTCAACCATTCCTTAATTTCAAAATCCCATATCTCGCGAACGGATTGAAGAAATCGAGAAATTCCTGTTACATCCGAAAGTAGAAACTTGCCCGATTAGAATGATGTGTGTACTTTTCGCCAAGGCCATTCCAGTTATTGGTTTCAAGTATCAGACTTGCGAAAACTTTTATGATTTCTCAACCATTCCTTAACTTCAAACTCCCATATCTCGCGAACGGATTGACGAACTCGAGTAATTCCTGTTGAATCTGAAAACAGAAACTCGTCCGATTATAACTGTATGTGTATTTTTGCCCTAGACCATGGTAGTTATTGTTTTCGAGTATCAGATTCCGCAAATTTTGATGGTTTCTCAACCATTCCTTAACTTCAAACTCCCATATCTCGCGAACGGATTGAGGAAATCGAGACATTCCTGTTGCATCTGAAAGTAGAAACTCTCCCGATTACAACGGTGCGTGTATTTTTCCCCTATGCCATTTTGGTTATTGGTTTCTTGTATCAGACTTGCAAAAATTTTGTTGGTGTCTCAACCATTCCTTAACTTCAAACTCTCATATCTTGCGAGCGGATTGACGATCTCGAGAAATTCCGGTTGCATCTGGAAGTGGAAACTCGCCCGGTTACAATGCTGTGTGTGTACTTTTCCCCTAGGCCATTCCAGTTATTAGTTTCGAGTATCAGATTTGCGAAAATTTTGATGGTTTCTCAACCATTCCTTAATTTCAAGCTCCCATATCTCGCGAACGGATTGATGAACTCGAGTAATTCCTGTTGAATCTGAAAGCAGAATCTCGCCCGATTACAACTGTATGTGTATTTTTGCCCTAGACCATAGTAGTTATTGGTTTCCAGTATCAGATTCCGCAAATTTTTATGGTTTCACAACCATTCCTTAACTTCAAATTCCCATATTTCTCGAACGGACTGTGGAAATCGAGAAGTTCCTGTTGCGTCTGAAAGTGGAAACTCTCCCGATTACAATGGTACGTGTATTTTTCCCCTAGGCCATTGTAGTTATTGGTTTCGAGTATCAAACTTGCGAAAATTTTGATGGTTTCTCAACCATTCCTTAATTTCAAACTCGCATATCTCGCGAACGGATTGACGAACTGGAGAAATTCCTGTTGCATCTGAAAGCAGAAACTCTCCCGATTAGAATGCTGTGTGTACTTTTCCCCTAGGCCATTCCAGTTATTGGTTTCGAGTATCAGACTTGCGAAAATTTTGATGGTTTCTCAACCATTCCTTAATTTCAAACTCGCATATATCGCGAACGGATTGACGGACTCGAGAAATTCCTGTTGCATCTGAAAGTAGAAACTTGCCCGATTACAATGGTGTGTGTGCTTTTCCCCTAGGTGGATCCAGGTATTCGTTTAGAGTATCAGACTTGCGAAAATTTTGATGGTTTCTCAACCATTCGTTAATTTCAAACACGCATATCTCGCGAACGGATTGACGAACTCGAGAAATTCCTGTTGCACCTGAAAGCAGAAACTCCCCCGATTACAACGGTATGTCTATTTTTGCCCTAGACCATAGTAGTTAATGGTTTCGAGAATCAGATTCCGAAAATTGTGATGGTTTCTCAACCATTCCTTAACTTCAAAATCCCATATCTCGCGAACGGATTGAAGAAATCGAGACATTCCTGTTGCATCTGAAAGCAGAAACTCTCCCGATTACAATGGTGTGTGTACTTTTCGCCAAGGCCATTCCAGTTATTGGTTTCGAGTATGAGACTTGCGAAAATTTTGATCGTTTCTCAACCATTCCTTAACTTCAAACTCCCATATCTCGCGAACGGATTGAGGAAATCGAGAAATTCCTGTTGCGTCTGAAGGTATTAACTCGCCCGATTACAACGGTATGTCTACTTTTCCCCTAGGCCATTCCAGTTATTGGTTTCGAGTATGAGACTTGCGAAAATTTTGATCGTTTCTCAACCATTCCTTAACTTCAAACTCCCATATCTCGCGAACGGATTGAGGAAATCCAGACATTCCTGTTGCATCTGAAAGTAGAAACTCGCCCGGTTACAATGCTGTGTGTGTATTTTTCCCCTAGGCCATTTTAGTTATTGGTTTCGAGTATCAGATTTGCGAAAATTTTGATGGTTTCTCAACCACTCCTTAACTTCAAACTCCCATATCTCGCGAACGGATTGACGAACTCGAGAAATTCCTGTTACATCTGAAAGTAGAAACTCTCCCGATTACAACGGTATGTGTATTTTTCCCCTAGGCCATTGTAGTTATTAGTTTCGAGTATCAGACTTGCAAAAATTTTGATGGCTTCTCAACCATTCCTTAATTTCAAACTCGCATATCTCGCGAACGGATTGACGAACTCTAGAAATTCCTGTTGCATCTGAAAGCAGAAACTCGCCCGATTACAACGGTATGTGTATTTTTGCTCTAGACCATAGTAGTTATTGGCTTCGAGAATCAGATTCCGAAAATTTTGATGGTTTCTCAACCACTCCTTAACTTCAAACTCCCATATCTCGCGAACGGATTGACGAACTCGAGAAATTCCTGTTGCATCTGAAAGCAGAAACTAGCCCGATTACAACGGTATGTGTATTTTTGCCCTAGACCATAGTAGTTATTGGTTGCGCGTATCAGATTCCGAAAATTTTGATGGTTTCTCAACCATTCCTTAACTTCAAATTCCCATATCTCGCGAACGGATTGAAGAATTCGAGATATTCCTGTTGCATCTGAAAGTAGAAACTCGCCCGATTACAACGGTGTGTGTATTTTTCCCCTTGGCCATTGTAGTTATTGGTTTCGATTATCAGACTTGCAAAAATTTTGATGGCTTCTCAACCATTCCTTAATTTCAAACTCGCATATCTCGCGAACGGATTGACGAACTCGAGAAATTCCTGTTGCATCTGAATGCAGAAACTCGCCCGATTACAACGGTATGTGTATTTTTGCCCTAGGCCATAGCAGTTATTGGTTTCGAGAATCAGATTTCGCAAATTTTGATGGTTCCTCAACCATTCCTTAACTTCAAATTCCCACATCTCGCGAACGGATTGACGAACTCGAGAAATTCCTGTTGCATCTGAAAGCAGAAACTCGCCCGATTACAACGGCATGTGTATTTTTGCCCTAGACCATAGTAGTTATTGGTTTCGCGTATCAGATTCCAAAAATTTTGATGGTTTCTCAACCATTCCTTAACTTCAAACTCCCATATCTCGCGAACGGATTGACGAACTCGAGAAATTCCTGTTGCATCTGAAAGTAGAAACTCGCCCGATTACAACGGTGTGTGTACTTGTCCGCTAGGCCATTCCAGTTATTGGTTTCGAGTATCAGACTTGCGAAAATTTTGATGGCTTCTCAACCAGTCCCTAACTTCAAACTCGCATATCTCGCGAACGGATTGACGAACTCGAGAAATTCCTGTTGCATCTGAAAGCAGAAACTAGCCCGATTACAACGGTATGTGTATTTTTGCCCTAGACCATAGTAGTTATTGGTTTCGAGTATCAGACGTGCAAAAATTTTGATGGTTTCTCAACCATTCCTTAACTTCAAACTCCCATATCTCGCGAGCGGATTGACGAACTCGAGAAATTCCGGTTGCATTTGAAAGTAGAAACTCGCCCGATTACAACGGTTTGTGAATTTTTCCCCTAGGGCATAGTAGTTATTGGTTTCGAGTATCAGATTCCGAAAATTTTGATGGTTTCTCAACCATTCCTTAATTTGAAACTCGCATATCTCGCGAACGGATTTACGAACTCGAGAAATTCCTGTTGCATCTGAAAGCAGAAACTCTCCCAATTACAATGGTGTGTGTATTTTTCCCCTTGGCCATTGTAGTTATTGGTTTCGATTATCAGACTTGCAAAAATTTTGATGGCTTCTCAACCATTCCTTAATTTCAAACTCGCATATCTCGTGAACGGATTGACGAACTCGAGAAATTCCTGTTGCATCTGAAAGCAGAAACTCGCCCGATTACAACGGTATGTGTATTTTTGCCCTAGACCATATAAGTTATTGGTTTCGAGTATCAGACTTGCGAAAATTTTGATGGTTACTCAACCATTCCTTAACATCAACCTCGCATATCTCGCGAACGGATTGATGAATCCGAAAAATTCCTGTTGCGCCTGAAAGTAGAAACTCGCCCGATTACAACGGTATGTGTATTTTTCCCCAAGGCCATTGTAGTTATTGGTTTCGAGTATCAGACTTGCAAAAATTTTGATGGTTTCTCAACCATTCCTTAACTTCAAACTCCCATATCTCGCGAGCGGATTGACGAACTCGAGAAATTCCGGTTGCATTTGAAAGTAGAAACTCGCCCGATTACAATGGTTTGTGAATTTTTCCCCTAGGGCATTGTAGTTATTGGTTTCGAGTATCAGATTCCGAAAATTTTGATGGTTTCTCAACCATTCCTTAATTTGAAACTCGCATATCTCGCGAACGGATTTACGAACTCGAGAAATTCCTGTTGCATCTGAAAGCAGAAACTCTCCCAATTACAATGGTGTGTGTATTTTTCCCCTTGGCCATTGTAGTTATTGGTTTCGATTATCAGACTTGGAAAAATTTTGATGGCTTCGCAACCATTCCTTAATTTCAAACTCGCATATCTCGCGAACGGATTGACGAACTCGAGAAATTCCTGTTGCATCTGAAAGCAGAAACTCGCCCGATTACAACGGTATGTGTATTTTTGCCCTAGGCCATAGTAGTTATTGGTTTCGAGAATCAGATTCCGAAAATTTTGATGGTTTCTCAACCATTCCTTAACTTCAAATTCCCATATCTCGCGAACGGATTGACGAACTCGAGAAATTCCTGTTGCATCTGAAAGCAGAAACTCGCCCGATTACAACGGTATGTGTATTTTTGCCCTAGACCATAGTAGTTATTGGTTTCGCGTATCAGATTCCAAAAATTTTGATGGTTTCTCAACCATTCCTTAACTTCAAACTCCCATATCTCGCGAATGGATTGACGAACTCGAGAAATTCCTGTTGCATCTGAAAGTAGAAACTCGCCCGATTACAACGGTGTGTGTACTTTTCCGCTAGGCCATTCCAGTTATTGGTTTCGAGTATCAGACTTGCGAAAATTTTGATGGCTTCTCAACCAGTCCCTAACTTCAAACTCGCATATCTCGCGATCGGATTGACGAACTCGAGAAATTCCTGTTGCATCTGAAAGCAGAAACTAGCCCGATTACAACGGTATGTGTATTTTTGCCCTAGACCATAGTAGTTATTGGTTTCGAGTATCAGACATGCAAAAATTTTGATGGTTTCTCAACCATTCCTTAACTTCAAATTCCCATATCTCGCGAACGGATTGACGAACTCGAGAAATTCCTGTTGCATCTGAAAGTAGAAACTTGCCCGATTACAATGGTGTGTGTATTTTTGCCCTTGGCCATTCCAGTTATTGGTTTCGAGTATCAGACTTGCGAAAATTGTGATGGTTTCACAACCATTCCTTAACATCAACCTCGCATATCTCGCGAACGGATTGATGAATCCGAAAAATTCCTGTTGCGCCTGAAAGTAGAAACTTGCCCGATTACAACGGTATGTGTATTTTTCCCCAAGGCCATTGTAGTTATTGGTTTCGAGTATCAGACTTGCGAAAATTTTGATGGCTTCTCAACCATTCCTTAATTTCAAACACGCATATCTCGCGAACGGATTGAGGAACTCGAGAAATTCCTGTTGCATCTGAAAGTACAAACTCGCCCGATTACAACCGTATATGTATTTTTCCCCTAGTCCATTCTAGTTATTCGTTTCAAGCATCAGAATTGCGAAAATTTTTATGGTTCCTCAACCATTTCTTAAATCCAATCTCCCATATCTCGCGAGCGGATTGATGAATCCGAAAAATTCCTGTTGCGCCTGAAAGTAGAAGCTCGCCCGATTAAAACGGTATGTGTATTTTTCTCCTAGGCCATTGTAGTTATTGGTTTCGAGTATTAGACTTGCAAAAATTTTGATGGTATCTCAACCATTCCTTAACTTCAAACTCCCATATCTCGCGAACGGATTGACGAACTCGAGTAATTCCTGTTGAATCTGAAATCAGAAACTCGCCCGATTACAACTGTATGTGTATTTTTGCCGTAGACCATAGTAGTTATTGGTTTCGAGTATCAGATTCCGCAAATTTTTATGGTTTCTCAACCATTCCTTAACTTCAAATTCCCACATTTCTCGAACGGACTGAGAAAATCGAGAAATTCCTGTTGCGTCCGCAAGTAGAGATTCTTCCGATTACAATGGTACGAGTATTTTTCCCCTAGGCCATTGTAGTTATTGGTTTCGAGTGTCAGACTCGCAAAAATTTTGATGGTTTCTCAACCATTCCTTAACTTCGAACTCCCATATCTCGCGAGCGGATTGACGAGCTCGAGAAATTCCGGTTGCATCTGAAAGTAGAAACTCGCCCGATTACAACGGTATGTGAATTTTTCCCCTAGGCCATTGCAGTTATTGGTTTCGAGAATCAGATTCCGCAAATTTTTATGGTTTCTCAACCATTCCTTAACTTCAAATTCCCACATCTCGCGAACGGATTGACGAACTCGAGAAATTCCTGTTGCATCTGAAAGCAGAAACTCGCCCGATTACAACGGCATGTGTATTTTTGCCCCAGACCATAGTAGTTATTGGTTTCGCGTATCAGATTCCAAAAATTTTGATGGTTTCTCAACCATTCCTTAACTTCAAACTCCCATATCTCGCGAACGGATTGACGAACTCGAGAAATTCCTGTTGCATCTGAAAGTAGAAACTCGCCCGATTACAACGGTGTGTGTACTTGTCCGCTAGGCCATTCCAGTTATTGGTTTCGAGTATCAGACTTGCGAAAATTTTGATGGCTTCTCAACCAGTCCCTAACTTCAAACTCGCATATCTCGCGAACGGATTGACGAACTCGAGAAATTCCTGTTGCATCTGAAAGCAGAAACTAGCCCGATTACAACGGTATGTGTATTTTTGCCCTAGACCATAGTAGTTATTGGTTTCGAGTATCAGACGTGCAAAAATTTTGATGGTTTCTCAACCATTCCTTAACTTCAAACTCCCATATCTCGCGAGCGGATTGACGAACTCGAGAAATTCCGGTTGCATTTGAAAGTAGAAACTCGCCCGATTACAACGGTTTGTGAATTTTTCCCCTAGGGCATTGTAGTTATTGGTTTCGAGTATCAGATTCCGAAAATTTTGATGGTTTCTCAACCATTCCTTAATTTGAAACTCGCATATCTCGCGAACGGATTTACGAACTCGAGAAATTCCTGTTGCATCTGAAAGCAGAAACTCTCCCAATTACAATGGTGTGTGTATTTTTCCCTTGGCCATTGTAGTTATTGGTTTCGATTATCAGACTTGCAAAAATTTTGATGGCTTCTCAACCATTCCTTAATTTCAAACTCGCATATCTCGTGAACGGATTGACGAACTCGAGAAATTCCTGTTGCATCTGAAAGCAGAAACTCGCCGGATTACAACGGTATGTGTATTTTTGCCCTAGACCATGTAAGTTATTGGTTTGGAGTATCAGACTTGCGAAAATTTTGATGGTTACTCAACCATTCCTTAACATCAACCTCGCATATCTCGCGAACGGATTGATGAATCCGAAAAATTCCTGTTGCGCCTGAAAGTAGAAACTTGCCCGATTACAACGGTATGTGTATTTTTCCCCAAGGCCATTGTAGTTATTGGTTTCGAGTATCAGACTTGCGAAAATTTTGATGGCTTCTCAACCATTCCTTAATTTCAAACACGCATATCTCGCGAACGGATTGAGGAACTCGAGAAATTCCTGTTGCATCTGAAAGTACAAACTCGCCCGATTACAACCGTATATGTATTTTTCCCCTAGTCCATTCTAGTTATTCGTTTCAAGCATCAGAATTGCGAAAATTTTTATGGTTCCTCAACCATTTCTTAAATCCAAACTCCCATATCTCGCGAGCGGATTGATGAATCCGAAAAATTCCTGTTGCGCCTGAAAGTAGAAGCTCGCCCGATTAAAACGGTATGTGTATTTTTCTCCTAGGCCATTGTAGTTATTGGTTTCGAGTATTAGACTTGCAAAAATTTTGATGGTATCTCAACCATTCCTTAACTTCAAACTCCCATATCTCGCGAACGGATTGACGAACTCGAGTAATTCCTGTTGAATCTGAAATCAGAAACTCGCCCGATTACAACTGTATGTGTATTTTTGCCGTAGACCATAGTAGTTATTGGTTTCGAGTATCAGATTCCGCAAATTTTTATGGTTTCTCAACCATTCCTTAACTTCAAATTCCCACATTTCTCGAACGGACTGAGAAAATCGAGAAATTCCTGTTGCGTCCGCAAGTAGAGATTCTTCCGATTACAATGGTACGAGTATTTTTCCCCTAGGCCATTGTAGTTATTGGTTTCGAGTGTCAGACTCGCAAAAATTTTGATGGTTTCTCAACCATTCCTTAACTTCGAACTCCCATATCTCGCGAGCGGATTGACGAGCTCGAGAAATTCCGGTTGCATCTGAAAGTAGAAACTCGCCCGATTACAACGGTATGTGAATTTTTCCCCTAGGCCATTGCAGTTATTGGTTTCGAGTATCAGATTCGGAAAATTTTGATGGTTTCTCAACCATTCCTTAACTTCAAATTCCCATATCTCGCGAACGGATTGAAGAAATCGAGAAATTCCTGTTGCATCTGAAAGTAGAAACTCGCCCGATTACAACGGTGTGTGTATTTTTCCCCTTGGCCATTGTAGTTATTCGTTTCGATTATCAGACATGCAAAAATTTTGATGGTTTCTCAACCATTCCTTAATTTCAAACTCGCATATCTCGCGAACGGATTGACGAACTCGAGAAATTCCTGTTGCATCTGAACGCAGAAACTCTCCCGATTACAATGGTGTGTGTACTTTTCGCCAAGGCCATTCCAGTTATTGGTTTCAAGTATGAGAATTGCGACAATTTTGATCGTTTCTCAACCGTTCCTTAACTTCAAACTCCCATTACTCGCGAACGGATTGACGAACTCGAGAAATTCCTGTTGCATCTGAAAGCAGAAACTCGCCGATTACAACGGTATGTGTATTTTTGCCCTAGACTATAGTAGTTATTGGTTTCGAGAATCAGATTCCGAAAATTTTGATGGTTTCTCAACCATTCCTTAACTTCAAATTCCCATATCTCGCGAACGAATTGAAGAAATCGAGAAATTCCTGTTGCATCTGAACGCAGAAACTCGCCCGATTACAACGTTATGAGTATTTCTCCCCTAGGCCATTGTTGTTCTTGGTTTCGAGTATCAGACCTGCAAAAATTTTGATGGTTTCTCAACCATTACTTAATTTCAAACTCGCATACCTCGCGAACGGATTGAAGAAATCGAGAAATTCCTGTTGCATCTGAAAGTAGAAACTCGCCCGATTTCAACGGAATGTGTATTTTTCCCCTTGGCCATTGTAGTTATTGGTTTCGATTATCAGACTTGCAAAAATTTTGATTGTTTCTCAACCATTGCTTAATTTCAAACTCGCATATCTCGCGAACGGATTGACGAACTCGAGAAATTCCTGTTGCATATGAAAGCAGAAACTCGCCCGATGACAACGGTATGTGTATTTTTGCCCTAGACCATAGTAGTTATTGGTTTCGAGAATCAGATTCCGAAAATTTTGATGGTTTCTCAACCATTCCTTAACTTCAGATTCCCATATCTCGCGAACGGATTGACGAACTCGAGAAATTCCTGTTGCATCTGAAAGCAGAAACTCGCCCGATTACAACGGTATGCGTATTTTTGCCCTAGACCATAGTAGTTATTGGTTTCGCGTATCAGATTCCGAAAATTTTGATGGTTTCTCAACCATTCCTTAACTTCAAATTCCCATATCTCGCGAACGGATTGAAGAAATCGAGAAATTCCTCTTGCATCTGAAAGTAGAAACTCGCCCGATTACAACGGTGTGTGTATTTTTCCCCTTGGCCATTGTAGTTATTGGTTTCGATTATCAGACTTGCAAAAATTTTGATCGTTTCTCAACCATTCCTTAACTTCAAACTCTCATATCTTGCGAGCGGATTGACAAACACGAGAAATTCCGGTTGCATCTGAAAGTAGAAACTCGCCCGATTTCAACGGAATGTGTATTTTTCCCCTTGGCCATTGTAGTTATTGGTTTCGATTATCAGACTTGCAAAAATTTTGATTGTTTCTCAACCATTCCTTAATTTCAAACTCGCATATCTCGCGAACGGATTGAAGAAATCGAGAAATTCCTGTTGCATCTGAAAGTAGAAACTCGCTCGATTTCAACGGAATGTGTATTTTTCCCCTTGGCCATTGTAGTTATTGGTTTCGATTATCAGACTTGCAAAAATTTTGATTGTTTCTCAACCATTCCTTAATTTCAAACTCGCATATCTCGCGAACGGATTGACGAACTCGAGAAATTCCTGTTGCATCTGAAAGCAGAAACTCGCCCGATTACAACGGTATGTGTATTTTTGCCCTAGACCATAGTAGTTATTGGTTTCGAGAATCAGATTCCGAAAATTTTGATGGTTTCTCAACCATTCCTTAACTTCAGATTCCCATATCTCGCGAACGGATTGACGAACTCGAGAAATTGCTGTTGCATCTGAAAGCAGAAACTCGCCCGATTACAACGGTATGTGCATTTCTGCCCTAGGCCATAGTAGTTATTGGTTTCGAGAATCAGATTCCGAAAATTTTGATGGTTTCTCAACCATTCCTTAACTTCAGATTCCCATATCTCGCGAACGGATTGACGAACTCGAGAAATTCCTGTTGCATCTGAAAGCAGAAACTCGCCCGATTACAACGGTATGCGTATTTTTGCCCTAGACCATAGTAGTTATTGGTTTCGCGTATCAGATTCCGAAAATTTTGATGGTTTCTCAACCATTCCTTAACTTCAAATTCCCATATCTCGCGAACGGATTGAAGAAATCGAGAAATTCCTCTTGCATCTGAAAGTAGAAACTCGCCCGATTACAACGGTGTGTGTATTTTTCCCCTTGGCCATTGTAGTTATTGGTTTCGATTATCAGATTCCGCAAATTTTTATGGTTTCTCAACCATTCCTTAACTTCAAACTCCCATATCTCGCGAACGGATTGACGAACTCGAGAAATTCCTGTTGCAGCAGAAAGTAGAAACTTGCCCGATTACAATGGTGTGTGTACTTTTCCCCAAGGCAATTCCAGTTATTGGTTTCGAGTATCAGACTTGCGAAAATTTTGATGGTTACTCAACCATTCCTTAACATCAACCTCGCATATCTCGCGAACGGATTGATGAATCCGAAAAATTCCTGTTGCGCCTGAAAGTAGAAACTCGCCCGATTACAACGGTATGTGTATTTTTCCCCAAGGCCATTGTAGTTATTGGTTTCGAGTATCAGACCTGCGAAAATTTTGATAGTTTCTCAACCATTCCTTAACTTCAAACTCCCATATCTCGCGAACGGATTGACGAACTCGAGAAATTCCTGTTGCAGCTGAAAGTAGAAACTTGCCCGATTACAATGGTGTGTGTACTTTTCCCCAAGGCAATTCCAGTTATTGGTTTCGAGTATCAGACTTGCGAAAATTTTGATGGTTTCTCAACCATTCCTTAACTTCAAACTCTCATATCTTGCGAGCGGATTGACAAACTCGAGAAATTCCGGTTGCATCTGAAAGTAGAAACTCGCCCGGTTACAATGCTGTGCGTGTACTTTTCCCCTAAGCCATTCGTGTTATTAGTTTCGAGTATCAGGCTTGCCAAAATTTTGATGGTTTCTCAACCATTCCATAATTTCAAACTCCCATATCTCGCGAACGGATTGACGAACTCGAGAAATTCCTATTGCATCTGAAACTAGAAACTCGCCCGATTACAATGGTGTCTGTACTTTTCCCCTAGACCATTCCAGTTATTCGTTTCTAGCATCAGAATTTCGAAAATTTTGATGGCTTCTCAACCAGTCCCTAACATCAAACTCGCATATCTCGCGAACGGATTGACGAACTCGAGAAATTCCTGTTGCATCTGAAAGCAGAAACTAGCCCGATTACAACGGTATGTGTATTTTTGCCCTAGACCATAGTAGTTATTGGTTTCGAGTATCAGATTCCGCAAATTTTTATGGTTTCTCAACCATTCCTTAACTTCAAACTCCCATATCTCGCGAACGGATTGACGAACTCGAGAAATTCCTGTTGCATCTGAAAGTAGAAACTCGCACGATTTCAACGGAATGTGTACTTTTCCCCAAGGCAATTCCAGTTATTGGTTTCGAGTATCAGACTTGCGAAAATTTTGATGGTTTCTCAACCATTCCTTAACTTCAAACTCTCATATCTTGCGAGCGGATTGACGAACTCGAGAAATTCCTGTTGCAACTCAAAGCAGAAACTCGCCCGATTACAACGGTATGTGTATTTTTGCCCTAGACCATAGTAGTTATTGGTTTCGAGAATCAGATTCCGAAAATTTTGATGGTTTCTCAACCATTCCTTAACTTCAGATTCCCACATCTCGCGAACGGATTGATGAACTCGAGAAATTCCTGTTGCATCTGAAAGCAGAAACTCGCCCGATTACAACGGCATGTGTATTTCTGCCCTAGGCCATAGTAGTTATTGGTTTCGAGAATCAGATTCCGAAAATTTTGATGGTTTCTCAACCACTCCTTAACTTCAAACTCCCATATCTCGCGAACGGATTGACGAACTCGAGAAATTCCTGTTGCATCTGAAAGTAGAAACTCGCCCGATTACAACGGTGTGTGTACTTTTCCGCTAGGCCATTCCAGTTATTGGTTTCGAGTATCAGACTTGCGAAAATTTTGATGGCTTCTCAACCAGTCCCTAACTTCAAACTCGCATATCTCGCGAACGGATTGACGAACTCGAGAAATTCCTGTTGCATCTGAAGGCAGAAACTAGCCCGATTACAACGGTATGTGTATTTTTGCCCTAGACCATAGTAGTTATTGGTTTCGAGTATCAGATTCCGCAAATTTTTATGGTTTCTCAACCATTCCTTAACTTCAAACTCCCATATCTCGCGAACGGATTGACGAACTCGAGAAATTCCTGTTGCAGCTGAAAGTAGAAACTTGCCCGATTACAATGGTGTGTGTACTTTTCCCCAAGGCAATTCCAGTTACTGGTTTCGAGTATCAGACTTGCGAAAATTTAGATGGTTTCTCAACCATTCCTTAATTTCAAACTCTCATATCTTGCGAGCGGATTGACAAACTCGAGAAATTCCGGTTGCATCTGAAAGTAGAAACTCGCCCGATTTCAACGGAATGTGTATTTTTCCCCTTGGCCATTGTAGTTATTGGTTTCGATTATCAGACTTGCAAAAATTTTGATCGTTTCTCAACCATTCCTTAATTTCAAACTCGCATATCTCGCGAACGGATTGACGAACTCGAGAAATTCCTGTTGCATCTGAAAGCAGAAACTCGCCCGATTACAACGGTATGTGTATTTTTGCCCTAGGCCATAGTAGTTATTGGTTTCGAGAATCAGATTCATAAAATTTTGATGGTTTCTCAACCATTCCTTAACTTCAAACTCCCATATCTCGCGAACGGATTGACGAACTCGAGAAATTCCTGTTGCAGCTGAAAGTAGAAACTTGCCCGATTACAATGGTGTGTGTACTTTTCCCCAAGGCAATTCCAGTTACTGGTTTCGAGTATCAGACTTGCGAAAATTTAGATGGTTCCTCAACCATTCCTTAATTTCAAACTCTCATATCTTGCGAGCGGATTGACAAACTCGAGAAATTCCGGTTGCATCTGAAAGTAGAAACTCGCCCGATTTCAACGGAATGTGTATTTTTCCCCTTGGCCATTGTAGTTATTGGTTTCGATTATCAGACTTGCAAAAATTTTGATCGTTTCTCAACCATTCCTTAATTTCAAACTCGCATATCTCGCGAACGGATTGACGAACTCGAGAAATTCCTGTTGCATCTGAAAGCAGAAACTCGCCCGGTTACAACGGTATGTGTATTTTTGCCCTAGGCCATAGTAGTTATTGGTTTCGAGAATCAGATTCATAAAATTTTGATGGTTTCTCAACCATTCCTTAACTTCAAACTCCCATATCTCGCGAATGGATGGACGAACTCGAGAAATTCCTGTTGCATCTGAAAGTAGAAACACGCCCGATTACAACGGTGTGTGTACTTTTCCCCAAGGCAATTCCAGTTATTGGTTTCGAGTATCAGACTTGCGAAAATTTTGATGGTTTCTCAACCATTCCTTAACTTCAAACTCTCATATCTTGCGAGCGGATTGACAAACTCGAGAAATTCCGGTTGCATCTGAAAGTAGAAACTCGCCCGATTTCAACGGAATGTGTATTTTTCCCCTTGGCCATTGTAGTTATTGGTTTCGATTATCAGACTTGCAAAAATTTTGATCGTTTCTCAACCATTCCTTAATTTCAAACTCGCATATCTCGCGAACGGATTGACGAACTCGAGAAATTCCTGTTGCATCTGAAAGTAGAAACTCGCCCGATTACAACGGTGTGTGTACTTTTCCGCTAGGCCATTCCAGTTATTGGTTTCGAGTATCAGACTTGTGAAAATTTTGATGGCTTCTCAACCAGTCCCTAACTTCAAACTCGCATATCTCGCGAACGGATTGACGAACTCGAGAAATTCCTGTTGCATCTGAAAGCAGAAACTAGCCCGATTACAACGGTATGTGTATTCTTGCCCTAGACCATAGTAGTTATTGGTTTCGAGTATCAGATTCCGCAAATTTTTATGGTTTCTCAACCATTCCTTAACTTCAAACTCCCATATCTCGCGAACGGATTGACGAACTCGAGAAATTCCTGTTGCATCTGAAAGTAGAAACTCGCCCGATTACAATGGTGTGTGTACTTTTCCGCTAGGCCATTCCAGTTATTGGTTTCGAGTATCAGACTTGCGAAAATTTTGATGGCTTCTCAACCAGTCCCTAACTTCAAACTCGCATATCTCGCGAACGGATTGACGAACTCGAGAAATTCCTGTTGCATCTGAAAGCAGAAACTAGCCCGATTACAACGGTATGTGTATTCTTGCCCTAGACCATAGTAATTATTGGTTTCGAGTATCAGATTCCGCAAATTTTTATGGTTTCTCAACCATTCCTTAACTTCAAACTCCCATATCTCGCGAACGGATTGACGAACTCGAGAAATTCCTGTTGCAGCTGAAAGTAGAAACTTGCCCGATTACAATGGTGTGTGTACTTTTCCCCAAGGCAATTCCAGTTATTGTTTTCGAGTATCAGACTTGCGAAAATTTTGATGGTTTCTCAACCATTCCTTAACTTCAAACTCTCATATCTTGCGAGCGGATTGACAAACTCGAGAAATTCCGGTTGCATCTGAAAGTAGAAACTCGCCCGATTTCAACGGAATGTGTATTTTTCCCCTTGGCCATTGTAGTTATTGGTTTCGATTATCAGACTTGCAAAAATTTTGATCGTTTCTCAACCATTCCTTAATTTCAAACTCGCATATCTCGCGAACGGATTGAAGAACTCGAGAAATTCCTGTTGCATCTGAAAGTAGAAACTCGCCCGATTACAACGGTGTGTGTACTTTTCCGCTAGGCCATTCCAGTTATTGGTTTCGAGTATCAGACTTGCGAAAATTTTGATGGCTTCTCAACCAGTCCCTAACTTCAAACTCGCATATCTCGCGAACGGATTGACGAACTCGAGAAATTCCTGTTGCATCTGAAAGCAGAAACTAGCCCGATTACAACGGTATGTGTATTCTTGCCCTAGACCATAGTAGTTATTGGTTTCGAGTATCAGATTCCGCAAATTTTTATGGTTTCTCAACCATTCCTTAACTTCAAACTCCCATATCTCGCGAACGGATTGACGAACTCGAGAAATTCCTGTTGCATCTAAAAGTAGAAACTCGCCCGATTACAATGGTGTGTGTACTTTTCCGCTAGGCCATTCCAGTTATTGGTTTCGAGTATCAGACTTGCGAAAATTTTGATGGCTTCTCAACCAGTCCCTAACTTCAAACTCGCATATCTCGCGAACGGATTGACGAACTCGAGAAATTCCTGTTGCATCTGAAAGCAGAAACTAGCCCGATTACAACGGTATGTGTATTCTTGCCCTAGACCATAGTAGTTATTGGTTTCGAGTATCAGATTCCGCAAATTTTTATGGTTTCTCAACCATTCCTTAACTTCAAACTCCCATATCTCGCGAACGGATTGACGAACTCGAGAAATTCCTGTTGCAGCTGAAAGTAGAAACTTGCCCGATTACAATGGTGTGTGTACTTTTCCCCAAGGCAATTCCATTTATTGTTTTCGAGTATCAGACTTGCGAAAATTTTGATGGTTTCTCAACCATTCCTTAACTTCAAACTCTCATATCTTGCGAGCGGATTGACAAACTCGAGAAATTCCGGTTGCATCTGAAAGTAGAAACTCGCCCGATTTCAACGGAATGTGTATTTTTCCCCTTGGCCATTGTAGTTATTGGTTTCGATTATCAGACTTGCAAAAATTTTGATTGTTTCTCAACCATTCCTTAATTTCAACTCGCATATCTCGCGAACGGATTGAAGAAATCGAGAAATTCCTGTTGCACCTGAAAGTAGAAACTCGCCCGATTTCAACGGAATGTGTATTTTTCCCCTTGGCCATTGTAGTTATTGGTTTCGATTATCAGACTTGCAAAAATTTTGATTGTTTCTCAACCATTCCTTAATTTCAAACTCGCATATCTCGCGAACGGATTGACGAACTCGAGTAATTCCTGTTGCATCTGAAAGCAGAAACTCGCCCGATTACAGCGGTATGTGTGTTTTTGCCCTAGACCATAGTAGTTATTGGTTTCGAGAATCAGATTCCGAAAATTTTGATGGTTTCTCAACCATTCCTTAACTTCAGATTCCCATATGTCGCGAACGGATTGACGAACTCGAGAAATTCCTGTTGCATCTGAAAGCAGAAACTCGCCCGATTACAACGGTATGTGTATTTTTGCCCTAGGCCATAGTAGTTATTGGTTTCGAGAATCAGATTCCGAAAATTTTGATGGTTTCTCAACCATTCCTTAACTTCAAACTCCCATGTCTCGCGAACGGATTGACGAACTCGAGAAATTCACGTTGCATCTGAAAGTAGAAACTCGCCCGATTACAACGGTGTGTGTACTTTTCCGCTAGGCCATTCCAGTTATTGGTTTCGAGTATCAGACTTGCGAAAATTTTGATGGCTTCTCAACCAGTCCCTAACTTCAAACTCGCATATCTCGCGAACGGATTGTCGAACTGGAGAAATTCCTGTTGCATCTGAAGGCAGAAACTAGCCCGATTACAACGGTATGTGTATTCTTGCCCTAGACCATAGTAGTTATTGGTTTCGAGTATCAGATTCCGCAAATTTTTATGGTTTCTCAACCATTCCTTAACTTCAAACTCCCATATCTCGCGAACGGATTGACGAACTCGAGAAATTCCTGTTGCAGCTGAAAGTAGAAACTTGCCCGATTACAATGGTGTGTGTACTTTTCCCCAAGGCAATTCCAGTTATTGTTTTCGAGTATCAGACTTGCGAAAATTTTGATGGTTTCTCAACCATTCCTTAACTTCAAACTCTCATATCTTGCGAGCGGATTGACAAACTCGAGAAATTCCGGTTGCATCTGAAAGTAGAAACTCGCCCGATTTCAACGGAATGTGTATTTTTCCCCTTGGCCATTGTAGTTATTGGTTTCGATTATCAGACTTGCAAAAATTTTGATTGTTTCTCAACCATTCCTTAATTTCAACTCGCATATCTCGCGAACGGATTGAAGAAATCGAGAAATTCCTGTTGCATCTGAAAGTAGAAACTCGCCCGATTTCAACGGAATGTGTATTTTTCCCCTTGGCCATTGTAGTTATTGGTTTCGATTATCAGACTTGCAAAAATTTTGATTGTTTCTCAACCATTCCTTAATTTCAAACTCGCATATCTCGCGAACGGATTGACGAACTCGAGTAATTCCTGTTGCATCTGAAAGCAGAAACTCGCCCGATTACAGCGGTATGTGTATTTTTGCCCTAGACCATAGTAGTTATTGGTTTCGAGAATCAGATTCCGAAAATTTTGATGGTTTCTCAACCATTCCTTAACTTCAGATTCCCATATCTCGCGAACGGATTGACGAACTCGAGAAATTCCTGTTGCATCTGAAAGCAGAAACTCGCCCGATTACAACGGTATGTGTATTTTTGCCCTAGGCCATAGTAGTTATTGGTTTCGAGAATCAGATTCCGAAAATTTTGATGGTTTCTCAACCATTCCTTAACTTCAAACCCCATATCTCGCGAACGGATTGACGAACTCGAGAAATTCACGTTGCATCTGAAAGTAGAAACTCGCCCGATTACAACGGTGTGTGTACTTTTCCGCTAGGCCATTCCAGTTATTGGTTTCGAGTATCAGACTTGCGAAAATTTTGATGGCTTCTCAACCAGTCCCTAACTTCAAACTCGCATATCTCGCGAACGGATTGTCGAACTGGAGAAATTCCTGTTGCATCTGAAGGCAGAAACTAGCCCGATTACAACGGTATGTGTATTTTTGCCCTAGACCATAGTAGTTATTGGTTTCGAGTATCAGATTCCGCAAATTTTTATGGTTTCTCAACCATTCCTTAACTTCAAACTCCCATATCTCGCGAACGGATTGACGAACTCGAGAAATTCCTGTTGCAGCTGAAAGTAGAAACTTGCCCGATTACAATGGTGTGTGTACTTTTCCCCAAGGCAATTCCAGTTACTGGTTTGGAGTATCAGACTTGCGAAAATTTTGATGGTTTCTCAACCATTCCTTAATTTCAAACTCTCATATCTTGCGAGCGGATTGACAAACTCGAGAAATTCCGGTAGCATCTGAAAGTAGAAACTCGCCCGATTTCAACGGAATGTGTATTTTTCCCCTTGGCCATTGTAGTTATTGGTTTCGATTATCAGACTTGCAAAAATTTTGATGTCTTCTCAACCATTCCTTAATTTCAAACTCGCATATCTCGCGAACGGATTGACGAACTCGAGAAATTCCTGGTGCATCTGATAGCAGAAACTCGCCCGATTACAACGGTATGTGTATTTTTGCCCTAGACCATATAAGTTATTGGTTTCGAGTATCAGACTTGCGAAAATTTTGATGGTTACTCAACCATTCCTTAACATCAACCTCGCATATCTCGCGAACGGATTGATGAATCCGAAAAATTCCTGTTGCGCCTGAAAGTAGAAACTCGCCCGATTACAACGGTATGTGTATTTTTCCCCAAGGCCATTGTAGTTATTGGTTTCGAGTATCAGACCTGCGAAAATTTTGATAGTTTCTCAACCATTCCTTAACTTCAAACTCCCATATCTCGCGAACGGATTGACGAACTCGAGAAATTCCTGTTGCAGCTGAAAGTAGAAACTTGCCCGATTACAATGGTGTGTGTACTTTTCCCCAAGGCAATTCCAGTTATTGGTTTCGAGTATCAGACTTGCGAAAATTTTGATGGTTTCTCAACCATTCCTTAACTTCAAACTCTCATATCTTGCGAGCGGATTGACAAACTCGAGAAATTCCGGTTGCATCTGAAAGTAGAAACTCGCCCGGTTACAATGCTGTGCGTGTACTTTTCCCCTAAGCCATTCCTGTTATTAGTTTCGAGTATCAGGCTTGCCAAAATTTTGATGGTTTCTCAACCATTCCATAATTTCAAACTCCCATATCTCGCGAACGGATTGACGAACTCGAGAAATTCCTATTGCATCTGAAACTAGAACCTCGCCCGATTACAATGGTGTCTGTACTTTTCCCCTAGACCATTCCAGTTATTCGTTTCTAGCATCAGAATTTCGAAAATTTTGATGGCTTCTCAACCAGTCCCTAACATCAAACTCGCATATCTCGCGAACGGATTGACGAACTCGAGAAATTCCTGTTGCATGTGAAAGCAGAAACTAGCCCGATTACAACGGTATGTGTATTTTTGCCCTAGACCATAGTAGTTATTGGTTTCGAGTATCAGATTCCGCAAATTTTTATGGTTTCTCAACCATTCCTTAACTTCAAACTCCCATATCTCGCGAACGGATTGACGAACTCGAGAAATTCCTGTTGCATCTGAAAGTAGAAACTCGCACGATTTCAACGGAATGGGTACTTTTCCCCAAGGCAATTCCAGTTATTGGTTTCGAGTATCAGACTTGCGAAAATTTTGATGGTTTCTCAACCATTCCTTAACTTCAAACTCTCATACCTTGCGAGCGGATTGACGAACTCGAGAAATTCCTGTTGCAACTCAAAGCAGAAACTCGCCCGATTACAACGGTATGTGTATTTTTGCCCTAGACCATAGTAGTTATTGGTTTCGAGAATCAGATTCCGAAAATTTTGATGGTTTCTCAACCATTCCTTAACTTCAGATTCCCATATCTCGCGAACGGATTGACGAACTCGAGAAATTCCTGTTGCATCTGAAAGCAGAAACACGCCCGATTACAACGGCATGTGTATTTCTGCCCTAGGCCATAGTAGTTATTGGTTTCGAGAATCAGATTCCGAAAATTTTGATGGTTTCTCAACCACTCCTTAACTTCAAACTCCCATATCTCGCGAACGGATTGACGAACTCGAGAAATTCCTGTCGCATCTGAAAGTAGAAACTCGCCCGATTACAACGGTGTGTGTACTTTTCCGCTAGGCCATTCCAGTTATTGGTTTCGAGTATCAGACTTGCGAAAATTTTGATGGCTTCTCAACCAGTCCCTAACTTCAAACTCGCATATCTCGCGAACGGATTGACGAAGTCGAGAAATTCCTGTTGCATCTGAAGGCAGGAACTAGCCCGATTACAACGGTATGTGTATTTTTGCCCTAGACCATAGTAGTTATTGGTTTCGAGTATCAGATTCCGCAAATTTTTATGGTTTCTCAACCATTCCTTAACTTCAAACTCCCATATCTCGCGAACGGATTGACGAACTCGAGAAATTCCTGTTGCAGCTGAAAGTAGAAACTTGCCCGATTACAATGGTGTGTGTACTTTTCCCCAAGGCAATTCCAGTTACTGGTTTGGAGTATCAGACTTGCGAAAATTTTGATGGTTTCTCAACCATTCCTTAATTTCAAACTCTCATATCTTGCGAGCGGATTGACAAACTCGAGAAATTCCGGTAGCATCTGAAAGTAGAAACTCGCCCGATTTCAACGGAATGTGTATTTTTCCCCTTGGCCATTGTAGTTATTGGTTTCGATTATCAGACTTGCAAAAATTTTGATGTCTTCTCAACCATTCCTTAATTTCAAACTCGCATATCTCGCGAACGGATTGACGAACTCGAGAAATTCCTGGTGCATCTGATAGCAGAAACTCGCCCGATTACAACGGTATGTGTATTTTTGCCCTAGACCATATAAGTTATTGGTTTCGAGTATCAGACTTGCGAAAATTTTGATGGTTACTCAACCATTCCTTAACATCAACCTCGCATATCTCGCGAACGGATTGATGAATCCGAAAAATTCCTGTTGCGCCTGAAAGTAGAAACTCGCCCGATTACAACGGTATGTGTATTTTTCCCCAAGGCCATTGTAGTTATTGGTTTCGAGTATCAGACCTGCGAAAATTTTGATAGTTTCTCAACCATTCCTTAACTTCAAACTCCCATATCTCGCGAACGGATTGACGAACTCGAGAAATTCCTGTTGCAGCTGAAAGTAGAAACTTGCCCGATTACAATGGTGTGTGTACTTTTCCCCAAGGCAATTCCAGTTATTGGTTTCGAGTATCAGACTTGCGAAAATTTTGATGGTTTCTCAACCATTCCTTAACTTCAAACTCTCATATCTTGCGAGCGGATTGACAAACTCGAGAAATTCCGGTTGCATCTGAAAGTAGAAACTCGCCCGGTTACAATGCTGTGCGTGTACTTTTCCCCTAAGCCATTCCTGTTATTAGTTTCGAGTATCAGGCTTGCCAAAATTTTGATGGTTTCTCAACCATTCCATAATTTCAAACTCCCATATCTCGCGAACGGATTGACGAACTCGAGAAATTCCTATTGCATCTGAAACTAGAACCTCGCCCGATTACAATGGTGTCTGTACTTTTCCCCTAGACCATTCCAGTTATTCGTTTCTAGCATCAGAATTTCGAAAATTTGGATGGCTTCTCAACCAGTCCCTAACATCAAACTCGCATATCTCGCGAACGGATTGACGAACTCGAGAAATTCCTGTTGCATCTGAAAGCAGAAACTAGCCCGATTACAACGGTATGTGTATTTTTGCCCTAGACCATAGTAGTTATTGGTTTCGAGTATCAGATTCCGCAAATTTTTATGGTTTCTCAACCATTCCTTAACTTCAAACTCCCATATCTCGCGAACGGATTGACGAACTCGAGAAATTCCTGTTGCATCTGAAAGTAGAAACTCGCACGATTTCAACGGAATGGGTACTTTTCCCCAAGGCAATTCCAGTTATTGGTTTCGAGTATCAGACTTGCGAAAATTTTGATGGTTTCTCAACCATTCCTTAACTTCAAACTCTCATACCTTGCGAGCGGATTGACGAACTCGAGAAATTCCTGTTGCAACTCAAAGCAGAAACTCGCCCGATTACAACGGTATGTGTATTTTTGCCCTAGACCATAGTAGTTATTGGTTTCGAGAATCAGATTCCGAAAATTTTGATGGTTTCTCAACCATTCCTTAACTTCAGATTCCCATATCTCGCGAACGGATTGACGAACTCGAGAAATTCCTGTTGCATCTGAAAGCAGAAACACGCCCGATTACAACGGCATGTGTATTTCTGCCCTAGGCCATAGTAGTTATTGGTTTCGAGAATCAGATTCCGAAAATTTTGATGGTTTCTCAACCACTCCTTAACTTCAAACTCCCATATCTCGCGAACGGATTGACGAACTCGAGAAATTCCTGTCGCATCTGAAAGTAGAAACTCGCCCGATTACAACGGTGTGTGTACTTTTCCGCTAGGCCATTCCAGTTATTGGTTTCGAGTATCAGACTTGCGAAAATTTTGATGGCTTCTCAACCAGTCCCTAACTTCAAACTCGCATATCTCGCGAACGGATTGACGAAGTCGAGAAATTCCTGTTGCATCTGAAGGCAGGAACTAGCCCGATTACAACGGTATGTGTATTTTTGCCCTAGACCATAGTAGTTATTGGTTTCGAGTATCAGATTCCGCAAATTTTTATGGTTTCTCAACCATTCCTTAACTTCAAACTCCCATATCTCGCGAACGGATTGACGAACTCGAGAAATTCCTGTTGCAGCTGAAAGTAGAAACTTGCCCGATTACAATGGTGTGTGTACTTTTCCCCAAGGCAATTCCAGTTACTGGTTTCGAGTATCAGACTTGCGAAAATTTAGATGGTTTCTCAACCATTCCTTAATTTCAAACTCTCATATCTTGCGAGCGGATTGACAAACTCGAGAAATTCCGGTTGCATCTGAAAGTAGAAACTCGCCCGATTTCAACGGAATGTGTATTTTTCCCCTTGGCCATTGTAGTTATTGGTTTCGATTATCAGACTTGCAAAAATTTTGATCGTTTCTCAACCATTCCTTAATTTCAAACTCGCATATCTCGCGAACGGATTGACGAACTCGAGAAATTCCTGTTGCATCTGAAAGCAGAAACTCACCCGATTACAACGGTTTGTGTATTTTTGCCCTAGGCCATAGTAGTTATTGGTTTCGAGAATCAGATTCATAAAATTTTGATGGTTTCTCAACCATTCCTTAACTTCAAACTCCCATATCTCGCGAACGGATTGACGAACTCGAGAAATTCCTGTTGCAGCTGAAAGTAGAAACTTGCCCGATTACAATGGTGTGTGTACTTTTCCCCAAGGCAATTCCAGTTACTGGTTTCGAGTATCAGACTTGCGAAAATTTAGATGGTTTCTCAACCATTCCTTAATTTCAAACTCTCATATCTTGCGAGCGGATTGACAAACTCGAGAAATTCCGGTTGCATCTGAAAGTAGAAACTTGCCCGATTTCAACGGAATGTGTATTTTTCCCCTTGGCCATTGTAGTTATTGGTTTCGATTATCAGACTTGCAAAAATTTTGATCGTTTCTCAACCATTCCTTAATTTCAAACTCGCATATCTCGCGAACGGATTGACGAACTCGAGAAATTCCTGTTGCATCTGAAAGCAGAAACTCGCCCGATTACAACGGTATGTGTATTTTTGCCCTAGGCCATAGTAGTTATTGGTTTCGAGAATCAGATTCATAAAATTTTGATGGTTTCTCAACCATTCCTTAACTTCAAACTCCCATATCTCGCGAACGGATTGACGAACTCGAGAAATTCCTGTTGCATCTGAAAGTAGAAACTCGCCCGATTACAACGGTGTGTGTACTTTTCCCCAAGGCAATTCCAGTTATTGGTTTCGAGTATCAGACTTGCGAAAATTTTGATGGTTTCTCAACCATTCCTTAACTTCAAACTCTCATATCTTGCGAGCGGATTGACAAACTCGAGAAATTCCGGTTGCATCTGAAAGTAGAAACTCGCCCGATTTCAACGGATTGTGTATTTTTCCCCTTGGCCATTGTAGTTATTGGTTTCGATTATCAGACTTGCAAAAATTTTGATCGTTTCTCAACCATTCCTTAATTTCAAGCTCGCATATCTCGCGAACGGATTGACGAACTCGAGAAATTCCTGTTGCATCTGAAAGCAGAAACTCGCCCGATTACAACGGTATGTGTATTTTTGCCCTAGGCCATAGTAGTTATTGGTTTCGAGAATCAGATTCCGAAAATTTTGATGGTTTCTCAACCATTCCTTAACTTCAAACTCCCATATCTCGCGAACGGATTGACGAACTCGAGAAATTCCTGTTGCATCTGAAAGTAGAAACTCGCCCGATTACAACGGTGTGTGTACTTTTCCGCTAGGCCATTCCAGTTATTGGTTTCGAGTATCAGACTTGCGAAAATTTTGATGGCTTCTCAACCAGTCCCTAACTTCAAACTCGCATATCTCGCGAACGGATTGACGAACTCGAGAAATTCCTGTTGCATCTGAAAGCAGAAACTAGCCCGATTACAACGGTATGTGTATTCTTGCCCTAGACCATAGTAGTTATTGGTTTCGAGTATCAGATTCCGCAAATTTTTATGGTTTCTCAACCATTCCTTAACTTCAAACTCCCATATCTCGCGAACGGATTGACGAACTCGAGAAATTCCTGTTGCATCTGAAAGTAGAACCTCGCCCGATTACAGAGGTGTGTGTACTTTTCCGCGAGGCCATTCCAGTTATTGATTTCGAGTATCAGAATTGCGAAAATTTTGATGGCTGCTCAACCATTCCCTAACTTCAAACTCGCATATCTCGCGAACGGATTGACGAACTCGTGAAATTCCTGTTGCATCTGAAAGCAGAAACTAGCCCGATTACAACGGTATGTGTATTTCTGCCCTAGACCATAGTAGTTATTGGTTTCGAGTATCAGATTCCGAAAATTTTGATGGTTACTCAACCACTCCTTAACTTCAAACTCCCATATCTCGCGAACGGATTGACGAACTCGAGAAATTCCTGTTGCAGCTGAAAGTAGAAACTTGCACGATTACAACTGTATGTGTATTTTTGCCCTAGACCATAGTAGTTATTGTTTTCGAGTATCAGATTCCGCAAATTTTGATGGTTTCTCATGCATTCCTTAACTTCAAAATCCCATATCTCGCGAACGGTTTGCGGAGATCGAGTCATTCCTGTTGCATCTGAAAGTAGAAACTCGCCCGGTTACAATGCTGTGCGTGTACTTTTCCCCTAAGCCATTCCTGTTATTAGTTTCGAGTATCAGGCTTGCCAAAATTTTGATGGTTTCTCAACCATTCCATAATTTCAAACTCCCATATCTCGCGAACGGATTGACGAACTCGAGAAATTCCTATTGCATCTGAAACTAGAAACTCGCCCGATTACAATGGTGTCTGTACTTTTCCCCTAGACCATTCCAGTTATTCGTTTCTAGCATCAGAATTTCGAAAATTTTGATCGTTTCTCAACCATCGCTTAAGTCCAAACTCCGATATTACGCAATCGGATTGACGAATCCGAAAAGATTCTCTTGCATCTGAAAGTACAAACTCTCACGATTACAACGGTATGTGTATTTTACCGCTACGCCATTGTAGTTATTGGTTTCGAGTATCAGACTTGTGAAAACTTTGATGGTTTCTCAACCATTCCTTAACTTCACACTCCCATATCACGCGAACGGATTGACGAACTCGGGAAATTGCTGTTGCATCTGAAAGCATAAACTCGCCCGATTACAACGGTCTTTGTATTTTTCCCCTAGGCCATTGTAGTTATTGGTTTCGAGTATCAGACTTGCGAAAATTTTGATGGTTTCTCAACCATTCCTTAACTTCAGACTCCCATATCTCGCGAACGGATTGACGAACTCGAGAAATTCCTGTTGCATCTAAAAGTAGAATCTCGCCCGATTACAATGGTGTGTGTACTTTTCCCCTAGGCCGTTGTAGTTATTAGTTTCGAGTATCAGACTTGCGAAAATTTTGATGGTTTCTCAACCATTCCTTAACTTCAAACTCCCATATCTCGCGAACGGATTGACGAATTCGAGAAATTCCCGTTGCATCTGACAGAAGAAACTCGCCCGATTACAATGGTATGTGTACTTTTCCCCTAGGCCATTCCGGTTATTGGTTTCGAGTATCAGACTTGCGAAAATTTTGATGGTTTCTCAACCATTCCTTAACTTCAAACTCCCATATCTCGCGAACGGATTGACGAACTCGAGAAATTACTGACGCATCTGAAAGCAGAAACTCGCCCGATTACAACGGTATGTGTATTTTTGCCCTAGACCATAGTAGTTATTGGTTGCGAGTATCAGACTCGCAAAAATTTTGATGGTTTCTCAACCATTCTTTAACTTCAAACTCCCATATCTCGCGAGCGGATTGACGAACTCGAGAAATTCCGGTTGCATCTGAAAGTAGAAACTCGCCCGATTACAACGGTATGTGAATTTTTCCCCTAGGCCATTGTAGTTATTGGTTTCGAGTATCAGATTCCGAAAATTTTGATGGTTTCTCAACCATTCCTTAATTTGAAACTCGCATATCTCGCGAACGGATTGACGATCTCGAGAAATTCCTGTTGCACCTGAAAGCAGAAACTCGCCCGATTACAACGGTATGTGTATTTTTGCCCTAGACCATAGTAGTTATTGGTTTCGAGTATCAGACTTGCGAAAATTTTGATGGTTACTCAACCATTCCTTAATTTCAAACTCCCATATCTCGCGAACGGATTGACGAACACGAGAAATTCCTCTTGCATCTAAAAGTAGAAGCTAGCCCAATTACAACGGTATACGTATTTTTGCCCTAGGCCATAGTAGTTATTGGTTTCGAGTATCAGACTTGCAGAAATTTTGATGGTTTCTCAACCATTCCTTAACTTAAAACTCCCATATCTCGCGAGCGGATTGACCAACTCGAGAAATTCCGGTTGCATCTGAAAGTAGAAACTCGCCCGATTACAACGGTATGTGAATTTTTCCCCTAGGCCATTCCAGTTATTGGTTTCGAGTATCAGACTTGCGAAAATTTGGATGGCTTCTCAACCATTCCTTAACTTCAAACACGCATATCTCGCGAACGGATTGAGGAACTCGAGAAATTCCTGTTGCATCTGAAAGTACAAACTCGCCCGATTACAACCGTATATGTATTTTTCCCCTAGGCCACTCTAGTTATTCGTTTCAAGCATCAGAATTGCGAAAATTTTTATGGTTCCTCAACCATTTCTTGAATCCAAACTCCCATATCTCGCGAGCGGATTGATGAATCCGAAAAATTCCTGTTGCGCCTGAAAGTAGAAGCTCGCCCGATTAAAACGGTATGTGTATTTTTCTCCTAGGCCATTGTAGTTATTGGTTTCGAGTAAAAGACTTGCAAAAATTTCGATGGTTTCTCAACCATTCCTTAACTTCAAACTCCCATATCTCGCGAACGGATTGAGGAACTCGAGAAAGTCCTGTTGCATCTGAAAGTACAAACTCGCCCGATTACAACGGTATGTGTATTTTTGCCCTAGACCATAGTAGTTATTGGTTTCGAGTATCAGACTTGCGAAAATTTTGATGGTTACACAACCATTCCTTAACTTCAAACTCCCATATCTCGCGAACGGATTGACGAACTCGAGAAATTCCTCTTGCATCTAAAAGTAGAAGCTAGCCCAATTACAACGGTATGCGTATTTTTGCCCTAGGCCATAGTAGTTATTGGTTTCGAGTATCAGAATTGCGAAAATTTTGATGGTTTCTCAACCATTCCTTAACTTCAAACTCCCATATCTGGCGAGCGGATTTACGAACTCGAGAAATTCCGGTTGCATCTGAATGTAGAAACTCGCCCGATTACAACGGTATGTGTATTTTTCCCCTAAGCCATTGTAGTTATTGTTTTCGAGTATCAGACTTGCGAAATTTTGATGGTTTCTCAACCATTCCTTAACTCGAAGCTCCCATATCTCTCGAACGGATTGACGAACTCGAGAAATTCCTGTTGCAGCTGAAAGTATAAACTCGCCCGATTACAACGGTATATGTCCTTTTCCCCTAGGCCATTGTAGTTATAGGTTTCGAGTATCAGAATTGCGAAAATTTTGATGGTTTCTCAACCATTCCCTAACTTCAAACCCCCATATCTCGCGAACGGATTGACGAACTCGAGAAATTCCTGTTGCATCTGAAAGTAGAAACTCGCCCGATTACAATGGTGTGTGTGCTTTTCCCCTAGGCCATTCCAGTTATTAGTTTCGAGCATCAGACTTGCGAAAATTTTGATGGTTTCTCAACCATTCCTTAACTTCAAACTCCCATATCTCGCGAACGGATTGACGAACTCGAGAAATTCCTGTTGCATCTGAAAGTAGAAACTCGCCCGATTACAATGGTGTGTGTGCTTTTCCCCTAGGCCATTCCAGTTATTAGTTTCGAGCATCAGACTTGCGAAAATTTTGATGGTTTCTCAACCATTCCCTAACTTCAAACCCCCATATCTCGCGAACGGATTGACGAACTCGAGAAATTCCGGTTGCATCTGAAAGTAGATACTCGCCCGATTACAACGGTGTGTGTACTTTTCCCATAGGCCACTATAGTTATTGGTTTCGAGTATCAGACCAGCGAAAATTTTGATGGTTTCTCAACCATTCCTTAACGTCAAACTCCCATATCTCGCGAACGGATAGTCGATCTCGAGAAATTCCTTTTGTATCTGAAGTAGAAACTCGCCCGATTACAGCGGTATGTGTATTTTTGCCCCAGGCCATAGCAGTTATTGGTTTCGAGTATCAGACTTGCGAAATTTTGATGGTTTCTCAACCATTCTTTAACTTCAAACTCCCATATCTCGCGAACGGATTGACAAACTCGAGAAATCCCATTTGCATCTGAAAGCAGAAACTCGCCCGATTACAACGGTATGTGTATTTTTCTCCTAGGCTATTGTAGTTATTGGTTTCGAGTATCAGACTTGCGAGAATTTTGATGGTTTCTCAACCATTCCTTAACTTCAAACTCCCATATCTCGCAGACGGATTGACGAACTCGAGAAATGCCATTTGCATCTGAAAGCAGAAACTCGCCCGATTACAACGGTATGTGTATTTTTCCTCTAGGCCATTGTAGTTATTGGTTTGGAGTATCAGACTTGCGAGAATTTTGATGGTTTCTCAACCATTCCTTAACTCCCAACTCCCATATCTCGCGAATGGATTGACGAACTCGAGAAATTCCTGTTGCATCTGAAACTAGATACTCGCCCGATTACAATGGTGTCTGTTCTTTTCCCCTAGGCCATTCCAGTTATTCGTTTCTAGCATCAGAATTTCGAAAATTTTGATCGTTTCTCAACCATCCCTTAAGTCCAAACTCCGATATTTCGCGAACGGATTGACGAATCCGAAAAGTTTCTGTTGCATCTGAAAGTACAAACTCTCACGATTACAACGGTATGTGTAATTTTCCGCTAGGCCATTGTAGTTATTTGTTTCGACTATCAGACTTGCGACAATTTTGATGGTTTCTCAACCATTCCATAACTTCAAACTGACATATCTCGCGAACGGATTAACGAACTCGAGAAATTCCTGTTGCATCTGACAGCAGAAACTCACCCGATTACAATGCTATGTGTACTTTTCCCCTAGCCCATTCCAATTATTGGTTTCGAGTATCAGACTTGCGAAAATTTTTATGGTTTCTCAACCATTCCTTAACTTCAAACTCCCATATCTCGCGAACGGATTGACGGACTCGAGAAATTCCTGTTGCTTCTGAAAGTAGAAACTCGCCCAATCACAATGGTGTGTGTACTTTCCCCCTAGGCCATTCCGGTTATTGGTTTCTAGTATCAGACTTTCGAAAATTTTGAAGGTTTCCCAACCATCTTTTAATTCCAATCTCGGATATTTCGCGAACGGATTGGCGAATCCGAAAAATTTCTGTTGCATCTGAAAGTAGAAGCTCGCCCGATTACAATGGTGTGTGTACTTTTCCCCTAGGCCATTCCAGTCATTCGTTTCTAGCATCAGACTTGCGAAAATTTTGATGGTTTCTCAACCATTCCTTAACTTCAAACTCCCATATCTCGCGAACGGATTGACGAACTCGAGAAATTCCTGTTGCATCTGAAAGTAGAAACTCGCCCGATTACAATGGTGTGTGTACTTTTCCCCTAGGCCATTCCAGTTATTGGTTTCGAGTATCAGACGTGCGCAAATTTTGAAGGTTTCTCAACCATTTCTCAACTCCAATCTCCGATATTTCGCGAACGGATTGACGTCTCCGAAAAATTTCTGTTGCATCTGAAAATAGAAACTCTCCCGATTACAACGGTGCGTGTACTTTTCCCCTAGGCCATTGTAGTTATTGGTTACGAGTATCAGACTTGCGAAAATTTTGATGGTTTCTCAACCATTCCTTGAGTCCAAACTCCCATATCTCGCGAACGGATTGACGAACTCGAGAATTTCTTGTTGCATCTGAATGTAGAAACTCCCCGACTACAATTGTATGTGTACTTTTCCCCTAGGCCATTCCAGTTATTCGTTTCTAGCATTAGAATTGCGAAAATTTTGATGGTTTCTCAACCATCGCTTGAGTCCAAACTCCGATATTTCGCGAACGGACTGACGAATCCAAAAAGTTTTTGTTGCATCTGAAAGTAGAAACTCTCACGATTACAACGGTATGTTTATTTTACCGCCAAGCCATTGCAGTTATTGGTTTCGAGTATCAGACTTGCGAAAATTTTGATGGTTTCTCAACCATTCCTTAACTTCAAACTCCTATATCTCGCGAACGGATTGACGAACTCGAGAAATTCCTGTTGCATCTGAAAGTAGAAACTCGCCCGATTACAATGGTGTGTTCTTTTCCCCTAGGCCATTCCAGTTATTAGTTTCGAGTATCAGACCAGCGAAAATTTTGATGGTTTCTCAACCATTCCTTAACTTCAAACTCCCATATCTCGCGAACGGATTGACGAACTCGAGAAATTCCTGTTGTATCAGAAAGTAGAAACTCGCCCGATTACGATGGTGTCTGTACTTTTCCCCTAGGACATTCCAGTAATTCGTTTCTAGCATCAGACTTGCGAGAATTTTGATGGTTTCTCAACCATCTCTTAACTACAAACTCCGATATTTCGCGAACGGATTGACGAATACGAAAAATTTCTGATGCATCTGAAAGTGGAAACTCTCCCAGTTACAATGGAATGTGCATTTTTCTCCTAGGCCATTGTAGTTATTGGTTTCGAGTATCAGACTTGCGGAAATTTTGATGGTTTCTCAACCATTCCTAAACTTCAAACTCCCATATCTCGCGAACGGACTGACGAAATCGAGAAATACCAGTTGCATCTGAAAATAGAAACTCGCCCCGTTGCAATGGTGTATGTGCTTTTCCCCTAGGCCATTCCAGTTATTAGTTTCGAGTATCAGACTTGCGAAAATTTAGATGGTTTCCCAACCATTCCTTAACTTCAAACTCCCATATCTCGCGAACGGATAGACGAACTCGGAAATTCCTGTTGCATCTGAAAGTAGAAACTCGCCCGATTACAACGCTATGTGTATTTTTCCCCTAGGCCATTGTAGTTATTGGTTTCGAGTATCAGAGTTTCGAAAATTTTGAGGGTTCCTCAACCATTCCTTAACTTCAAACTCCCATGTCTCGCGAACGGATTGACGAACTCGAGAAATTCCTGTTGCATCTGACAGCAGAAACTCGCCCGACTACAACGGTATGTGTATTTTTGCCCTAGGCCATTGTAGTTATTGGTTTCGAGTATCAGAATTGCGAAAATTTTGAGGGTTCCTCAACCATTCCTTAACTTCAAACTCCCATATCTCGCGAACGGATAGACGAATTCGAAAAATACCTGTTGCATCTGAAAGTAGAAACTCGCCCGATTACAATGGTGTGTACTTTTCCCCTAGGCCACTCCAGTTATTAGTTTCGAGTATCAGACCTGCGAAAATTTTGATGGTTTCTCAACCATTCCTTAACTTCAAACTCCCATATCTCGCGAACGGATTGACGAACTCGAGAAATTCCTATTGCATCTGGAGGCAGAAACTCGCCCGATTACAATGTTGTGTGTACTTTTCCCCTAGGCCATTCCAGTTATTGGTTTCGAGTATCAGACTTGCGAAAATTTTAATGGACTCTCAACCATCCCTTAAATTCAAACTCCCATTTCTCGCGAACCGATTGACGAACTCGAGAAATTCCTGTTGCATCTGAAAGTAGCAACGCGCCCGATTACTACGGTATGTGTATTTTTGCTCGAGACTATTGTAGTTATTGGTTTCCAGTATCAGACTTGCGAAAATTTTGATGGTTTCTCAACCATTCCCTAACTTCAAACTCGCATATCTCGCGAACGGATTGACGAACTCGAGAAATTCCTCTTGCATCGGAAAGTAGAAACTCGCTCGATTACAACGGTATGTGTAATTTTGCCTTAGCCCATAGTAGTTATTGATTTCGAGTATCAGACTCGCGAAAATTTTTATGGTTTCTCAACCATTCCTTAACTTCATATTCCCATATCTCGCGAACGGATTGAAGAACTCGAGAAATTCCTGTTGCATCTGAAAGCAGAAACTCGCTCGATTACAATGGTGTGTGTACTTTTCCCCTAGGCCGTTCCAGTTATTGGTTTCGAGTATCAGACTTGCGAAAATTTTAATGGACTCTCAACAATTCCTTAAATTCAAACTCCCATTTCTCGCGAACCGATTGACGAACTCGAGAAATTCCTGTTGCATCTGAAAGTAGCAACTCGCCCGATTACAACGGTATGTGTATTTTTGCTCGAGACCATAGTAGTTATTGGTTTCCAGTATCAGACTTGCGAAAATTTTGATGGTTTCTCAACCATTCCTTAATTTCAAACTCGCATATCTCGCGAACGGATTGAGGAACTCGCGAAATTCCTGTTGCATCTGAAAGCACAAACTCGCCCGATTACAACGGCGTGTCTCTTTTTGCCCTAGACCATAGTAGTTATTGGTTTCGAGTATCAGACTTGCGAAAGTTTTAATAGAATCTCAACCATTCCTTAACTTCAAACTCCCATATCTCGCGAACGGATTGAGGAAATCGAGATATTCCTGTTGCATCTGAAAGCAGAAACACGCCCGATTACAACGGTATGTGTATTTTTCCCCTTGCCCATTGTACTTATTGGTTTCGAGTATCAGACTCGCGTAAATTTTTATGGTTTCTCAACCATTCCTTAACTTCAAATTCCCATATGTCGCGAACGGATTGACGAACTCGAAAAATTCCTGTTGCATCTGAACGCAGAAACTCGCCCGATTACAACGGTATGTGTATTTTTGCCCCAGGCCACAGTAGTTATTGATTTCGAGTATCAGACTCGCGTAAATTTTTAATGTTTCTCAACCATTCCTTAACTTCAAATTCCCATATCTCGCGAACGGATTGAGGATATCGAGGAATTCCTGTTGCATCTGAAAGTAGAAACTCGCCCGATTACAACGGTATGTGTATTTTTCCCCTTGGCCACTGTACTTATTGGTTTCGAGTATCAGACATGCGAAAATTTTGATGGTTTCTCAACCATTCCTTAACTTCAAACTCCCATATCTCGCGAACGGATTGACGAACTCGAGAAATTCCTATTGCATCTGGAGGCAGAAACTCGCCCGATTACAATGGTGTGTTTACTTTTCCCCTAGGCCATTCCAGTTATTGGTTTCGAGTATCAGACTTGCGAAAATTTTAATGGACTCTCAACCATTCCTTAAATTCAAACTCCCATTTCTCGCGAACCGATTGACGAACTCGAGAAATTCCTGTTGCATCTGAAAGTAGCAACGCGCCCGATTACTACGGTATGTGTATTTTTGCTCGAGACCATTGTAGTTATTGGTTTCCAGTATCAGACTTGCGAAAATTTTGATGGTTTCTCAACCATTCCCTAATTTCAAACTCGCATATCTCGCGAACGGATTGACGAACTCGAAAAATTCCTGTTGCATCTGAAAGCAGAGACTCGCCCGATTACAACGGTATGTGTATTTTTGCCCTAGACCATTGTAGTTATTGATTTCGAGTATCAGACTCGCGAAAATTTTTATGGTTTCTCAACCATTCCTTAACTTCAATTTCCCATATCTCGCGAACGGATAGACGAATTCGAAAAATACCTGTTGCATCTGAAAGTAGAAACTCGCCCGATTACAATGGTGTGTACTTTTCCCCTAGGCCACTCCAGTTATTGGTTTCGAGTATCAGACTTGCGAAAATTTTAATGGACTCTCAACGATTCCCTAACTTCAAACTCGCATATCTCGCGAACGGATTGACGAACTCGAGAAATTCCTCTTGCATCGGAAAGTAGAAACTCGCTCGATTACAACGGTATGTGTAATTTTGCCTTAGCCCATAGTAGTTATTGATTTCGAGTATCAGACTCGCGAAAATTTTTATGGTTTCTCAACCATTCCTTAACTTCAATTTCCCATATCTCGCGAACGGATAGACGAATTCGAAAAATACCTGTTGCATCTGAAAGTAGAAACTCGCCCGATTACAATGGTGTGTACTTTTCCCCTAGGCCACTCCAGTTATTGGTTTCGAGTATCAGACTTGCGAAAATTTTAATGGACTCTCAACGATTCCCTAACTTCAAACTCCCATTTCTCGCGAACCGATTGACGAACTCGAGAAATTCCTGTTGCATCTGAAAGTAGCAACGCGCCCGATTACACCGGTATGTGTATTTTTGCTCGAGACCATTGTAGTTATTGGTTTCCAGTATCAGACTTGCGAAAATTTTGATGGTTTCTCAACCATTCCCTAACTTCAAACTCGCATATCTCGCGAACGGATTGACGAACTCGAGAAATTCCTCTTGCATCGGAAAGTAGAAACTCGCTCGATTACAACGGTATGTGTAATTTTGCCTTAGCCCATAGTAGTTATTGATTTCGAGTATCAGACTCGCGAAAATTTTTATGGTTTCTCAACCATTCCTTAACTTCATATTCCCATATCTCGCGAACGGATTGAAGAACTCGAGAAATTCCTGTTGCATCTGAAAGCAGAAACTCGCTCGATTACAATGGTGTGTGTACTTTTCCCCTAGGCCGTTCCAGTTATTGGTTTCGAGTATCAGACTTGCGAAAATTTTAATGGACTCTCAACAATTCCTTAAATTCAAACTCCCATTTCTCGCGAACCGATTGACGAACTCGAGAAATTCCTGTTGCATCTGAAAGTAGCAACTCGCCCGATTACAACGGTATGTGTATTTTTGCTCGAGACCATAGTAGTTATTGGTTTCCAGTATCAGACTTGCGAAAATTTTGATGGTTTCTCAACCATTCCTTAATTTCAAACTCGCATATCTCGCGAACGGATTGAGGAACTCGCGAAATTCCTGTTGCATCTGAAAGCACAAACTCGCCCGATTACAACGGCGTGTCTCTTTTTGCCCTAGACCATAGTAGTTATTGGTTTCGAGTATCAGACTTGCGAAATGTTTGATTGTTTCTCAACCATTCCTTAACTTCAAACTCCCATATCTCGCGAACGGATTGACGAACTCGAGAAATTCCTGTTGCATCTGAAAGTAGTATCTCGCCCGCTTACAATCGTGTGTGTACTTTTCCCCTAGGCCATTCCAGCTATTGGTTTCGTGTATCAGACTTGCGAAATGTTTGATGGTTTCTCAACCACTCCTTAACTTCAAACTCCCATATCTCGCGAACGGATTGACGAACTCGAGAAATTCCTGTTGCATCTGAAAGCAGAAACTCGCCCGATTACAACGGTATGTGAATTTTGCCCTAGGCCATAGTAGTTATTGATTTCGAGTATCAGACTCGCGTAAATTTTTAATGTTTCTCAACCATTCCTTAACTTCAAATTCCCATATCTCGCGAACGGATTGAGGATATCGAGAAATTCCTATTGCATCTGAAAGTAGAAACCCGCCCGATTACAACGGTATGTGTATTTTTCCCCTTGGCCATTGTAGTTATTGGTTTCGAGTATCAGATTTGCGAAAATTTTGATGGTTTCTCAACCATTCCTTAAATTCAAACTCCCATGTCTCGCGAACGGATTGACGTACTCGAGAAATTCCTGTTGCGTCTGAAAGCAGAAACCCGCCCGATTACAACGGTATGTGTATTTTTGCCCAAGGCCATAGTAGTTATTGTTTTCGAGTATCAGACTTGCGAAAATTTTGATGGTTTCTCAACCACTCCTTAACTTCAAACTCCCATATCTCGCGAACCGATTGACGAACTCGAGAAATTCCTATTGAATCTGAAAGCAGAAATTCGCCCGATTACAACGGTAGGTGTATTTTTGCCCTAGACCATAGTAGTTATTGGTTTCGAGTATCAGATTCCGAAAATTTTGATGGTTTCTCAACCATTCCTTAACTTCAAACTCCCATATCTCGCGAACGGATTGACGATCTCGAGAAATTCCTGTTGCATCTGAAAGCAGAAACTCGCCCGATTACAACGGTAGGTGTATTTTTGCTCTAGACCATAGTAGTTATTGGTTTCGAGTATCAGTTTCCGAAAATATTGATGGTATCTCAACCATTCCTAAACTTCAAACTCCCACATCTCGCGAACCGATTGACGAACTCTAGAAAATCCTGTTGCATCTGAAAGTAGAAACTCGCCCGATTACAACGGTATGTGTATTTTTCTCTGGACCATAGTAGTTATTGGTTTCGAGTATTAGATTCCGAAAATTTTGATGGTTTCTCAACCATTACTTAACTTCAAACTCCCATATCTCGCGAACGGATTGACGAACTCGAGAAATTCCTGTTGCGACTGAAAGCAGAAACTCGCCCGATTACAACGGAATGTGTATTTTTGCCCTAAGCCATAGTAGTTATTGGTTTCGAGTATCAGATTTGCGAAAATTTTGATGGTCTCTCAACCAATCGTTAACTTCAAACTCCCATATCTCGCGAACGGATTGAGGAAATCGAGAAATTCCTGTTGCATCTGAAAGTAGAAACTCGCCCGATTACAACGGAATGTGTATTTTTGCCCTAAGCCATAGTAGTTATTGGTTTCGAGTATCAGACTTGCGAAAATTTTGATGGTTTCTCAACCATTCCTTAATTTCAAACTCGCATATCTCGCGAACGGATTGAGGAACTCGCGAAATTCCTGTTGCATCTGAAAGCACAAACTCGCCCGATTACAACGGCGTGTCTCTTTTTGCCCTAGACCATAGTAGTTATTGGTTTCGAGTATCAGACTTGCGAAATGTTTGATTGTTTCTCAACCATTCCTTAACTTCAAACTCCCATATCTCGCGAACGGATTGACGAACTCGAGAAATTCCTGTTGCATCTGAAAGTAGTATCTCGCCCGCTTACAATCGTGTGTGTACTTTTCCCCTAGGCCATTCCAGCTATTGGTTTCGTGTATCAGACTTGCGAAATGTTTGATGGTTTCTCAACCACTCCTTAACTTCAAACTCCCATATCTCGCGAACGGATTGACGAACTCGAGAAATTCCTGTTGCATCTGAAAGCAGAAACTCGCCCGATTACAACGGTATGTGAATTTTGCCCTAGGCCATAGTAGTTATTGATTTCGAGTATCAGACTCGCGTAAATTTTTAATGTTTCTCAACCATTCCTTAACTTCAAATTCCCATATCTCGCGAACGGATTGAGGATATCGAGAAATTCCTATTGCATCTGAAAGTAGAAACCCGCCCGATTACAACGGTATGTGTATTTTTCCCCTTGGCCATTGTAGTTATTGGTTTCGAGTATCAGATTTGCGAAAATTTTGATGGTTTCTCAACCATTCCTTAAATTCAAACTCCCATGTCTCGCGAACGGATTGACGTACTCGAGAAATTCCTGTTGCGTCTGAAAGCAGAAACCCGCCCGATTACAACGGTATGTGTATTTTTGCCCAAGGCCATAGTAGTTATTGTTTTCGAGTATCAGACTTGCGAAAATTTTGATGGTTTCTCAACCACTCCTTAACTTCAAACTCCCATATCTCGCGAACCGATTGACGAACTCGAGAAATTCCTATTGAATCTGAAAGCAGAAATTCGCCCGATTACAACGGTAGGTGTATTTTTGCCCTAGACCATAGTAGTTATTGGTTTCGAGTATCAGATTCCGAAAATTTTGATGGTTTCTCAACCATTCCTTAACTTCAAACTCCCATATCTCGCGAACGGATTGACGATCTCGAGAAATTCCTGTTGCATCTGAAAGCAGAAACTCGCCCGATTACAACGGTAGGTGTATTTTTGCTCTAGACCATAGTAGTTATTGGTTTCGAGTATCAGTTTCCGAAAATATTGATGGTATCTCAACCATTCCTAAACTTCAAACTCCCACATCTCGCGAACCGATTGACGAACTCTAGAAAATCCTGTTGCATCTGAAAGTAGAAACTCGCCCGATTACAACGGTATGTGTATTTTTCTCTGGACCATAGTAGTTATTGGTTTCGAGTATTAGATTCCGAAAATTTTGATGGTTTCTCAACCATTACTTAACTTCAAACTCCCATATCTCGCGAACGGATTGACGAACTCGAGAAATTCCTGTTGCGACTGAAAGCAGAAACTCGCCCGATTACAACGGAATGTGTATTTTTGCCCTAAGCCATAGTAGTTATTGGTTTCGAGTATCAGATTTGCGAAAATTTTGATGGTCTCTCAACCAATCGTTAACTTCAAACTCCCATATCTCGCGAACGGATTGAGGAAATCGAGAAATTCCTGTTGCATCTGAAAGTAGAAACTCGCCCGATTACAACGGAATGTGTATTTTTGCCCTAAGCCATAGTAGTTATTGGTTTCGAGTATCAGATTTGCGAAAATTTTGATGGTTTCTCAACCATTCCTTAATTTCAAACTCCCATATCTCGCGAACGGATTGACGAACTCGAGAAAATCCTGTTGCATCTGAAAGTAGAAACTCGCCCGATTACAGCGGTATGTGTATTTTGCTCTGGACCATAGTAGTTATTGGTTTCGAGTATCAGATTCCGAAAATTTTGATGGTTTCTCAACCATTACTTAACTTCAAACTCCCATATCTCGCGAACGGATTGACGAACTCGAGAAATTCCTGTTGCATCTGAAAGTAGAAACTCGCCCGATTACAATCGTGTGTGTACATTTCCCCTAGACCATTCCAGTTATTGGTTTCGTGTATCAGACTTGCGAAATGTTTGATTGTTTCTCAACCATTCCTTAACTTCAAACTCCCATATCTCGCGAACGGATTGACGAACTCGAGAAATTCCTGTTGCATCTGAAAGTAGTATCTAGCCCGTTTACAATCGTGTGTGTACTTTTCCCCTAGGCCATTCCAGTTATTGGTTTCGTGTATCAGACTTGCGAAATGTTTGATGGTTTCTCAACCACTCCTTAACTTCAAACTCCCATATCTCGCGAACGGATTGACGAACTCGAGAAATTCCTGTTGCATCTGAAAGCAGAAACTCGCCCGATTACAACGGTATGTGAATTTTGCCCTAGGCCATAGTAGTTATTGATTTCGAGTATCAGACTCGCGTAAATTTTTAATGTTTCTCAACCATTCCTGAACTTCAAATTCCCATATCTCGCGAACGGATTGAGGATATCGAGAAATTCCTATTGCATCTGAAAGTAGAAACCCGCCGATTACAACGGTATGTGTATTTTTCCCCTTGGCCATTGTAGTTATTGTTTTCGAGTATCAGACTTGCGAAAATTTTGATGGTTTCTCAACCATTCCTTAAATTCAAACTCCCATGTCTCGCGAACGGATTGACGTACTCGAGAAATTCCTGTTGCGTCTGAAAGCAGAAACTCGCCCGATTACAACGGTATGTGTATTTTTGCCCAAGGCCATAGTAGTTATTGTTTTCGAGTATCAGACTTGCGAAAATTTTGATGGTTTCTCAACCACTCCTTAACTTCAAACTCCCATATCTCGCGAACCGATTGACGAACTCGAGAAATTCCTATTGAATCTGAAAGCAGAAATTCGCCCGATTACAACGGTAGGTGTATTTTTGCCCTAGACCATAGTAGTTATTGGTTTCGAGTATCAGATTCCGAAAATTTTGATGGTTTCTCAACCATTCCTTAACTTCAAACTCCCATATCTCGCGAACGGATTGACGATCTCGAGAAATTCCTGTTGCATCTGAAAGCAGAAACTCGCCCGATTACAACGGTAGGTGTATTTTTGCTCTAGACCATAGTAGTTATTGGTTTCGAGTATCAGATTCCGAAAATTTTGATGGTATCTCAACCATTCCCAAACTTCAAACTCCCATATCTCGCGAACCGATTGACGAACTCGAGAAAATCCTGTTGCATCTGAAAGTAGAAACTCGCCCGATTACAACGGTATGTGTATTTTTCTCTGGACCATAGTAGTTATTGGTTTCGAGTATCAGATTCCGAAAATTTTGATGGTTTCTCAACCACTACTTAACTTCAAACTCCCATATCTCGCGAACGGATTGACGTACTCGAGAAATTCCTGTTGCGACTGAAAGCAGAAACTCGCCCGATTACAACGGAATGTGTATTTTTGCCCTAAGCCATAGTAGTTATTGGTTTCGAGTATCAGATTTGCGAAAATTTTGATGGTCTCTCAACCATTCCTTAACTTCAAACTCCCATATCTCGCGAACGGATTGACGAAATCGAGAAATTCCTGTTGCATCTGAAAGTAGAAACTCGCCGGATTACAACGGTATGTGTATTTTTGCCCTAGGCGATTCCAGTTATTGGTTTCGAGTATCAGACTTGCGAAAATTTTGATGGTTTCTCAACCATTCCTTAACTTCAAACTCCCATATCTCGTGAACGGAGTGAGGAAATCGAGAAATTCCTGTTGCATCTGAAAGTAGAAGCTCGCCCCATTACAACGGTATGTGTATTTTTGCACTAGACCATAGTAGTTATTGGTTTCGAGTATCAGACTTGCGAAAATTTTGATGGTTTCTCAACCATTCCTTAATTTCAAACTCCCATATCTCGCGAACGGATTGACGAACTCGAGAAATTCCTATTGAATCTGAAAGCAGAAACTCGCCCGATTACAACGGTAGGTGTATTTTTGCCCTAGACCATAGTAGTTATTGGTTTCGAGTATCAGATTCCGAAAATTTTGATGGTTTCTCAACCATTCCTTAACTTCAAACTCCCATATCTCGCGAACGGATTGACGATCTCGAGAAATTCCTGTTGCATCTGAAAGCAGAAACTCGCCCGATTACAACGGTATGTGTACTTTTCCCCTAGGCCAGTCCAGTTATTGGTTTCGTGTATCAGACTTGCGAAATTTTTGATTGTTTCTCAACCATTGCTTAACTCCAAACTCCCATATCTCGCGAACGGATTGACGAACTCAAGAAGTTCCTATTGCATCTGAAAGCTGAAACTCGCCCGATTACAATGGTGTGTGTACTTTTCCCCTAGGCTATTCCAGTTATTGGTTTCGAGTATCAGGCTTGCGAAAATTTTAATGGACTCTCAACCATTCCTTAAATTCAAACTCCCATACTCGCGAACCGATTGACGAACTCGAGAAATTCCTGTTGCATCTGAAAATAGAAACTCGCCCGATTACAACGGTATGTGTATTTTTGCTCTAGACCATAGTAGTTATTGGTTTCGAGTATCAGACTTGCGAAAACTTTGATGGTTTCTCAACCATTCCTTAATTTCAAACTCCTATATCTCGCGAACGGATTGAGGAACTCGAGAAATTTCTGTTGCATCTAAAAGCAGAAACTCGCCCGATTAAACGGTATGTGTATTTTTGCCCTAGGCCATAGTAGTTAATGGTTTCGAGTATCAGACTTGCGAAAATTTTGATGGTTTCTCAACCATTCCTTAACTTCAAACTCCCATATCTCGTGAACGGATTGTGGAAATCGAGAAATTGCTGTTGAATCTGAAAGTAGAAGCTCGCCCCTTTACAACGGTATGTGTACTTTTCCCCCAGGCCATACCAGTTATTGGTCTCGAGTATCAGACTTGCGAAAATTTTGATGGTTTCTCAAACATTCCTTTACTTCAAACTCCCATATCTCGCGAACGGATTGACGAACTCGAGAAATTCCTGTTGCGTCTGAAAGCAGAAACTCGCCCGATTGCAACGGTATGTGTATTTTTGCCCTAGGCCATAGTAGTTAATGACTTCGAGTATCAGAATTGCGAAAATTTTGATGGTTTCTCAACCATTCCTTAACTTCAAGCTCCCATATCTCGTGAACGGATTGAGGAAATCGAGAAATTCCTGTTGCATCTGAAAGTAGAAGCTCGCCCCATTACAACGGTATGTGTACTTTCCCCCTAGGCCATTCCAGTTATTGGTCTCGAGTATCAGACTTGCGAAAATTTTGATGGTTTCTCAAACATTCCTTAACTTCAAACTCCCATATCTCGCGAACGGATTGACGAACTCGAGAAATTCCGGTTGAATCTGAAAGCAGAAACTCGCCCGATTACAACGGTATGTGTATTTTTGCCCTAGACCATAGTAGTTAAAGGTTTCGAGTATCAGACTTGCGAAAATTTTGATGGTTTCTCAACCATTCCTTAACTTCAAACTCCCATATCTCGCGAACGGATTGACGTACTCGAGAAATTCCTGTTGCGTCTAAAAGCAGAAACTCGCCCGATTACAACGGTATGTGTATTTTTGCCCTAGGCCATAGTAGTTAATGATTTCGAGTATCAGACTTGCGAAAATTTTGACGGTTTCTCAACCATTCCCTTACTTCAAACTCCCATACCTCGCGAACCGATTGAGGAAATCGAGAAATTCCTGTTGCATCTGATGTAGAAGCTCGCCCCATTACAACGGTATGTGTATTTTTGCCCTAGGCCATTCCAGTTATTGGTTTCGAGTATCAGACTTGCGAAAATTTTGACGGTTTCTCAACCATTCCTCAACTTCAAACTCCCATATCTCGCGAACGGATTGACGAACTCGAGAAATTCCTGTTGCATGTGGAAGTAGAAACTCGCCCGATTACAATGGTGTGTGTACTTTTCCACTAGGCCATTCCAGTTATTTGTTTCGAGTATCAGACTTGCGAGAATTTTGATGGTTTCTCAACCATTCCTTAAATTCAAACTCGCATATCTCGCGAACGGATTGACGAACTCGAGAAATTCCTGTTGCGCGTGAAAGTAGAATCTCGCCCGATTACAACGGTGTGTGTATTTTTCCCCTAGGCATTTGTTGTTATTGGTTTCGTGTCTCAGACTTGCGAAAATTTTGATGGTTTCACAAACATTCCTTAACTTCAAACTCCCATATCTCGCGAACGGATTCACGAACTCGAGAAATTCCTGTTGCATCTAAAAGTAGAAACTCGCCCGATTACAACGGTATGTGTATTTTTCCCGTAGGCCATTGTAGCTATTGGTTTCGAGAATCAGACTTGCGAAAATTTTGATGGTTTCTCAACCATTCCTTAACTTCAAACTCCCATATCTCGCGAACGGATTGACGAACTCGAGAAATTCCTGTTGCATCTGAAAGCAGAAACTCGCCCGAATACAATGGTGTGTGTACTATTCCCCTAGGCCATTCCAGTTATTGGTTTCGAGTATCAGACCAACGAAAATTTTGATGGTTTCTCAACCATTCCTTAACTTCAAACTCCCATACCTCGCGAACGGATTGACGAACTCGAGAAATTCCTGTTGCATCTGAAAGTAGAAACTCGACCGATTACAACGGTATGTGTATTTCTCCCCTAGGCCATTGTAGTTATTGGTTTCGAGTATCAGACTTGCGAAAATTTTGATGGTTTCTCAACCATTCCTTAACTTCAAACTCCCATATCTCGCGAACGCATTGACGAACTCGTGAAATTCCTGTTGTATCTGGAAGTAGAAACTCGCCCGATTACAATGGTATGTGTCTTTTTCCCCTAGACATTTGTAGTTATTGGTTTCGAGTGTCAGACTTGCGAAAATTTTGATGGTTTCTCAACCATTCCTTAACTTCACACTCCCGTATCTCGCGAACGGATTGCCGAACTCGAGAATTTCCTATTGCATCGGAAAGCAGAATCTCGCCGGATTACAATGGTGTGTGTACTTTTCCCCTTGGCCATTCGAGTTATTGGTTTCGAGTATCACACCAGCGAAAATTTTGATGGTTTCTCAACCAATCCTTAACTTCAAACTCCCTAATCTCGCGAACGGATTGACGAACTCGGGAAATTCCTGTTGCATCTGAAAGTAGAATCTTGCCCGATTACAATGGTGTGTGTACTTTTCCCCTTGGCCATTCGAGTTATTGGTTTCGAGTATCACACCAGCGAAAATTTTGATGGTTTCTCAACCAATCCTTAACTTCAAACTCCCTAATCTCGCGAACGGATTGACGAACTCGGGAAATTCCTGTTGCATCTGAAAGTAGAATCTTGCCCGATTACAATGGTGTGTGTACCTTTCCCCTAGGCCATTCGAGTTATTGGTTTCGAGTATCACACCAGCGAAAATTTTGATGGTTTCTCAACCATTCCTTAACTTCAAACTTCCATATCTCGCGAACGGATTGACGAACTCGAGAATTTCCTATTGCATCTGAAAGCAGAAACCCGCCCGATTACAACGGTATATGTATTTTTGCCCTAGGCCATTGTAGTTATTGGTTTCGGGTATCAGACTTGCGAAAATTATGATGGTTTCTCAACCATTCCATAACTTCAAACTCCCATATCTCGCGAACGGATTGACGAACTCGAGAAATTCCTGTTGCATCTGAAAGTAGAATCTCGCCCGATTACAATGGTGTGTGTACTTTTTCCCTAGGCCATTCCAGATATTGGTTTCGAGTATCAGACTTGCGAAAATTTTGATGGTTTCTCAACCATTCCTTAACTTCAAACCCCCATTTCTCGCGAACGGATTGACGAACTCGAGAAATTCCTATTGCATCTGAAAGCAGAAACTCGCCCGAATACAATGGTGAGTGTACTTTTCCCCTTGGCCATTCCAGTTATTGGTTTCGAGTATCACACCAGCGAAAATTTTGATGGTTTCTCAACCATTCCTTAACTTCACACTCCCGTATCTCGCGATCGGATTGCCGAACTCGAGAATTTCCTATTGCATCGGAAAGCAGAAGCTCGCCCGATTACAATGGTGAGTGTACTTTTCCCCTTGGCCATTCCAGTTATTGGTTTCGAGTATCACACCAGCGAAAATTTTGATGGTTTCTCAACCATTCCTTAACTTCAAACTTCCATATCTCGCGAGCGGATTGACGAACTCGAGAATTTCCTATTGCATCTGAAAGCAGAAACCCGCCCGATTACAACGGTATATGTATTTTTGCCATAGGCCATTGTAGTTATTGGTTTCGAGTATCAGACTTGCGAAAATTTTGATGGTTTCTCAACCATTCCTTAACTTCAAACCCCCATTTCTCGCGAACGGATTGACGAACTCGAGAAATTCCTGTTGTATCTGAAAATAGAAACTCGCCCGATTACAATGGTTTGTGTACTTCTCCCCTAGGCCATTCCAGTTATTCATTTCTAGCATCAGAATGGCGAAAATGTTGATGGTTTCTCAACCATTCCTTAACTTCAAACTCCCATATCTCGCGAACGGATTGACGAACTCGAGAAATTCCTGTTGCATGTGGAAGTAGAAACTCGCCCGATTACAATGGTGTGTGTACTTTTCCACTAGGCCATTCCAGTTATTTGTTTCGAGTATCAGACTTGCGAAAATTTTGATGGTTTCTCAACCATTCCTTAACTTCAAACTCGCATATCTCGCGAACGGATTGACGAACTCGAGAAATTCCTGTTGCGCGTGAAAGTAGAATCTCGCCCGATTACAACGGTATGTGTATTTTTCCCCTAGGCATTTGTTGTTATTGGTTTCGTGTCTCAGACTTGCGAAAATTTTGATGGTTTCACAAACATTCCTTAACTTCAAACTCCCATATCTCGCGAACGGATTCACGAACTCGAGAAATTCCTGTTGCATCTAAAAGTAGAAACTCGCCCGATTACAACGGTATGTGTATTTTTCCCGTAGGCCATTGTAGCTATTGGTTTCGAGAATCAGACTTGCGAAAATTTTGATGGTTTCACAAACATTCCTTAACTTCAAACTCCCATATCTCGCGAACGGATTCACGAACTCGAGAAATTCCTGTTGCATCTAAAAGTAGAAACTCGCCCGATTACAACGGTATGTGTATTTTTCCCGTAGGCCATTGTAGCTATTGGTTTCGAGAATCAGACTTGCGAAAATTTTGATGGTTTCTCAACCATTCCTTAACTTCAAACTCCCATATCTCGCGAACGGATTGACGAACTCGAGAAATTCCTGTTGCATCTGAAAGCAGAAACTCGCCCGAATACAATGGTGTGTGTACTATTCCCCTAGGCCATTCCAGTTATTGGTTTCGAGTATCAGACCAACGAAAATTTTGATGGTTTCTCAACCATTCCTTAACTTCAAACTCCCATACCTCGCGAACGGATTGACGAACTCGAGAAATTCCTGTTGCATCTGAAAGTAGAAACTCGACCGATTACAACGGTATGTGTATTTCTCCCCTAGGCCATTGTAGTTATTGGTTTCGAGTATAAGACTTGCGAAAATTTTGATGGTTTCTCAACCATTCCTTAACTTCAAAACGCCATTTCTCGCGAACGGATTGACGAACTCGAGAATTTCCTGTTGCATCTGAAAGTAGAATCTCGCCCGATTACAATGGTGTGTGTATTTTTCCCCTAGGCCATTCCAGATATTGGTTTCGAGTATCAGACTTGCGAAAATTTTGATGGTTTCTCAACCATTCCTTAACTTCAAGCTCCCATATCTCGCGAACGGATTGACGAACTCGAGAATTTCCTATTGCATCTGAAAGCAGAAACTCGCCCGATTACAACGGTATTCGTATTTTTGCCCTAGGCCATAGTGGTTATTGGTTTCGAGTATCAGACTTGCGAAAATTGTGATGGTTTCTCAACCATTCCTTAACTTCAAACTCCCATATCTCGCGAACGCATTGACGAACTCCTGAAATTCCTGTTGTATCTGGAAGTAGAAACTCGCCCGATTACAATGGTATGTGTCTTTTTCCCATAGACATTTGTAGTTATTGTTTTCGAGTATCAGAATTGCGAAAATTTTGATGGTTTCTCAACCATTCCTTAACTTCACACTCCCGTATCTCGCGAACGGATTGCCGAACTCGAGAATTTCCTATTGCATCGGAAAGCAGAATCTCGCCCGATTACAATGGTGTGTGTACTTTTCCCCTTGGCCATTCGAGTTATTGGTTTCGAGTATCACACCAGCGAAAATTTTGATGGTTTCTCAACCATTCCTTAACTTCAAACTCCCTAATCTCGCGAACGGATTGACGAACTCGGGAAATTCCTGTTGCATCTGAAAGTTGAATCTCGCCCGATTACAATGGTGTGTGTACTTTTCCCCTAGGCCATTCCAGTTATTGGTTTCGAGTATCAGACTTGCGAAAATTTTGATGGTTTCTCAATCATTCCTTAACTTCAAACTCCCATATCTCGCGAACGGATTGACGAACTCGAGAAATTCCTATTGCATCTGAAAGCAGAAACTCGCCCGAATACAATGGTGTGTGCACTATTCCCCTAGGCCATTCCAGTTATTGGTTTCGAGTATCAGACCAGCGAAAATTTTGATGGTTTCTCAACCATTCCTTAACTTCAAACTCCCATATCTCGCGAACGGATTGACGAACTCGAGAAATTCCTGTTGCATCTGAAAGTAGAAACTCGCCCGATTACAACGGTATGTGTATTTTTCCCCTAGGCCATTGTAGTTATTGGTTTCGAGTATCAGACTTGCGAAAATTTTGATGGTTTCGCAACCATTCCTTAATTTCAAACCCCCATTTCTCGCGAACGGATTGACGAACTCGAGAAATTCCTGTTGTATCTGAAAGTAGAAACTCGCCCGATTACAATGGTATGTGTCTTTTTCCCCTAGACATTTGTAGTTATTGGTTTCGAGTATCAGACTTGCGAAAATTTTGATGGTTTCTCAACCATTCCTTAACTTCACACTCCCGTATCTCGCGAGCGGATTGCCGAACTCGGGAATTTCCTATTGCATCGGAAAGTAGAATCTCGCCCGATTACAATGGTGTGTGTACTTTTCCCCTAGGCCATTCCAGATATTGGTTTCGAGTATCAGACTTGCGAAAATTTTGATGGTTTCTCAACCATTCCTTAAATTCACACTCCCGTATCTCGCGATCGGATTGCCGAACTCGAGAATTTCCTATTGCACCTGAAGGCAGAAACTCGCCCGATTACAAAGATATGTGTGTTTTCCCCCTAGGCCTTTGTTGTTATTTGTTTCGAGTATCAGACCACCGAAAATTTTGATGGTTTCTCAACCATTCCTTAACTTCAAACTCCCATATCTCGCGAACGGATTGACGAACTCGAGAAGTTCCTGTTGCACCTGAAAGTAGAAACACGCCCGATTACAAAGATATGTGTGTTTTCCCTCTAGGCCTTTGTAGTTATTGGTTTCGAGTATCAGACTTGCGAAAATTTTGATGGTTTCTCAACCATTCCTTAACTTCAAACCCCCATTTCTCGCGAACGGATTGACGAACTCGAGAATATCCTGTTGCATCTGAAAGTAGAATCTCGCCCGATTACAACGGTATGTGTATTTTTCCCCTAGGCCATTGTAGTTATTGGTTTCGAGTATCAGACTTGCGAAAATTTTGATGGTTTCTCAACCATTCCTTAACTTCAAACTCCCATATCTCGCGAACGGATTGACGAACTCGAGAAATTCCTGTTGCACCTGAAAGTAGAAACACGCCCGATTACAATGGTGTGTGTACTTCTCCCCTAGGCCATTCCAGTTATTCGTTTCTAGCATCAGAATTGCGAAAATGTTGATGTTTTCTCAACCATTCATTAACTTCAAACTCCCATATCTCGCGAACGGATTGACGAACTCGAGAAATTCCTATTGCATCTGAAAGCAGAAACTCGCCCGAATACAATGGTGTGTGTACTATTCCCCTAGGCCAATCCAGTTATTGGTTTCGAGTATCAGACCAGCGAAAATTTTGATGGTTTCTCAACCATTCCTTAACTTCAAACTCCCATATCTCGCGAACGGATAGACGAACTAGAGAAATTCCTGTTGCATGAGGAAGTAGAAACTCGCCCGATTACAACGGTATGTGTATTTTTCCCCTTGGCCTTTGTAGTTATTGTTTTCGAGTATCAGACTTGCGGAAATTTTGTTGGTTTCTCAACCATTCCTTAACTTCACACTCCCATATCTCGCGAACGGATTGACGAACTCGAGAATTTCCTATTGCATCTGAAAGCAGAAGCTCGCCCGATTACATTGGTGAGTGTACTTTTCCCCTTAGCCATTCCCGTTATTGGTTTCGAGTATCACACCAGCGAAAATTTTGATGGTTTCTCAACCATTCCTTAACTTCAAACTTCCATATCTCGCGAACGGATTGACGAACTCGAAAATTTCCTATTGAATCTGAAAGCAGAAACTCGCCCGATTACAACGGTATGTGTATTTTTGCCCTAGGCCATTGTAGTTATTGGTTTCGGGTATCAGACTTGCGAAAATTATGATGGTTTCTCAACCATTCCTTAACTTCAAACTCCCATATCTCGCGAACGGATTGACGAACTCGAGAAATTCCTGATGCATCTGAAAGTAGAATCTCGCCCGTTTACAATGGTGTGTGTACTTTTCCCCTAGGCCATTCCAGATATTTGTTTCGAGTATCAGACTTGCGAAAATTTTGATGGTTTCAAACCATTCCTTTACTTCACACTCCCGTATCTCGCGAGCGGATTACCGAACTCGAGAATTACATATTGCATCGGAAAGCAGAAGCTCGCCCGATTACAATGGTGAGTGTACTTTTCCCCTTAGCCATTCCAGTTATTGGTTTCGAGTATCAGACTTGCGAAAATTTTGATGGTTTCTCAACCATTCCTTAACTTCACACTCCCGTATCTCGCGATCGGATTGCCGAACTCGAGAATTTCCTATTGCATCGGAAAGCAGAAGCTCGCCCGATTACAATGGTGAGTGTACTTTTCCCTTTGGCCATTCCAGTTATTGGTTTCGAGTATCACACCAGCGAAAATTTTGATGGTTTCTCAACCATTCCTTAACTTCAAACTCCCATATCTCGCGAACGGATTGACCAACTCGAGAAATTCCTGTTGCATCTGAAAGTAGAAATTCGCCCGATTACAATGGTGTATGTACTTTTCCCCTAGGCCATTCCAGTTATTCGTTTCTAGCATCCGAATTGCGAAAATTTTGATGGTTTCTCAACCATACTTTAACTTCAAACTCCCATATCTCGCGAACGGATTGACGAACTCGAGAATTTCCTATTGCATCTGAAGGCAGAAACTCGCCCGATTACAAAGATATGTGTGTTTTCCCCCTAGGCCTTTGTAGTTATTGGTTTCGAGTATCAGACCACCGAAAATTTTGATGGTTTCTCAACCATTCCTTAACTTCAAACTCCCATATCTCGCGAACGGATTGACGGACTCGAGAAATTCCTGTTGCACCTGAAAGTAGAAACACGCCCGATTACAAAGATATGTGTGTTTTCCCTCTAGGCCATTGTAGTGATTGGTTTCGAGTATCAGACTTGCGAAAATTTTGATGTATTCTCAACCATTCCTTAACTTCAAACCCCCATTTCTCGCGAACGGATTGACGAACTCGAGAAAATCCTGTTGCATCTGAAAGTAAAAACTCGGCCGATTACAACGGTGTGTGCACTTTTCCCCTAGGCCATTCCAGTTATTGGTTTCGAGTATCAGACTTGCGAAAATTTTGATGGTTTCTCAATCATTCCTTAACTTCAAACTCCCATATCTCGCGAACGGATTGACGAACTCGAGAAATTCCTATTGCATCCGAAAGCAGAAACTTGCCCGAATACAATGGGGTGTGTACTATTCCCCTAGGCCATTCCAGTTATTTGTTTCGAGTTCCAGACCAGCGAAAATTTTGATGGTTTCTCGACCATTCCTTAACTTCAAACTCCCATATCTCGCCAACGGATTGACGAACTCGAGAAATTCCTGTTGCATCTGAAAGTAGAAATTCGCCCGATTACAATGGTATAAGTACTTTTCCCCTAGGCCATTCCAGTTATTCGTTTCTAGCATCAGAATTGCGAAAATTTTGATGGTTTCTCAACCATTCCTTAACTTCAAACTCCCATATCTCGCGAACGGATTGACGAACTCGAGAAATTCCTGTTGCATCTGAAAGTAGAAACTCGCCCGATTACAACGGTATGTGTTTTTTTGCCCTAGGCCATTGTAGTGATTGGTTTCGAGTATCACATCAGCGAAAATTTTGATGGTTTCTCAACCATTCCTTAACTTCAAACTCCCATATCTCGCGAACGGATTGACGAACTCGGGAAATTCCTGTTGCATCTGAAAGTAGAATCTCGCCCGATTACAATGGTGTGTGTACTTTTCCCCTAGGCCATTCCAGTTATTGGTTTCGAGTATCAGACTTGCGAAAATTTTGATGGTCTCTCAATCATTCCTTAACTTCAAACTTCCATATCTCGCGAACGGATTGACGAACTCGAGAATTTCCTATTGCATCTGAAAGCAGAAACACGCCCGATTACAACGGTATGTGTATTTTTTCCCTAGGCCTTTGTAGTTATTGGTTTCGAGTATCAGACTTGCGAAAATTTTGATGGTTTCTCAACCATTCCTTAACTTCAAACCCCCATTTCTCGCGAACGGATTGACGAACTCGAGAAATTCCTATTGCATCTGAAAGCAGAAACTCGCCCGAATACAATGGTGTGTGTACTATTCCCCTAGGCCATTCCAGTTATTGGTTTCGAGTATCAGACTTGCGAAAATTTTGATGGTTTCAAACCATTCCTTTACTTCACACTCCCGTATCTCGCGAGCGGATTGACGAACTCGAGAAATTCCTGTTGCATCTGAAAGTAGAATCTCGCCCGATTACAATGGTGTGTGTACTTTTCCCCTAGGCCATTCCAGATATTGGTTTCGAGTATCAGACTTGCGAAAATTTTGATGGTTTCAAACCATTCCTTTACTTCACACTCCCGTATCTCGCGAGCGGATTACCGAACTCGAGAATTACCTATTGCATCGGAAAGCAGAAGCTCGCCCGATTACGATGGTGAGTGTACTTTTCCCCTTAGCCATTCCAGTTATTGGTTTCGAGTATCACACCATCGAAAATTTTGATGGTTTCTCAACCATTCCTTAACTTCAAACTTCCATATCTCGCGAACGGATTGACGAACTCGAGAATTTCCTATTGCATCTGAAAGCAGAAACCCGCCCCATTACAACGGTATATGTATTTTTGCCCTAGGCCATTGTAGTTATTGGTTTCGGGTATCAGACTTGCGAAAATTATGATGGTTTCTTAACCATTCCATAACTTCAAACTCCCATATCTCGCGAACGGATTGACGAACTCGAGAAATTCCTGTTGCATCTGAAAGTAGAATCTCGCCCGATTACAATGGTGTGTGTACTTTTCCCCTAGGCCATTCCAGATATTGGTTTCGAGTATCAGACTTGCGAAAATTTTGATGGTTTCTCAACCATTCCTTAACTTCAAAACCCCATTTCTCGCGAACGGATTGACGAACTCGAGAAATTCCTGTTGTATCTGAAAGTAGAAGCTCGCCCGATTACAATGGTGTGTGTACTTTTCCCCTAGGCCATTCCAGTTATTCGTTTCTAGCATCAGAATTGCGAAAATTGTGATGGTTTCTCAACCATTCCTTAACTTCAAACACCCATATCTCGCGAACGGAATGACGAACTCGAGAAATTCCTGTTGCATCTGAAAGTAGAAATTCGCCCGGTTACAATGGTGTATGTACTTCTCCCCTAGGCCATTCCAGTTATTCGTTTCTAGCATCAGACTTGCGAAACTTTTGATGGTTTCTCAACCATTCCTTAACTACAAACTCCCATATCTCTGGAACGGATTGACGAACTCGAGAAATTCCTGTTGCATATGAAAGTAGAAACTCGCCCGATTACAATGGTGTGTGTACTTTTCCCCTAGGCCATTCCAGTTATTCGTTTCTAGCATCAGAATTGCGAAAATTGTGATGGTTTCTCAACCATTCCTTAACTTCAAACTCCCATATCTCGCGAACGGATTGACGAACTCGAGAAATTCCTGTTGCATCTGAAAGTAGAAACTCTCCCGATTACAATGGTGTGTGTACTTCTCCCCTAGGCCATTCCAGTTATTCGTTTCTAGCATCAGAATTGCGAAAATGTAGATGGTTCCTCAACCATTCCTTAACTTCAAACTCCCATATCTCGCGAACGGATTGACGAACTCGAGAAATTCCCGTTGTATCTGAAAATAGAAGCTCGCCCGATTACAATGGTGTGTGTATTTTTCCCCTAGGCCTTTGTAGTTATTGGTTTCGAGTATCAGACTTGCGAAAATTTTGATGGTTTCTCAACCATTCCTTAACTTCAAACTCCCATATCTCGCGAACGGTTTGACGAACTCGAGAAATTCCTGTTGCATCTGAAAGTAGAAACTCTCCCGATTACAATGGTGTGTGTACTTCTCCCCTAGGCCATTCCAGTTATTCGTTTCTAGCATCAGAATTGCGAAAATGTTGATGGTTCCTCAACCATTCCTTAACTTCAAACTCCCATATCTCGCGAACGGATTGCGAACTCGAGAAATTCCTGTTGCATGAGGAAGTAGAAACTCGCCCGATTACAACGGTATGTGTGTTTTCCCCCTAGGCCTTTGTAGTTATTGGTTTCGAGTATCAGACTTGCGAAAATTTTGATGGTCTCTCAACCATTCCTTAACTTCAAACTCCCATATCTCGCGAACGGATTGACGAACTCGAGAAATTCCTGTTGCATCTGAAAGTAGAAACTCGCCCGATTACAACGGTATGTGTATTTTTGCCCTTGGTCATAGTAGTTATTGATTTCGAGTATCAGACTCGCGAAAATTTTTATGGTTTCTCAACCATTCCTTAACTTCAAATTCCCATAGCTCACGAACGGATTGAGGAAATCGAGAAATTCCTGTTGCATCTGAATGTAGAAGCTCGCCCCATTACAACGGTATGTGTATTTTTGCCCTAGGCCATTCCAGTTATTGGTTTCGAGTATCAGACTTGCGAAAATTTTGACGGTTTCTCAACCATTCCTTAACTTCAAACTCCCATATCTCGCGAACCGATTGACGAACTCGAGAAAATCCTGTTGCATCTGAAAGTAGAAACTCGCCCGATTACAACGGTATGTGTATTTTTGCTCTGGACCATAGTAGTTATTGGTTTCGAGTATCAGACTTGCGAAAACTTTGATGGTTTATCAACCATTCCTTAATTTCAAACTCCCATATCTCGCGAACGGATTGACGAACTCGAGAAATTTCTGTTGCATCTGAAAGCCGAAACTCGCCCGATTACAACGGTATGTGTATTTTTGCCCTAGGCCATATTAGTTAATTGTTTCGAGTATCAGACTTGCGAAAATTTTTATGGTTTCTCAACCATTCCTTAACTTCAAACTCCCATATCTCGTGAACGGATTGAGGAAATCGAGAAATTCCTGTTGCATTTGAAAGTAGAAGCTCGCCCCATTACAACGGTATGTGTACTTTTCCACTAGGCCATTCCAGTTATTGGTTTCGAGTATCAGACTTGCGAAAATTATGATGGTTTCTCAAACATTCCTTAACTTCAAACTCCCACATCTCGCGAACGGATTGACGAACTCGAGAAATTCCGGTTGAATCTGAAAGCAGAAACTCGCCCGATGACAACGGTATGTGTATTTTTGCCCTAGACCGTAGTAGTTATTGGTTTCGAGTATCAGATTCCGAAAATTTTTATGGTTTCTCAACCATTCCTTAACTTCAAACTCCCATATCTCGCGAACGGATTGACGTACTCGAGAAATTCCTGTTGCGACTGAAAGCAGAAACTCGCCCGATTACAACGGTATGTGTATTTTTGCCCTAGGCCGTAGTAGTTTTTGGTTTCGGGTATCAGATTTGCGAAAATTTTGATGGTCTCTCAACCATTCCTTAACTTCAAACTCCCATATCTCGCTAACGGATTGACGAACTCGAGAAATTCCTGTTGCATCTGAAAGCAGAAGCTCGCCCGATTACAACGGTATGTGTATTTTTGCCCTAGGTCATTGTAGTTATTGATTTCGAGTATCAGACTCGCGAAAATTTTTATGGTTTCTCAACCATTCCTTAACTTCAAACTCCCATATCTCGTGAACGGATTGAGGAAATCGAGAAATTCCTGTTGCATCTGAAAGTAGAAGCTCGCCCCATTACAACGGTATGTGTATTTTTGCTCTAGACCATAGTAGTTATTGGTTTCGAGTATCAGACTTGCGAAAACTTTGATGGTTTCTCAACCATTCCTTAATTTCAAACTCCCATACCTCGCGAACGGATTGACGAACTCGAGAAATTCCTATGGAATCTGAAAGCAGAAACTCGCCCGATTACAACGGTAGGTGTAGTTTTGCCCCAGACTATAGTAGTTATTGGTTTCGAGTATCAGATTCCGAAAATTTTGATGGTTTCTCAACCATTCCTTAACTTCAAACTCCCATATCTCGCGAACGGATTGACGTACTCGAGAAATTCCTGTTGCGACTGAAAGCAGAAACTCGCCCGATTACAACGGTATGTGTATTTTTGCCGTAGGCCATAGTAGTTATTGGTTTCGGGTATCAGATTTGCGAAAATTTTGATGGTCTCTCAACCATTCCTTAACTTCAAACTCCCATATCTCGCTAACGGATTGACGAACTCGAGAAATTCCTGTTGCATCTGAAAGCAGAAACTCGCCCGATTACAACGGTATGTGTATTTTTGCCCTAGGTCATAGTAGTTATTGATTTCGAGTATCAGACTCGCGAAAATTTTTATGGTTTCTCAACCATTCCTTAACTTCAAACTCCCATATCTCGTGAACGGATTGAGGAAATCGAGAAATTCCTGTTGCATCTGAAAGTAGAAGCTCGCCCCATTACAACGGTATGTGTACTTTTCCACTAGGCCATTCCAGTTATTGGTTTCGAGTATCAGACTTGCGAAAATTATGATGGTTTCTCAAACATTCCTTAACTTCAAACTCCCACATCTCGCGAACGGATTGACGAACACGAGAAATTCCGGTTGAATCTGAAAGCAGAAACTCGCCCGATGACAACGGTATGTGTATATTTGCCCTAGACCGTAGTAGTTATTGGTTTCGAGTATCAGATTCCGAAAATTTTGATGGTTTCTCAACCATTCCTTAACTTCAAACTCCCATATCTCGCGAACGGATTGACGTACTCGAGAAATTCCTGTTGCGACTGAAAGCAGAAACTCGCCCGATTACAACGGTATGTGTATTTTTGCCCTAGGCCGTAGTAGTTTTTGGTTTCGGGTATCAGATTTGCGAAAATTTTGATGGTCTCTCAACCATTCCTTAACTTCAAACTCCCATATCTCGCTAACGGATTGACGAACTCGAGAAATTCCTGTTGCATCTGAAAGCAGAAACTCGCCCGATTACAACGGTATGTGTATTTTTGCCCTAGGTCATAGTAGTTATTGATTTCGAGTATCAGACTCGCGAAAATTTTTATGGTTTCTCAACCATTCCTTAACTTCAAACTCCCATATCTCGTGAACGGATTGAGGAAATCGAGAAATTCCTGTTGCATCTGAAAGTAGAAGCTCGCCCCATTACAACGGTATGTGTATTTTTGCTCTAGACCATAGTAGTTATTGGTTTCGAGTATCAGACTTGCGAAAACTTTGATGGTTTCTCAACCATTCCTTAATTTCAAACTCCCATACCTCGCGAACGGATTGACGAACTCGAGAAATTCCTATTGAATCTGAAAGCAGAAACTCGCCCGATTACAACGGTAGGTGTATTTTTGCCCCAGGCCATAGTAGTTATTGGTTTCGAGTATCAGATTCCGAAAATTTTGATGGTTTCTCAACCATTCCTTAACTTCAAACTCCCATATCTCGCGAACGGATTGACGTACTCGAGAAATTCCTGTTGCGACTGAAAGCAGAAACTCGCCCGATTACAACCGTATGTGTATTTTTGCCGTAGGCCATAGTAGTTATTGGTTTCGGGTATCAGATTTGCGAAAATTTTTATGGTTTCTCAACCATTCCTTAACTTCAAACTCCCATATCTTCGGAACGGATTGAGGAAATCGAGAAATTCCTGTTGCATCTGAAAGTAGAAGCTCGCCCCATTACAACGGTATGTGTATTTTTGCTCTAGACCATAGTAGTTATTGGTTTCGAGTATCAGACTTGCGAAAACTTTGATGGTTTCTCAACCATTCCTTAATTTCAAACTCCCATATCTCGCGAACCGATTGACGAACTCGAGAAATTCCTATTGAATCTGAAAGCAGAAACTCGCCCGATTACAACGGTAGGTGTATTTTTGCCCTAGACCATAATAGTTATTGGTTTCGAGTATCAGATTCCGAAAATTTTGATGGTTTCTCAACCATTCCTTAACTTCAAACTCCCATATCTCGCGAACGGATTGACGATCTCGAGAAATTCCTGTTGCATCTGAAAGCAGAAACTCGCCCGATTACAACTGTATGTGTACTTTTCCCCTAGGCCATTCCAGTTATTGGTTTCGTGTATCAGACTTGCGAAATTTTTGATTGTTTCTCAAACATTGCTTAACTCCAAACTCCCATATCTCGCGAACGGATTGACGAACGCAAGAAGATCCTATTGCATCTGAAAGCTGAAACTCGACCGATTACCATGGTGTGTGTACTTTTCCCCTAGGCTATTCCAGTTATTTGTTTCGAGTATCAGGCTTGCGAAAATTTTAATGGACTCTCAACCATTCCTTAAATTCAAACTCCCATACTCGCGAACCGATTGACGAACTCGAGAAATTCCTGTTGCATCTGAAAATAGAAACTCGCCCGATTACAACGGTATGTGTATTTTTGCTCTAGACCATAGTAGTTATTGGTTTCGAGTATCAGACTTGCGAAAATTTTGATGGTTTCTCAACCATTCCTTAACTTCAAACTCCCATATCTCGTGAACGGATTGTGGAAATCGAGAAATTGCTGTTGAATCTGAAAGTAGAAGCTCGCCCCTTTACAACGGTATGTGTACTTTTCCCCCAGGCCATACCAGTTATTGGTCTCGAGTATCAGACTTGCGAAAATTTTGATGGTTTCTCAAACATTCCTTTACTTCAAACTCCCATATCTCGCGAACGGATTGACGAACTCGAGAAATTCCTGTTGCGTCTGAAAGCAGAAACTCGCCCGATTGCAACGGTATGTGTATTTTTGCCCTAGGCCATAGTAGTTAATGACTTCGAGTATCAGACTTGCGAAAATTTTGATGGTTTCTCAACCATTCCTTAACTTCAAGCTCCTATATCTCGTGAACGGATTGAGGAAATCGAGAAATTCCTGTTGCATCTGAAAGTAGAAGCTCGCCCCATTACAACGGTATGTGTACTTTCCCCCTAGGCCATTCCAGTTATTGGTTTCGAGTATCAGACTTGCGAAAATTTTGATGGTTTCTCAAACATTCCTTAACTTCAAACTCCCATATCTCGCGAACGGATTGACGAACTCGAGAAATTCCGGTTGAATCTGAAAGCAGAAACTCGCCCGATTACAACGGTGTGTGTATTTTTGCCCTAGACCATAGTAGTTAATGGTTTCGAGTATCAGACTTGCGAAAATTTTGATGGTTTCTCAACCATTCCTTAACTTCAAACTCCCATATCACGCGAACGGATTGACGTACTCGAGAAATTCCTGTTGCGTCTGAAAGCAGAAACTCGCCCGATTACAACGGTATGTGTATTTTTGCCCTAGGCCATAGTAGTTAATGATTTCGAGTATCAGACTTGCGAAAATTTTGACGGTTTCTCAACCATTCCCTAACTTCAAACTCCCATACCTCGCGAACCGATTGAGGAAATCGAGAAATTCCTGTTGCATCTGATGTAGAAGCTCGCCCCATTACAACGGTATGTGTATTTTTGCCCTAGGCCATTCCAGTTATTGGTTTCGAGTATCAGACTTGCGAAAATTTTGACGGTTTCTCAACCATTCCTCAACTTCAAACTCCCATATCTCGCGAACCGATTCACGAACTCGAGAAATTCCTGTTGCATCTAAAAGTAGAAACTCGCCCGATTACAACGGTATGTGTATTTTTCCCGTAGGCCATTGTAGCTATTGGTTTCGAGAATCAGACTTGCGAAAATTTTGATGGTTTCTCAACCATTCCTTAACTTCAAACTCCCATATCTCGCGAACGGATTGACGAACTCGAGAAATTCCTGTTGCATCTGAAAGCAGAAACTCGCCCGAATACAATGGTGTGTGTACTATTCCCCTAGGCCATTCCAGTTATTGGTTTCGAGTATCAGACCAACGAAAATTTTGATGGTTTCTCAACCATTCCTTAACTTCAAACTCCCATACCTCGCGAACGGATTGACGAACTCGAGAAATTCCTGTTGCATCTGAAAGTAGAAACTCGACCAATTACAACGGTATGTGTATTTCTCCCCTAGGCCATTGTAGTTATTGGTTTCGAGTATCAGACTTGCGAAAATTTTGATGGTTTCTCAACCATTCCTTAACTTCAAACTCCCATATCTCGCGAACGCATTGACGAACTCGTGAAATTCCTGTTGTATCTGGAAGTAGAAACTCGCCCGATTACAATGGTGTGTGTACTTTTCCCCTAGGTCATTCCAGTTATTGGTTTCGAGTATCAGACTTGCGAAAATTTTGATGGTTTCTCAACCATTCCTTAACTTCACACTCCCATATCTCGCGAACGGATTGACGAACTCGAGAAATTCCTGTTGCATCTGAAAGTAGAAACTCGCCCGATTACAATGGTGTGTGTACTTCTCCCCTAGGCCGTTCCAGTTATTCGTTTCTAGCATCAGAATTGCGAAAATGTTGATGGTTTCTCAACCATTCCTTAACTTCGAACTCCCATATCTCGCGAACGGATTGACGAACTCGAGAAATTCCTATTGCATCTGAAAGCAGAAACTCGCCCGAATACAATGGTGTGTGCACTATTCCCCTAGGCCATTCCAGTTATTGGTTTCGAGTATCAGACCAGCGAAAATTTTGATGGTTTCTCAACCATTCCTTAACTTCAAACTCCCATATCTCGCGAACGGATTGACGAACTCGAGAAATTCCTGTTGCATCTGAAAGTAGAAACTCGCCCGATTACAACGGTATGTGTATTTTTCCCCTAGGCCATTGTAGTTATTGGTTTCGAGTATCAGACTTGCGAAAATTTTGATGGTTTCTCAACCATTCCTTAATTTCAAACCCGCATTTCTCGCGAACGGATTGACGAACTCGAGAAATTCCTGTTGTATCTGAAAGTAGAAACTCGCCCGATTACAATGGTGTGCGTACTTTTCCCCTAGGCCATTCCAGTTATTGGTTTCGAGTATCAGACTTGCGAAAATTTTGATGGTTTCTCAACCATTCCTTAACTTCAAACCCCCATTTCTCGCGAACGGATTGACGAACTCGAGAATTTCCTATTGCATCGGAAAGCAGAAGCTCGCCCGATTACAATGGTGAGTGTACTTTTCCCCTTGGCCATTCCAGTTATTGGTTTCGAGTATCACACCAGCGAAAATTTTGATGGTTTCTCAACCATTCCTTAACTTCAAACTTCCATATCTCGCGAACGGATTGACGAACTCGAGAAATTCCTGTTGCACCTGAAAGTAGAAACACGCCCGATTACAAAGATATGTGTGTTTTCCCTCTAGGCCTTTGTAGTTATTGGTTTCGAGTATCAGACTTGCGAAAATTTTGATGGTTTCTCAACCATTCCTTAACTTCAAACCCCCATTTCTCGCGAACGGATTGACGAACTCGAGAAAATCCTGTTGCGCGTGAAAGTAGAATCTCGCCCGATTACAACGGTATGTGTATTTTTCCCCTAGGCATTTGTTGTTATTGGTTTCGTGTCTCAGACTTGCGAAAATTTTGATGGTTTCACAAACATTCCTTAACTTCAAACTCCCATATCTCGCGAACGGATTCACGAACTCGAGAAATTCCTGTTGCATCTAAAAGTAGAAACTCGCCCGATTACAACGGTATGTGTATTTTTCCCGTAGGCCATTGTAGCTATTGGTTTCGAGAATCAGACTTGCGAAAATTTTGATGGTTTCTCAACCATTCCTTAACTTCAAACTCCCATATCTCGCGAACGGATTGACGAACTCGAGAAATTCCTGTTGCATCTGAATGCAGAAACTCGCCCGAATACAATGGTGTGTGTACTATTCCCCTAGGCCATTCCAGTTATTGGTTTCGAGTATCAGACCAACGAAAATTTTGATGGTTTCTCAACCATTCCTTAACTTCAAACTCCCATACCTCGCGAACGGATTGACGAACTCGAGAAATTCCTGTTGCATCTGAAAGTAGAAACTCTACCGATTACAACGGTATGTGTATATCTCCCCTAGGCCATTGTAGTTATTGGTTTCGAGTATAAGACTTGCGAAAATTTTGATGGTTTCTCAACCATTCCTTAACTTCAAAACCCCATTTCTCGCGAACGGATTGACGAACTCGAGAATTTCCTGTTGCATCTGAAAGTAGAATCTCGCCCGATTACAATGGTGTGTGTACTTTTCCCCTAGGCCATTCCAGATATTGGTTTCGAGTATCAGACTTGCGAAAATTTTGATGGTATCTCAACCATTCCTTAACTTCAAACCCCCATTTCTCGCGAACGGATTGACGAACTCGAGAAATTCCTATTGCATCTGAAAGCAGAAACTCGCCCGAATACAATGGTGTGTGTACTATTCCCCTAGGCCATTCCAGTTATTGGTTTCGAGTATCAGACTTGCGAAAATTTTGATGGTTTCTCAACCATTCCTTAACTTCACACTCCCGTATCTCGCGATCGGATTGCCGAACTCGAGAATTTCCTATTGCATCTGAAAGCAGAAACCCGCCCGATTACAACGGTATATGTATTTTTGCCCTAGGCCATTGTAGTTATTGGTTTCGGGTATCAGACTTGCGAAAATTATGATGGTTTCTCAACCATTCTATAACTTCAAACTCCCATATCTCGCGAACGGAATGACGAACTCGAGAAATTCCTGTTGCATCTGAAAGTAGAATCTCGCCCGATTACAATGGTGTGTGTACTTTTCCCCTAGGCCATTCCAGATATTGGTTTCGAGTATCAGACTTGCGAAAATTTTGATGGTTTCTCAACCATTCCTTAACTTCAAACCCCCATTTCTCGCGAACGGATTGACGAACTCGAGAAATTCCTATTGCATCTGAAAGCAGAAACTCGCCCGAATACAATGGTGTGTGTACTATTCCCCTAGGCCATTCCAGTTATTGGTTTCGAGTATCAGACTTGCGAAAATTTTGATGGTTTCTCAACCATTCCTTAACTTCACACTCCCGTATCTCGCGATCGGATTGCCGAACTCGAGAATTTCCTATTGCATCGGAAAGCAGAAGCTCGCCCGATTACAATGGTGAGTGTACTTTTCCCCTTGGCCATTCCAGTTATTGGTTTCGAGTATCAGACTTGCGAAAATTATGATGGTTTCTCAACCATTCCATAACTTCAAACTCCCATATCTCGCGAACGGATTGACGAACTCGAGAAATTCCTGTTGCACCTGAAAGTAGAAACACGCCCGATTACAAAGATATGTGTGTTTTCCCTCTAGGCCTTTGTAGTTATTGGTTTCGAGTATCAGACTTGCGAAAATTTTGATGGTTTCTCAACCATTCCTTAACTTCAAACCCCCATTTCTCGCGAACGGATTGACGAACTCGAGAAAATCCTGTTGCATCTGAAAGTAGAATCTCGCCCGATTACAACGGTATGTGTATTTTTCCCCTAGGCCATTGTAGTTATTGGTTTCGAGTATCAGACTTGCGAAAATTTTGATGGTTTCTCAACCATTCCTTAACTTCAAACCCCTATTTCTCGCGAACGGATTGACGAACTCGAGAAATTCCTGTTGCATCTGAAAGTAGAAATTCGCCCGATTACAATGGTGTGTGTACTTTTCCCCTAGGCCATTCCAGTTATTGGTTTCGAGTATCAGACTTGCGAAAATTTTGATGGTTTCTCAACCATTCCTTAACTTCACAATCCCGTATCTCGCAAGCGGATTGCCGAACTCGGGAATTTCCTATTGCATCGGAAAGCAGAAGCTCGCCCGATTACAATGGTGAGTGTACTTTTCCCCTTAGCCATTCGAGTTATTGGTTTCGAGTATCACACCAGCGAAAATTTTGATGGTTTCTCAACCATTCCTTAACTTCAAACTTCCATATCTCGCGAACGGATTGACGAACTCGAGAATTTCCTATTGCATCTGAAAGCAGAAACCCGCCCGATTACAACGGTATATCTATTTTTGCCCTAGGCCATTGTAGTTATTGGTTTCGGGTATCAGACTTGCGAAAATTATGATGGTTTCTCAACCATTCCATAACTTCAAATTCCCATATCTCGCGAACGGATTGACGAACTCGAGAAATTCCTGTTGCATCTGAAAGTAGAATCTCGCCCGATTACAATGGTGTGTGTACTTTTCCCCTAGGCCATTCCAGATATTGGTTTCGAGTATCAGACTTGCGAAAATTTTGATGGTTTCTCAACCATTCCTTAACTTCAAACCCCCATTTCTCGCGAACGGATTGACGAACTCGAGAAATTCCTATTGCATCTGAAAGCAGAAACTCGCCCGAATACAATGGTGTGTGTACTATTCCCCTAGGCCATTCCAGTTATTGGTTTCGAGTATCAGACTTGCGAAAATTTTGATGGTTTCTCAACCATTCCTTAACTTCACACTCCCGTATCTCGCGATCGGATTGCCGAACTCGAGAATTTCCTATTGCATCGGAAAGCAGAAGCTCGCCCGATTACAATGGTGAGTGTACTTTTCCCCTTGGCCATTCCAGTTATTGGTTTCGAGTATCACACCAGCGAAAATTTTGATGGTTTCTCAACCATTCCTTAACTTCAAACTCCCATATCTCGCGAACGGATTGACGAACTCGAGAAATTCCTGTTGCACCTGAATGTAGAAACACGCCCGATTACAAAGATATGTGTGTTTTCCCTCTAGGCCTTTGTAGTTATTGGTTTCGAGTATCAGACTTGCGAAAATTTTGATGGTTTCTCAACCATTCCTTAACTTCAAACCCCCATTTCTCGCGAACGGATTGACGAACTCGAGAAAATCCTGTTGCATCTGAAAGTAGAATCTCGCCCGATTACAACGGTATGTGTATTTTTCCCCTAGGCCATTGTAGTTATTGGTTTCGAGTATCAGACTTGCGAAAATTTTGATGGTTTCTCAACCATTCCTTAACTTCAAACCCCTATTTCTCGCGAACGGATTGACGAACTCGAGAAATTCCTGTTGCATCTGAAAGTAGAAATTCGCCCGATTATAATGGTGTATGTACTTCTCCCCTAGGCCATTCCAGTTATTCGTTTCTAGCATCAGACTTGCGAAACTTTTGATGGTTTCTCAACCATTCCTTAACTACAAACTCCCATATCTCGGGAACGGATTGACGAACTCGAGAAATTCCTGTTGCATCTGAAAGTAGAAACACGCCCGATTACAATGGTGTGTGTACTTCTCCCCTAGGCCATTCCAGTTATTCGTTTCTAGCATCAGAATTGCGAAAATGTTGATGTTTTCTCAACCATTCCTTAACTTCAAACTCCCATATCTCGCGAACGGATTGACGAACTCGAGAAATTCCTATTGCATCTGAAAGCAGAAACTCGCCCGATTACAACGGTATGTGTACTTTTCCCCTAGGCCATTCCAGATATTGGTTTCGAGTATCAGACTTGCGAAAATTTTGATGGTTTCAAACCATTCCTTAACTTCACACTCCCGTATCTCGCGAGCGGATTACCGAACTCGAGAATTACATATTGCATCGGAAAGCAGAAGCTCGCCCGATTACAATGGTGAGTGTACTTTTCCCCTTAGCCATTCCAGTTATAGGTTTCGAGTATCACACCATCGAAAATTTTGATGGTTTCTCAACCATTCCTTAACTTCAAACTTCCATATCTCGCGAACGGATTGACGAACTCGAGAATTTCCTATTGCATCTGAAAGCAGAAACCCGCCCGATTACAACGGTATATGTATTTTTGCCCTAGGCCATTGTAGTTATTGGTTTCGAGTATCAGACTTGCGAAAATTTTGATGGTTTCTCAACCATTCCTTAACTTCAAACCCCCATTTCTCGCGAACGGATTGACGAACTCGAGAAATTCCTGTTGTATCTGAAAATAGAAACTCGCCCGATTACAATGGTTTGTGTACTTCTCCCCTAGGCCATTCCAGTTATTCATTTCTAGCATCAGAATGGCGAAAATGTTGATGGTTTCTCAACCATTCCTTAACTTCAAACTCCCATATCTCGCGAACGGATTGACGAACTCGAGAAATTCCTATTGCATCTGAAAGCAGAAACTCGCCCGATTACAACGGTATTCGTATTTTTGCCCTAGGCCATAGTGGTTATTGGTTTCGAGTATCAGACTTGCGAAAATTGTGATGGTTTCTCAACCATTCCTTAACTTCAAACTCCCATATCTCGCGAACGCATTGACGAACTCCTGAAATTCCTGTTGTATCTGGAAGTAGAAACTCGCCCGATTACAATGGTATGTGTCTTTTTCCCATAGACATTTGTAGTTATTGGTTTCGAGTATCAGAATTGCGAAAATTTTGATGGTTTCTCAACCATTCCTTAACTTCACACTCCCGTATCTCGCGAACGGATTGCCGAACTCGAGAATTTCCTATTGCATCGGAAAGCAGAATCTCGCCCGATTACAATGGTGTGTGTACTTTTCCCCTTGGCCATTCGAGTTATTGGTTTCGAGTATCACACCAGCGAAAATTTTGATGGTTTCTCAACCATTCCTTAACTTCAAAATCCCTAATCCAGCGAACGGATTGACGAACTCGGGAAATTCCTGTTGCATCTGAAAGTAGAATCTCGCCCGATTACAATGGTGTGTGTACTTTTCCCCTAGGCCATTCCAGTTATTGGTTTCGAGTATCAGACTTGCGAAAATTTTGATGGTTTCTCAATCATTCCTTAACTTCAAACTTCCATATCTCGCGAACGGATTGACGAACTCGAGAATTTCCTATTGCATCTGAAAGCAGAAACACGCCCGATTACAACGGTATGTGTATTTTTTCCCTAGGCCTTTGTAGTTATTGGTTTCGAGTATCAGACTTGTGAAAATTTTGATGGTTTCTCAACCATTCCTTAACTTCAAACTCACATATCTCGCGAACGGATTGACGAACTCGAGAAATTCCTGTTGCATCTGAAAGTAAAAACTCTCCCGATTACAATGGTGTGTGTACTTCTCCCCTAGGCCATTCCAGTTATTCGTTTCTGGCATCAGAATTGCGAAAATGTTGATGGTTTCTCAACCATTCCTTAACTTCAAACTCCCATATCTCGCGAACGGAATGACGAACTCGAGAAATTCCTATTGCATCTGAAAGCAGAAACTCGCCCGAATACAATGGTGTGTGCACTATTCCCCTAGGCCATTCCAGTTATTGGTTTCGAGTATCAGACCAGCGAAAATTTTGATGGTTTCTCAACCATTCCTTAACTTCAAACTCCCATATCTCGCGAACGGATTGACGAACTCGAGAAATTCCTGTTGCATCTGAAAGTAGAAACTCGCCCGATTACAACGGTATGTGTATTTTTCCCCTAGGCCATTGTAGTTACTGGTTTCGAGTATCAGACTTGCGAAAATTTTGATGGCTTCGCAACCATTCCTTAATTTCAAACCCCCATTTCTCGCGACCGGATTGACGAACTCGAGAAATTCCTGTTGCACCTGAAAGTAGAAACTCGCCCGATTACAATGGTATGTGTCTTTTTCCCCTAGACATTTGTAGTTATTGGTTTCGAGTATCAGACTTGCGAAAATTTTGATGGTTTCTCAACCATTCCTTAACTTCACACTCCCATATCTCGCGAACGGATTGACGAACTCGAGAAATTCCTGTTGCATCTGAAAGTAGAAACTCGCCCGATTACAATGGTGTGTGTACTTCTCCCCTAGGCCGTTCCAGTTATTCGTTTCTAGCATCAGAATTGCGAAAATGTTGATGGTTTCTCAACCATTCCTTAACTTCAAACTCCCATATCTCGCGAACGGATTGACGAACTCGAGAAATTCCTATTGCATCTGAAAGCAGAAACTCGCCCGAATACAATGGTGTGTGCACTATTCCCCTAGGCCATTCCAGTTATTGGTTTCGAGTATCAGACCAGCGAAAATTTTGATGGTTTCTCAACCATTCCTTAACTTCAAACTCCCATATCTCGCGAACGGATTGACGAACTCGAGAAATTCCTGTTGCATCTGAAAGTAGAAACTCGCCCGATTACAACGGTATGTGTATTTTTCCCCTAGGCCATTGTAGTTATTGGTTTCGAGTATCAGACTTGCGAAAATTTTGATGGCTTCGCAACCATTCCTTAATTTCAAACCCCCATTTCTCGCGACCGGATTGACGAACTCGAGAAATTCCTGTTGTATCTGAAAGTAGAAACTCGCCCGATTACAATGGTATGTGTCTTTTTCCCCTAGACATTTGTAGTTATTGGTTTCGAGTATCAGACTTGCGAAAATTTTGATGGTTTCTCAACCATTCCTTAACTTCACACTCCCATATCTCGCGAACGGATTGACGAACTCGAGAAATTCCTGTTGCATCTGAAAGTAGAAACTCGCCCGATTACAATGGTGTGTGTACTTCTCCCCTAGGCCGTTCCAGTTATTCGTTTCTAGCATCAGAATTGCGAAAATGTTGATGGTTTCTCAACCATTCCTTAACTTCAAACTCCCATATCTCGCGAACGGATTGACGAACTCGAGAAATTCCTATTGCATCTGAAAGCAGAAACTCGCCCGAATACAATGGTGTGTGCACTATTCCCCTAGGCCATTCCAGTTATTGGTTTCGAGTATCAGACCAGCGAAAATTTTGATGGTTTCTCAACCATTCCTTAACTTCAAACTCCCATATCTCGCGAACGGATTGACGAACTCGAGAAATTCCTGTTGCATCTGAAAGTAGAAACTCGCCCGATTACAACGGTATGTGTATTTTTCCCCTAGGCCATTGTAGTTATTGGTGTCGAGTATCAGACTTGCGAAAATTTTGATGGTTTCTCAACAATTCCTTAATTTCAAACCTCCATTTCTCGCGAACGGATTGACGAACTCGAGAAATTCCTGTTGTATCTGAAAGTAGAAACTCGCCCGATTACAATGGTGTGTGTACTTTTCCCCTAGGCCATTCCAGTTATTGGTTTCGAGTATCAGACTTGCGAAAATTTTGATGGTTTCTCAACCATTCCTTAACTTCACAATCCCGTATCTCGCGAGCGGATTGCCGAACTCGGGAATATCCTATTGCATCGGAAAGTAGAATCTCGCCCGATTACAATGGTGTGTGTACTTTTCCCCTAGGCCATTCCAGATATTGGTTTCGAGTATCAGACTTGCGAAAATTTTGATGGTTTCTCAACCATTCCTTAACTTCACACTCCCGTATCTCGCGATCGGATTGCCGAACTCGAGAATTTCCTATTGCATCGGAAAGCAGAAGCTCGCCCGACTACAATGGTGAGTGTACCTTTCCCCTTGGCCATTCCAGTTATTGGTTTCGAGTATCACACCAGCGAAAATTTTGATGGTTTCTCTACCATTCCTTAACTTCAAACTCCCATATCTCGCGAACGGATTGACGAACTCGAGAAATTCCTGTTGCATCTGAAAGTAGAAATTCGCCCGATTACAATGGTGTATGTACTTTTCCCCTAGGCCATTCCAGTTATTCGTTTCTAGCATCCGAATTGCGAAAATTTTGATGGTTTCTCAACCATTCCTTAACTTCAAACTCCCATATCTCGCGAACGGATTGACGAACTCGAGAATTTCCTATTGCATCTGAAGGCAGAAACTCGCCCGATTACAAAGATATGTGTGTTTTCCCCCTAGGCCTTTGTTGTTATTTGTTTCGAGTATCAGACCACCGAAAATTTTGATGGTTTCTCAACCATTCCTTAACTTCAAACTCCCATATCTCGCGAACGGATTGACGAACTCGAGAAATTCCTGTTGCACCTGAAAGTAGAAACACGCCCGATTACAAAGATATGTGTGTTTTCCCTCTAGGCCTTTGTAGTTATTGGTTTCGAGTATCAGACTTGCGAAAATTTTGATGGTTTCTCAACCATTCCTTAACTTCAAACCCCCATTTCTCGCGAACGGATTGACGAACTCGAGAATATCCTGTTGCATCTGAAAGTAGAATCTCGCCCGATTACAACGGTATGTGTATTTTTCCCCTAGGCCATTGTAGTTATTGGTTTCGAGTATCAGACTTGCGAAAATTTTGATGGTTTCTCAACCATTCCTTAACTTCAAACCCCCATTTCTCGCGAACGGATTGACGAACTCGAGAAATTCCTGTTGTATCTGAAAGTAGAAGCTCGCCCGATTACAATGGTGTGTGTACTTTTCCCCTAGGCCACTCCAGTTATTCGTTTCTAGCATCAGAATTGCGAAAATTGTTATGGTTTCTCAACCATTCCTTAACTTCAAACTCCCATATCTCGCGAACGGATTGACGAACTCGAGAAATTCCTGTTGCACCTGAAAGTAGAAACACGCCCGATTACAATGGTGTGTGTACTTTTCCCCTAGGCCATTCCAGATATTGGTTTCGAGTATCAGACTTGCGAAAATTTTGATGGTTTCAAACCATTCCTTTACTTCACACTCCCGTATCTCGCGAGCGGATTACCGAACTCGAGAATTACCTATTGCATCGGAAAGCAGAAGCTCGCCCGATTACGATGGTGAGTGTACTTTTCCCCTTAGCCATTCCAGTTATTGGTTTCGAGTATCACACCATCGAAAATTTTGATGGTTTCTCAACCATTCCTTAACTTCAAACTTCCATATCTCGCGAACGGATTGACGAACTCGAGAATTTCCTATTGCATCTGAAAGCAGAAACCCGCCCGATTACAACGGTATATGTATTTTTGCCCTAGGCCATTGTAGTTATTGGTTTCGGGTATCAGACTTGCGAAAATTATGATGGTTTCTCAACCATTCCATAACTTCAAACTCCCATATCTCGCGAACGGATTGACGAACTCGAGAAATTCCTGTTGCATCTGAAAGTAGAATCTCGCCCGATTACAATGGTGTGTGTACTATTCCCCTAGGCCATTCCAGTTATTGGTTTCGAGTATCAGACTTGCGAAAATTTTGATGGTTTCTCAACCATTCCTTAACTTCACACTCCCGTATCTCGCGATCGGATTGCCGAACTCGAGAATTTCCTATTGCATCGGAAAGCAGAAGCTCGCCCGATTACAATGGTGAGTGTACTTTTCCCCTTGGCCATTCCAGTTATTGGTTTCGAGTATCACACCAGCGAAAATTTTGATGGTTTCTCAACCATTCCTTAACTTCAAACCCCCATTTCTCGCGAACGGATTGACGAACTCGAGAAATTCCTGTTGTATCTGAAAGTAGAAGCTCGCCCGATTACAATGGTGTGTGTACTTTTCCCCTAGGCCATTCCAGTTATTCGTTTCTAGCATCAGAATTGCGAAAATTGTGATGGTTTCTCAACCATTCCTTAACTTCAAACTCCCATATCTCGCGAACGGAATGACGAACTCGAGAAATTCCTGTTGCATCTGAAAGTAGAAATTCGCCCGATTACAATGGTGTATGTACTTCTCCCCTAGGCCATTCCAGTTATTCGTTTCTAGCATCAGACTTGCGAAACTTTTGATGGTTTCTCAACCATTCCTTAACTACAAACTCCCATATCTCTGGAACGGATTGACGAACTCGAGAAATTCCTGTTGCATATGAAAGTAGAAACTCGCCCGATTACAATGGTGTGTGTACTTTTCCCCTAGGCCATTCCAGTTATTCGTTTCTAGCATCAGAATTGCGAAAATTGTGATGGTTTCTCAACCATTCCTTAACTTCAAACTCCCATATCTCGCGAACGGATTGACGAACTCGAGAAATTCCTGTTGCACCCGAAAGTAGAAACACGCCCGATTACAATGGTGTGTGTACTTCTCCCCTAGGCCATTCCAGTTATTCGTTTCTAGCATCAGAATTGCGAAAATGTTGATGTTTTCTCAACCATTCCTTAACTTCAAACTCCCATATCTCGCGAACGGATTGACGAACTCGAGAAATTCCTATTGCATCTGAAAGCAGAAACTCGCCCGAATACAATGGTGTGTGTACTATTCCCCTAGGCCAATCCAGTTATTGGTTTCGTGTATCAGACCAGCGAAAATTTTGATGGTTTCTCAACCATTCCTTAACTTCAAACTCCCATATCTCGCGAACGGATTGACGAACTAGAGAAATTCCTGTTGCATGAGGAAGTAGAAACTCGCCCGATTACAACGGTATGTGTATTTTTCCCCTTGGCCTTTGTAGTTATTGGTTTCGAGTATCAGACTTGCGAAAATTTTGTTGGTTTCTCAACCATTCCTTAACTTCAAACTCCCATATCTCGCGAACGGATTGACGAACTCGAGAAATTCCTGTTGCATCTGAAGGTAGAAACTCGCCCGATTACAACGGTATGTGTTTTTTTGCCCTAGGCCATTGTAGTGATTGGTTTCGTGTATCAGACCAGCGAAAATTTTGATGGTTTCTCAACCATTCCTTAACTTCAAACTCCCATATCTCGCGAACGGATTGACGAACTCGAGAAATTCCTGTTGCATCTGAAAGTAGAAACTCGCCCGATTACAACGGTATGTGTATTTTTCCCCTAGGCCATTGTAGTTATTGGTTTCGAGTATCAGACTTGCGAAAATTTTGATGGCTTCGCAACCATTCCTTAATTTCAAACCCCCATTTCTCGCGACCGGATTGACGAACTCGAGAAATTCCTGTTGTATCTGAAAGTAGAAACTCGCCCGATTACAATGGTATGTGTCTTTTTCCCCTAGACATTTGTAGTTATTGGTTTCGAGTATCAGACTTGCGAAAATTTTGATGGTTTCTCAACCATTCCTTAACTTCACACTCCCATATCTCGCGAACGGATTGACGAACTCGAGAAATTCCTGTTGCATCTGAAAGTAGAAACTCGCCCGATTACAATGGTGTGTGTACTTCTCCCCTAGGCCGTTCCAGTTATTCGTTTCTAGCATCAGAATTGCGAAAATGTTGATGGTTTCTCAACCATTCCTTAACTTCAAACTCCCATATCTCGCGAACGGATTGACGAACTCGAGAAATTCCTATTGCATCTGAAAGCAGAAACTCGCCCGAATACAATGGTGTGTGCACTATTCCCCTAGGCCATTCCAGTTATTGGTTTCGAGTATCAGACCAGCGAAAATTTTGATGGTTTCTCAACCATTCCTTAACTTCAAACTCCCATATCTCGCGAACGGATTGACGAACTCGAGAAATTCCTGTTGCATCTGAAAGTAGAAACTCGCCCGATTACAACGGTATGTGTATTTTTCCCCTAGGCCATTGTAGTTATTGGTGTCGAGTATCAGACTTGCGAAAATTTTGATGGTTTCTCAACAATTCCTTAATTTCAAACCTCCATTTCTCGCGAACGGATTGACGAACTCGAGAAATTCCTGTTGTATCTGAAAGTAGAAACTCGCCCGATTACAATGGTGTGTGTACTTTTCCCCTAGGCCATTCCAGTTATTGGTTTCGAGTATCAGACTTGCGAAAATTTTGATGGTTTCTCAACCATTCCTTAACTTCACAATCCCGTATCTCGCGAGCGGATTGCCGAACTCGGGAATATCCTATTGCATCGGAAAGTAGAATCTCGCCCGATTACAATGGTGTGTGTACTTTTCCCCTAGGCCATTCCAGATATTGGTTTCGAGTATCAGACTTGCGAAAATTTTGATGGTTTCTCAACCATTCCTTAACTTCACACTCCCGTATCTCGCGATCGGATTGCCGAACTCGAGAATTTCCTATTGCATCGGAAAGCAGAAGCTCGCCCGACTACAATGGTGAGTGTACCTTTCCCCTTGGCCATTCCAGTTATTGGTTTCGAGTATCACACCAGCGAAAATTTTGATGGTTTCTCTACCATTCCTTAACTTCAAACTCCCATATCTCGCGAACGGATTGACGAACTCGAGAAATTCCTGTTGCATCTGAAAGTAGAAATTCGCCCGATTACAATGGTGTATGTACTTTTCCCCTAGGCCATTCCAGTTATTCGTTTCTAGCATCCGAATTGCGAAAATTTTGATGGTTTCTCAACCATTCCTTAACTTCAAACTCCCATATCTCGCGAACGGATTGACGAACTCGAGAATTTCCTATTGCATCTGAAGGCAGAAACTCGCCCGATTACAAAGATATGTGTGTTTTCCCCCTAGGCCTTTGTTGTTATTTGTTTCGAGTATCAGACCACCGAAAATTTTGATGGTTTCTCAACCATTCCTTAACTTCAAACTCCCATATCTCGCGAACGGATTGACGAACTCGAGAAATTCCTGTTGCACCTGAAAGTAGAAACACGCCCGATTACAAAGATATGTGTGTTTTCCCTCTAGGCCTTTGTAGTTATTGGTTTCGAGTATCAGACTTGCGAAAATTTTGATGGTTTCTCAACCATTCCTTAACTTCAAACCCCCATTTCTCGCGAACGGATTGACGAACTCGAGAATATCCTGTTGCATCTGAAAGTAGAATCTCGCCCGATTACAACGGTATGTGTATTTTTCCCCTAGGCCATTGTAGTTATTGGTTTCGAGTATCAGACTTGCGAAAATTTTGATGGTTTCTCAACCATTCCTTAACTTCAAACCCCCATTTCTCGCGAACGGATTGACGAACTCGAGAAATTCCTGTTGTATCTGAAAGTAGAAGCTCGCCCGATTACAATGGTGTGTGTACTTTTCCCCTAGGCCATTCCAGTTATTCGTTTCTAGCATCAGAATTGCGAAAATTGTGATGGTTTCTCAACCATTCCTTAACTTCAAACTCCCATATCTCGCGAACGGAATGACGAACTCGAGAAATTCCTGTTGCATCTGAAAGTAGAAATTCGCCCGATTACAATGGTGTATGTACTTCTCCCCTAGGCCATTCCAGTTATTCGTTTCTAGCATCAGACTTGCGAAACTTTTGATGGTTTCTCAACCATTCCTTAACTACAAACTCCCATATCTCGGGAACGGATTGACGAACTCGAGAAATTCCTGTTGCATCTGAAAGTAGAAACTCGCCCGATTACAATGGTGTGTGTACTTTTCCCCTAGGCCACTCCAGTTATTCGTTTCTAGCATCAGAATTGCGAAAATTGTTATGGTTTCTCAACCATTCCTTAACTTCAAACTCCCATATCTCGCGAACGGATTGACGAACTCGAGAAATTCCTGTTGCACCTGAAAGTAGAAACACGCCCGATTACAATGGTGTGTGTACTTTTCCCCTAGGCCATTCCAGATATTGGTTTCGAGTATCAGACTTGCGAAAATTTTGATGGTTTCAAACCATTCCTTTACTTCACACTCCCGTATCTCGCGAGCGGATTACCGAACTCGAGAATTACCTATTGCATCGGAAAGCAGAAGCTCGCCCGATTACGATGGTGAGTGTACTTTTCCCCTTAGCCATTCCAGTTATTGGTTTCGAGTATCACACCATCGAAAATTTTGATGGTTTCTCAACCATTCCTTAACTTCAAACTTCCATATCTCGCGAACGGATTGACGAACTCGAGAATTTCCTATTGCATCTGAAAGCAGAAACCCGCCCGATTACAACGGTATATGTATTTTTGCCCTAGGCCATTGTAGTTATTGGTTTCGGGTATCAGACTTGCGAAAATTATGATGGTTTCTCAACCATTCCATAACTTCAAACTCCCATATCTCGCGAACGGATTGACGAACTCGAGAAATTCCTGTTGCATCTGAAAGTAGAATCTCGCCCGATTACAATGGTGTGTGTACTATTCCCCTAGGCCATTCCAGTTATTGGTTTCGAGTATCAGACTTGCGAAAATTTTGATGGTTTCTCAACCATTCCTTAACTTCACACTCCCGTATCTCGCGATCGGATTGCCGAACTCGAGAATTTCCTATTGCATCGGAAAGCAGAAGCTCGCCCGATTACAATGGTGAGTGTACTTTTCCCCTTGGCCATTCCAGTTATTGGTTTCGAGTATCACACCAGCGAAAATTTTGATGGTTTCTCAACCATTCCTTAACTTCAAACCCCCATTTCTCGCGAACGGATTGACGAACTCGAGAAATTCCTGTTGTATCTGAAAGTAGAAGCTCGCCCGATTACAATGGTGTGTGTACTTTTCCCCTAGGCCATTCCAGTTATTCGTTTCTAGCATCAGAATTGCGAAAATTGTGATGGTTTCTCAACCATTCCTTAACTTCAAACTCCCATATCTCGCGAACGGAATGACGAACTCGAGAAATTCCTGTTGCATCTGAAAGTAGAAATTCGCCCGATTACAATGGTGTATGTACTTCTCCCCTAGGCCATTCCAGTTATTCGTTTCTAGCATCAGACTTGCGAAACTTTTGATGGTTTCTCAACCATTCCTTAACTACAAACTCCCATATCTCTGGAACGGATTGACGAACTCGAGAAATTCCTGTTGCATATGAAAGTAGAAACTCGCCCGATTACAATGGTGTGTGTACTTTTCCCCTAGGCCATTCCAGTTATTCGTTTCTAGCATCAGAATTGCGAAAATTGTGATGGTTTCTCAACCATTCCTTAACTTCAAACTCCCATATCTCGCGAACGGATTGACGAACTCGAGAAATTCCTGTTGCACCCGAAAGTAGAAACACGCCCGATTACAATGGTGTGTGTACTTCTCCCCTAGGCCATTCCAGTTATTCGTTTCTAGCATCAGAATTGCGAAAATGTTGATGTTTTCTCAACCATTCCTTAACTTCAAACTCCCATATCTCGCGAACGGATTGACGAACTCGAGAAATTCCTATTGCATCTGAAAGCAGAAACTCGCCCGAATACAATGGTGTGTGTACTATTCCCCTAGGCCAATCCAGTTATTGGTTTCGTGTATCAGACCAGCGAAAATTTTGATGGTTTCTCAACCATTCCTTAACTTCAAACTCCCATATCTCGCGAACGGATTGACGAACTAGAGAAATTCCTGTTGCATGAGGAAGTAGAAACTCGCCCGATTACAACGGTATGTGTATTTTTCCCCTTGGCCTTTGTAGTTATTGGTTTCGAGTATCAGACTTGCGAAAATTTTGTTGGTTTCTCAACCATTCCTTAACTTCAAACTCCCATATCTCGCGAACGGATTGACGAACTCGAGAAATTCCTGTTGCATCTGAAGGTAGAAACTCGCCCGATTACAACGGTATGTGTTTTTTTGCCCTAGGCCATTGTAGTGATTGGTTTCGAGTATCAGACTTGCGAAAATTTTGATGGATTCTCAACCATTCCTTAACTTCAAACCCCCATTTCTCGCGAACGGATTGACGAACTCGAGAAAATCCTGTTGCATCTGAAAGTAAAAACTCGGCCGATTACAACGGTGTGTGCACTTTTCCCCTAGACCATTCCAGTTATTGGTTTCGAGTATCAGACTTGCGAAAATTTTGATGGTATCTCAATCATTCCTTAACTTCAAACTCCCATATCTCGGGAACGGATTGACGAACTCGAGAAATTCCTGTTGCATCTGAAAGCAGATACTCGCCCGAATACAATGTTGTGTGTACTATTCACCTAAGCCAATCCAGTTAATGGTTTCGAGTATCAGACCAGCGAATATTTTGATTGTTTCTCAACCATTCCTTAACTTCAAACTCCCATATCTCGCGAACGGATTGACGAACTCGAGAAATTCCTGTTGCATGAGGAAGTAGAAACTCGCCCGATTACAACGGTATGTGTATTTTTCCCCTAGGCCTTTGTAGTTATTGGTTTCGAGTATCAGACTTGCGAAAATTTTGATGGTTTCTCAACCATTCCTTAACTTCAAACTCCCATATCTCGCGAACGGATTGACGAACTCGAGAAATTCCTGTTGCATCTGAAAGTAGAATCTCTCCCGATTACAATGGTGTGTGTACTTCTCCCCTAGGCCTTTGTAGTTATTGGTTTCGAGTATCAGACTTGCGAAAATTTTGATGGTCTCTCAACCATTCCTTAACTTCAAACTCCCATATCTCGCGAACGGATTGACGAACTCGAGAAATTCCTGTTGCATCTGAAAGTAGAAACTCGCCCGATTACAACGGTATGTGTTTTTTTGCCCCAGGCCATTGTAGTTATTGGTTTCGAGTATCAGACTTGCGAAAATTTTGATGGTTTCTCAACCATTCCTTAACTTCAAACCCCCATTTCTCGCGAACGGATTGACGAACTCGAGAAATTCCTGTTGCATCTGAAAGTAAAAACTCGGCCGATTACAACGGTGTGTGCACTTTTCCCCTAGGCCATTCCAGTTATTGGTTTCGAGTATCAGACTTGCGAAAATTTTGATGGTTTCTCAATCATTCCTTAAATTCAAACTCCCATATCTCGCGATCGGATTGACGAACTCGAGAAATTCCTGTTGCATCCGAAAGCAGAAACTCGCCCGAATACAATGGTGTGTGTACTATTCCTCTAGGCCATTCCAGTTATTGGTTTCGAGTTCCAGACCAGCGAAAATTTTGATGGTTTCTCAACCATTCCTTAACTTCAAACTCCCATATCTCGCGAACGGATTGACGAACTCGAGAAATTCCGGTTGCATCTGAAAGTAGAAACTCTCCCGATTACAATGGTGTATGTACTTCTCCCCTAGGCCATTCCAGTTATTCGTTTCTAGCATCAGAATTGCGAAAATGTTGATGGTTCCTCAACCATTCCTTAACTTCAAACTCCCATATCTCGCGAACGGATTGACGAACTCGAGAAATTCCTGTTGCATGAGGAAGTAGAAACTCGCCCGATTACAACGGTATGTGTGTTTTCCCCCTAGGCCTTTGTAGTTATTGGTTTCGAGTATCAGACTTGCGAAAATTTTGATGGTTTCTCAATCATTCCTTAAATTCAAACTCCCATATCTCGCGATCGGATTGACGAACTCGAGAAATTCCTGTTGCATCCGAAAGCAGAAACTCGCCCGAATACAATGGGGTGTGTACTATTCCCCTAGGCCATTCCAGTTATTGGTTTCGAGTTCCAGACCAGCGAAAATTTTGATGGTTTCTCGACCATTCCTTAATTTCAAACTCCCATATCTCGCGAACGGATTGACGAACTCGAGAAGTTCCTGTTGCATGTGGAAGTAGAAACTCGCCCGATTACAATGGTGTGTGTACCTTTCCCCTAGGCCATTCCAGTTATTGGTTTCGAGTATCGGACTTGCGAAAATTTTGATGGTTTCTCAACCATTCCTTAATTTCAAACTCCCATATCTCGCGAACGTATTGACGAACTCGAGAATTTCCTATTGCATCTGAAAGCAGAAACTCGTCCGATTACAACGGTATGTGCATTTTTGCCCTAGGCCATATTGGTTATTGGTTTCGAGTATCAGACTTGCGAAAATTGTGATGGTTTCTCAACCATTCCTTAACTTCAAACTCCCATATCTCGCGAACGGATTGACGAACTCGAGAGATTCCTGTTGCACCTGAAAGTAGAAACTCGCCCGATTACAATGGTGTGTGTACATTTCCCCTAGGCCATTCCAGTTATTGGTTTCGAGTATCAGACCAGCGAAAACTTTGATGGTTTCTCAACCATTCCTTAACTTCAAACTCCCATATCTCGCGAACGGAATGACCAACTCGAGAAATTCCTATTGCATCTGAAAGCAGAAACTCGCCCGAATACAATGGTGCGTGTACTATTCCCCTAGGCCAATCCAGTTATTGGTTTCGAGTATCAGACCAGCGAAAATTTTGATGGTTTCTCAACCATTTCTTAACTTCAAACTCCCATATCTCGCGAACGGATTGACGAACTCGAGAAATTCCTGTTGCATGAGGAAGTAGAAACTCGCCCAATTACAACGGTATGTGTATTTTTCCCCTAGGCCTTTGTAGTTATTGGTTTCGAGTATCAGACTTGCCAAAATTTTGATGGTTTCTCAACCATTCCTTAACTTCAAACTCCCATATCTCGCGAACGGATTGACGAACTCGAGAAATTCCTATTGCATGTGGAAGTAGAAACTCGCCCGATTACAACGGTAGGTGTATTTTTGCCCTAGGCCATATTGGTTATTGGTTTCGAGTATCAGACTTGCGAAAATTGTGATGGTTTCTCAACCATTCCTTAACTTCAAACTCCCATATCTCGCGAACGGAATGACGAACTCGAGAAATTCCTGTTGCATCTGAAAGCAGAAACTCGCCCGAATACAATGGTGTGTGTACTATTCCCCTAGGCCATTCCAGTTATTGGTTTCGAGTATCGGACTTGCGAAAATTTTGATGGTTTCTCAATCATTCCTTAACTTCAAACTTCCATATCTCGCGAACGGATTGACGAACTCGAGAATTTCCTATTGCATCTGAAAGCAGAAACTCGCCCGATTACAACGGTATGTGTATTTTTGCCCTAGGCCATTGTAGTTATTGGTTTCGAGTATCAGACTTGCGAAAATTTTGATGGTTTCTCAACCATTCCTTAACTTCAAACCCCCATTTCTCGCGAACGGATTGACGACCTCGAGAAATTCCTGTTACATCGGAAAGTAGAAGCTCGCCCGATTACAATGGTGTGTGTACTTTTCCCCTAGGCCATTCCAGTTATTGGTTTCGAGTATCAGACCACCGAAAGTTTTGAAGGTTTCTCAACCATTCCTTAGCTTCAAACTCCCATATCTCGCGAACGGATTGACGAACTCGAGAAATTCCTGTTGCACCTGAAAGTAGAAACACGCCCGATTACAAAGATATGTGTGTTTTCCCTCTAGGCCTTTGTAGTTATTGGTTTCGAGTATCAGACTTGCGAAAATTTTGATGGTTTCTCAACCATTCCTTAACTTCAAACTCCCATATCTCGCGAACGGAATGACGAACTCGAGAAATTCCTGTTGCATCTGAAAGTAGAAATTCGCCCGATTACAATGGTGTATGTACTTCTCCCCTAGGCCATTCCAGTTATTCGTTTCTAGCATCAGAATTGCGAAAATTGTTATGGTTTCTCAACCATTCCTTAACTTCAAACTCCCATATCTCGCGAACGGATTGACGAACTCGAGAAATTCCTGTTGCACCTGAAAGTAGAAACACGCCCGATTACAATGGTGTGTGTACTTTTCCCCTAGGCCATTCCAGATATTGGTTTCGAGTATCAGACTTGCGAAAATTTTGATGGTTTCAAACCATTCCTTTACTTCACACTCCCGTATCTCGCGAGCGGATTACCGAACTCGAGAATTACCTATTGCATCGGAAAGCAGAAGCTCGCCCGATTACGATGGTGAGTGTACTTTTCCCCTTAGCCATTCCAGTTATTGGTTTCGAGTATCACACCATCGAAAATTTTGATGGTTTCTCAACCATTCCTTAACTTCAAACTTCCATATCTCGCGAACGGATTGACGAACTCGAGAATTTCCTATTGCATCTGAAAGCAGAAACCCGCCCGATTACAACGGTATATGTATTTTTGCCCTAGGCCATTGTAGTTATTGGTTTCGGGTATCAGACTTGCGAAAATTATGATGGTTTCTCAACCATTCCATAACTTCAAACTCCCATATCTCGCGAACGGATTGACGAACTCGAGAAATTCCTGTTGCATCTGAAAGTAGAATCTCGCCCGATTACAATGGTGTGTGTACTATTCCCCTAGGCCATTCCAGTTATTGGTTTCGAGTATCAGACTTGCGAAAATTTTGATGGTTTCTCAACCATTCCTTAACTTCACACTCCCGTATCTCGCGATCGGATTGCCGAACTCGAGAATTTCCTATTGCATCGGAAAGCAGAAGCTCGCCCGATTACAATGGTGAGTGTACTTTTCCCCTTGGCCATTCCAGTTATTGGTTTCGAGTATCACACCAGCGAAAATTTTGATGGTTTCTCAACCATTCCTTAACTTCAAACCCCCATTTCTCGCGAACGGATTGACGAACTCGAGAAATTCCTGTTGTATCTGAAAGTAGAAGCTCGCCCGATTACAATGGTGTGTGTACTTTTCCCCTAGGCCATTCCAGTTATTCGTTTCTATCATCAGAATTGCGAAAATTGTGATGGTTTCTCAACCATTCCTTAACTTCAAACTCCCATATCTCGCGAACGGAATGACGAACTCGAGAAATTCCTGTTGCATCTGAAAGTAGAAATTCGCCCGATTACAATGGTGTATGTACTTCTCCCCTAGGCCATTCCAGTTATTCGTTTCTAGCATCAGACTTGCGAAACTTTTGATGGTTTCTCAACCATTCCTTAACTACAAACTCCCATATCTCTGGAACGGATTGACGAACTCGAGAAATTCCTGTTGCATATGAAAGTAGAAACTCGCCCGATTACAATGGTGTGTGTACTTTTCCCCTAGGCCATTCCAGTTATTCGTTTCTAGCATCAGAATTGCGAAAATTGTGATGGTTTCTCAACCATTCCTTAACTTCAAACTCCCATATCTCGCGAACGGATTGACGAACTCGAGAAATTCCTGTTGCACCTGAAAGTAGAAACACGCCCGATTACAATGGTGTGTGTACTTCTCCCCTAGGCCATTCCAGTTATTCGTTTCTAGCATCAGAATTGCGAAAATGTTGATGTTTTCTCAACCATTCCTTAACTTCAAACTCCCATATCTCGCGAACGGATTGACGAACTCGAGAAATTCCTATTGCATCTGAAAGCAGAAACTCGCCCGAATACAATGGTGTGTGTACTATTCCCCTAGGCCAATCCAGTTATTGGTTTCGTGTATCAGACCAGCGAAAATTTTGATGGTTTCTCAACCATTCCTTAACTTCAAACTCCCATATCTCGCGAACGGATTGACGAACTAGAGAAATTCCTGTTGCATGAGGAAGTAGAAACTCGCCCGATTACAACGGTATGTGTATTTTTCCCCTTGGCCTTTGTAGTTATTGGTTTCGAGTATCAGACTTGCGAAAATTTTGTTGGTTTCTCAACCATTCCTTAACTTCACACTCCCATATCTCGCGAACGGATTGACGAACTCGAGAATTTCCTATTGCATCTGAAAGCAGAAACACGCCCGATTACAAAGATATGTGTGTTTTTCCCCTAGGCCTTTGTAGTTATTGGTTTCGAGTATCAGACTTGCGAAAATTTTGATGGTTTCTCAACCATTCCTTAACTTCAAACTCCCATATCTCGCGAACGGATTGACGAACTCGAGAAATTCCTGTTGCATCTGAAAGTAGAATCTCTCCCGATTACAATGGTGTGTGTACTTCTCCCCTAGGCCTTTGTAGTTATTGGTTTCGAGTATCAGACTTGCGAAAATTTTGATGGTCTCTCAACCATTCCTTAACTTCAAACTCCCATATCTCGCGAACGGATTGACGAACTCGAGAAATTCCTGTTGCATCTGAAAGTAGAAACTCGCCCGATTACAACGGTATGTGTTTTTTTGCCCCAGGCCATTGTAGTTATTGGTTTCGAGTATCAGACTTGCGAAAATTTTGATGGTTTCTCAACCATTCCTTAACTTCAAACCCCCATTTCTCGCGAACGGATTGACGAACTCGAGAAATTCCTGTTGCATCTGAAAGTAAAAACTCGGCCGATTACAACGGTGTGTGCACTTTTCCCCTAGGCCATTCCAGTTATTGGTTTCGAGTATCAGACTTGCGAAAATTTTGATGGTTTCTCAATCATTCCTTAAATTCAAACTCCCATATCTCGCGATCGGATTGACGAACTCGAGAAATTCCTGTTGCATCCGAAAGCAGAAACTCGCCCGAATACAATGGTGTGTGTACTATTCCTCTAGGCCATTCCAGTTATTGGTTTCGAGTTCCAGACCAGCGAAAATTTTGATGGTTTCTCAACCATTCCTTAACTTCAAACTCCCATATCTCGCGAACGGATTGACGAACTCGAGAAATTCCGGTTGCATCTGAAAGTAGAAACTCTCCCGATTACAATGGTGTGTGTACTTCTCCCCTAGGCCATTCCAGTTATTCGTTTCTAGCATCAGAATTGCGAAAATGTTGATGGTTCCTCAACCATTCCTTAACTTCAAACTCCCATATCTCGCGAACGGATTGACGAACGCGAGAAATTCCTGTTGCATGAGGAAGTAGAAACTCGCCCGATTACAACGGTATGTGTGTTTTCCCCCTAGGCCTTTGTAGTTATTGGTTTCGAGTATCAGACTTGCGAAAATTTTGATGGTCTCTCAACCATTCCTTAACTTCAAACTCCCATATCTCGCGAACGGATTGACGAACTCGAGAAATTCCTGTTGCATCTGAAAGTAGAAACTCGCCCGATTACAACGGTATGTGTTTTTTTGCCCTAGGCCATTGTAGTTATTGGTTTCGAGTATCAGACTTGCGAAAATTTTGATGGTTTCTCAACCATTCCTTAACTTCAAACCCCCATTTCTCGCGAACGGATTAACGAACTCGAGAAATTCCTGTTGCATCTGAAAGTAAAAACTCGGCCGATTACAACGGTGTGTGCACTTTTCCCCTAGGCCATTCCAGTTATTGGTTTCGAGTATCAGACTTGCGAAAATTTTGATGGTTTCTCAATCATTCCTTAAATTCAAACTCCCATATCTCGCGATCGGATTGACGAACTCGAGAAATTCCTGTTGCATCCGAAAGCAGAAACTCGCCCGAATACAATGGGGTGTGTACTATTCCCCTAGGCCATTCCAGTTATTGGTTTCGAGTTCCAGACCAGCGAAAATTTTGATGGTTTCTCGACCATTCCTTAATTTCAAACTCCCATATCTCGCGAACGGATTGACGAACTCGAGAAGTTCCTGTTGCATGTGGAAGTAGAAACTCGCCCGATTACAATGGTGTGTGTACCTTTCCCCTAGGCCATTCCAGTTATTGGTTTCGAGTATCGGACTTGCGAAAATTTTGATGGTTTCTCAACCATTCCTTAATTTCAAACTCCCATATCTCGCGAACGTATTGACGAACTCGAGAATTTCCTATTGCATCTGAAAGCAGAAACTCGTCCGATTACAACGGTATGTGCATTTTTGCCCTAGGCCATATTGGTTATTGGTTTCGAGTATCAGACTTGCGAAAATTGTGATGGTTTCTCAACCATTCCTTAACTTCAAACTCCCATATCTCGCGAACGGATTGACGAACTCGAGAGATTCCTGTTGCACCTGAAAGTAGAAACTCGCCCGATTACAATGGTGTGTGTACATTTCCCCTAGGCCATTCCAGTTATTGGTTTCGAGTATCAGACCAGCGAAAACTTTGATGGTTTCTCAACCATTCCTTAACTTCAAACTCCCATATCTCGCGAACGGAATGACCAACTCGAGAAATTCCTATTGCATCTGAAAGCAGAAACTCGCCCGAATACAATGGTGCGTGTACTATTCCCCTAGGCCAATCCAGTTATTGGTTTCGAGTATCAGACCAGCGAAAATTTTGATGGTTTCTCAACCATTTCTTAACTTCAAACTCCCATATCTCGCGAACGGATTGACGAACTCGAGAAATTCCTGTTGCATGAGGAAGTAGAAACTCGCCCAATTACAACGGTATGTGTATTTTTCCCCTAGACCTTTGTAGTTATTGGTTTCGAGTATCAGACTTGCCAAAATTTTGATGGTTTCTCAACCATTCCTTAACTTCAAACTCCCATATCTCGCGAACGGATTGACGAACTCGAGAAATTCCTATTGCATGTGGAAGTAGAAACTCGCCCGATTACAACGGTAGGTGTATTTTTGCCCTAGGCCATATTGGTTATTGGTTTCGAGTATCAGACTTGCGAAAATTGTGATGGTTTCTCAACCATTCCTTAACTTCAAACTCCCATATCTCGCGAACGGAATGACGAACTCGAGAAATTCCTGTTGCATCTGAAAGCAGAAACTCGCCCGAATACAATGGTGTGTGTACTATTCCCCTAGGCCATTCCAGTTATTGGTTTCGAGTATCGGACTTGCGAAAATTTTGATGGTTTCTCAATCATTCCTTAACTTCAAACTTCCATATCTCGCGAACGGATTGACGAACTCGAGAATTTCCTATTGCATCTGAAAGCAGAAACTCGCCCGATTACAACGGTATGTGTATTTTTGCCCTAGGCCATTGTAGTTATTGGTTTCGAGTATCAGACTTGCGAAAATTTTGATGGTTTCTCAACCATTCCTTAACTTCAAACCCCCATTTCTCGCGAACGGATTGACGACCTCGAGAAATTCCTGTTACATCGGAAAGTAGAAGCTCGCCCGATTACAATGGTGTGTGTACTTTTCCCCTAGGCCATTCCAGTTATTGGTTTCGAGTATCAGACCACCGAAAGTTTTGAAGGTTTCTCAACCATTCCTTAGCTTCAAACTCCCATATCTCGCGAACGGATTGACGAACTCGAGAAATTCCTGTTGCACCTGAAAGTAGAAACACGCCCGATTACAAAGATATGTGTGTTTTCCCTCTAGGCCTTTGTAGTTATTGGTTTCGAGTATCAGACTTGCGAAAATTTTGATGGTTTCTCAACCATTCCTTAACTTCAAACTCCCATATCTCGCGAACGGAATGACGAACTCGAGAAATTCCTGTTGCATCTGAAAGTAGAAATTCGCCCGATTACAATGGTGTATGTACTTCTCCCCTAGGCCATTCCAGTTATTCGTTTCTAGCATCAGAATTGCGAAAATTGTTATGGTTTCTCAACCATTCCTTAACTTCAAACTCCCATATCTCGCGAACGGATTGACGAACTCGAGAAATTCCTGTTGCACCTGAAAGTAGAAACACGCCCGATTACAATGGTGTGTGTACTTTTCCCCTAGGCCATTCCAGATATTGGTTTCGAGTATCAGACTTGCGAAAATTTTGATGGTTTCAAACCATTCCTTTACTTCACACTCCCGTATCTCGCGAGCGGATTACCGAACTCGAGAATTACCTATTGCATCGGAAAGCAGAAGCTCGCCCGATTACGATGGTGAGTGTACTATTCCCCTAGGCCAATCCAGTTATTGGTTTCGAGTATCAGACCAGCGAAAATTTTGATGGTTTCTCAACCATTTCTTAACTTCAAACTCCCATATCTCGCGAACGGATTGACGAACTCGAGAAATTCCTGTTGCATGAGGAAGTAGAAACTCGCCCAATTACAACGGTATGTGTATTTTTCCCCTAGACCTTTGTAGTTATTGGTTTCGAGTATCAGACTTGCCAAAATTTTGATGGTTTCTCAACCATTCCTTAACTTCAAACTCCCATATCTCGCGAACGGATTGACGAACTCGAGAAATTCCTATTGCATGTGGAAGTAGAAACTCGCCCGATTACAACGGTAGGTGTATTTTTGCCCTAGGCCATATTGGTTATTGGTTTCGAGTATCAGACTTGCGAAAATTGTGATGGTTTCTCAACCATTCCTTAACTTCAAACTCCCATATCTCGCGAACGGAATGACGAACTCGAGAAATTCCTGTTGCATCTGAAAGCAGAAACTCGCCCGAATACAATGGTGTGTGTACTATTCCCCTAGGCCATTCCAGTTATTGGTTTCGAGTATCGGACTTGCGAAAATTTTGATGGTTTCTCAATCATTCCTTAACTTCAAACTTCCATATCTCGCGAACGGATTGACGAACTCGAGAATTTCCTATTGCATCTGAAAGCAGAAACTCGCCCGATTACAACGGTATGTGTATTTTTGCCCTAGGCCATTGTAGTTATTGGTTTCGAGTATCAGACTTGCGAAAATTTTGATGGTTTCTCAACCATTCCTTAACTTCAAACCCCCATTTCTCGCGAACGGATTGACGACCTCGAGAAATTCCTGTTACATCGGAAAGTAGAAGCTCGCCCGATTACAATGGTGTGTGTACTTTTCCCCTAGGCCATTCCAGTTATTGGTTTCGAGTATCAGACCACCGAAAGTTTTGAAGGTTTCTCAACCATTCCTTAGCTTCAAACTCCCATATCTCGCGAACGGATTGACGAACTCGAGAAATTCCTGTTGCACCTGAAAGTAGAAACACGCCCGATTACAAAGATATGTGTGTTTTCCCTCTAGGCCTTTGTAGTTATTGGTTTCGAGTATCAGACTTGCGAAAATTTTGATGGTTTCTCAACCATTCCTTAACTTCAAACTCCCATATCTCGCGAACGGAATGACGAACTCGAGAAATTCCTGTTGCATCTGAAAGTAGAAATTCGCCCGATTACAATGGTGTATGTACTTCTCCCCTAGGCCATTCCAGTTATTCGTTTCTAGCATCAGAATTGCGAAAATTGTTATGGTTTCTCAACCATTCCTTAACTTCAAACTCCCATATCTCGCGAACGGATTGACGAACTCGAGAAATTCCTGTTGCACCTGAAAGTAGAAACACGCCCGATTACAATGGTGTGTGTACTTTTCCCCTAGGCCATTCCAGATATTGGTTTCGAGTATCAGACTTGCGAAAATTTTGATGGTTTCAAACCATTCCTTTACTTCGCACTCCCGTATCTCGCGAGCGGATTACCGAACTCGAGAATTACCTATTGCATCGGAAAGCAGAAGCTCGCCCGATTACGATGGTGAGTGTACTTTTCCCCTTAGCCATTCCAGTTATTGGTTTCGAGTATCACACCATCGAAAATTTTGATGGTTTCTCAACCATTCCTTAACTTCAAACTTCCATATCTCGCGAACGGATTGACGAACTCGAGAATTTCCTATTGCATCTGAAAGCAGAAACCCGCCCGATTACAACGGTATATGTATTTTTGCCCTAGGCCATTGTAGTTATTGGTTTCGGGTATCAGACTTGCGAAAATTATGATGGTTTCTCAACCATTCCATAACTTCAAACTCCCATATCTCGCGAACGGATTGACGAACTCGAGAAATTCCTGTTGCATCTGAAAGTAGAATCTCGCCCGATTACAATGGTGTGTGTACTATTCCCCTAGGCCATTCCAGTTATTGGTTTCGAGTATCAGACTTGCGAAAATTTTGATGGTTTCTCAACCATTCCTTAACTTCACACTCCCGTATCTCGCGATCGGATTGCCGAACTCGAGAATTTCCTATTGCATCGGAAAGCAGAAGCTCGCCCGATTACAATGGTGAGTGTACTTTTCCCCTTGGCCATTCCAGTTATTGGTTTCGAGTATCACACCAGCGAAAATTTTGATGGTTTCTCAACCATTCCTTAACTTCAAACCCCCATTTCTCGCGAACGGATTGACGAACTCGAGAAATTCCTGTTGTATCTGAAAGTAGAAGCTCGCCCGATTACAATGGTGTGTGTACTTTTCCCCTAGGCCATTCCAGTTATTCGTTTCTAGCATCAGAATTGCGAAACTTTTGATGGTTTCTCAACCATTCCTTAACTACAAACTCCCATATCTCTGGAACGGATTGACGAACTCGAGAAATTCCTGTTGCATATGAAAGTAGAAACTCGCCCGATTACAATGGTGTGTGTACTTTTCCCCTAGGCCATTCCAGTTATTCGTTTCTAGCATCAGAATTGCGAAAATTGTGATGGTTTCTCAACCATTCCTTAACTTCAAACTCCCATATCTCGCGAACGGATTGACGAACTCGAGAAATTCCTGTTGCACCTGAAAGTAGAAACACGCCCGATTACAATGGTGTGTGTACTTCTCCCCTAGGCCATTCCAGTTATTCGTTCCTAGCATCAGAATTGCGAAAATGTTGATGTTTTCTCAACCATTCCTTAACTTCAAACTCCCATATCTCGCGAACGGATTGACGAACTCGAGAAATTCCTATTGCATCTGAAAGCAGAAACTCGCCCGAATACAATGGTGTGTGTACTATTCCCCTAGGCCAATCCAGTTATTGGTTTCGTGTATCAGACCAGCGAAAATTTTGATGGTTTCTCAACCATTCCTTAACTTCAAACTCCCATATCTCGCGAACGGATTGACGAACTAGAGAAATTCCTGTTGCATGAGGAAGTAGAAACTCGCCCGATTACAACGGTATGTGTATTTTTCCCCTTGGCCTTTGTAGTTATTGGTTTCGAGTATCAGACTTGCGAAAATTTTGTTGGTTTCTCAACCATTCCTTAACTTCACACTCCCATATCTCGCGAACGGATTGACGAACTCGAGAATTTCCTATTGCATCTGAAAGCAGAAACACGCCCGATTACAAAGATATGTGTGTTTTCCCCCTAGGCCCTTGTAGTTATTGGTTTCGAGTATCAGACTTGCGAAAATTTTGATGGTCTCTCAACCATTCCTTAACTTCAAACTCCCATATCTCGCGAACGGAATGACGAACTCGAGAAATTCCTGTTGCATCTGAAGGTAGAAACTCGCCCGATTACAACGGTATGTGTTTTTTTGCCCTAGGCCATTGTAGTGATTGGTTTCGAGTATCAGACTTGCGAAAATTTTGATGGATTCTCAACCATTCCTTAACTTCAAACCCCCATTTCTCGCGAACGGATTGACGAACTCGAGAAAATCCTGTTGCATCTGAAAGAAAAAACTCGGCCGATTACAACGGTGTGTGCACTTTTCCCCTAGGCCATTCCAGTTATTGGTTTCGAGTATCAGACTTGCGAAAATTTTGATGGTATCTCAATCATTCCTTAACTTCAAACTCCCATATCTCGCGAACGGATTGACGAACTCGAGAAATTCCTGTTGCATCTGAAAGTAGAAATTTGCCCGATTACAATGGTATATGTACTTTTCCCCTAGGCCATTCCAGTTATTCGTTTCTAGCATCAGACTTGCGAAACTTTTGATGGTTTCTCAACCATTCCTTAACTTCAAACTCCCATATCTCGGGAACGGATTGACGAACTCGAGAAATTCCTGTTGCATCTGAAAGCAGAAACTCGCCCGAATACAATGTTGTGTGTACTATTCACCTAAGCCAATCCAGTTAATGGTTTCGAGTATCAGACCAGCGAATATTTTGATTGTTTCTCAACCATTCGTTAACTTCAAACTCCCATATCTCGCGAACGGATTGACGAACTCGAGAAATTCCTGTTGCATGAGGAAGTAGAAACTCGCCCGATTACAACGGTATGTGTATTTTTCCCCTAGGCCTTTGTAGTTATTGGTTTCGAGTATCAGACTTGCGAAAATTTTGATGGTTTCTCAACCATTCCTTAACTTCAAACTCCCATATCTCGCGAACGGATTGACGAACTCGAGAAATTCCTGTTGCATCTGAAAGTAGAAACTCTCCCGATTACAATGGTGTGTGTACTTCTCCCCTAGGCCTTTGTAGTTATTGGTTTCGAGTATCAGACTTGCGAAAATTTTGATGGTCTCTCAACCATTCCTTAACTTCAAACTCCCATATCTCGCGAACGGATTGACGAACTCGAGAAATTCCTGTTGCATCTGAAAGTAGAAACTCGCCCGATTACAACGGTATGTGTTTTTTTGCCCCAGGCCATTGTAGTTATTGGTTTCGAGTATCAGACTTGCGAAAATTTTGATGGTTTCTCAACCATTCCTTAACTTCAAACCCCCATTTCTCGCGAACGGATTGACGAACTCGAGAAATTCCTGTTGCATCTGAAAGTAAAAACTCGGCCGATTACAACGGTGTGTGCACTTTTCCCCTAGGCCATTCCAGTTATTGGTTTCGAGTATCAGACTTGCGAAAATTTTGATGGTTTCTCAATCATTCCTTAAATTCAAACTCCCATATCTCGCGATCGGATTGACGAACTCGAGAAATTCCTGTTGCATCCGAAAGCAGAAACTCGTCCGAATACAATGGTGCGTGTACTATTCCTCTAGGCCATTCCAGTTATTGGTTTCGAGTTCCAGACCAGCGAAAATTTTGATGGTTTCTCGACCATTCCTTAATTTCAAACTCCCATATCTCGCGAACGGATTGACGAACTCGAGAAGTTCCTGTTGCATGTGGAAGTAGAAACTCGCCCGATTACAACGGTATGCCTATTTTTGCCCTAGGCCAATGTAGTTATTGGTTTCGAGTATCAGACTTGCGAAAATTTTGATGGTTTCTCAACCATTCCTTAACTTCAAACTCCCATATCTCGCGAACGTATTGACGAACTCGAGAATTTCCTATTGCATCTGAAAGCAGAAACTCGTCCGATTACAATGGTGTATGTACTTCTCCCCTAGGCCATTCCAGTTACTCGTTTCTAGCATCAGACTTGTGAAACTTTTGATGGTTTCTCAACCATTCCTTAACTTCAAACTCCCATATCTCGGGAACGGATTGACGAACTCGAGAAATTCCTGTTGCATCTGAAAGCAGAAACTCGCCCGAATACAATGTTGTGTGTACTATTCACCTAAGCCAATCCAGTCATTGGTTTCGAGTATCAGACCAGCGAATATTTTGATTGTTTCTCAACCATTCCTTAACTTCAAACTCCCATATCTCGCGAACGGATTGACGAACTCGAGAAATTCCTGTTGCATGAGGAAGTAGAAACTCGCCCGATTACAACGGTATGTGTATTTTTCCCCTAGGCCTTTGTAGTTATTGGTTTCGAGTATCAGACTTGCGAAAATTTTGATGGTTTCTCAACCATTCCTTAACTTCAAACTCCCATATCTCGCGAACGGATTGACGAACTCGAGAAATTCCTGTTGCATCTGAAAGTAGAAACTCTCCCGATTACAATGGTGTGTGTACTTCTCCCCTAGGCCATTCCAGTTATTCGTTTCTAGCATCAGAATTGCGAAAATGTTGATGGTTCCTCAACCATTCCTTAACTTCAAACTCCCATATCTCGCGAACGGATTGACGAACTCGAGAAATTCCTGTTGCATGAGGAAGTAGAAACTCGCCCGATTACAACGGTATGTGTGTTTTCCCCCTAGGCCTTTGTAGTTATTGGTTTCGAGTATCAGACTTGCGAAAATTTTGATGGTCTCTCAACCATTCCTTAACTTCAAACTCCCATATCTCGCGAACGGATTGACGAACTCGAGAAATTCCTGTTGCATCTGAAAGTAAAAACTCGGCCGATTACAACGGTGTGTGCACTTTTCCCCTAGGCCATTCCAGTTATTGGTTTCGAGTATCAGACTTGCGAAAATTTTGATGGTTTCTCAATCATTCCTTAAATTCAAACTCCCATATCTCGCGATCGGATTGACGAACTCGAGAAATTCCTGTTGCATCCGAAAGCAGAAACTCGCCCGAATACAATGGGGTGTGTACTATTCCCCTAGGCCATTCCAGTTATTGGTTTCGAGTTCCAGACCAGCGAAAATTTTGATGGTTTCTCGACCATTCCTTAATTTCAAACTCCCATATCTCGCGAACGGATTGACGAACTCGAGAAGTTCCTGTTGCATGTGGAAGTAGAAACTCGCCCGATTACAATGGTGTGTGTACCTTTCCCCTAGGCCATTCCAGTTATTGGTTTCGAGTATCGGACTTGCGAAAATTTTGATGGTTTCTCAACCATTCCTTAACTTCAAACTCCCATATCTCGCGAACGGATTGACGAACTCGAGAGATTCCTGTTGCACCTGAAAGTAGAAACTCGCCCGATTACAATGGTGTGTGTACATTTCCCCTAGGCCATTCCAGTTATTGGTTTCGAGTATCAGACCAGCGAAAACTTTGATGGTTTCTCAACCATTCCTTAACTTCAAACTCCCATATCTCGCGAACGGAATGCCCAACTCGAGAAATTCCTATTGCATCTGAAAGCAGAAACTCGCCCGAATACAATGGTGCGTGTACTATTCCCCTAGGCCAATCCAGTTATTGGTTTCGAGTATCAGACCAGCGAAAATTTTGATGGTTTCTCAACCATTTCTTAACTTCAAACTCCCATATCTCGCGAACGGATTGACGAACTCGAGAAATTCCTGTTGCATGAGGAAGTAGAAACTCGCCCAATTACAACGGTATGTGTATTTTTCCCCTAGGCCTTTGTAGTTATTGGTTTCGAGTATCAGACTTGCCAAAATTTTGATGGTTTCTCAACCATTCCTTAACTTCAAACTCCCATATCTCGCGAACGGATTGACGAACTCGAGAAATTCCTGTTGCATGTGGAAGTAGAAACTCGCCCGATTACAACGGTAGGTGTATTTTTGCCCTAGGCCATATTGGTTATTGGTTTCGAGTATCAGACTTGCGAAAATTGTGATGGTTTCTCAACCATTCCTTAACTTCAAACTCCCATTTCTTGCGAACGGATTGACGACCTCGAGAAATTCCTGTTACATCGGAAAGTAGAAGCTCGCCCGATTACAATGGTGTGTGTACTTTTCCCCTAGGCCATTCCAGTTATTGGTTTCGAGTATCAGACCACCGAAAGTTTTGAAGGTTTCTCAACCATTCCTTAGCTTCAAACTCCCATATCTCGCGAACGGATTGACGAACTCGAGAAATTCCTGTTGCATGAGGAAGTAGAAACTCGCCCGATTACAACGGTATGTGTGTTTTCCCCCTAGACCATTGTAGTTATTGGTTTCGAGTATCAGACTTGCGAAAATTTTGATGGTTTCTCAACCATTCCTTAACTTCAAACCCCCATTTCTCGCGAACGGATTGACGAACTCGAGAAATTCCTGTTCCATCTGAAAGTAAAAACTCGGCCGATTACAACGGTGTGTGCACTTTTCCCCTAGGCCATTCCAGTTATTGGTTTCGAGCTCCAGACCAGCGAAAATTTTGATGGTTTCTCGACCATTCCTTAATTTCAAACTCCCATATCTCGCCAACGGATTGACGAACTCAAGAAATTCCTATTGCATCTGAAAGTAGAAACTCGCCCGATTACAATGGTGTGTGTACATTTCCCCTAGGCCATTCCAGTTATTGGTTTCGAGTATCAGACCAGCGAAAACTTTGATGGTTTCTCAACCATCCTTAACTTCAAACTCCCATATCTCGCGAACGGATTGACGAACTCGAGAAATTCCTGTTGCATCTGAAAGTAAAAACTCGGTCGATCACAACGGTGTGTGCACTTTTCCCCTAGGCCATTCCAGTTATTGGTTTCGAGTATCAGACTTGCGAAAATTTTGATGGTTTCCCCATCATTCCTTAACTTCAAACTCCCATATCTCGCGATCGGATTGACGAACTCGAGAAATTCCTGTTGCAACTGAAACAAGAAACACGCTCGATTACAAAGATATGTGTGTTTTCCCCCTAGGCCTTTGTAGTTATTGGTTTCGAGTATCAGACTTGCGAAAATTTTGATGCTTTCTCAACCATTCCTTAACTTCAAACTCCCATATCTCGCGAACGGATTGTCGAACTCGAGAAATTCCTGTTGCACCTGAAAGTAGAAACACGCCCGATTACAAAGATATGTGTGTTTCCCCTCTTTGCCTTTGTAGTTATTGGTTTCGAGTATCAGGCTTGCGAAAATTGTGATGGTTTCTCAACCATTCCTTAACTTCAAATTCCCATATCTCGCGAACGGATTGACGAACTCGAGAAATTCCTATTGCATCCGAAAGCAGAAACTCGCCCGAATACAATGGGGTGTGTACTATTCCCCTAGGCCATTCCAGTTATTGGTTTCGAGTTCCAGACCAGCGAAAATTTTGGTGGTTTCTCTACCATTCCTTAATTTCAAACTCCCATATCTAGCGAACGGATTGTCGAACTCGAGAAATTCCTATTGCATCCGAAAGCAGAAACTCGCCCGAATACAATGGGGTGTGTACTATTCCCCTAGGCCATTCCAGTTATTGGTTTCGAGTTCCAGACCAGCGAAAATTTTGGTGGTTTCTCGACCATTCCTTAATTTCAAACTCCCATATCTAGCGAACGGATTGACGAACTCGAGAATTTCCTATTGCATCTGATAGCAGAAACTCGCCCGATTACAACGGTGTGTGTACTTTTCCCCTAGGCCATTCCAGTTATTGGTTTCGAGTATCAGAACACCGAAAGTTTTGATGGTTTCTCAACCATTCCTTACCTTCAAACTCCCATATCTCGCGAACGGATTGACGAACTCGAGAAATTCCTATTGCATCCGAAAGCAGAAACTCGCCCGAATACAATGGGGTGTTTTTTTCCCCTAGGCCATTGTAGTGATTGGTTTCGAGTTACAGACTTTCGAAAATTTTGATGGATTCTCAACCATTCCTTAACTTCAAACCCCCATTTCTCGCGAACGGATTGACGAACTCGAGAAAATCCTGTTGCATCTGAAAGTAAAAACTCGGCCGATTACAACGGTGTGTGCACTTTTCCCCTAGGCCATTCCAGTTATTGGTTTCGAGTATCAGACTTGCGAAAATTTTGATGGTTTCTCAATCATTCCTTAACTTCAAACTCCCATATCTCGCGAACGGATTGACGAACTCGAGAAATTCCTGTTGCATCTGAAAGTAGAAATTCGCCCGATTACAATGGTATATGTACTTTTCCCCTAGGCCATTCCAGTTAATCGTTTCTAGCATCAGAATTGCGAAAATTTTGATGGTTTCTCAACCATTCCTTAACTTCAAACTCCCATATCTCGCGAACGGATTGACGAACTCGAGAAATTCCTGTTGCATCTGAAAGTAGAAATTCGCCCGATTACAATGGTATATGTACTGTTCCCCTAGGCCATTCCAGTTATTCGTTTCTAGCATCAGAATTGCGTAAATTTTGATGGTTTCTCAACCATTCCTTAACTTCAAACTCCCATATCTCGCGAACGGATTGACGAACTGGAGAAATTCCTATTGCATCCGAAAGCAGAAACTCGCCCGAATACAATGGGGTGTGTACTATTCCCCTAGGCCATTCCAGTTATTGGTTTCGAGTATCAGACTTGCGAAAATTTTGACGGTTTCTCAACCATTCCTTAACTTCAAACCCCCATTTCTCGCGAACGGATTGACGACCTCGAGAAATTCCTGTTATATCGGAAAGTAGAAGCTCGCCCGAATACAATGGTGTGTGTACTTTTCCCCTAGGCCATTCCAGTTATTGGTTTCGAGTATCAGACCACCGAAAGTTTTGAAGGTTTCTCAACCATTCCTTACCTTCAAACTCACATATCTCGCGAACGGATTGACGAACTCGAGAAATTCCTGTTGCATGAGGAAGTAGAAACTCGCCCGATTACAACGGTATGTGTGTTTTCCCCCTAGGCCTTTTTAGTTATTGGTTTCGGGTATCAGAATTGCGAAAATTTTGATGGTTTCTCAACCATTCCTTAACTTCAAACTCCCATATCTCGCGAACGGATTGACGAACTCGAGAAATTCCTATTGCATCCGAAAGCAGAAACTCGCCCGAATACAATGGGCTGTGTACTATTCCCCTAGGCCATTCCAGTTATTGATTTCGAGCTCCAGACCAGCGAAAATTTTGATGGTTTCTCGACCATTCCTTAACTTCAAACACCCATATCTCGCCAACGGATTGACGAACTCGAGAAATTCCTATTGCATCTGAAAGTAAAAACTCGGTCGATCACAACGGTGTGTGCACTTTTCCCCTAGGCCATTCCAGTTATTGGTTTCGAGTATCAGACTTGCGAAAATTTTGATGGTTTCTCAATCATTCCTTAACTTCAAACTCCCATATCTCGCAATCGGATTGACGAACTCGAGAAATTCCTGTTGCATCCGAAAGCAGAAACTCGCCCGAATACAATGGGGTGTGTACTATTCCCCTAGGCCATTCCAGTTATTGGTTTCGAGTTCCAGACCAGCGAAAATTTTGATGGTTTCTCGACCATTCCTTAATTTCAAACTCCCATATCTCGCGAACGGATTGACGAACTCGAGAAATTCCTGTTGCATGTGGAAGTAGAAACTCGCCCGATTACAATGGTGTGTGTACCTTTCCCCTAGGCCATTCCAGTTATTGGTTTCGAGTATCGGACTTGCGAAAATTTTGATGGTTTCTCAATCATTCCTTAACTTCAAACTTCCATATCTCGCGAACGGATTGACGAACTCGAGAATTTCCTATTGCATCTGAAAGCAGAAACTCGCCCGATTACAACGGCAAGTGTATTTTTGCCCTAGGCCATTGTAGTTATTGGTTTCGAGTATCAGACTTGCGAAAATTTTGATGGTTTCTCAACCATTCCTTAATTTCAAACTCCCATATCTCGCGAACGTATTGACGAACTCGAGAATTTCCTATTGCATCTGAAAGCAGAAACTCGTCCGATTACAACGGTATGTGTATTTTTGCCCTAGGCCATATTGGTTATTGGTTTCGAGTATCAGACTTGCGAAAATTGTGATGGTTTCTCAACCATTCCTTAACTTCAAACTCCCATATCTCGCGAACGGAATGACGAACTCGAGAAATTCCTATTGCATCTGAAAGCTGAAACTCGCCCGAATACAATGGTGTGTGTACTATTCCCCTAGGCCAATCCAGTTATTGGTTTCGAGTATCAGACCAGCGAAAATTTTGATGGTTTCTCAACCATTTCTTAACTTCAAACTCCCATATCTCGCGAACGGATTGACGAACTCGAGAAATTCCTGTTGCATGTGGAAGCAGAAACTCGCCCGATTACAATGGTGTGTGCACTTTTCCCCTAGGCCATTACAGTTATTGGTTTCGAGTATCAGACCACCGAAAGTTTTGATGGTTTCTCAACCATTCCTTACCTTCAAACTCCCATATCTCGCGAACGGATTGACGAACTCGAGAAATTCCTATTGCATCCGAAAGCAGAAACTCGCCCGAATACAATGGGGTGTGTACTATTACCCTAGGCCATTCCAGTTATTGGTTTCGAGTTCCAGACCAGCGAAAATTTTGATGGTTTCTCGACCATTTCTTAACTTCAAACTCCCATATCTCGCGAACGGATTGACGAACTCGAGAAATTCCTGTTGCATGAGGAAGTAGAAACTCGCCCAATTACAACGGTATGTGTATTTTTCCCCTAGGCCTTTGTAGTTATTGGTTTCGAGTATCAGACTTGCCAAAATTTTGATGGTTTCTCAACCATTCCTTAACTTCAAACTCCCATATCTCGCGAACGGATTGACGAACTCGAGAAATTCCTGTTGCATGTGGAAGTAGAAACTCGCCCGATTACAAAGGTGTGTGTACCTTTCCCCTAGGCCATTCCAGTTATAGGTTTCGAGTATCGGACTTGCGAAAATTTTGATGGTTTCTCAATCATTCCTTAACTTCAAACTTCCATATCTCGCGAACGGATTGACGAACTCTAGAATTTCCTATTGCATCTGAAAGCAGAAACTCGCCCGATTACAACGGTATGTGTATTTTTGCCCTAGGCCATTGTAGTTATTGGTTTCGAGTATCAGACTTGCGAAAATTTTGATGGTTTCTCAACCATTCCTTAACATCAAACCCCCATTTCTCGCGAACGGATTGACGACCTCGAGAAATTCCTGTTATATCGGAAAGTAGAAGCTCGCCCGATTACAATGGTGTGTGTACTTTTCCCCTAGGCCATTCCAGTTATTGGTTTCGAGTATCAGACCACCGAAAGTTTTGAAGGTTTCCCAACCATTCCTTACCTTCAAACTCCCATATCTCGCGAACGGATTGACGAACTCGAGAAATTCCTGTTGCATCTGAAAGTAGAAACTCGCCCGATTACAACGGTATGTGTATTTTTTCCCTAGGCCATTCTGGTTAAGCGTTTGGAGCAGCAGAATTGCGAAAAATTTTTTGCCTTCTCAACCATTTCTTGGCTTCAAAATCCCATATCTCGCGAACGGATTGACCTAACCCAAAAATTCCTGTTGCGCCTGAAAGTAGAAACTCGCCCGGTTACAACGGTATGTGTATTTTTTCCCTAGGCCATTCTGGTTAAGCGTTTGGAGCAGCAGAAGTGCGAAAAATTTGTTGTCTTCTCAACCATTTCTTAGCTTCAAACTCCCATATCTCGCGAACGGATTGACGTAACCCAAAAATTCCTGCTGCATCTGAAAGTAGAAACTCGCCCGATTACAACGGTATGTGTATTTTTTCCCTAGGCCATTCTGGTTAAGCGTTTGGAACAGCAGAATTGCGAAAAATTTTTTGCATTCTCAATCATTTCTTGGCTTCAAACTCCCATATCTCGCGAACGGATTGACCTAACCCAAAAATTCCAGTTGCATATGAAAGTAGAGACTCGCCCGATTACAAAGGTATGTGTATTTTTTCCCTAGGCCATTCTGGTTAAGCGTTTGAAGCAGCAGAATTGCGAAAAATTTTTTGCCTTCTCAACCATTTCTTGGCTTCAAACTCCCATATCTCGCTAACGGATTGACCTAACCCAAACATTCCTATTGCATCTGAAAGTAGAAACTCGCCCGATTACAACGGTATGTGTATTTTTTCCCTAGGCCATTCTGGTTAAGCGTTTGGAGCAGCAGAATTGCGAAAAATTTGTTGTCTTCTCAACCATTTCTTGGCTTCAAACTCCCATATCTCGCGAACGGATTGACCTAACCCAAAAATTCCTGTTGCGTCTGAAAGTAGAAACTCGCCCGATTACAACGGTATGTGTATTTTTTCCCTAGGCCATTCTGGTTAAGCGTTTGGAGCAGCAGAATTGTGAAAAATTTTTTGCCTTCTCTACCATTTCTTGGCTTCAAACTCCCATATCTCGCGAACAGATTGACCTAACCCAAAAATTCATATTGCATCTGAAAGTAGAAACTCGCCCGATTACAACGGTATGTGTATTTTTTCCCTAGGCCATTCTGGTTAAGCGTTTGGAGCAGCAGAATTGCGAAAAATTTTTTGCCTTCTCAACCATTTCTTGGCTTCAAACTCCCATATCTCGCGAACGGATTGACCTAACCCAAAAATTCCTGTTGCGTCTGAAAGTAGAAACTCGCCCGGTTACAAAGGTATGTGTATTTTTTCCCTAGGCCATTCTGGTTAAGCGTTTGGAGCAGCAGAAGTGCGAAAAATTTGTTGTCTTCTCAACCATTTCTTAGCTTCAAACTCCCACACCTCGCGAACGGATTGACGTAACCCAAAAATTCCTGTTGCATCTGAAAGTAGAAACTCGCCAGATTACAACGGTATGTGTATTTTTTCCCTAGGCCATTCTGGTTAAGCGTTTGGAGCAGCAGAATTGCGAAAAATTTTTTGCCTTCTCAACCATTTCTTGTCTTCAAACTCCCACATCTCGCGAACGGATTGAACTAACCCAAAAATTCCTATTGCATCTGAAAGTAGAATCTCGCCCGATTACAACGGTATGTGTATTTTTTCACTAGGCCATTCTGGTTAAGCGTTTGAAGCAGCAGAATTGCGAAAAATTTTTTGCCTTCTCAACCATTTCTTGGCTTCAAACTCCCATATCTCGCGAACGGATTGACCTAACCCAAAAATTCCTATTGCACCTGAAAGTAGAAACTCGCCCGATTACAACGGTATGTGTATTTTTTCCCTAGGCCATTCTGGTTAAGGGTTTGGAGCAGCAGAATTGTGAAAAATTTTTTGTCTTCTCTACCATTTCTTGGCTTCAAACTCCCATATCTCTCGAACGGATTGACCTAACCCAAAAATTCCTATTGCATCTGAAAGTAGAAACTCGCCCGATTACAACGGTATGTGTATTTTTTCCCTAGGCCATTCTGGTTAAGCGTTTGGAGCAGCAGAATTGCGAAAAATTTGTTGTCTTCTCAACCATTTCTTAGCTTCAAACTCCCATACCTCGCGAACGGATTGACGTAACCCAAAAATTCCTGTTGCATCTGAAAGTAGAAACTCGCCAGATTACAACGGTATGTGTATTTTTTCCCTAGGCCATTCTGGTTAAGCGTTTGAAGCAGCAGAATTGCGAAAAATTTTTTGCCTTCTCAACCATTTCTTGGCTTCAAACTCCCATATCTCGCGAACGGATTGACCTAACCCAAAAATTCCTATTGCACCTGAAAGTAGAAACTCGCCCGATTACAACGGTATGTGTATTTTTTCCCTAGGCCATTCTGGTTAAGCGTTTGGAGCAGCAGAATTGCGAAAAATTTGTTGTCTTCTCAACCATTTCTTAGCTTCAAACTCCCATACCTCGCGAACGGATTGACGTAACCCAAAAATTCCTGTGGCATCTGAAAGTAGAAACTCGCCAGATTACAACGGTATGTGTATTTTTTCCCTAGGCCATTCTGGTTAAGCGTTTGAAGCAGCAGAATTGCGAAAAATTTTTTGCCTTCTCAACCATTTCTTGGCTTCAAACTCCCATATCTCGCGAACGGATTGACCTAACCCAAAAATTCCTATTGCACCTGAAAGTAGAAACTCGCCCGATTACAACGGTATGTGTATTTTTTCCCTAGGCCATTCTGGTTAAGCGTTTGGAGCAGCAGAATTGTGAAAAATTTTTTGCCTTCTCTACCATTTCTTGGCTTCAAACTCCCATATCTCTCGAACGGATTGACCTAAACCAAAAATTCCTATGGCATCTGAAAGTAGAAACTCGCCCGATTACAACGGTATGCGTATTTTTTCCCTAGGCCATTCTGGTTAAGCGTTTGGAGCAGCAGAATTGCGAAAAATTTGTTGTCTTCTCAACCATTTCTTAGCTTCAAACTCCCATACCTCGCGAACGGATTGACGTAACCCAAAAATTCCTGTTGCATCTGAAAGTAGAAACTCGCCAGATTACAACGGTATGTGTATTTTTTCCCTAGGCCATTCTGGTTAAGCGTTTGGAGCAGCAGAATTGCGAAAAATTTTTTGCCTTCTCAACCATTTCTTGTCTTCAAACTCCCATATCTCGCGAACGGATTGACCTAACCCAAAAATTCCTATTGCATCTGAAAGTAGAAACTCGCCCGATTACAACGGTATGTGTATTTTTTCCCTAGGCCATTCTGGTTAAGCGTTTGAAGCAGCAGAATTGCGAAAAATTTTTTGCCTTCTCAACCATTTCTTGGCTTCAAACTCCCATATCTCGCGAACGGATTGACATAACCCAAAAATTCCTATTGCACCTGAAAGTAGAAACTCGCCCGATTACAACGGTATGTGTATTTTTTCCCTAAGCCATTCTGGTTAAGCGTTTGGAGCAGCAGAATTGTGAAAAATTTTTTGCCTTCTCAACCATTTCTTGGCTTCAAACTCCCATATCTCGCGAACGGATTGAACTAACCCAAAAATTCCTATTGCACCTGAAAGTAGAAACTCGCCCGATTACAACGGTATGTGTATTTTTTCCCTAGGCCATTCTGGTTAAGCGTTTGGAGCAGCAGAATTGTGAAAAATGTTTTGCCTTCTCTACCATTTCTTGGCTTCAAACTCCCATATCTCGCGAACGGATTGACCTAACCCAAAAATTCCTGTTGCGTCTGAAAGTAGAAACTCGCCCGGTTACAAAGGTATGTGTATTTTTTCCCTAGGCCATTCTGGTTAAGCGTTTGGAGCAGCAGAAGTGCGAAAAATTTGTTGTCTTCTCAACCATTTCTTAGTTTCAAACTCCCATACCTCGCGAACGGATTGACGTAACCCAAAAATTCCTGTTGCGTCTGAAAGTAGAAACTCGCCCGGTTACAAAGGTATGTGTATTTTTTCCCTAGGCCATTCTGGTTAAGCGTTTGGAGCAGCAGAAGTGCGAAAAATTTGTTGTCTTCTCAACCATTTCTTAGCTTCAAACTCCCACACCTCGCGAACGGATTGACGTAACCCAAAAATTCCTGTTGCATCTGAAAGTAGAAACTCGCCAGATTACAACGGTATGTGTATTTTTTCCCTAGGCCATTCTGGTTAAGCGTTTGGAGCAGCAGAATTGCGAAAAATTTTTTGCCTTCTCAACCATTTCTTGTCTTCAAACTCCCACATCTCGCGAACGGATTGAACTAACCCAAAAATTCCTATTGCATCTGAAAGTAGAATCTCGCCCGATTACAACGGTATGTGTATTTTTTCACTAGGCCATTCTGGTTAAGCGTTTGAAGCAGCAGAATTGCGAAAAATTTTTTGCCTTCTCAACCATTTCTTGGCTTCAAACTCCCATATCTCGCGAACGGATTGACCTAACCCAAAAATTCCTATTGCACCTGAAAGTAGAAACTCGCCCGATTACAACGGTATGTGTATTTTTTCCCTAGGCCATTCTGGTTAAGGGTTTGGAGCAGCAGAATTGTGAAAAATTTTTTGCCTTCTCTACCATTTCTTGGCTTCAAACTCCCATATCTCTCGAACGGATTGACCTAACCCAAAAATTCCTATTGCATCTGAAAGTAGAAACTCGCCCGATTACAACGGTATGTGTATTTTTTCCCTAGGCCATTCTGGTTAAGCGTTTGGAGCAGCAGAATTGCGAAAAATTTGTTGTCTTCTCAACCATTTCTTAGCTTCAAACTCCCATACCTCGCGAACGGATTGACGTAACCCAAAAATTCCTGTTGCATCTGAAAGTAGAAACTCGCCAGATTACAACGGTATGTGTATTTTTTCCCTAGGCCATTCTGGTTAAGCGTTTGAAGCAGCAGAATTGCGAAAAATTTTTTGCCTTCTCAACCATTTCTTGGCTTCAAACTCCCATATCTCGCGAACGGATTGACCTAACCCAAAAATTCCTATTGCACCTGAAAGTAGAAACTCGCCCGATTACAACGGTATGTGTATTTTTTCCCTAGGCCATTCTGGTTAAGCGTTTGGAGCAGCAGAATTGTGAAAAATTTTTTGCCTTCTCTACCATTTCTTGGCTTCAAACTCCCATATCTCTCGAACGGATTGACCTAAACCAAAAATTCCTATGGCATCTGAAAGTAGAAACTCGCCCGATTACAACGGTATGCGTATTTTTTCCCTAGGCCATTCTGGTTAAGCGTTTGGAGCAGCAGAATTGCGAAAAATTTGTTGTCTTCTCAACCATTTCTTAGCTTCAAACTCCCATACCTCGCGAACGGATTGACGTAACCCAAAAATTCCTGTTGCATCTGAAAGTAGAAACTCGCCAGATTACAACGGTATGTGTATTTTTTCCCTAGGCCATTCTGGTTAAGCGTTTGGAGCAGCAGAATTGCGAAAAATTTTTTGCCTTCTCAACCATTTCTTGTCTTCAAACTCCCATATCTCGCGAACGGATTGACCTAACCCAAAAATTCCTATTGCATCTGAAAGTAGAAACTCGCCCGATTACAACGGTATGTGTATTTTTTCCCTAGGCCATTCTGGTTAAGCGTTTGAAGCAGCAGAATTGCGAAAAATTTTTTGCCTTCTCAACCATTTCTTGGCTTCAAACTCCCATATCTCGCGAACGGATTGACATAACCCAAAAATTCCTATTGCACCTGAAAGTAGAAACTCGCCCGATTACAACGGTATGTGTATTTTTTCCCTAAGCCATTCTGGTTAAGCGTTTGGAGCAGCAGAATTGTGAAAAATTTTTTGCCTTCTCAACCATTTCTTGGCTTCAAACTCCCATATCTCGCGAACGGATTGAACTAACCCAAAAATTCCTATTGCACCTGAAAGTAGAAACTCGCCCGATTACAACGGTATGTGTATTTTTTCCCTAGGCCATTCTGGTTAAGCGTTTGGAGCAGCAGAATTGTGAAAAATTTTTTGCCTTCTCTACCATTTCTTGGCTTCAAACTCCCATATCTCGCGAACGGATTGACCTAACCCAAAAATTCCTGTTGCGTCTGAAAGTAGAAACTCGCCCGGTTACAAAGGTATGTGTATTTTTTCCCTAGGCCATTCTGGTTAAGCGTTTGGAGCAGCAGAAGTGCGAAAAATTTGTTGTCTTCTCAACCATTTCTTAGTTTCAAACTCCCATACCTCGCGAACGGATTGACGTAACCCAAAAATTCCTGTTGCATCTGAAAGTAGAAACTCGCCCGATTACAACGGTATGTGTATTTTTTCCCTAGGCCATTCTGGTTAAGCGTTTGGAGCAGCAGAATTGCGAAAAATTTTTTGTCTTCTCAACCATTTCTTAGCTTCAAACTCCCATACCTCGCGAACGGATTGACGTAACCCAAAAATTCCTGTTGCATCTGAAAGTAGAAACTCGCCAGATTACAACGGTATGTGTATTTTTTCCCTAGGCCATTCTGGTTAAGCGTTTGGAGCAGCAGAATTGCGAAAAATTTTTTGCCTTCTCAACCATTTCTTGTCTTCAAACTCCCATATCTCGCGAACGGATTGACCTAACCCAAAAATTCCTATTGCATCTGAAAGTAGAAACTCGCCCGATTACAACGGTATGTGTATTTTTTCCCTAGGCCATTCTGGTTAAGCGTTTGGAGCAGCATAATTGCGAAAAATTTTTTGCCTTCTCAACCATTTCTTGTCTTCAAACTCCCATATCTCGCCAACGGATTGAACTAACCCAAAAATTCCTATTGCATCTGAAAGTAGAAGCTCGCCCGATTACAACGGTATGTGTATTTTTTCCCTAGGCCATTCTGGTTAAGCGTTTGGAGCAGCAGAATTGCGAAAAATTTTTTGCCTTCTCAACCATTTCTTGTCTTCAAACTCCCATATCTCGCGAACGGATTGACCTAACCCAAAAATTCCTATTGCATCTGAAAGTAGAAACTCGCCCGATTACAACGGTATGTGTATTTTTTCCCTAGGCCATTCTGGTTAAGCATTTGGAGCAGCAGAATTGCGAAAAATTTTTTGCCTTCTCAACCATTTCTTGTCTTCAAACTCCCATATCTCGCGAACGGATTGACCTAACCCAAAAATTCCTATTGCATCTGAAAGTAGAAACTCGCCCGATTACAACGGTATGTGTATTTTTTCCCTAGGCCATTCTGGTTAAGCGTTTGAAGCAGCAGAATTGCGAAAAATTTTTTGCCTTCTCAACCATTTCTTGGCTTCAAACTCCCATATCTCGCGAACGGATTAACCAAACCCAAAAATTCCTATTGCACCTGAAAGTAGAAACTCGCCCGATTACAACGGTATGTGTATTTTTTCCCTAGGCCATTCTGGTTAAGCGTTTGGAGCAGCAGAATTGTGAAAAATTTTTTGCCTTCTCTACCATTTCTTGGCTTCAAACTCCCATATCTCTCGAACGGATTGACCTAAACCAAAAATTCCTATTGCATCTGAAAGTAGAAACTCGCCCGATTACAACGGTATGTGTATTTTTTCCCTAGGCCATTCTGGTTAAGCGTTTGAAGCAGCAGAATTGCGAAAAATTTTTTGCCTTCTCAACCATTTCTTGGCTTCAAACTCCCATATCTCGCGAACGGATTTACCAAACCCAAAAATTCCTATTGCACCTGAAAGTAGAAACTCGCCCGATTACAACGGTATGTGTATTTTTTCCCTAGGCCATTCTGGTTAAGCGTTTGGAGCAGCAGAATTGTGAAAAATTTTTTGCCTTCTCTACCATTTCTTGGCTTCAAACTCCCATATCTCTCGAACTGATTGACCTAAACCAAAAATTCCTATGGCATCTGAAAGTAGAAACTCGCCCGATTACAACGGTATGCGTATTTTTTCCCTAGGCCATTCTGGTTAAGCGTTTGGAGCAGCAGAATTGCGAAAAATTTGTTGTCTTCTCAACCATTTCTTAGCTTCAAACTCCCATACCTCGCGAACGGATTGACGTAACCCAAAAATTCCTGTTGCATCTGAAAGTAGAAACTCGCCAGATTACAACGGTATGTGTATTTTTTCCCTAGGCCATTCTGGTTAAGCGTTTGGAGCAGCAGAATTGCGAAAAATTTTTTGCCTTCTCAACCATTTCTTGTCTTCAAACTCCCATATCTCGCGAACGGATTGACCTAACCCAAAAATTCCTATTGCATCTGAAAGTAGAAACTCGCCCGATTACAACGGTATGTGTATTTTTTCCCTAGGCCATTCTGGTTAAGCGTTTGAAGCAGCAGAATTGCGAAAAATTTTTTGCCTTCTCAACCATTTCTTGGCTTCAAACTCCCATATCTCGCGAACGGATTGACCTAACCCAAAAATTCCTATTGCACCTGAAAGTAGAAACTCGCCCGATTACAACGGTATGTGTATTTTTTCCCTAAGCCATTCTGGTTAAGCGTTTGGAGCAGCAGAATTGTGAAAAATTTTTTGCCTTCTCAACCATTTCTTGGCTTCAAACTCCCATATCTCGCGAACGGATTGAACTAACCCAAAAATTCCTATTGCACCTGAAAGTAGAAACTCGCCCGATTACAACGGTATGTGTATTTTTTCCCTAGGCCATTCTGGTTAAGCGTTTGGAGCAGCAGAATTGTGAAAAATTTTTTGCCTTCTCTACCATTTCTTGGCTTCAAACTCCCATATCTCGCGAACGGATTGACCTAACCCAAAAATTCCTGTTGCGTCTGAAAGTAGAAACTCGCCCGGTTACAAAGGTATGTGTATTTTTTCCCTAGGCCATTCTGGTTAAGCGTTTGGAGCAGCAGAAGTGCGAAAAATTTGTTGTCTTCTCAACCATTTCTTAGTTTCAAACTCCCATACCTCGCGAACGGATTGACGTAACCCAAAAATTCCTGTTGCATCTGAAAGTAGAAACTCGCCCGATTACAACGGTATGTGTATTTTTTCCCTAGGCCATTCTGGTTAAGCGTTTGGAGCAGCAGAATTGCGAAAAATTTTTTGTCTTCTCAACCATTTCTTAGCTTCAAACTCCCATACCTCGCGAACGGATTGACGTAACCCAAAAATTCCTGTTGCATCTGAAAGTAGAAACTCGCCAGATTACAACGGTATGTGTATTTTTTCCCTAGGCCATTCTGGTTAAGCGTTTGGAGCAGCAGAATTGCGAAAAATTTTTTGCCTTCTCAACCATTTCTTGTCTTCAAACTCCCATATCTCGCGAACGGATTGACCTAACCCAAAAATTCCTATTGCATCTGAAAGTAGAAACTCGCCCGATTACAACGGTATGTGTATTTTTTCCCTAGGCCATTCTGGTTAAGCGTTTGGAGCAGCATAATTGCGAAAAATTTTTTGCCTTCTCAACCATTTCTTGTCTTCAAACTCCCATATCTCGCCAACGGATTGAACTAACCCAAAAATTCCTATTGCATCTGAAAGTAGAAACTCGCCCGATTACAACGGTATGTGTATTTTTTCCCTAGGCCATTCTGGTTAAGCGTTTGGAGCAGCAGAATTGCGAAAAATTTTTTGCCTTCTCAACCATTTCTTGTCTTCAAACTCCCATATCTCGCGAACGGATTGACCTAACCCAAAAATTCCTATTGCATCTGAAAGTAGAAACTCGCCCGATTACAACGGTATGTGTATTTTTTCCCTAGGCCATTCTGGTTAAGCATTTGGAGCAGCAGAATTGCGAAAAATTTTTTGCCTTCTCAACCATTTCTTGTCTTCAAACTCCCATATCTCGCGAACGGATTGACCTAACCCAAAAATTCCTATTGCATCTGAAAGTAGAAACTCGCCCGATTACAACGGTATGTGTATTTTTTCCCTAGGCCATTCTGGTTAAGCGTTTGAAGCAGCAGAATTGCGAAAAATTTTTTGCCTTCTCAACCATTTCTTGGCTTCAAACTCCCATATCTCGCGAACGGATTAACCAAACCCAAAAATTCCTATTGCACCTGAAAGTAGAAACTCGCCCGATTACAACGGTATGTGTATTTTTTCCCTAGGCCATTCTGGTTAAGCGTTTGGAGCAGCAGAATTGTGAAAAATTTTTTGCCTTCTCTACCATTTCTTGGCTTCAAACTCCCATATCTCTCGAACGGATTGACCTAAACCAAAAATTCCTATTGCATCTGAAAGTAGAAACTCGCCCGATTACAACGGTATGTGTATTTTTTCCCTAGGCCATTCTGGTTAAGCGTTTGAAGCAGCAGAATTGCGAAAAATTTTTTGCCTTCTCAACCATTTCTTGGCTTCAAACTCCCATATCTCGCGAACGGATTTACCAAACCCAAAAATTCCTATTGCACCTGAAAGTAGAAACTCGCCCGATTACAACGGTATGTGTATTTTTTCCCTAGGCCATTCTGGTTAAGCGTTTGGAGCAGCAGAATTGCGAAAAATTTTTTGCCTTCTCAACCATTTCTTGTCTTCAAACTCCCATATCTCGCGAACGGATTGACCTAACCCAAAAATTCCTATTGCACCTGAAAGTAGAAACTCGCCCGATTACAACGGTATGTGTATTTTTTCCCTAGGCCATTCTGGTTAAGCGTTTGGAGCAGCAGAATTGTGAAAAATTTTTTGCCTTCTCTACCATTTCTTGGCTTCAAACTCCCATATCTCTCGAACGGATTGACCTAAACCAAAAATTCCTATTGCATCTGAAAGTAGAAACTCGCCCGATTACAACGGTATGTGTATTTTTTCCCTAGGCCATTCTGGTTAAGCGTTTGGAGCAGCAGAAGTGCGAAAAATTTGTTGTCTTCTCAACCATTTCTTAGCTTCAAACTCCCATACCTCGCGAACGGATTGACGTAACCCAAAAATTCCTGTTGCATCTGAAAGTAGAAACTCGCCAGATTACAACGGTATGTGTATTTTTTCCCTAGGCCATTCTGGTTAAGCGTTTGGAGCAGCAGAATTGCGAAAAATTTTTTGCCTTCTCAACCATTTCTTGTCTTCAAACTCCCATATCTCGCGAACGGATTGACCTAACCCAAAAATTCCTATTGCATCTGAAAGTAGAAACTCGCCCGATTACAACGGTATGTGTATTTTTTCCCTAGGCCATTCTGGTTAAGCGTTTGAAGCAGCAGAATTGCGAAAAATTTTTTGCCTTCTCAACCATTTCTTGGCTTCAAACTCCCATATCTCGCGAACGGATTGACATAACCCAAAAATTCCTATTGCACCTGAAAGTAGAAACTCGCCCGATTACAACGGTATGTGTATTTTTTCCCTAAGCCATTCTGGTTAAGCGTTTGGAACAGCAGAATTGTGAAAAATTTTTTGCCTTCTCTACCATTTCTTGGCTTCAAACTCCCATACCTCGCGAACGGATTGACGTAACCCAAAAATTCCTGTTGCATCTGAAAGTAGAAACTCGCCAGATTACAACGGTATGTGTATTTTTTCCCTAGGCCATTCTGGTTAAGCGTTTGGAGCAGCAGAATTGTGAAAAATTTTTTGCCTTCTCTACCATTTCTTGGCTTCAAACTCCCATATCTCTCGAACGGATTGACCTAAACCAAAAATTCCTATTGCATCTGAAAGTAGAAACTCGCCCGATTACAACGGTATGTGTATTTTTTCCCTAGGCCATTCTGGTTAAGCGTTTGGAGCAGCAGAAGTGCGAAAAATTTGTTGTCTTCTCAACCATTTCTTAGCTTCAAACTCCCATACCTCGCGAACGGATTGACGTAACCCAAAAATTCCTGTTGCATCTGAAAGTAGAAACTCGCCAGATTACAACGGTATGTGTATTTTTTCCCTAGGCCATTCTGGTTAAGCGTTTGGAGCAGCAGAATTGCGAAAAATTTTTTGCCTTCTCAACCATTTCTTGTCTTCAAACTCCCATATCTCGCGAACGGATTGACCTAACCCAAAAATTCCTATTGCATCTGAAAGTAGAAACTCGCCCGATTACAACGGTATGTGTATTTTTTCCCTAGGCCATTCTGGTTAAGCGTTTGAAGCAGCAGAATTGCGAAAAATTTTTTGCCTTCTCAACCATTTCTTGGCTTCAAACTCCCATATCTCGCGAACGGATTGACATAACCCAAAAATTCCTATTGCACCTGAAAGTAGAAACTCGCCCGATTACAACGGTATGTGTATTTTTTCCCTAAGCCATTCTGGTTAAGCGTTTGGAACAGCAGAATTGTGAAAAATTTTTTGCCTTCTCTACCATTTCTTGGCTTCAAACTCCCATACCTCGCGAACGGATTGACGTAACCCAAAAATTCCTGTTGCATCTGAAAGTAGAAACTCGCCAGATTACAACGGTATGTGTATTTTTTCCCTAGGCCATTCTGGTTAAGCGTTTGGAGCAGCAGAATTGCGAAAAATTTTTTGCCTTCTCAACCATTTCTTGTCTTCAAACTCCCATATCTCGCGAACGGATTGACCTAACCCAAAAATTCCTATTGCACCTGAAAGTAGAAACTCGCCCGATTACAACGGTATGTGTATTTTTTCCCTAGGCCATTCTGGTTAAGCGTTTGGAGCAGCAGAATTGTGAAAAATTTTTTGCCTTCTCTACCATTTCTTGGCTTCAATCTCCCATATCTCTCGAACGGATTGACCCAAACCAAAAATTCCTATTGCATCTGAAAGTAGAAACTCGCCCGATTACAACGGTATGTGTATTTTTTCCCTAGGCCATTCTGGTTAAGCGTTTGGAGCAGCAGAAGTGCGAAAAATTTGTTGTCTTCTCAACCATTTCTTAGCTTCAAACTCCCATACCTCGCGAACGGATTGACGTAACCCAAAAATTCCTGTTGCATCTGAAAGTAGAAACTCGCCAGATTACAACGGTATGTGTATTTTTTCCCTAGGCCATTCTGGTTAAGCGTTTGGAGCAGCAGAATTGCGAAAAATTTTTTGCCTTCTCAACCATTTCTTGTCTTCAAACTCCCATATCTCGCGAACGGATTGACCTAACCCAAAAATTCCTATTGCATCTGAAAGTAGAAACTCGCCCGATTACAACGGTATGTGTATTTTTTCCCTAGGCCATTCTGGTTAAGCGTTTGGAGCAGCAAAATTGCGAAAAATTTTTTGCCTTCTCAACCATTTCTTGTCTTCAAACTCCCATATCTCGCGAACGGATTGACCTAACCCAAAAATTCCTATTGCATCTGAAAGTAGAAACTCGCCCGATTACAACGGTATGTGTATTTTTTCCCTAGGCCATTCTGGTTAAGCGTTTGGAGCAGCAGAATTGCGAAAAATTTTTTGCCTTCTCAACCATTTCTTGTCTTCAAACTCCCATATCTCGCGAACGGATTGACCTAACCCAAAAATTCCTATTGCATCTGAAAGTAGAAACTTGCCCGATTACAACGGTATGTGTATTTTTTCCCTAGGCCATTCTGGTTAAGCGTTTGAAGCAGCAGAATTGCGAAAAATTTTTTGCCTTCTCAACCATTTCTTGGCTTCAAACTCCCATATCTCGCGAACGGATTGACCTAACCCAAAAATTCCTATTGCACCTGAAAGTAGAAACTCGCCCGATTACAACGGTATGTGTATTTTTTCCCTAGGCCATTCTGGTTAAGCGTTTGGAGCAGCAGAATTGTGAAAAATTTTTTGCCTTCTCTACCATTTCTTGGCTTCAATCTCCCATATCTCTCGAACGGATTGACCCAAACCAAAAATTCCTACTGCATCTGAAAGTAGAAACTCGCCCGATTACAACGGTATGTGTATTTTTTCCCTAGGCCATTCTGGTTAAGCGTTTGGAGCAGCAGAAGTGCGAAAAATTTGTTGTCTTCTCAACCATTTCTTAGCTTCAAACTACCATACCTCGCGAACGGATTGACGTAACCCAAAAATTCCTGTTGCATCTGAAAGTAGAAACTCGCCAGATTACAACGGTATGTGTATTTTTTCCCTAGGCCATTCTGGTTAAGCGTTTGGAGCAGCAGAATTGCGAAAAATTTTTTGCCTTCTCAACCATTTCTTGTCTTCAAACTCCCATATCTCGCGAACGGATTGACCTAACCCAAAAATTCCTATTGCATCTGAAAGTAGAAACTCGTCCGATTACAACGGTATGTGTATTTTTTCCCTAGGCCATTCTGGTTAAGCGTTTGGAGCAGCAGAAGTGCGAAAAATTTGTTGTCTTCTCAACCATATCTTAGCTTCAAACTCCCATACCTCGCGAACGGATTGACGTAACCCAAAAATTCCTGTTGCGTCTGAAAGTAGAAACTCGCCCGGTTACAAAGGTATGTGTATTTTTTCCCTAGGCCATTCTGGTTAAGCGTTTGGAGCAGCAGAATTGCGAAAAATTTGTTGTCTTCTCAACCATTTCTTAGCTTCAAACTCCCATATCTCGCGAACGGATTGACGTAACCCAAAAATTCCTGTTGCATCTGAAAGTAGAAACTCGCCCGATTACATCGGTATGTGTATTTTTTCCCTAGGCCATTCTGGTTAAGCGTTTGGAGCAGCAGAATTGCGAAAAATTTTTTGCCTTCTCAACCATTTCTTGTCTTCAAACTCCCATATCTCGCGAACGGATTGACCTAACCCAAAAATTCCTATTGCATCTGAAAGTAGAAACTCGCCCGATTACAACGGTATGTGTATTTTTCCCCTAGGCCATTCTGGTTAAGCGTTTGAAGCAGCAGAATTGCGAAAAATTTTTTGCCTTCTCAACCATTTCTTGGCTTCAAACTCCCATATCTTGCGAACGGATTGACCTAACCCAAAAATTCCTATTGCACCTGAAAGTAGAAACTCGCCCGATTACAACGGTATGTGTATTTTTTCCCTAGGCCATTCTGGTTAAGCGTTTGGAGCAGCAGAATTGTGAAAAATTTTTTGCCTTCTCTACCATTTCTTGGCTTCAATCTCCCATATCTCTCGAACGGATGGACCCAAACCAAAAATTCCTACTGCATCTGAAAGTAGAAACTCGCCCGATTACAACGGTATGTGTATTTTTTCCCTAGGCCATTCTGGTTAAGCGTTTGGAGCAGCAGAAGTGCGAAAAATTTGTTGTCTTCTCAACCATTTCTTAGCTTCAAACTCCCATACCTCGCGAACGGATTGACGTAACCCAAAAATTCCTGTTGCATCTGAAAGTAGAAACTCGCCAGATTACAACGGTATGTGTATTTTTTCCCTAGGCCATTCTGGTTAAGCGTTTGGAGCAGCAGAATTGCGAAAAATTTTTTGCCTTCTCAACCATTTCTTGTCTTCAAACTCCCATATCTCGCGAACGGATTGACCTAACCCAAAAATTCCTATTGCATCTGAAAGTAGAAACTCGTCCGATTACAACGGTATGTGTATTTTTTCCCTAGGCCATTCTGGTTAAGCGTTTGGAGCAGCAGAAGTGCGAAAAATTTGTTCTCTTCTCAACCATATCTTAGCTTCAAACTCCCATACCTCGCGAACGGATTGACGTAACCCAAAAATTCCTGTTGCATCTGAAAATAGAAACTCGCCAGATTACAACGGTATGTGTATTTTTTCCCTAGGCCATTCTGGTTAAGCGTTTGGAGCAGCAGAATTGCGAAAAATTTTTTGCCTTCTCAACCATTTCTTGTCTTCAAACTCCCATATCTCGCGAACGGATAGACCTAACCCAAAAATTCCTATTGCATCTGAAAGTGGAAACTCGCCCGATTACAACGGTATGTGCATTTTTTCCCTAGGCCATTCTGGTTAAGCGTTTGGAGCAGCAGAATTGCGAAAAATTTTTTGCCTTCTCAACCATTTCTTGTCTTCAAACTCCCATATCTCGCGAACGGATAGACCTAACCCAAAAATTCCTATTGCATCTGAAAGTAGAAACTCGCCCGATTACAACTGTATGTGTATTTTTTCCCTAGGCCATTCTGGTTAAGCGTTTGGAGCAGCAGAATTGCGAAAAATTTTTTGCCTTCTCAACCATTTCTTGGCTTCAAACTCCCATATCTCGCGAACGGATTAACCTAACCCAAAAATTCCTGTTGCGTCTGAAAGTAGAAACTCGCCTGATTACAACGGTATGTGTATTTTTTCCCTAGGCCATCCTGGTTAAGCGTTTGGAGCAGCAGAAGTGCGAAAAATTTGTTGTCTTCTCAACCATTTCTTAGATTCAAACTCCCATATCTCGCGAACGGATTGACGTAACCCAAAAATTCCTGTTGCATCTGAAAGTAGAAGCTCGCCCAATTACATCGGTATGTGTATTTTTTTCGTACGCCATTCTGGTTAAGCGTTTGGAGCAGCAGAATTGCGAAAAATTTTTTGCCTTCTCAACCATTTCTTGTATTCAAACTCCCATATCTCGCGAACGGATTGACCTAACCGAAAAATTCCTATTGCATCTGAAAGTAGAAGTTCGCCCGATTCCAACGGTATTTGTATTTCTTCCCTAGCCCATTCTGGTTAAGCGTTTGGAGCAGCAGAATTGCGAAAAATTTTTTGCCTACTCAACCATTTCTTGTCTTCAAACTCCCATATCTCGCGAATGGATTGACCTAACCCAAAAATTCCTATTGCATCTGAAAGTAGAAACTCGCCCGGTTACAACGGTATGTGTACTTTTTCCCTAGGCCATTCTGGTTAAGCGTTTGGAGCAGCAGAATTGCGAAAAATTTTTTGCCTTCTCAACCATTTCTTGGCTTCAAACTCCCATATCTCGCGAACGGATTGAACAAACCCCGAAGTTCCTGCTGCGTCTGAAAGTAGAAACTCGCCCGATTACAACGGTATGTGTATTTTTTCCCTAGGCCATTCTGGTTAAGCGTTTGGAGCAGCAGAATTGCGAAAAAATTTTTGCCTTCTCAACCATTTCGTGTCTTCAAACTCCCGGATCTCGCGAACGGATTGACCTAACCCAAAAATTCCTATTGCATCTGAAAGTAGAAACTCGCCCGATTACAACGGCATTTGTATTTTTTCCCTAGGCCATTCTGGTTAAGCGTTTGGAGCAGCAGAATTGCGAAAAATTTTTTGCCTTCTCAACCATTTCTTGGCTTCAAAGTCCCATATCTCGCGAACGGATTGACCAAACCCAAAAATTCCTGCTGCGTCTGAAAGTAGAAACTCGCCCGATTATAACGATATGCGTATTTCTTCCCTAGGCCATTCTGGTTAAGCGTTTGGAGCAGCAGAATTGCGAAAAATTTTTTGCCTTCTCAACCATTTCGTGTCTTCAAACTCCCGGATCTCGCGAACGGATTGACCTAACCCAAAAATTCCTATTGCATCTGAAAGTAGAAACTCGCCCGATTACAACGGTAAGTGTATTTTTTCCCTAGGCCATTCTGGTTAAGCGTTTGGAGCAGCAGAAGTGCGAAAAATTTGTTGTCTTTTCAACCATTTCTTAGCTTCAAGCTCCCATATCTCGCGAACGGATTGACGTAACCCAAAAATTCCTGTTGCATCTGAAAGTAGAAACTCGCCCGATTACAACGGTATGTGTATTTTTTCCCTAGGCCATTCTGGTTAAGCGTTTGGAGCAGCAGAATTGCGAAAAAATTTTTGCCTTCTCAACCATTTCGTGTCTTCAAACTCCCGGATCTCGCGAACGGATTGACCTAACCCAAAAATTCCTATTGCATCTGAAAGTAGAAACTCGCCCGATTACAACGGCATTTGTATTTTTTCCCTAGGCCATTCTGGTTAAGCGTTTGGAGCAGCAGAATTGCGAAAAATTTTTTGCCTTCTCAACCATTTCTTGGCTTCAAAGTCCCATATCTCGCGAACGGATTGACCAAACCCAAAAATTCCTGCTGCGTCTGAAAGTAGAAACTCGCCCGATTATAACGATATGCGTATTTTTTCCCTAGGCCATTCTGGTTAAGCGTTTGGAGCAGCAGAATTGCGAAAAATTTTTTGCCTTCTCAACCATTTCTTGGTTGCAAACTGCCATATCTCGCGAACGGATTGACCTAACCCAAAAATTCCTATTGCATCTGAAAGTAGAAACTCGCCCGATTACAACGGTACGTGTATTTTTCCCTTAGGCCATTCTGGTTAAGCGATCGGAGCAGCAGAAGTGCGATAAATTTATTGTCTTCTCAACCATTTCTTAGCTTCAAACTCCCATATCTCGCGAACGGATTGACCTAACCCAAAAATTCCTATTGCATCTGAAAGTAGAAGTTCGCCCGATTACAACGGTATTTGTATTTTTGCCCTAACCCATTCTGGTTAAGCGTTTGGAGCAGCAGAATTGCGAAAAATTTTTCGCCTTCTCAACCATTTCTTAGCTTCAAAGTCCCATATCTCGCGAACGGATTGACCTAACCCAAAAATTCCTATTGCATCTGAAAGTAGAAACTCGCCCGATTACAACGGTATGTGTATTTTTTCCCTAGGCCATTCTGGTTAAGCGTTTGAAGCAGCGGAATTGCGAAAAATTTTTTGCCTTCTCAACCATTTCTTGGCTTCAAAGTCCCATATCTCGCGAACGGATTGACCAAACCCAAAAATTCCTATTGCATCTGAATGTATAAACTCGCCCGATTACTACGGTATGTGTATTTTTTCCCTAGGCCATTCTGGTTAAGCGCTTGGAGCAGCAGAATTGCGAAATATTTTTTGCCTTCTCAACCATTTCATGTCTTCAAACTCTCATATCTCGCGAACGGATTGACCTAACCCAAAAATTCCTATTGCATCTGAAAGTAGAAACTCGCCCGATTACAACGGTACGTGTATCTTTCCCTTAGGCCATTCTGGTTAAGCGACTGGAGCAGCAGAAGTGCGATAAATTTATTGTCCTCTCAACCATTTCTTAGCTTCAAACTCCCATATCTCGCGAACGGATTGACCTAACCCAAAAATTCCTATTGCATCTGAAAGTAGAAACTCGCCCGATTACAACGGTATGTTTATTTTTTCCCTAGGCCATTCTGATTAAGCGTTTGGAGCAGCAGAAGTGCGAAAAATTTGTTGTCTTCTCAACCATTTCTTAGCTTCAAACTCCCATATCTCGCGAACGGATCGACGTAACCCAAAAATTCCTGTTGCATCTGAAAGTAGAAACTCGCCCGATTACAAAGGTATGTGTATTTTTTCCCTAGGCCATTCTGGTTAAGCGTTTGGAGCAGCAGAATTGCGGAAAAATTTTTGCCTTCTCAACCATTTCTTGGCTTCAAACTCCCATATCTCGCGAACGGATTGAACAAACCCCGAAGTTCCTGCTGCGTCTGAAAGTAGAAACTCGCCCGATTACAACGGTATGTGTATTTTTTCCCTAGGCCATTCTGGTTAAGCGACTGGAGCAGCAGAAGTGCGATAAATTTATTGTCCTCTCAACCATTTCTTAGCTTCAAACTCCCATATCTCGCGAACGGATTGACCTAACCCAAAAATTCCTATTGCATCTGAAAGTAGAAACTCGCCCGATTACAACGGTATGTTTATTTTTTCCCTAGGCCATTCTGATTAAGCGTTTGGAGCAGCAGAAGTGCGAAAAATTTGTTGTCTTCTCAACCATTTCTTAGATTCAAACTCCCATATCTCGCGAACGGATTGACGTAACCCAAAAATTCCTGTTGCATCTGAAAGTAGAAGCTCGCCCAATTACATCGGTATGTGTATTTTTTTCGTACGCCATTCTGGTTAAGCGTTTGGAGCAGCAGAATTGCGAAAAATTTTTTGCCTTCTCAACCATTTCTTGTATTCAAACTCCCATATCTCGCGAACGGATTGACCTAACCGAAAAATTCCTATTGCATCTGAAAGTAGAAGTTCGCCCGATTCCAACGGTATTTGTATTTCTTCCCTAGCCCATTCTGGTTAAGCGTTTGGAGCAGCAGAATTGCGAAAAATTTTTTGCCTACTCAACCATTTCTTGTCTTCAAACTCCCATATCTCGCGAATGGATTGACCTAACCCAAAAATTCCTATTGCATCTGAAAGTAGAAACTCGCCCGGTTACAACGGTATGTGTACTTTTTCCCTAGGCCATTCTGGTTAAGCGTTTGGAGCAGCAGAATTGCGAAAAATTTTTTGCCTTCTCAACCATTTCTTGGCTTCAAACTCCCATATCTCGCGAACGGATTGAACAAACCCCGAAGTTCCTGCTGCGTCTGAAAGTAGAAACTCGCCCGATTACAACGGTATGTGTATTTTTTCCCTAGGCCATTCTGGTTAAGCGTTTGGAGCAGCAGAATTGCGAAAAAATTTTTGCCTTCTCAACCATTTCGTGTCTTCAAACTCCCGGATCTCGCGAACGGATTGACCTAACCCAAAAATTCCTATTGCATCTGAAAGTAGAAACTCGCCCGATTACAACGGCATTTGTATTTTTTCCCTAGGCCATTCTGGTTAAGCGTTTGGAGCAGCAGAATTGCGAAAAATTTTTTGCCTTCTCAACCATTTCTTGGCTTCAAAGTCCCATATCTCGCGAACGGATTGACCAAACCCAAAAATTCCTGCTGCGTCTGAAAGTAGAAACTCGCCCGATTATAACGATATGCGTATTTCTTCCCTAGGCCATTCTGGTTAAGCGTTTGGAGCAGCAGAATTGCGAAAAATTTTTTGCCTTCTCAACCATTTCGTGTCTTCAAACTCCCGGATCTCGCGAACGGATTGACCTAACCCAAAAATTCCTATTGCATCTGAAAGTAGAAACTCGCCCGATTACAACGGTAAGTGTATTTTTTCCCTAGGCCATTCTGGTTAAGCGTTTGGAGCAGCAGAAGTGCGAAAAATTTGTTGTCTTTTCAACCATTTCTTAGCTTCAAGCTCCCATATCTCGCGAACGGATTGACGTAACCCAAAAATTCCTGTTGCATCTGAAAGTAGAAACTCGCCCGATTACAACGGTATGTGTATTTTTTCCCTAGGCCATTCTGGTTAAGCGTTTGGAGCAGCAGAATTGCGAAAAAATTTTTGCCTTCTCAACCATTTCGTGTCTTCAAACTCCCGGATCTCGCGAACGGATTGACCTAACCCAAAAATTCCTATTGCATCTGAAAGTAGAAACTCGCCCGATTACAACGGCATTTGTATTTTTTCCCTAGGCCATTCTGGTTAAGCGTTTGGAGCAGCAGAATTGCGAAAAATTTTTTGCCTTCTCAACCATTTCTTGGCTTCAAAGTCCCATATCTCGCGAACGGATTGACCAAACCCAAAAATTCCTGCTGCGTCTGAAAGTAGAAACTCGCCCGATTATAACGATATGCGTATTTTTTCCCTAGGCCATTCTGGTTAAGCGTTTGGAGCAGCAGAATTGCGAAAAATTTTTTGCCTTCTCAACCATTTCTTGGTTGCAAACTGCCATATCTCGCGAACGGATTGACCTAACCCAAAAATTCCTATTGCATCTGAAAGTAGAAACTCGCCCGATTACAACGGTACGTGTATTTTTCCCTTAGGCCATTCTGGTTAAGCGATCGGAGCAGCAGAAGTGCGATAAATTTATTGTCTTCTCAACCATTTCTTAGCTTCAAACTCCCATATCTCGCGAACGGATTGACCTAACCCAAAAATTCCTATTGCATCTGAAAGTAGAAGTTCGCCCGATTACAACGGTATTTGTATTTTTGCCCTAACCCATTCTGGTTAAGCGTTTGGAGCAGCAGAATTGCGAAAAATTTTTCGCCTTCTCAACCATTTCTTAGCTTCAAAGTCCCATATCTCGCGAACGGATTGACCTAACCCAAAAATTCCTATTGCATCTGAAAGTAGAAACTCGCCCGATTACAACGGTATGTGTATTTTTTCCCTAGGCCATTCTGGTTAAGCGTTTGAAGCAGCGGAATTGCGAAAAATTTTTTGCCTTCTCAACCATTTCTTGGCTTCAAAGTCCCATATCTCGCGAACGGATTGACCAAACCCAAAAATTCCTATTGCATCTGAATGTATAAACTCGCCCGATTACTACGGTATGTGTATTTTTTCCCTAGGCCATTCTGGTTAAGCGCTTGGAGCAGCAGAATTGCGAAATATTTTTTGCCTTCTCAACCATTTCATGTCTTCAAACTCTCATATCTCGCGAACGGATTGACCTAACCCAAAAATTCCTATTGCATCTGAAAGTAGAAACTCGCCCGATTACAACGGTACGTGTATTTTTCCCTTAGGCCATTCTGGTTAAGCGACTGGAGCAGCAGAAGTGCGATAAATTTATTGTCCTCTCAACCATTTCTTAGCTTCAAACTCCCATATCTCGCGAACGGATTGACCTAACCCAAAAATTCCTATTGCATCTGAAAGTAGAAACTCGCCCGATTACAACGGTATGTTTATTTTTTCCCTAGGCCATTCTGATTAAGCGTTTGGAGCAGCAGAAGTGCGAAAAATTTGTTGTCTTCTCAACCATTTCTTAGCTTCAAACTCCCATATCTCGCGAACGGATCGACGTAACCCAAAAATTCCTGTTGCATCTGAAAGTAGAAACTCGCCCGATTACAAAGGTATGTGTATTTTTTCCCTAGGCCATTCTGGTTAAGCGTTTGGAGCAGCAGAATTGCGGAAAAATTTTTGCCTTCTCAACCATTTCGTGTCTTCAAACTCCCATATCTCGCGAACGGATTGACCTAACCCAAAAATTCCTATTGCATCTGAAAGTAGAAACTCGCCCGATTACAACGGCATTTGTATTTTTTCCCTAGGCTATTCTGGTTAAGCGTTTGGAGCAGCAGAATTGCGAAAAATGTTTTGCCTTCTCAACCATTTCTTGGCTTCAAACTCCCATATCTCGCGAATGGATTGACCTAACCCAAAGATTCCTATTGCATCTGAAAGTAGAAACTCGCCCGATTACAACGGTACGTGTATTTTTCCCTTAGGCCATTCTGGTTAAGCGATCGGAGCAGCAGAAGTGCGATAAATTTATTGTCTTCTCAACCATTTCTTAGCTTCAAACTCCTATATCTCGCGAACGGATTGACCTAACCCAAAAATTCCTATTGCATCTGAAAGTAGAAGTTCGCCCGATTCCAACGGTATTTGTATTTTTGCCCTAACCCATTCTGCTAAGCGTTTGGAGCAGCAGAATTGCGAAAAATTTTTTGCCTTCTCAACCATTTCTTGGCTTCAAACACCCATATCTCGCGAACGGATTGACCTAACCCAAAAATTCCTGCTGCGTCTGAAAGCAGAAACTCGCCCGATTACAACGGTATGTGTATTTTTTCCCTAGGCCATTCTGGTTAAGCGTTCGGAGCAGCGGAATTGCGAAAAATGTATTGCCTTCACAACCATTTCTTGTCTTCAAACTCCCATATCTCGCGAACGGATTGACCTAACCCAAAAATTCCTATTGCATCTGAAAGTAGAAACTCGCCCGATTACAACGGTATGTGTATTTTTTCCCCAGGCCATTCTGGTTAAGCGTTTGGAGCAGCAGAATTGCGAAAAATTTTTTGCCTTCTCAACCATTTCTTGGCTTCAAACTCCCATATCTCGCGAACGGATTGACCTAACCTAAAAATTCCTGTTGCGTCTGAAAGTAGAAACTCGCCCGGTTACAACGGTATGTGTATTTTTTCCCTAGGCCATTCTGGTTAAGCGTTTGGAGCAGCAGAATTGCGAAAAATGTTTTGCCTTCTCAACCATTTCTTGGCTTCAAACTCCCATATCTCGCGAACGGATTGACCTAACCCAAAAATTCCTATTGCATCTGAAAGTAGAAACTCGCCCGATTACAACGGTACGTGTATTTTTCCCTTAGGCCATTCTGGTTAAGCGATCGGAGCAGCAGAAGTGCGATAAATTTATTGTCTTCTCAACCATTTCTTAGCTTCAAACTCCCATATCTCGCGAACGGATTGACCTAACCCAAAAATTCCTATTGCATCTGAAAGTAGAAGTTCGCCCGATTCCAACGGTATTTGTATTTTTGCCCTAACCCATTCTGGTTAAGCGTTTGGAGCAGCAGAATTGCGAAAAATGTTTTGCCTTCTCAACCATTTCTTGGCTTCAAACTCCCATATCTCGCGAACGGATTGACCTAACCCAAAAATTCCTATTGCATCTGAAAGTAGAAACTCGCCCGATTACTACGGTATGTGTATTTTTTCCCTAGGCCATTCTGGTTAAGCGTTTGGGGCAGCAGAATTGCGAAAAATTTTTCGCCTTCTCAACCATTTCTTGTCTTCAAACTCTCATATCTCGCGAACGGATTGACCTAACCCAAAAATTCCTGTTGCGTCTGAAAGTAGAAACTCGCCCGATTACAACGCTATGTGTATTTTTTTCCTAGGCCATTCTGGTTAAGCGTTTGGGGCAGCAGAAGTGCGAAAAATTTGTTGTCTTCTCAACCATTTCTTAGCTTCAAACTCCCATATCTCGCGAACGGATTGAACAAACCCAGAAGTTCCTGCTGCGTCTGAAAGTAGAAACTCGCCCGATTACAACGGTATGTGTATTTTTTCCCTAGGCCATTCTGGTTAAGCGTTCGGAGCAGCGGAATTGCGAAAAATGTATTGCCTTCACAACCATTTCTTGTCTTCAAACTTCCATATCTCGCGAACGGATTGACCTAACCCAAAAATTCCTATTGCATCTGAAAGTAGAAACTCGCCCGATTACAACGGTATATGTATTTTTTCCCCAGGCCATTCTGGTTAAGCGTTTGGAGCAGCAGAATTGCGAAAAATTTTTTGCCTTCTCAACCATTTCTTGGCTTCAAACTCCCATATCTCGCGAACGGATTGACCTAACCTAAAAATTCCTGTTGCATCTGAAAGTAGAAACTCGCCCGATTACAACGGTATGTGTATTTTTTCCCTAGGCCATTCTGGTTAAGCGTTTGGAGCAGCAGAATTGCGAAAAATGTTTTGCCTTCTCAACCATTTCTTGGCTTCAAACTCCCATATCTCGCGAACGGATTGACCTAACCCAAAAATTCCTATTGCATCTGAAAGTAGAAACTCGCCCGATTACAACGGTACGTGTATTTTTCCCTTAGGCCATTCTGGTTAAGCGATCGGAGCAGCAGAAGTGCGATAAATTTATTGTCTTCTCAACCATTTCTTAGCTTCAATCTCCCATATCTCGCGAACGGATTGACCTAACCCAAAAATTCCTATTGCATCTGAAAGTAGAAGTTCGCCCGATTCCAACGGTATTTGTATTTTTGCCCTAACCCATTCTGGTTAAGCGTTTGGAGCAGCAGAATTGCGAAAAATGTTTTGCCTTCTCAACCATTTCTTGGCTTCAAACTCCCATATCTCGCGAACGGATTGACCTAACCCAAAAATTCCTATTGCATCTGAAAGTAGAAACTCGCCCGATTACTACGGTATGTGTATTTTTTCCCTAGGCCATTCTGGTTAAGCGTTTGGGGCAGCAGAATTGCGAAAAATTTTTCGCCTTCTCAACCATTTCTTGTCTTCAAACTCTCATATCTCGCGAACGGATTGACCTAACCCAAAAATTCCTGTTGCGTCTGAAAGTAGAAACTCGCCCGATTACAACGCTATGTGTATTTTTTTCCTAGGCCATTCTGGTTAAGCGTTTGGAGCAGCAGAAGTGCGAAAAATTTGTTGTCTTCTCAACCATTTCTTAGCTTCAAACTCCCATATCTCGCGAACGGATTGAACAAACCCAGAAGTTCCTGCTGCGTCTGAAAGTAGAAACTCGCCCGATTACAACGGTATGTGTATTTTTTCCCTAGGCCATTCTGGTTAAGCGTTCGGAGCAGCGGAATTGCGAAAAATGTATTGCCTTCACAACCATTTCTTGTGTTCAAACTTCCATATCTCGCGAACGGATTGACCTAACCCAAAAATTCCTATTGCATCTGAAAGTAGAAACTCGCCCGATTACAACGGTACGTGTATTTTTCCCTTAGGCCATTCTGGTTAAGCGATCGGAGCAGCAGAAGTGCGATAAATTTATTGTCTTCTCAACCATTTCTTAGCTTGAAACTCCCATATCTCGCGAACGGATTGACCTAACCCAAAAATTCCTATTGCATCTGAAAGTAGAAGTTCGCCCGATTCCAACGGTATGTGTATTTTTTCCCTAGGCCATTCTGGTTAAGCGTTTGGGGCAGCAGAATTGCGAAAAATTTTTCGCCTTCTCAACCATTTCTTGTCTTCAAACTCTCATATCTCGCGAACGGATTGACCTAACCCAAAAATTCCTGTTGCGTCTGAAAGTAGAAACTCGCCCGATTACAACGCTATGTGTATTTTTTTCCTAGGCCATTCTGGTTAAGCGTTTGGAGCAGCAGAAGTGCGAAAAATTTGTTGTCTTCTCAACCATTTCTTAGCTTCAAACTCCCATATCTCGCGAACGGATTGAACAAACCCAGAAGTTCCTGCTGCGTCTGAAAGTAGAAACTCGCCCGATTACAACGGTATGTGTATTTTTTCCCTAGGCCATTCTGGTTAAGCGTTCGGAGCAGCGGAATTGCGAAAAATGTATTGCCTTCACAACCATTTCTTGTATTCAAACTCCCATATCTCGCCAACGGATTGACCTAACCCAAAAATTCCTATTGCATCTGAAAGTAGAAACTCGCCCGATTACAAAGGTATGTGTATTTTTTCCCCAGGCCATTCTGGTTAAGCGTTTGGAGCAGCAGAATTGCGAAAAATTTTTTGCCTTCTCAACCATTTCTTGGCTTCAAACTCCCATATCTCGCGAACGGATTGACCTAACCTAAAAATTCCTGTTGCGTCTGAAAGTAGAAACTCGCCCGGTTACAACGGTATGTGTATTTTTTCCCTAGGCCATTCTGGTTAAGCGTTTGGAGCAGCAGAAGTGCGAAAAATTTATTGTCTTCTCAACCATTTCTTAGCTTCAAACTCCCATATCTCGCGAACGGATTGACGTAACCCAAAAATTCCTGTTGCATCTGAAAGTAGAAACTCGCCCGATTACAACGGTATGTGTATTTTTTCCCTAGGCCATTCTGGTTAAGCGTTTGGAGCAGCAGAATTGCGAAAAATGTTTTGCCTTCTCAACCATTTCTTGGCTTCAAACTCCCATATCTCGCGAACGGATTGACCTAACCCAAAAATTCCTATTGCATCTGAAAGTAGAAACTCGCCCGATTACAACGGTACGTGTATTTTTCCCTTAGGCCATTCTGGTTAAGCGATCGGAGCAGCAGAAGTGCGATAAATTTATTGTCTTCTCAACCATTTCTTAGCTTCAAACTCCCATATCTCGCGAACGGATTGACCTAACCCAAAAATTCCTATTGCATCTGAAAGTAGAAGTTCGCCCGATTCCAACGGTATTTGTATTTTTGCCCTAACCCATTCTGGTTAAGCGTTTGGAGCAGCAGAATTGCGAAAAATGTTTTGCCTTCTCAACCATTTCTTGGCTTCAAACTCCCATATCTCGCGAACGGATTGACCTAACCCAAAAATTCCTATTGCATCTGAAAGTAGAAACTCGCCCGATTACTACGGTATGTGTATTTTTTCCCTAGGCCATTCTGGTTAAGCGTTTGGGGCAGCAGAATTGCGAAAAATTTTTCGCCTTCTCAACCATTTCTTGTCTTCAGACTCTCATATCTCGCGAACGGATTGACCTAACCCAAAAATTCCTGCTGCATCTGAAAGTAGAAACTCGCCCGATTACAACGGTATGTGTATTTTTTCCCTAGGCCATTCTGGTTAAGCGTTTGGAGCAGCAGAATTGCGAAAAATTTTTTGCCTTCTCAACCATTTTTTGGCTTCAAACTCCCATATCTCGTGAACGGATTGACCTAACCCAAAAATTCCTGTTGCGTCTGAAAGTAGAAACTCGCCCGATTACAACTCTATGTGTATTTTTTCCCTAGGCCATTCTGGTTAAGCGTTTGGAGCAGCAGAATTGTGAAAAATTTTTTGCCTTCTCTACCATTTCTTGGCTTCAAACTCCCATATCTCGCGAACGGATTGACCTAACCCAAAAATTCCTATTGCATCTGAAAGTAGAAGTTCGCCCGATTCCAACGGTATGTGTATTTTTTCCCTAGGCCATTCTGGTTAAGCGTTTGGAGCAGCAGAATTGCGAAAAATTTTTTGCCTTCTCAACAATTTCTTGGCTTCAAACTCCCATATCTCGTGAACGGATTGACCTAACCCAAAAATTCCTGTTGCGTCTGAAAGTAGAAACTCGCCCGATTACAACGCTATGTGTATTTTTTCCCTAGGCCATTCTGGTTAAGCGTTTGGAGCAGCAGAAGTGCGAAAAATTTGTTGTGTTCTCAACCATTTCTTAGCTTCAAACTCCCATATCTCGCGAACGGATTGACGCAACTCAAAAATTGCTGTTGCGTCTGAAAGTAGAATCTCGCCCGATTACAACGGTACGTGTATTTTTCCCTTAGGCCATTCTGGTTAAGCGATTGGAGCAGCAGAAGTGCGAAAAATTTATTGTCTTCTCAACCATTTCTTAGCTTCAAACTCCCATATCTCGCAAACGGATTGACCTAACCCAAAAATTCCTATTGCATCTGAAAGTAGAAGTTCGCCCGATTCCAACGGTATGTGTATTTTTTCCCTAGGCCATTCTGGTTAAGCGTTTGGAGCAGCAGAATTGCGAAAAATTTTTTGCCTTCTCAACCATTTCTTGGCTTCAAACTCCCATATCTCGTGAACGGATTGACCTAACCCAAAAATTCCTGTTGCGTCTAAAAGTAGAAACTCGCCCGATTACAACGCTATGTGTATTTTTTCCCTTGGCCATTCTGGTTAAGCGTTTGGAGCAGCAGAAGTGCGAAAAATTTGTTGTGTTCTCAACCATTTCTTAGCTTCAAACTCCCATATCTCGCGAACGCATTGACGCAACCCAAAAATTCCTGTTGCATCTGAAAGTAGAAACTCGCCCGATTACAACGGTACGTGTATTTTTCCCTTAGGCCATTCTGGTTAAGCGATTGGAGCAGCTGAAGTGCGATAAATTTATTGTCTTCTCAACCATTTCTTAGCTTCAAACTCCCATATCTCGCGAACGGATTGACCTAACCCAAAAATTCCTATTGCATCTGAAAGTAGAAGTTCGCCCGATTCCAACGGTATTTGTATTTTTTCCCTAACCCATTCTGGTTAAGCGTTTGGAGCAGCAGAATTGCGAAAAATTTTTCGCCTTCTCAACCATTTCTTAGCTTCAAAGTCCCATATCTCGCGAACGGATTGACCAAACGCAAAAATTCCTGCTGCATCTGAAAGTAGACACTCGCCCGATTACAACGGTATGTGTATTTTTTCCCTAGGCCATTCTGGTTAAGCGTTTGGAGCAGCGGAATTGCGAAAAATTTTTTGCCTTCTCAACCATTTCTTGGCTTCAAACTCCCATATCTCGTGAACGGATTGACCTAACCCAAAAATTCCTGTTGCGTCTGAAAGTAGAAACTCGCCCGATTACAACAATATGTGTATTTTTTCCCTAGGCCATTCTGGTTAAGCGTTTGGAGCAGCAGAATTGTGAAAAATTTTTTGCCTTCTCTACCATTTCTTGGCTTCAAACTCCCATTTCTCGCGAACGGATTGACCTAACCCAAAAATTCCTATTGCATCTGAAAGTAGAAACTCGCCCGATTACAACGGTATGTGTATTTTTTCCCTAGGCCATTCTGGTTAAGCGTTTGGAGCAGCAGAATTGCGAAAAATTTTTTGCCTTCTCAACAATTTCTTGGCTTCAAACTCCCATATCTCGTGAACGGATTGACCTAACCCAAAAATTCCTGTTGCGTCTGAAAGTAGAAACTCGCCCGATTACAACGCTATGTGTATTTTTTCCCTAGGCCATTCTGGTTAAGCGTTTGGAGCAGCAGAAGTGCGAAAAATTTGTTGTGCTCTCAACCATTTCTTAGCTTCAAACTCCCATATCTCGCGAACGGATTGACCTAACCCAAAAATTCCTATTGCATCTGAAAGTAGAAGTTCGCCCGATTCCAACCGTATGTGTATTTTTTCCCTAGGCCATTCTGGTTAAGCGTTTGGAGCAGCAGAATTGCGAAAAATTTATTGTCTTCTCAACCATTTCTTAGCTTCAAACTCCCATATCTCGCGAACGGATTGACCTAACCCAAAAATTCCTATTGCATCTGAAAGTAGAAGTTCGCCCGATTCCAACGGTATTTGTATTTTTTCCCTAACCCATTCTGGTTAAGCGTTTGGAGCAGCAGAATTGCGAAAAATTTTTCGCCTTCTCAACCATTTCTTACCTTCAAAGTCCCATATCTCGCGAACGGATTGACCAAACGCAAAAATTCCTGCTGCATCTGAAAGTAGAAACTCGCCCGATTACAACGGTATGTGTATTTTTCCCTTAGGCCATTCTGGTTAAGCGATTGGAGCAGCAGAAGTGCGAAAAATGTATTGTCTTCTCAACCACTTCTTAGCTTCAAACTCCCATATCTCGCGAACGGATTGACCTAACCCAAAAATTCCTATTGCATCTGAAAGTAGAAGTTCGCCCGATTACAACGGTATGTGTATTTTTTCCCTAGGCCATTCTGGTTAAGCGTTTGGAGCAGCAGAATTGCGAAAAATTTTTTGCCTTCTCAACCATTTCTTGGCTTCAAACTCCCATATCTCGTGAACGGATTGACCTAACCCAAAAATTCCTGTTGCGTCTGAAAGTAGAAACTCGCCCGATTACAACGCTATGTGTATTTTTTCCCTTGGCCATTCTGGTTAAGCGTTTGGAGCAGCAGAATTGTGAAAAATTTTTTGCCTTCTCTACCATTTCTTGGCTTCAAACTCCCACTTCTCGCGAACGGATTGACCTAACCCAAAAACTCCTATTGCATCTGAAGTAGAAACTCGCCCGATTACAACGGTATGTGTATTTTTTCCCTAGGCCATTCTGGTTAAGCGTTTGGAGCAGCAGAATTGCGAAAAATTTTTTGCCTTCTCAAGCATTTCTTGGCTTCAAACTCCCATATCTCGCGACCGGATTGACCTAACCCAAAAATTCCTGTTGCGTCTGAAAGTAGAAACTCGCCCGGTTACAACGGTATGTGTATTTTTTCCCTAGGCCATTCTGGTTAAGCGTTTGGAGCAGCAGAAGTGCGAAAAATTTGTTGTGTTCTCAAACATTTCTTAGCTTCAAACTCCCATATCTCGCGAACGCATTGACGCAACCCAAAAATTCCTGTTGCATCTGAAAGTAGAAACTCGCCCGATTACAACGGTACGTGTATTTTTCCCTTAGGCCATTCTGGTTAAGCGATTGGAGCAGCAGAACTGCGAAAAATTTATTTTCTTCTCAACCATTTCTTAGCTTCAAACTCCCATATCTCGCGAACGGATTGACCTAACCCAAAAATTCCTATTGCATCTGAAAGTAGAAGTTCGCCCGATTCCAACGGTATTTGTATTTTTTCCCTAACCCATTCTGGTTAAGCGTTTGGAGCAGCAGAATTGCGAAAAATTTTTCGCCTTCTCAACCATTTCATACCTTCAAAGTCCCATATCTCGCGAACGGATTGACCAAACGCAAAAATTCCTATTGCATCTGAAAGTAGAAACTCGCCCGATTACAACGGTATGTGTATTTCTTCCCTAGGCCATTCTGGTTAAGCGTTTGGAGCAGCAGAATTGCGAAAAATTTTTTGCCTTCTCAACCATTTCTGGGCTTCAAACTACCATATCTCGCGAACGGATTGACCTAACCCAAAAATTCCTGTTGCGTCTGAAAGTAGAAACTCGCCCGATTACAACGGTATGTGTATTTTTTCCCTAGGCCATTCTGGTTAAGCGTTTGGAGCAGCAGAACTGCGAAAAATTTGTTGTGTTCTCAACCATTTCTTAGCTTCAAACTCCCATATCTCGCGAACGGATTGACGCAACTCAAAAATTCCTGTTGCATCTGAAAGTAGAAACTCGCCCGATTACAACGGTACGTGTATTTTTCCCTTAGGCCATTCTGGTTAAGCGATTGGAGCAGCAGAAGTGCGAAAAATTTATTGTCTTCTCAACCATTTCTTAGCTTCAAACTCCCATATCTCGCGAACGGATTGACCTAACCCAAAAATTCCTATTGCATCTGAAAGTAGAAGTTCGCCCGATTCCAACGGTATTTGTATTTTTTCCCTAACCCATTCTGGTTAAGCGTTTGGAGCAGCAGAATTGCGAAAAATTTTTCGCCTTCTCAACCATTCTTTAGCTTCAAAGTCCCATATCTCGCGAACGGATTGACCAAACGCAAAAATTCCTGCTGCATCTGAAAGTAGAAACTCGCCCGATTACAACGGTATGTGTATTTTTTCCCTAGGCCATTCTGGTTAAGCGTTTGGAGCAGCAGAATTGCGAAAAATTTTTTGCCTTCTCAACCATTTCTTGGCTTCAAACTCCCATATCTCGCGAACGGATTGACCTAACCCAAAAATTCCTATTGCATCTGAAAGTAGAAACTCGCCCGATTACAGCGGTATTTGTATTTTTTCCCTAGGCCGTTCTGGTTAAGCGTTTGGAGCAGCAGAATTGCGAAAAATTGTTTGCCATCTCAACCATTTCTTGGCTTCAAAGTCCCATATCTCGCGAACGGATTGACTTAACCCAAAAATTCCTATTGCATCTGAAAGTAGAAACTCGCCCGATTACAACGGTATGTGTATTTTTTCCCTAGGCCATTCTGGTTAAGCGTTTGGAGCAGCAGAATTGTGAAAAATTTTTTGCCTTCTCTACCATTTCTTGGCTTCAAACTCCCATTTCTCGCGAACGGATTGACCTAACCCAAAAATTCCTATTGCATCTGAAAGTAGAAACTCGCCCGATTACAACGGTATGTGTATTTTTTCCCTAGGCCATTCTGGTTAAGCGTTTGGAGCAGCAGAATTGCGAAAAATTTTTTGCCTTCTCAACCATTTCTTGGCTTCAAACTCCCATATCTCGCGAACGGATTGACCTAACCCAAAAATTCCTGTTGCGTCTGAAAGTAGAAACTCGCCCGGTTCCAACGGTATGTGTATTTTTTCCCTAGGCCATTCTGGTTAAGCGTTTGGAGCAGCAGAAGTGCGAAAAATTTGTTGTGTTCTCAACCATTTCTTAGCTTCAAACTCCCATATCTCGCGAACGCATTGACGCAACCCAAAAATTCCTGTTGCATCTGAAAGTAGAAACTCGCCCGATTACAACGGTACGTGTATTTTTCCCTTAGGCCATTCTGGTTAAGCGATTGGAGCAGCAGAAGTGCGAAAAATTTATTGTCTTCTCAACCATTTCTTAGCTTCAAACTCCCATATCTCGCGAACGGATTGACCTAACCCAAAAATTCCTATTGCATCTGAAAGTAGAAGTTCGCCCGATTCCAACGGTATTTGTATTTTTTCCCTAACCCATTCTGGTTAAGCGTTTGGAGCAGCAGAATTGCGAAAAATTTTTCGCCTTCTCAACCATTCCTTAGCTTCAAAGTCCCATATCTCGCGAACGCATTGCCGCAACCCAAAAATTCCTGTTGCATCTGAAAGTAGAAACTCGCCCGATTACAACGGTACGTGTATTTTTCCCTTAGGCCATTCTGGTTAAGCGATTGGAGCAGCAGAACTGCGAAAAATTTATTTTCTTCTCAACCATTTCTTAGCTTCAAACTCCCATATCTCGCGAACGGATTGACCTAACCCAAAAATTCCTATTGCATCTGAAAGTAGAAGTTCGCCCGATTCCAACGGTATTTGTATTTTTTCCCTAACCCATTCTGGTTAAGCGTTTGGAGCAGCAGAATTGCGAAAAATTTTTCGCCTTCTCAACCATTTCATACCTTCAAAGTCCCATATCTCGCGAACGGATTGACCAAACGCAAAAATTCCTGCTGCATCTGAAAGTAGAAACTCGCCCGATTACAACGGTATGTGTATTTTTTCCCTAGGCCATTCTGGTTAAGCGTTTGGAGCAGCAGAATTGCGAAAAATTTTTTGCCTTCTCAACCATTTCTTGGCTTCAAACTCCCATATCTCGTGAACGGATTGACCTAACCCAAAAATTCCTGTTGCGTCTGAAAGTAGAAACTCGCCCGATTACAACGCTATGTGTATTTTTTCCCTAGGCCATTCTGGTTAAGCGTTTGGAGCAGCAGAATTGTGAAAAATTTTTTGCCTTCTCTACCATTTCTTGGCTTCAAACTCCCATTTCTCGCGAACGGATTGACCTAACCCAAAAATTCCTATTGCATCTGAAAGTAGAAACTCGCCCGATTACAACGGTATGTGTATTTCTTCCCTAGGCCATTCTGGTTAAGCGTTTGGAGCAGCAGAATTGCGAAAAATTTTTTGCCTTCTCAACCATTTCTGGGCTTCAAACTACCATATCTCGCGAACGGATTGACCTAACCCAAAAATTCCTGTTGCGTCTGAAAGTAGAAACTCGCCCGATTACAACGGTATGTGTATTTTTTCCCTAGGCCATTCTGGTTAAGCGTTTGGAGCAGCAGAACTGCGAAAAATTTGTTGTGTTCTCAACCATTTCTTAGCTTCAAACTCCCATATCTCGCGAACGGATTGACGCAACTCAAAAATTCCTGTTGCATCTGAAAGTAGAAACTCGCCCGATTACAACGGTACGTGTATTTTTCCCTTAGGCCATTCTGGTTAAGCGATTGGAGCAGCAGAAGTGCGAAAAATTTATTGTCTTCTCAACCATTTCTTAGCTTCAAACTCCCATATCTCGCGAACGGATTGACCTAACCCAAAAATTCCTATTGCATCTGAAAGTAGAAGTTCGCCCGATTCCAACGGTATTTGTATTTTTTCCCTAACCCATTCTGGTTAAGCGTTTGGAGCAGCAGAATTGCGAAAAATTTTTCGCCTTCTCAACCATTCTTTAGCTTCAAAGTCCCATATCTCGCGAACGGATTGACCAAACGCAAAAATTCCTGCTGCATCTGAAAGTAGAAACTCGCCCGATTACAACGGTATGTGTATTTTTTCCCTAGGCCATTCTGGTTAAGCGTTTGGAGCAGCAGAATTGCGAAAAATTTTTTGCCTTCTCAACCATTTCTTGGCTTCAAACTCCCATATCTCGCGAACGGATTGACCTAACCCAAAAATTCCTATTGCATCTGAAAGTAGAAACTCGCCCGATTACAGCGGTATTTGTATTTTTTCCCTAGGCCGTTCTGGTTAAGCGTTTGGAGCAGCAGAATTGCGAAAAATTGTTTGCCATCTCAACCATTTCTTGGCTTCAAAGTCCCATATCTCGCGAACGGATTGACTTAACCCAAAAATTCCTATTGCATCTGAAAGTAGAAACTCGCCCGATTACAACGGTATGTGTATTTTTTCCCTAGGCCATTCTGGTTAAGCGTTTGGAGCAGCAGAATTGTGAAAAATTTTTTGCCTTCTCTACCATTTCTTGGCTTCAAACTCCCATTTCTCGCGAACGGATTGACCTAACCCAAAAATTCCTATTGCATCTGAAAGTAGAAACTCGCCCGATTACAACGGTATGTGTATTTTTTCCCTAGGCCATTCTGGTTAAGCGTTTGGAGCAGCAGAATTGCGAAAAATTTTTTGCCTTCTCAACCATTTCTTGGCTTCAAACTCCCATATCTCGCGAACGGATTGACCTAACCCAAAAATTCCTGTTGCGTCTGAAAGTAGAAACTCGCCCGGTTCCAACGGTATGTGTATTTTTTCCCTAGGCCATTCTGGTTAAGCGTTTGGAGCAGCAGAAGTGCGAAAAATTTGTTGTGTTCTCAACCATTTCTTAGCTTCAAACTCCCATATCTCGCGAACGCATTGACGCAACCCAAAAATTCCTGTTGCATCTGAAAGTAGAAACTCGCCCGATTACAACGGTACGTGTATTTTTCCCTTAGGCCATTCTGGTTAAGCGATTGGAGCAGCAGAAGTGCGAAAAATTTATTGTCTTCTCAACCATTTCTTAGCTTCAAACTCCCATATCTCGCGAACGGATTGACCTAACCCAAAAATTCCTATTGCATCTGAAAGTAGAAGTTCGCCCGATTCCAACGGTATTTGTATTTTTTCCCTAACCCATTCTGGTTAAGCGTTTGGAGCAGCAGAATTGCGAAAAATTTTTCGCCTTCTCAACCATTCCTTAGCTTCAAAGTCCCATATCTCGCGAACGGATTGACCAAACGCAAAAATTCCTGCTGCATCTGAAAGTAGAAACTCGCCCGATTACAACGGTATGTGTATTTTTTCCCTAGGCCATTCTGGTTAAGCGTTTGGAGCAGCAGAATTGCGAAAAATTTTTTGCCTTCTCAACCATTTCTTGGCTTCAAACTCCCATATCTCGCGAACGGATTGACCTAACCCAAAAATTCCTATTGCATCTGAAAGTAGAAACTCGCCCGATTACAGCGGTATTTGTATTTTTTCCCTAGGCCGTTCTGGTTAAGCGTTTGGAGCAGCAGAATTGCGAAAAATTGTTTGCCATCTCAACCATTTCTTGGCTTCAAAGTCCCATATCTCGCGAACGGATTGACTTAACCCAAAAATTCCTATTGCATCTGAAAGTAGAAACTCGCCCGATTACAACGGTATGTGTATTTTTTCCCTAGGCCATTCTGGTTAAGCGTTTGGAGCAGCAGAATTGCGAAAAATTTTTTGCCTTCTCTACCATTTCTTGCCTTCAAACTCCTATATCTAGAGAACGGATTGACCTAACCCAAAAATTCCTATTGCATCTGAAAGTAGAAACTCGCCCGATTACAACGGTGTGTGTAATTTTTCCCTAGGCCATTCTGGTTAAGCGTTTGGAGCAGCAGAATTGCGAAAAATTTTTTGCCTTCTCAACCATTTCTTGGCTTCAAACTCCCATATCTCGCGAACGGATTGACCTAACCCAAAAATTCCTGTTGCGTCTGAAAGTAGAAACTCGCCCGGTTACAACGGTATGTGTATTTTTTTCCTACGCCATTCTGGTTGAGCGTTTGGAGCAGCAGAATTGCGAAAAATTTTTTGCCTTCTCAACCATTTCTTGTCTTCAAACTCCCATATCTCGCGAACGGATTGACCTAACCGAATAATTCCTATTGCATCTGAAAGTAGAAGTTCGCCCGATTACAACGGTATTTGTATTTTTTCCTTAGCCCATTTTGGTTAAGCGTTTGGAGCAGCAGAATTGCGAAAAATTTTTTGCCTTCTCAACCATTTCTTGTCTTCAAACTCCCATATCTTGCGAACGGATTGACCTAAACCAAAAATTCCTATTGCATCTGAAAGTAGAAACTCGCCCGATTACAACGGTATATGTATTTTTTCCCTAGGCCATTCTGGTTAAGCGTTTGGAGCAACAGAATTGCGAAAAATTTTTTGCCTTCTCAACCATTTCTTGGCTTCAAACTCCCATATCTCGCGAACGGATTGACCTAACCCAAAAATTCCTGATGCGTCTGAAAGTAGAAACTCGCCCGGTTACAACGGTATGTGTATTTTTTCCCTAGGCCATTCTGGTTAAGCGTTTGGAGCAGCAGAAGTGCGAAAAATTTTTTTGTGTTCTCAACCATTTCTTAGCTTCAAACTCCCATATCTCGCGAACGCATTGACGCAACCCAAAAATTCCTGTTGCATCTGAAAGTAGAAACTCGCCCGATTACAACGGTACGGGTATTTTTCCCTTAGGCCAGTCTGGTTAAGCGATTGGAGCAGCAGAAGTGCGAAAAATTTATTGTCTTCTCAACCATTTCTTAGCTTCAAACTCCCATATCTCGCGAACGGATTGACCTAACCCAAAAATTCCTATTGCATCTGAAAGTAGAAACTGGCCCGATTACAACGCTATGTGTATTTTTTCCCTAGGCCATTCTGGTTAAGCGTTTGGAGCAGCAGAATTGCGAAAAATTTTTTGCCTTCTCAACCATTTCTTGGCTTCAAACTACCATATCTCGCGAACGGATTGACCTAACCCAAAAATTCCTGTTGCGTCTGAAAGTAGAAACTCGCCCGGTTACAACGGTATGTGTATTTTTTCCCTGGGCCATTCTGGTTAAGCGTTTGGAGCAGCAGAAGTGCGAAAAATTTTTTGCCTTCTCAACCATTTCTTGGCTTCAAACTCCCATATCTCGCGAACGGATTGACCTAACCCAAAAATTCCTGTTGCGTCTGAAAGTAGAAACTCGCCCGGTTACAACGGTATGTGTATTTTTTTCCTACGCCATTCTGGTTGAGCGTTTGGAGCAGCAGAATTGCGAAAAATTTTTTGCCTTCTCAACCATTTCTTGTCTTCAAACTCCCATATCTCGCGAACGGATTGACCTAACCGAATAATTCCTATTGCATCTGAAAGTAGAAGTTCGCCCGATTACAACGGTATTTGTATTTTTTCCTTAGCCCATTTTGGTTAAGCGTTTGGAGCAGCAGAATTGCGAAAAATTTTTTGCCTTCTCAACCATTTCTTGTCTTCAAACTCCCATATCTTGCGAACGGATTGTCCTAAACCAAAAATTCCTATTGCATCTGAAAGTAGAAACTCGCCCGATTACAACGGTATATGTATTTTTTCCCTAGGCCATTCTGGTTAAGCGTTTGGAGCAACAGAATTGCGAAAAATTTTTTGCCTTCTCAACCATTTCTTGGCTTCAAACTCCCATATCTCGCGAACGGATTGACCTAACCCAAAAATTCCTGATGCGTCTGAAAGTAGAAACTCGCCCGGTTACAACGGTATGTGTATTTTTTCCCTAGGCCATTCTGGTTAAGCGTTTGGAGCAGCAGAAGTGCGAAAAATTTTTTTGTGTTCTCAACCATTTCTTAGCTTCAAACTCCCATATCTCGCGAACGCTTTGACGCAACCCAAAAATTCCTGTTGCATCTGAAAGTAGAAACTCGCCCGATTACAACGGTACGGGTATTTTTCCCTTAGGCCATTCTGGTTAAGCGATTGGAGCAGCAGAAGTGCGAAAAATTTATTGTCTTCTCAACCATTTCTTAGCTTCAAACTCCCATATCTCGCGAACGGATTGACCTAACCCAAAAATTCCTATTGCATCTGAAAGTAGAAACTCGCCCGATTACAACGCTATGTGTATTTTTTCCCTAGGCCATTCTGGTTAAGCGTTTGGAGCAGCAGAATTGCGAAAAATTTTTTGCCTTCTCAACCATTTCTTGGCTTCAAACTACCATATCTCGCGAACGGATTGACTTAACCCAAAAATTCCTGTTGCGTCTGAAAGTAGAAACTCGCCCGGTTACAACGGTATGTGTATTTTTTCCCTGGGCCATTCTGGTTAAGCGTTTGGAGCAGCAGAAGTGCGAAAAATTTGTTGTGTTCTCAACCATTTCTTAGCTTCAAACTCCCATATCTCGCGAACGGATTGACGCAACTCAAAAATTCCTGTTGCATCTGAAAGTAGAAACTCGCCCGATTACAACGGTACGTGTATTTTTCCCTTAGGCCATTCTGGTTAAGCGATTGGAGCAGCAGAAGTGCGAAAAATTTATTGTCTTCTCAACCATTTCTTAGATTCAAACTCCCATATCTCGCGAACGGATTGACTTAACCCAAAAATTCCTATTGCATCTGAAAGTAGAAGTTCGCCCGATTCCAACGGTATTTGTATTTTTTCCCTAACCCATTCTGGTTAAGCGTTTGGAGCAGCAGAATTGCGAAAAATTTTTCGCCTTCTCAACCATTTCTTAGCTTCAAAGTCCCATATCTCGCGAACGGATTGACCAAACGCAAAAATTCCTGCTGCATCTGAATGTAGAAACTCGCCCGATTACAACGGTATGTGTATTTTTTCCCTAGGCCATTCTGGTTAAGCGTTTGGAGCAGCAGAATTGCGAAAAATTTTTTGCCTTCACAACCATTTCTTGGCTTCAAACTCCCATATCTCGCGAACGGATTGACCTAACCCAAAAATTCCTATTGCATCTGAAAGTAGAAACTCGCCCGATTACAGCGGTATTTGTATTTTTTCCCTAGGCCGTTCTGGTTAAGCGTTTGGAGCAGCAGAATTGCTAAAAATTGTTTGCCATCTCAACCATTTCTTGGCTTCAAAGTCCCATATCTCGCGAACGGATTGACTTAATCCAAAAATTCCTATTGCATCTGAAAGTAGAAACTCGCCCGATTACAACGGTATGTGTATTTTTTCCCTAGGCCATTCTGGTTAAGCGTTTGGAGCAGCAGAATTGTGAAAAATTTTTTGCCTTCTCTACCATTTCTTGGCTTCAAACTCCCATATCTCGCGAACAGATTGACCTAACCCAAAAATTCCTATTGCATCTGAAAGTAGAAACTCGCCCGATTACAACGGTATGTGTATTTTTTCCCTAGGCCATTCTGGTTAAGCGTTTGGAGCAGCAGACTTGCGAAAAATTTTTCGCCTTCTCAACCATTTCTTACCTTCAAAGTCCCATATCTCGCGAACGGATTGACCAAACGCAAAAATTCCTGCTGCATCTGAAAGTAGAAACTCGCCCGATTACAACGGTATGTGTATTTTTTCCCTAGGCCATTCTGGTTAAGCGTTTGGAGCAGCAGAATTGCGAAAAAATTTTTTGCCTTCTCAACCATTTCTTGGCTTCAAACTCCCATATCTCGTGAACGGATTGACCTAACCCAAAAATTCCTTTTGCGTCTGAAAGTAGAAACTCGCCCGATTACAACGCTATGTGTATTTTTTCCCTAGGCCATTCTGGTTAAGCGTTTGGAGCAGCAGAATTGTGAAAAATTTTTTGCCTTCTCTACCATTTCTTGGCTTCAAACTCCCATTTCTCGCGAACGGATTGACCTAACCCAAAAATTCCTGCTGCATCTGAAAGTAGAAACTCGCCCGATTACAACGGTATGTGTATTTTTTCCCTAACCCATTCTGGTTAAGCGTTTGAAGCAGCAGAAGTGCGAAAAATTTGTTGTGTTCTCAACCATTTCTTAGCTTCAAACTCCCATATCTCGCGAACGGATTGACGCAACTCAAAAATTCCTGTTGCATCTGAAAGTAGAAACTCGCCCGATTACAACGGTACGTGTATTTTTCCCTTAGGCCATTCTGGTTAAGCGATTGGAGCAGCAGAATTGCGAAAAATTTATTGTCTTCTCAACCATTTCTTAGCTTCAAACTCCCATATCTCGCGAACGGATTGACCTAACCCAAAAATTCCTATTGCATCTGAAAGTAGAAGTTCGCCCGATTCCAACGGTATTTGTATTTTTTCCCTAACCCATTCTGGTTAAGCGTTTGGAGCAGCAGAATTGCGAAAAATTTTTCGCCTTCTCAACCATTCCTTAGCTTCAAAGTCCCATATCTCGCGAACGGATTGACCAAACGCAAAAATTCCTGCTGCATCTGAAAGTAGAAACTCGCCCGATTACAACGGTATGTGTATTTTTTCCCTAGGCCATTCTGGTTAAGCGTTTGGAGCAGCAGAATTGCGAAAAATTTTTTGCCTTCTCAACCATTTCTTGGGTTCAAACTCCCATATCTCGCGAACGGATTGACCTAACCCAAAAATTCCTATTGCATCTGAAAGTAGAAACTCGCCCGATTACAGCGGTATTTGTATTTTTTCCCTAGGCCGTTCTGGTTAAGCGTTTGGAGCAGCAGAATTGCGAAAAATTGTTTGCCATCTCAACCATTTCTTGGCTTCAAAGTCCCATATCTCGCGAACGGATTGACTTAACCCAAAAATTCCTATTGCATCTGAAAGTAGAAACTCGCCCGATTACAACGGTATGTGTATTTTTTCCCTAGGCCATTCTGGTTAAGCGTTTGAAGCAGCAGAATTGCGAAAAATTTTTTGCCTTCTCAACCATTTCTTGGCTTCAAACTCCCATATCTCGCGAACGGATTGACCTAACCCAAAAATTCCTATCGCATCTGAAAGTAGAAACTCGCCCGATTACAACGGTATGTGTATTTTTTCCCTAGGCCATTCTGGATAAGCGTTTGGAGCAGCAGAATTGTGAAAAATTTTTTGCCTTCTCTACCATTTCTTGGCTTCAAACTCCCATATCTCGCGAACGGATTGACCTAACCCAAAAATTCCTATTGCATCTGAAAGTAGAGACTCGCCCGATTACAAAGGTATGTGTATTTTTTCCCTAGGCCATTCTGGTTAAGCGTTTGGAGCAGCAGAATTGCGAAAAATTTTTTGCCTTCTCTACCATTTCTTGGCTTCAAACTCCCATATCTAGCGAACGGATTGACCTAACCCAAAAATTCCTATTGCATCTGAAAGTAGAAACTCGCCCGATTACAACGGTATGTGTATTTTTTCCCTAGGCCATTCTGGTTAAGCGTTTGGAGCAGCAGAATGGCGAAAATTTTTTTGCCTTCTCAACCATTTCTTGTCTTCAAACTCCCATATCTCGCGAACGGATTGACCTAACCGAATAATTCCTATTGCATCTGAAAGTAGAAGTTCGCGCGATACCAACGGTATTTGTATTTTTTCCTTAGCCCATTTTGGTTAAGCGTTTGGAGCAGCAGAATTGCGAAAAATTTTTTTCCTTCTCAACCATTTCTTGTCTTCAAACTCCCATATCTCGCGAACGGATTGACCTAACCCAAAAATTCCTATTGCATCTGAAAGTAGAAACTCGCCCGGTTACAACGGTATGTGTATTTTTCCCCTAGGCCATTCTGGTGAAGCGTTTGGAGCAGCAGAAGTGCGGAAAATTTGTTGTCTTCTCAACCATTTCTTAGCTTCAAACTCCCATATCTAGCGAACGGATTGATCTAACCCAAAAATTCCTATTGCATCTGAAAGTAGAAACTCGCCCGATTACAACGGTATGTGTATTTTTTCCCTAGGCCATTCTGGTTAAGCGTTTGGAGCAGCAGAAGTGCGAAAAATTTTTTTGTGTTCTCAACCATTTCTTAGCTTCAAACTCCCATATCTCGCGAACGCTTTGACGCAACCCAAAAATTCCTGTTGCATCTGAAAGTAGAAACTCGCCCGATTACAACGGTACGGGTATTTTTCCCTTAGGCCATTCTGGTTAAGCGATTGGAGCAGCAGAAGTGCGAAAAATTTATTGTCTTCTCAACCATTTCTTAGCTTCAAACTCCCATATCTCGCGAACGGATTGACCTAACCCAAAAATTCCTATTGCATCTGAAAGTAGAAACTCGCCCGATTACAACGCTATGTGTATTTTTTCCCTAGGCCATTCTGGTTAAGCGTTTGGAGCAGCAGAATTGCGAAAAATTTTTTGCCTTCTCAACCATTTCTTGGCTTCAAACTACCATATCTCGCGAACGGATTGACTTAACCCAAAAATTCCTGTTGCGTCTGAAAGTAGAAACTCGCCCGGTTACAACGGTATGTGTATTTTTTCCCTGGGCCATTCTGGTTAAGCGTTTGGAGCAGCAGAAGTGCGAAAAATTTGTTGTGTTCTCAACCATTTCTTAGCTTCAAACTCCCATATCTCGCGAACGGATTGACGCAACTCAAAAATTCCTGTTGCATCTGAAAGTAGAAACTCGCCCGATTACAACGGTACGTGTATTTTTCCCTTAGGCCATTCTGGTTAAGCGATTGGAGCAGCAGAAGTGCGAAAAATTTATTGTCTTCTCAACCATTTCTTAGATTCAAACTCCCATATCTCGCGAACGGATTGACTTAACCCAAAAATTCCTATTGCATCTGAAAGTAGAAGTTCGCCCGATTCCAACGGTATTTGTATTTTTTCCCTAACCCATTCTGGTTAAGCGTTTGGAGCAGCAGAATTGCGAAAAATTTTTCGCCTTCTCAACCATTTCTTAGCTTCAAAGTCCCATATCTCGCGAACGGATTGACCAAACGCAAAAATTCCTGCTGCATCTGAATGTAGAAACTCGCCCGATTACAACGGTATGTGTATTTTTTCCCTAGGCCATTCTGGTTAAGCGTTTGGAGCAGCAGAATTGCGAAAAATTTTTTGCCTTCACAACCATTTCTTGGCTTCAAACTCCCATATCTCGCGAACGGATTGACCTAACCCAAAAATTCCTATTGCATCTGAAAGTAGAAACTCGCCCGATTACAGCGGTATTTGTATTTTTTCCCTAGGCCGTTCTGGTTAAGCGTTTGGAGCAGCAGAATTGCTAAAAATTGTTTGCCATCTCAACCATTTCTTGGCTTCAAAGTCCCATATCTCGCGAACGGATTGACTTAATCCAAAAATTCCTATTGCATCTGAAAGTAGAAACTCGCCCGATTACAACGGTATGTGTATTTTTTCCCTAGGCCATTCTGGTTAAGCGTTTGGAGCAGCAGAATTGTGAAAAATTTTTTGCCTTCTCTACCATTTCTTGGCTTCAAACTCCCATATCTCGCGAACAGATTGACCTAACCCAAAAATTCCTATTGCATCTGAAAGTAGAAACTCGCCCGATTACAACGGTATGTGTATTTTTTCCCTAGGCCATTCTGGTTAAGCGTTTGGAGCAGCAGACTTGCGAAAAATTTTTCGCCTTCTCAACCATTTCTTACCTTCAAAGTCCCATATCTCGCGAACGGATTGACCAAACGCAAAAATTCCTGCTGCATCTGAAAGTAGAAACTCGCCCGATTACAACGGTATGTGTATTTTTTCCCTAGGCCATTCTGGTTAAGCGTTTGGAGCAGCAGAATTGCGAAAAAATTTTTTGCCTTCTCAACCATTTCTTGGCTTCAAACTCCCATATCTCGTGAACGGATTGACCTAACCCAAAAATTCCTTTTGCGTCTGAAAGTAGAAACTCGCCCGATTACAACGCTATGTGTATTTTTTCCCTAGGCCATTCTGGTTAAGCGTTTGGAGCAGCAGAATTGTGAAAAATTTTTTGCCTTCTCTACCATTTCTTGGCTTCAAACTCCCATTTCTCGCGAACGGATTGACCTAACCCAAAAATTCCTGCTGCATCTGAAAGTAGAAACTCGCCCGATTACAACGGTATGTGTATTTTTTCCCTAACCCATTCTGGTTAAGCGTTTGAAGCAGCAGAAGTGCGAAAAATTTGTTGTGTTCTCAACCATTTCTTAGCTTCAAACTCCCATATCTCGCGAACGGATTGACGCAACTCAAAAATTCCTGTTGCATCTGAAAGTAGAAACTCGCCCGATTACAACGGTACGTGTATTTTTCCCTTAGGCCATTCTGGTTAAGCGATTGGAGCAGCAGAATTGCGAAAAATTTATTGTCTTCTCAACCATTTCTTAGCTTCAAACTCCCATATCTCGCGAACGGATTGACCTAACCCAAAAATTCCTATTGCATCTGAAAGTAGAAGTTCGCCCGATTCCAACGGTATTTGTATTTTTTCCCTAACCCATTCTGGTTAAGCGTTTGGAGCAGCAGAATTGCGAAAAATTTTTCGCCTTCTCAACCATTCCTTAGCTTCAAAGTCCCATATCTCGCGAACGGATTGACCAAACGCAAAAATTCCTGCTGCATCTGAAAGTAGAAACTCGCCCGATTACAACGGTATGTGTATTTTTTCCCTAGGCCATTCTGGTTAAGCGTTTGGAGCAGCAGAATTGCGAAAAATTTTTTGCCTTCTCAACCATTTCTTGGGTTCAAACTCCCATATCTCGCGAACGGATTGACCTAACCCAAAAATTCCTATTGCATCTGAAAGTAGAAACTCGCCCGATTACAGCGGTATTTGTATTTTTTCCCTAGGCCGTTCTGGTTAAGCGTTTGGAGCAGCAGAATTGCGAAAAATTGTTTGCCATCTCAACCATTTCTTGGCTTCAAAGTCCCATATCTCGCGAACGGATTGACTTAACCCAAAAATTCCTATTGCATCTGAAAGTAGAAACTCGCCCGATTACAACGGTATGTGTATTTTTTCCCTAGGCCATTCTGGTTAAGCGTTTGAAGCAGCAGAATTGCGAAAAATTTTTTGCCTTCTCAACCATTTCTTGGCTTCAAACTCCCATATCTCGCGAACGGATTGACCTAACCCAAAAATTCCTATCGCATCTGAAAGTAGAAACTCGCCCGATTACAACGGTATGTGTATTTTTTCCCTAGGCCATTCTGGATAAGCGTTTGGAGCAGCAGAATTGTGAAAAATTTTTTGCCTTCTCTACCATTTCTTGGCTTCAAACTCCCATATCTCGCGAACGGATTGACCTAACCCAAAAATTCCTATTGCATCTGAAAGTAGAGACTCGCCCGATTACAAAGGTATGTGTATTTTTTCCCTAGGCCATTCTGGTTAAGCGTTTGGAGCAGCAGAATTGCGAAAAATTTTTTGCCTTCTCTACCATTTCTTGGCTTCAAACTCCCATATCTAGCGAACGGATTGACCTAACCCAAAAATTCCTATTGCATCTGAAAGTAGAAACTCGCCCGATTACAACGGTATGTGTATTTTTTCCCTAGGCCATTCTGGTTAAGCGTTTGGAGCAGCAGAATGGCGAAAATTTTTTTGCCTTCTCAACCATTTCTTGTCTTCAAACTCCCATATCTCGCGAACGGATTGACCTAACCGAATAATTCCTATTGCATCTGAAAGTAGAAGTTCGCGCGATACCAACGGTATTTGTATTTTTTCCTTAGCCCATTTTGGTTAAGCGTTTGGAGCAGCAGAATTGCGAAAAATTTTTTTCCTTCTCAACCATTTCTTGTCTTCAAACTCCCATATCTCGCGAACGGATTGACCTAACCCAAAAATTCCTATTGCATCTGAAAGTAGAAACTCGCCCGGTTACAACGGTATGTGTATTTTTCCCCTAGGCCATTCTGGTGAAGCGTTTGGAGCAGCAGAAGTGCGGAAAATTTGTTGTCTTCTCAACCATTTCTTAGCTTCAAACTCCCATATCTAGCGAACGGATTGATCTAACCCAAAAATTCCTATTGCATCTGAAAGTAGAAACTCGCCCGATTACAACGGTATGTGTATTTTTTCCCTAGGCCATTCTGGTTAAGCGTTTGGAGCAGCAGAAGTGCGAAAAATTTGTTGTCTTCTCAACCATTTCTTAGCTCCAAACTCCCATATCTAGCGAACGGATTGACCTAACCCAAAAATTCCTATTGCATCTGAAAGTAGAAACTCGCCCGATTACAACGGTATGTGTATTTTTTCCCTAGGCCATTCTGGTTAAGCGTTTGAAGCAGCAGAATTGCGAAAAATTTTTTGCCTTCTCAACACTTTTCTTGGCTTCAAACTCCCATATCTCGCGAACGGATTGACCTAACCCAAAAATTCCTATTGCATCTGAAAGTAGAAACTCGCCCGATTACAACGGTATGTGTATTTTTTCCCTAGGCCATTCTGGTTAAGCGTTTGGAGCAGCAGAATTGTGAAAAATTTTTTGCCTTCTCTACCATTTCTTGGCTTCAAACTCCCCTATCTCGCGAACGGATTGACCTAACCCAAAAATTCCTATTGCATCTGAAAGTAGAGACTCGCCCGATTACAAAGGTATGTGTATTTTTTCCCTAGGCCATTCTGGTTAAGCGTTTGGAGCAGCAGAATTGCGAAAAATTTTTTGCCTTCTCTACCATTTCTTGGCTTCAAACTCCTATATCTAGAGAACGGATTGGCCTAACCCAAAAATTCCTATTGCATCTGAAAGTAGAAACTCGCCCGATTACAACGGTGTGTGTAATTTTTCCCTAGGCCATTCTGGTTAAGCGTTTGGAGCAGCAGAATTGCGAAAAATTTTTTGCCTTCTCAACCATTTCTTGGCTTCAAACTCCCATATCTCGCGAACGGATTGACCTAACCCAAAAATTCCTGTTGCGTCTGAAAGTAGAAACTCGGCCGGTTACAACGGTATGTGTATTTTTTTCCTACGCCATTCTGGTTAAGCGTTTGGAGCAGCAGAATTGCGAAAAATTTTTTGCCTTCTCAACCATTTCTTGTCTTCAAACTCCCATATCTCGCGAACGGATTGACCTAACCGAATAATTCCTATTGCATCTGAAAGTAGAAGTTCGCCCGATTACAACGGTATTTGTATTTTTTCCTTAGCCCATTTTGGTTAAGCGTTTGGAGCAGCAGAATTGCGAAAAATTTTTTGCCTTCTCAACCATTTCTTGTCTTCAAACTCCCATATCTTGCGAACGGATTGACCTAAACCAAAAATTCCTATTGCATCTGAAAGTAGAAACTCGCCCGATTACAACGGTGTGTGTATTTTTTCCCTAGGCCATTCTGGTTAAGCGTTTGGAGCAGCAGAATTGTGAAAAATTTTTTGCCTTCTCTACCATTTCTTGGCTTCATACTCCCATTTCTCGCGAACGGATTGACCTAACCCAAAAATTCCTATTGCATCTGAAAGTAGAATCTCGCCCGATTACAACGGTATGTGTATTTTTTCCCTAGGCCATTCTGGTTAAGCGTTTGGAGCAGCAGAAGTGCGAAAAATTTGTTGTGTTCTCAACCATTTCTTAGCTTCAAACTCCCATATCTAGCGAACGCATTGACGCAACCCAAAAATTCCTGTTGCATCTGAAAGTAGAAACTCGCCCGATTACAACGGTACGTGTATTTTTCCCTTAGGCCATTCTGGTTAAGCGATTGGAGCAGCAGAAGTGCGAAAAATTTATTGTCTTCTCAACCATTTCTTAGCTTCAAACTCCCATATCTCGCGAACGGATTGACCTAACCCAAAAGTTCCTATTGCATCTGAAAGTAGAAGTTCGCCCGATTCCAACGGTATTTGTATTTTTTCCCTAACCCATTCTGGTTAAGCGTTTGGAGCAGCAGAATTGCGAAAAAATTTTTTGCCTTCTCTACCATTTCTTGGCTTCAAACTACCATATCTCGCGAACGGATTGACCTAACCCAAAAATTCCTGTTGCGTCTGAAAGTAGAATCTCGCCCGGTTACAACGGTATGTGTATTTTTTCCCTAGGCCATTCTGGTTAAGCGTTTGGAGCAGCAGAAGTGCGAAAAATTTGTTGTGTTCTCAACCACTTCTTAGCTTCAAACTCCCATATCTCGCGAACGGATTGACATAACCCAAAAATTCCTATTGCATCTGAAAGTAGAAACTCGCCCGATTACAACGGTATATGTATTTTTTCCCTAGGCCATTCTGGTTAAGCGTTTGGAGCAGCAGAATTGCGAAAAATTTTTTGCCTTCTCAACCATTTCTTAGCTTCAAAGTCCCATATCTCGCGAACGGATTGACCTAACCCAAAAATTCCTATTGCATCTGAAAGTAGAATCTCGCCCGATTACAACGGTATATGTATTTTTTCCCTAGGCCATTCTGGTTAAGCGTTTGGAGCAGCAGAATTGCGAAAAATTTTTTGCCTTCTCAACCATTTCTTGGCTTCAAACTCCCATATCTCGCGAACGGATTGACCTAACCCAAAAATTCCTGTTGCGTCTGAAAGTAGAAACTCGCCCGGTTACAACGGTATGTGTATTTTTTCCCTAGGCCATTCTGGTTAAGCGTTTGGAGCAGCAGAATTGCGAAAAATTTTTTTGTGTTCTCAACCATTTCTTAGCTTCAAACTCCCATATCTCGCGAACGCATTGACGCAACCCAAAAATTCCTATTGCATCTGAAAGTAGAAGTTCGCCCGATTCCAACGGTATTTGTATTTTTTCCCTAACCCATTCTGGTTAAGCGTTTGGAGCAGCAGAATTGCGAAAAATTTTTCGCCTTTTCAACCATTTCTTAGCTTCAAAGTCCCATATCTTGCGAACGGATTGACCAAACGCAAAAATTCCTGCTGCATCTGAAAGTAGAAACTCGCCCGATTACAACGGTATGTGTATTTTTTCCCTAGGCCATTCTGGTTAAGCGTTTGGAGCAGCAGAATTGCGAAAAATTTTTTGCCTTCACAACCATTTCTTGGCTTCAAACTCCCATATCTCGCGAACGGATTGACCTAACCCAAAAATTCCTATTGCATCTGAAAGTAGAAACTCGCCCGATTACAACGGTATGTGTATTTTTTCCCTAGGCCATTCTGGTTAAGCGTTTGGAGCAGCAGAATTGTGAAAAATTTTTTGCCTTCTCTACCATTTCTTGGCTTCAAACTCCCATATCTCGCGAACAGATTGACCTAACCCAAAAATTCCTATTGCATCTGAAAGTAGAAACTCGCCCGATTACAACGGTATGTGTATTTTTTCCCTAGGCCATTCTGGTTAAGCGTTTGGAGCAGCAGAATTGCGAAAAATTTTTTGCCTTCTCAACCATTTCTTGGCTTCAAACTCCCATATCTCGTGAACGGATTGACCTAACCCAAAAATTCCTGTTGCGTCTGAAAGTAGAAACTCGCCCGATTACAACGCTATGTGTATTTTTTCCCTAGGCCATTCTGGTTAAGCGTTTGGAGCAGCAGAATTGTGAAAAATTTTCTGCCTTCTCTACCATTTCTTGGCTTCAAACTCCCATTTCTCGCGAACGGATTGACATAACCCAAAAATTCCTATTGCATCTGAAAGTAGAAACTCGCCCGATTACAACGGTATGTGTATTTTTTCCCTAGGCCATTCTGGTTAAGCGTTTGGAGCAGCAGAATTGCGAAAAATTTTTTGCCTTCTCAACCATTTCTTGGCTTCAAACTCCCATATCTCGCGAACGGATTGACCTAACCCAAAAATTCCTGTTGCGTCTGAAAGTAGAAACTCGCCCGGTTACAACGGTATGTGTATTTTTTCCCTAGGCCATTCTGGTTAAGCGTTTGGAGCAGCAGAAGTGCGAAAAATTTGTTGTGTTCTCAACCATTTCCTAGCTTCAAACTCCCATATCTCGCGAACGCATTGACGCAACCCAAAAATTCCTGTTGCATCTGAAAGTAGAAACTCGCCCGATTACAACGGTACGTGTATTTTTCCCTTAGGCCATTCTGGTTAAGCGATTGGAGCAGCAGAAGTGCGAAAAATTTGTTGTGTTCTCAACCATTTCTTAGCTTCAAACTCCCATATCTCGCGAACGGATTGACGCAACTCAAAAATTCCTGTTGCATCTGAAAGTAGAAACTCGCCCGATTACAACGGTACGTGTATTTTTCCCTTAGGCCATTCTGGTTAAGCGATTGGAGCAGCAGAATTGCGAAAAATTTATTGTCTTCTCAACCATTTCCTAGCTTCAAACTCCCATATCTCGCGAACGCATTGACGCAACCCAAAAATTCCTGTTGCATCTGAAAGTAGAAACTCGCCCGATTACAACGGTACGTGTATTTTTCCCTTAGGCCATTCTGGTTAAGCGATTGGAGCAGCAGAAGTGCGAAAAATTTGTTGTGTTCTCAACCATTTCTTAGCTTCAAACTCCCATATCTCGCGAACGGATTGACGCAACTCAAAAATTCCTGTTGCATCTGAAAGTAGAAACTCGCCCGATTACAACGGTACGTGTATTTTTCCCTTAGGCCATTCTGGTTAAGCGATTGGAGCAGCAGAATTGCGAAAAATTTATTGTCTTCTCAACCATTTCTTAGCTTCAAACTCCCATATCTCGCGAACGGATTGACCTAACCCAAAAATTCCTATTGCACCTGAAAGTAGAAGTTCGCCCGATTCCAACGGTATTTGTATTTTTTCCCTAACCCATTCTGGTTAAGCGTTTGGAGCAGCAGAATTGCGAAAAATTTTTCGCCTTCTCAACCATTCCTTAGCTTCAAAGTCCCATATCTCGCGAACGGATTGACCAAACGCAAAAATTCCTGCTGCATCTGAAAGTAGAAACTCGCCCGATTACAACGGTGTGTGTATTTCTTCCCTAGGCCATTCTGGTTAAGCGTTTGGAGCAGCAGAATTGCGAAAAATTTTTTGCCTTCTCAACCATTTCTTGGCTTCAAACTCCCATATCTCGCGAACGGATTGACCTAACCCAAAAATTCCTGTTGCGTCTGAAAGTAGAAACTCGCCCGGTTACAACGGTATGTGTATTTTTTTCCTACGCCATTCTGGTTAAGCGTTTGGAGCAGCAGAATGGCGAAAATTTTTTTGCCTTCTCAACCATTTCTTGTCTTCAAACTCCCATATCTCGCGAACGGATTGACCTAACCCAAAAATTCCTATTGCATCTGAAAGTAGAAACTCGCCCGGTTACAACGGTATGTGTATTTTTTCCCTAGGCCATTCTGGTGAAGCGTTTGGAGCAGCAGAAGTGCGGAAAATTTGTTGTCTTCTCAACCATTTCTTAGCTTCAAACTCCCATATCTAGCGAACGGATTGATCTAACCCAAAAATTCCTATTGCATCTGAAAGTAGAAACTCGCCCGATTACAACGGTATGTGTATTTTTTCCCTAGGCCATTCTGGTTAAGCGTTTGGAGCAGCAGAAGTGCGAAAAATTTGTTGTCTTCTCAACCATTTCTTAGCTCCAAACTCCCATATCTAGCGAACGGATTGACCTAACCCAAAAATTCCTATTGCATCTGAAAGTAGAAACTCGCCCGATTACAACGGTATGTGTATTTTTTCCCTAGGCCATTCTGGTTAAGCGTTTGAAGCAGCAGAATTGCGAAAAATTTTTTGCCTTCTCAACACTTTTCTTGGCTTCAAACTCCCATATCTCGCGAACGGATTGACCTAACCCAAAAATTCCTATTGCATCTGAAAGTAGAAACTCGCCCGATTACAACGGTATGTGTATTTTTTCCCTAGGCCATTCTGGTTAAGCGTTTGGAGCAGCAGAATTGTGAAAAATTTTTTGCCTTCTCTACCATTTCTTGGCTTCAAACTCCCCTATCTCGCGAACGGATTGACCTAACCCAAAAATTCCTATTGCATCTGAAAGTAGAGACTCGCCCGATTACAAAGGTATGTGTATTTTTTCCCTAGGCCATTCTGGTTAAGCGTTTGGAGCAGCAGAATTGCGAAAAATTTTTTGCCTTCTCTACCATTTCTTGGCTTCAAACTCCCATATCTCGCGAACGGATTGACCTAACCCAAAAATTCCTATTGCATCTGAAAGTAGAAACTCGCCCGGTTACAACGGTATGTGTATTTTTTCCCTAGGCCATTCTGGTGAAGCGTTTGGAGCAGCAGAAGTGCGGAAAATTTGTTGTCTTCTCAACCATTTCTTAGCTTCAAACTCCCATATCTAGCGAACGGATTGATCTAACCCAAAAATTCCTATTGCATCTGAATGTAGAAACTCGCCCGATTACAACGGTATGTGTATTTTTTCCCTAGGCCATTCTGGTTAAGCGTTTGGAGCAGCAGAAGTGCGAAAAATTTGTTGTCTTCTCAACCATTTCTTAGCTCCAAACTCCCATATCTAGCGAACGGATTGACCTAACCCAAAAATTCCTATTGCATCTGAAAGTAGAAACTCGCCCGATTACAACGGTATGTGTATTTTTTCCCTAGGCCATTCTGGTTAAGCGTTTGAAGCAGCAGAATTGCGAAAAATTTTTTGCCTTCTCAACACTTTTCTTGGCTTCAAACTCCCATATCTCGCGAACGGATTGACCTAACCCAAAAATTCCTATTGCATCTGAAAGTAGAAACTCGCCCGATTACAACGGTATGTGTATTTTTTCCCTAGGCCATTCTGGTTAAGCGTTTGGAGCAGCATAATTGTGAAAAATTTTTTGCCTTCTCTACCATTTCTTGGCTTCAAACTCCCCTATCTCGCGAACGGATTGACCTAACCCAAAAATTCCTATTGCATCTGAAAGTAGAGACTCGCCCGATTACAAAGGTATGTGTATTTTTTCCCTAGGCCATTCTGGTTAAGCGTTTGGAGCAGCAGAATTGCGAAAAATTTTTTGCCTTCTCTACCATTTCTTGGCTTCAAACTCCTATATCTAGAGAACGGATTGACCTAACCCAAAAATTCCTATTGCATCTGAAAGTAGAAACTCGCCCGATTACAACGGTGTGTGTATTTTTTCCCTAGGCCATTCTGGTTAAGCGTTTGGAGCAGCAGAATTGCGAAAAATTTTTTGCCTTCTCAACCATTTCTTGGCTTCAAACTCCCATATCTCGCGAACGGATTGACATAACCCAAAAATTCCTGTTGCGTCTGAAAGTAGAAACTCGCCCGGTTACAACGGTATGTGTATTTTTTTCCTACGCCATTCTGGTTAAGCGTTTGGAGCAGCAGAATTGCGAAAAATTTTTTGCCTTCTCAACCATTTCTTGTCTTCAAACTCCCATATCTCGCGAACGGATTGACCTAACCGAATAATTCCTATTGCATCTGAAAGTAGAAGTTCGCCCGATTACAACGGTATTTGTATTTTTTCCTTAGCCCATTTTGGTTAAGCGTTTGGAGCAGCAGAATTGCGAAAAATTTTTTGCCTTCTCAACCATTTCTTGTCTTCAAACTCCCATATCTCGCGAACGGATTGACCTAAACCAAAAATTCCTATTGCATCTGAAAGTAGAAACTCGCCCGGTTACAACGGTATGTGTACTTTTTCCCTAGGCCATTCTGGTTAAGCGTTTGAAGCAGCAGAATTGCGAAAAATTTTTTGCCTTCTCAACCATTTCTTGGCTTCAAACTCCCATATCTCGCGAACGGATTGACCTAACCCAAAAATTCCTATCGCATCTGAAAGTAGAAACTCGCCCGATTACAACGGTATGTGTATTTTTTCCCTAGGCCATTCTGGATAAGCGTTTGGAGCAGCAGAATTGTGAAAAATTTTTTGCCTTCTCTACCATTTCTTGGCTTCAAACTCCCATATCTCGCGAACGGATTGACCTAACCCAAAAATTCCTATTGCATCTGAAAGTAGAGACTCGCCCGATTACAAAGGTATGTGTATTTTTTCCCTAGGCCATTCTGGTTAAGCGTTTGGAGCAGCAGAATTGCGAAAAATTTTTTGCCTTCTCTACCATTTCTTGGCTTCAAACTCCCATATCTAGCGAACGGATTGACCTAACCCAAAAATTCCTATTGCATCTGAAAGTAGAAACTCGCCCGATTACAGCGGTGTGTGTATTTCTTCCCTAGGCCATTCTGGTTAAGCGTTTGGAGCAGCAGAATTGCGAAAAATTTTTTGCCTTCTCAACCATTTCTTGGTTTCAAACTCCCATATCTCGCGAACGGATTGACCTAACCCAAAAATTCCTGTTGCGTCTGAAAGTAGAAACTCGCCCGGTTACAACGGTATGTGTATTTTTTTCCTACGCCATTCTGGTTAAGCGTTTGGAGCAGCAGAATGGCGAAAATTTTTTTGCCTTCTCAACCATTTCTTGTCTTCAAACTCCCATATCTCGCGAACGGATTGACCTAACCCAAAAATTCCTATTGCATCTGAAAGTAGAAACTCGCCCGATTACAACGGTATGTGTATTTTTTCCCTAGGCCATTCTGGTTAAGCGTTTGAAGCAGCAGAATTGCGAAAAATTTTTTGCCTTCTCAACACTTTTCTTGGCTTCAAACTCCCATATCTCGCGAACGGATTGACCTAACCCAAAAATTCCTATTGCATCTGAAAGTAGAAACTCGCCCGATTACAACGGTATGTGTATTTTTTCCCTAGGCCATTCTGGTTAAGCGTTTGGAGCAGCAGAATTGTGAAAAATTTTTTGCCTTCTCTACCATTTCTTGGCTTCAAACTCCCCTATCTCGCGAACGGATTGACCTAACCCAAAAATTCCTATTGCATCTGAAAGTAGAGACTCGCCCGATTACAAAGGTATGTGTATTTTTTCCCTAGGCCATTCTGGTTAAGCGTTTGGAGCAGCAGAATTGCGAAAAATTTTTTGCCTTCTCTACCATTTCTTGGCTTCAAACTCCCATATCTCGCGAACGGATTGACCTAACCCAAAAATTCCTATTGCATCTGAAAGTAGAAACTCGCCCGGTTACAACGGTATGTGTATTTTTTCCCTAGGCCATTCTGGTGAAGCGTTTGGAGCAGCAGAAGTGCGGAAAATTTGTTGTCTTCTCAACCATTTCTTAGCTTCAAACTCCCATATCTAGCGAACGGATTGATCTAACCCAAAAATTCCTATTGCATCTGAAAGTAGAAACTCGCCCGATTACAACGGTATGTGTATTTTTTCCCTAGGCCATTCTGGTTAAGCGTTTGGAGCAGCAGAAGTGCGAAAAATTTGTTGTCTTCTCAACCATTTCTTAGCTCCAAACTCCCATATCTAGCGAACGGATTGACCTAACCCAAAAATTCCTATTGCATCTGAAAGTAGAAACTCGCCCGATTACAACGGTATGTGTATTTTTTCCCTAGGCCATTCTGGTTAAGCGTTTGAAGCAGCAGAATTGCGAAAAATTTTTTGCCTTCTCAACACTTTTCTTGGCTTCAAACTCCCATATCTCGCGAACGGATTGACCTAACCCAAAAATTCCTATTGCATCTGAAAGTAGAAACTCGCCCGATTACAACGGTATGTGTATTTTTTCCCTAGGCCATTCTGGTTAAGCGTTTGGAGCAGCATAATTGTGAAAAATTTTTTGCCTTCTCTACCATTTCTTGGCTTCAAACTCCCCTATCTCGCGAACGGATTGACCTAACCCAAAAATTCCTATTGCATCTGAAAGTAGAGACTCGCCCGATTACAAAGGTATGTGTATTTTTTCCCTAGGCCATTCTGGTTAAGCGTTTGGAGCAGCAGAATTGCGAAAAATTTTTTGCCTTCTCTACCATTTCTTGGCTTCAAACTCCTATATCTAGAGAACGGATTGACCTAACCCAAAAATTCCTATTGCATCTGAAAGTAGAAACTCGCCCGATTACAACGGTGTGTGTATTTTTTCCCTAGGCCATTCTGGTTAAGCGTTTGGAGCAGCAGAATTGCGAAAAATTTTTGGCCTTCTCAACCATTTCTTGGCTTCAAACTCCCATATCTCGCGAACGGATTGACATAACCCAAAAATTCCTGTTGCGTCTGAAAGTAGAATCTCGCCCGGTTACAACGGTATGTGTATTTTTTTCCTACGCCATTCTGGTTAAGCGTTTGGAGCAGCAGAATTGCGAAAAATTTTTTGCCTTCTCAACCATTTCTTGTCTTCAAACTCCCATATCTCGCGAACGGATTGACCTAACCGAATAATTCCTATTGCATCTGAAAGTAGAAGTTCGCCCGATTACAACGGTATTTGTATTTTTTCCTTAGCCCATTTTGGTTAAGCGTTTGGAGCAGCAGAATTGCGAAAAATTTTTTGCCTTCTCAACCATTTCTTGTCTTCAAACTCCCATATCTCGCGAACGGATTGACCTAAACCAAAAATTCCTATTGCATCTGAAAGTAGAAACTCGCCCGGTTACAACGGTATGTGTACTTTTTCCCTAGGCCATTCTGGTTAAGCGTTTGAAGCAGCAGAATTGCGAAAAATTTTTTGCCTTCTCAACCATTTCTTGGCTTCAAACTCCCATATCTCGCGAACGGATTGACCTAACCCAAAAATTCCTATCGCATCTGAAAGTAGAAACTCGCCCGATTACAACGGTATGTGTATTTTTTCCCTAGGCCATTCTGGATAAGCGTTTGGAGCAGCAGAATTGTGAAAAATTTTTTGCCTTCTCTACCATTTCTTGGCTTCAAACTCCCATATCTCGCGAACGGATTGACCTAACCCAAAAATTCCTATTGCATCTGAAAGTAGAGACTCGCCCGATTACAAAGGTATGTGTATTTTTTCCCTAGGCCATTCTGGTTAAGCGTTTGGAGCAGCAGAATTGCGAAAAATTTTTTGCCTTCTCAACCATTTCTTGGTTTCAAACTCCCATATCTCGCGAACGGATTGACCTAACCCAAAAATTCCTGTTGCGTCTGAAAGTAGAAACTCGCCCGGTTACAGCGGTATGTGTATTTTTTTCCTACGCCATTCTGGTTAAGCGTTTGGAGCAGCAGAATGGCGAAAATTTTTTTGCCTTCTCAACCATTTCTTGTCTTCAAACTCCCATATCTCGCGAACGGATTGACCTAACCCAAAAATTCCTATTGCATCTGAAAGTAGAAACTCGCCCGGTTACAACGGTATGTGTCTTTTTTCCCTAGGCCATTCTGGTGAAGCGTTTGGAGCAGCAGAAGTGCGGAAAATTTGTTGTCTTCTCAACCATTTCTTAGCTTCAAACTCCCATATCTAGCGAACGGATTGATCTAACCCAAAAATTCCTATTGCATCTGAAAGTAGAAACTCGCCCGATTACAACGGTATGTGTATTTTTTCCCTAGGCCATTCTGGTTAAGCGTTTGGAGCAGCAGAAGTGCGAAAAATTTGTTGTCTTCTCAACCATTTCTTAGCTCCAAACTCCCATATCTAGCGAACGGATTGACCTAACCCAAAAATTCCTATTGCATCTGAAAGTAGAAACTCGCCCGATTACAACGGTATGTGTATTTTTTCCCTAGGCCATTCTGGTTAGGCGTTTGAAGCAGCGGAATTGCGAAAAATTTTTTGCCTTCTCAACACTTTTCTTGGCTTCAAACTCCCATATCTCGCGAACGGATTGACCTAACCCAAAAATTCCTATTGCATCTGAAAGTAGAAACTCGCCCGATTACAACGGTATGTGTATTTTTTCCCTAGGCCATTCTGGTTAAGCGTTTGGAGCAACAGAATTGTGAAAAATTTGTTGCCTTCTCTACCATTTCTTGGCTTCAAACTCCCCTATCTCGCGAACGGATTGACCTAACCCAAAAATTCCTATTGCATCTGAAAGTAGAGACTCGCCCGATTACAAAGGTATGTGTATTTTTTCCCTAGGCCATTCTGGTTAAGCGTTTGGAGCAGCAGAATTGCGAAAAATTTTTTGCCTTCTCTACCATTTCTTGGCTTCAAACTCCCATATCTAGAGAACGGATTGACCTAACCCAAAAATTCCTATTGCATCTGAAAGTAGAAACTCGCCCGATTACAACGGTGTGTGTATTTTTTCCCTAGGCCATTCTGGTTAAGCGTTTGGAGCAGCAGAATTGCGAAAAATTTTTTGCCTTCTCAACCATTTCTTGGCTTCAAACTCCCATATCTCGCGGACGGATTGACATAACCCAAAAATTCCTGTTGCGTCTGAAAGTAGAAACTCGCCCGGTTACAACGGTATGTGTATTTTTTTCCTACGCCATTCTGGTTAAGCGTTTGGAGCAGCAGAATTGCGAAAAATTTTTTGCCTTCTCAACCATTTCTTGTCTTCAAACTCCCATATCTCGCGAACGGATTGAACAAACCCAGAAGTTCCTGCTGCGTCTGAAAGTAGAAACTCGCCCGATTACAACGGTATGTGTATTTTTTCCCTAGGCCATTCTGGTTAAGCGTTCGGAGCAGCAGAATTGCGAAAAATTTAGCCTTCTCAACCATTTCTTGTCTTCAAACTCCCATATCTCGCGAACGGATTGACCTAACCCAAAAATTCCTATTGCATCTGAAAGTAGAAACTCGCCCGATTACAACGGTATGTGTATTTTTTCCCTAGGCTATTCTGGTTAAGCGTTCGGAGCAGCAGAATTGCGAAAAATTTAGTCTTCTCAACCATTTCTTGTCTTCAGACTCCCATATCTCGCGAACGGATTGACCTAACCCAAAAATTCCTGTTGCGTCTGAAAGTAGAAACTCGCCCGGTTACAACGGTATGAACGGTATGTGTATTTTTTCCCTAGGCCATTCTGGTGAAGCGTTTGGAGCAGCAGAAGTGCGGAAAATTTGTTGTCTTCTCAACCATTTCTTAGCTTCAAACTCCCATATCTAGCGAACGGATTGATCTAACCCAAAAATTCCTATTGCATCTGAAAGTAGAAACTCGCCCGATTACAACGGTATGTGTATTTTTTCCCTAGGCCATTCTGGTTAAGCGTTTGGAGAAGCAGAAGTAAGAAAAATTTGTTGTCTTCTCAACCATTTCTTGGCTTCAAACTCCCATATATCGCGAACGGATTGACCTAACCCAAAAATTCCTGTTGCGTCTGAAAGTAGAAACTCGCCCGATTACAACGGTATGTGTATTTTTTCCCTAGGCCATTCTGGTTAAGCGTTCGGAGCAGCAGAATTGCGAAAAATTTAGCCTTCTCAACCATTTCTTGTCTTCAAACTCCCATATCTCGCGAACGGATTGACCTAACCCAAAAATTCCTATTGCATCTGAAAGTAGAAACTCGCCCGATAACAACGGTATGTGTATTTTTTCCCTAGGCTATTCTGGTTAAGCGTTCGGAGCAGCAGAATTGCGAAAAATTTAGTCTTCTCAACCATTTCTTGTCTTCAGACTCCCATATCTCGCGAACGGATTGACCTAACCCAAAAATTCCTGTTGCGTCTGAAAGTAGAAACTCGCCCGGTTACAACGGTATGAACGGTATGTGTATTTTTTCCCTAGGCCATTCTGGTGAAGCGTTTGGAGCAGCAGAAGTGCGGAAAATTTGTTGTCTTCTCAACCATTTCTTGGCTTCAAACTCCCATATCTAGCGAACGGATTGATCTAACCCAAAAATTCCTATTGCATCTGAAAGTAGAAACTCGCCCGATTACAACGGTATGTGTATTTTTTCCCTAGGCCATTCTGGTTAAGCGTTTGGAGCAGCAGAAGTGCGAAAAATTTGTTGTCTTCTCAACCATTTCTTGGCTTCAAACTCCCATATATCGCGAACGGATTGACCTAACCCAAAAATTCCTGTTGCGTCTGAAAGTAGAAACTCGCCCGATTACAACGGTATGTGTATTTTTTCCCTAGGCCATTCTGGTTAAGCGTTCGGAGCAGCAGAATTGCGAAAAATTTAGCCTTCTCAACCATTTCTTGTCTTCAAACTCCCATATCTCGCGAACGGATTGACCTAACCCAAAAATTCCTATTGCATCTGAAAGTAGAAACTCGCCCGATTACAACGGTATGTGTATTTTTTCCCTAGGCCATTCTGGTTAAGCGTTTGGAGCAGCAGAATTGCGAAAAATTTGTTGTCTTCTCAACCATTTCTTAGCTCCAAACTCCCATATCTAGCGAACGGATTGACCTAACCCAAAAATTCCTATTGCATCTGAAAGTAGAAACTCGCCCGATTACAACGGTATGTGTATTTTTTCCCTAGGCCATTCTGGTTAAGCGTTTGAAGCAGCAGAATTGCGAAAAATTTTTTGCCCTCTCAACACTTTTCTTGGCTTCAAACTCCCATATCTCGCGAACGGATTGACCTAACCCAAAAATTCCTATTGCATCTGAAAGTAGAAACTCGCCCGATTACAACGGTATGTGTATTTTTTCCCTAGGCCATTCTGGTTAAGCGTTTGGAGCAGCAGAATTGTGAAAAATTTTTTGCCTTCTGTACCATTTCTTGGCTTCAAACTCCCCTATCTCGCGAACGGATTGACCTAACCGAATAATTCCTATTGCATCTGAAAGTAGAAGTTCGCCCGATTACAACGGTATTTGTATTTTTTCCTTAGCCCATTTTGGTTAAGCGTTTGGAGCAGCAGAATTGCGAAAAATTTTTTGCCTTCTCAACCATTTCTTGTCTTCAAACTCCCATATCTCGCGAACGGATTGACCTAAACCAAAAATTCCTATTGCATCTGAAAGTAGAAACTCGCCCGGTTACAACGGTATGTGTACTTTTTCCCTAGGCCATTCTGGTTAAGCGTTTGGAGCAGCAGAATTGCGAAAAATTTTTTGCCTTCTCAAACATTTCTTGGCTTCAAACTCCCATATCTCGCGAACGGATTGAACAAACCCAGAAGTTCCTGCTGCGTCTGAAAGTAGAAACTCGCCCGATTACAACGGTATGTGTATTTTTTCCCTAGGCCATTCTGGTTAAGCGTTCGGAGCAGCAGAATTGCGAAAAATTTAGCCTTCTCAACCATTTCTTGTCTTCAAACTCCCATATCTCGCGAACGGATTGACCTAACCCAAAAATTCCTATTGCATCTGAAAGTAGAAACTCGCCCGATTACAACGGTATGTGTATTTTTTCCCTAGGCTATTCTGGTTAAGCGTTCGGAGCAGCAGAATTGCGAAAAATTTAGTCTTCTCAACCATTTCTTGTCTTCAGACTCCCATATCTCGCGAACGGATTGACCTAACCGAAAAATTCCTGTTGCGTCTGAAAGTAGAAACTCGCCCGGTTACAACGGTATGAAAGGTATGTGTATTTTTTCCCTAGGCCATTCTGGTGAAGCGTTTGGAGCAGCAGAAGTGCGGAAAATTTGTTGTCTTCTCAACCATTTCTTAGCTTCAAACTCCCATATCTAGCGAACGGATTGATCTAACCCAAAAATTCCTATTGCATCTGAAAGTAGAAACTCGCCCGATTACAACGGTATGTGTATTTTTTCCCTAGGCCATTCTGGTTAAGCGTTTGGAGCAGCAGAGGTGCGAAAAATTTGTTGTCTTCTCAACCATTTCTTGGCTTCAAACTCCCATATATCGCGAACGGATTGACCTAACCCAAAAATTCCTGTTGCGTCTGAAAGTAGAAACTCGCCCGATTACAACGGTATGTGTATTTTTTCCCTAGGCCATTCTGGTTAAGCGTTCGGAGCAGCAGAATTGCGAAAAATTTAGCCTTCTCAACCATTTCTTGTCTTCAAACTCCCATATCTCGCGAACGGATTGACCTAACCCAAAAATTCCTATTGCATCTGAAAGTAGAAACTCGCCCGATTACAACGGTATGTGTATTTTTTCCCTAGGCTATTCTGGTTAAGCGTTCGGAGCAGCAGAATTGCGAAAAATTTAGTCTTCTCAACCATTTCTTGTCTTCAGACTCCCATATCTCGCGAACGGATTGACCTAACCCAAAAATTCCTGTTGCGTCTGAAAGTAGAAACTCGCCCGGTTACAACGGTATGAACGGTATGTGTATTTTTTCCCTAGGCCATTCTGGTGAAGCGTTTGGAGCAGCAGAAGTGCGGAAAATTTGTTGTCTTCTCAACCATTTCTTGGCTTCAAACTCCCATATCTAGCGAACGGATTGATCTAACCCAAAAATTCCTATTGCATCTGAAAGTAGAAACTCGCCCGATTACAACGGTATGTGTATTTTTTCCCTAGGCCATTCTGGTTAAGCGTTTGGAGCAGCAGAAGTGCGAAAAATTTGTTGTCTTCTCAACCATTTCTTGGCTTCAAACTCCCATATCTCGCGAACGGATTGACCTAACCCAAAAATTCCTGTTGCGTCTGAAAGTAGAAACTCGCCCGGTTACAACGGTATGTGTATTTTTTCCCTAGGCCATTCTGGTTAAGCGTTTGGAGCAGCAGAAGTGCGAAAAATTTGTTGTCTTCTCAACCATTTCTTAGCTTCAAACTCCCATATCTAGCGAACGGATTGACCTAACCCAAAAATTCCTATTGCATCTGAAAGTAGAAACTCGCCCGATTACAACGGTATGTGTATTTTTTCCCTAGGTCATCCTGGTTAAGCGTTTGGAGCAGCAGAAGTGCGAAAAATTTGTTGTCTTCTCAACCATTTCTTAGCTTCAAACTCCCATATGTCGCGAACGGATTGACGTAACCCAAAAATTCCTGTTGCATCTGAAAGTAGAAATTCGCCCGATTACATCGGTATGTGTATTTTTTTCCTACGCCATTCTGGTTAAGCGTTTGGAGCAGCAGAATTGCGAAAAATTTGTTGCCTTCTCAACCATTTCTTGTCTTCAAACTCCCATATCTCGCGAACGGATTGACCTAACCCAAAAATTCCTATTGCATCTGAAAGTAGAAACTCACCCGGTTACAACGGTATGTGTACTTTTTCCCTAGGCCATTCTGGTTAAGCGTTTGGGGCAGCAGAATTGCGAAAAATTTTTTGCCTTCTCAACCATTTCTTGGCTTCAAACTCCCATATCTCGCGAACGGATTGAACAAACCCAGAAGTTCCTGCTGCGTCTGAAAGTAGAAACTCGCCCGATTACAACGGTATGTGTATTTTTTCCCTAGGCCATTCTGGTTAAGCGTTCGGAGAGCAGAATTGCGAAAAATTTTTTGCCTTCTCAACCATTTCTTGTCTTCAAACTCCCATATCTCGCGAACGGATTGACATAACCCAAAAATTCCTATTGCATCTGAAAGTAGAAACTCGCCCGATTACAACGGTATATGTATTTTTTCCCCAGGCCATTCTGGTTAAGCGTTTGAAGCAGCAGAATTGCGAAAAATTTTTTGCCTTCTCAACCATTTCTTGGCTTCAAACTCCCATATCTCGCGAACGGATTGACCTAACCCAAAAATTCCTATTGCATCTGAAAGTAGAAACTCGCCCGATTACAACGGTATGTGTATTTTTTCCCTAGGCCATTCTGGTTAAGCGTTTGGGGCAGCAGAATTGCGAAAAATTTTTTGCCTTCTCAACCATTTCTTGTCTTCAAACTCCCATATCTCCCGAACGGATTGAACAAACCCAGAAGTTCCTGCTGCGTCTGAAAGTAGAAACTCGCCCGATTACAACGGTATGGGTATTTTTTCCCTAGGCCATTCTGGTTAAGCGTTTGAAGCAGCAGAATTGCGAAAAATTTTTTGCCTTCTCAACCATTTCTTGGCTTCAAACTCCCATATCTCGCGAACGGATTGACCTAACCCAAAAATTCCTATTGCATCTGAAAGTAGAAACTCACCCGGTTACAACGGTATGTGTACTTTTTCCCTAGGCCATTCTGGTTAAGCGTTTGGGGCAGCAGAATTGCGAAAAATTTTTTGCCTTCTCAACCATTTCTTGGCTTCAAACTCCCATATCTCGCGAACGGATTGAACAAACCCAGTAGTTCCTGCTGCGTCTGAAAGTAGAAACTCGCCCGATTACAACGGTATGTGTATTTTTTCCCTAGGCCATTCTGGTTAAGCGTTCGGAGCAGCAGAATTGCGAAAAATTTTTTGCCTTCTCAACCATTTCTTGTCTTCAAACTCCCATATCTCGCGAACGGATTGACCTAACCCAAAAATTCCTGCTGCGTCTGAAAGTAGAAACTCGCCCGATTACAACGGTATGTGTATTTTTTCCCTAGGCTATTCTGGTTAAGCGTTCGGAGCAGCAGAATTGCGAAAAATTTTTTGCCTTCTCAACCATTTCTTGTCTTCAAACTCCCATATCTCGCGAACGGATTGACCTAACCCAAAAATTCCTATTGCATCTGAAAGTAGAAACTCGCCCGATTACAACGGTATGTGTATTTTTTCCCTAGGCCATTCTGGTTAAGCGTTTGGAGCAGCAGAAGTGCGAAAAATTTGTTGTCTTCTCAACCATTTCTAGGCTTCAAACTCCCATATCTCGCGAACGGATTGACCTAACCCAAAAATTCCTGTTGCGTCTGAAAGTAGAAACTCGCCCGGTTACAACGGTATGTGTATTTTTTCCCTAGGCCATTCTGGTTAAGCGTTTGGAGCAGCAGAATTGCGAAAAATTTGTTGCCTTCTCAACCATTTCTTGGCTTCAAAGTCCCATATCTCGCGAACGGATTGACGTAACCCAAAATTTCCTATTGCATCTGAAAGTAGAAACTCGCCCGATTACAACGGTATGGGTATTTTTTCCCTAGGCCATTCTGGTTAAGCGTTTGAAGCAGCAGAATTGCGAAAAATTTTTTGCCTTCTCAACCATTTCTTGGCTTCAAACTCCCATATCTCGCGAACGGATTGACATAACCCAAAAATTCCTATTGCATCTGAAAGTAGAAACTCGCCCGATTACAACGGTATGTGTATTTTTTCCCTAGGCCATTCTGGTTAAGCGTTTGGAGCAGCAGAATTGCGAAAAATTTTTTGCCTTCTCAACCATTTCTTGGCTTCAAACTCCCATATCTCGCGAACGGATTGACCTAACCCAAAAATTCCTATTGCATCTGAAAGTAGAGACTCGCCCGATTACAAAGGTATGTGTATTTTTTCCCTAGGCCATTCTGGTTAAGCGTTTGGAGCAGCAGAATTGCGAAAAATTTTTTGCCTTCTCTACCATTTCTTGGCTTCAAACTCCCATATCTAGCGAACGGATTGACCTATCCCAAAAATTCCTATTGCATCTGAAAGTAGAAACTCGCCCGATTACAACGGTATGTGTATTTTTTCCCTAGGCCATTCTGGTTAAGCGTTTGGAGCAGCAGAATTGCGAAAAATTTTTTGCCTTCTCAACCATTTCTTGTCTTCAAACTCCCATATCTCGCGAACGGATTGACCTAACCCAAAAATTCCTGTTGCGTCTGAAAGTAGAAACTCGCCCTGTTACAACGGTATGTGTATTTTTTTTCCTACGCCATTCTGGTTAAGCGTTTGGAGCAGCAGAATTGCGAAAAATTTTTAGCCTTCTCAACCATTTCTTGTCTTCAAACTCCCATATCTCGCGAACGGATTGACCTAACCGAATAATTCCTATTGCATCTGAAAGTAGAAGTTCGCCCGATTCCAACGGTATTTGTATTTTTTCCCTAGCCCATTCTGGTTAAGCGTTTGGAGCAGCAGAATTGCGAAAAATTTTTTGCCTTCTCAACCATTTCTTGTCTTCAAACTCCCATATCTCGCGAACGGATTGACCTAACCCAAAAATTCCTATTGCATCTGAAAGTAGAAACTCGCCCGGTTACAACGGTATGTGTACTTTTTCCCTAGGCCATTCTGGTTAAGCGTTTGGAGCAGCAGAATTGCGAAAAATTTTTTGCCTTCTCAAACATTTCTTGGCTTCAAACTCCCATATCTCGCGAACGGATTGAACAAACCCAGAAGTTCCTGCTGCGTCTGAAAGTAGAAACTCGCCCGATTACAACGGTATGTGTATTTTTTCCCTAGGCCATTCTGGTTAAGCGTTCGGAGAGCAGAATTGCGAAAAATTTTTTGCCTTCTCAACCATTTCTTGTCTTCAAACTCCCATATCTCGCGAACGGATTGACATAACCCAAAAATTCCTATTGCATCTGAAAGTAGAAACTCGCCCGATTACAACGGTATGTGTATTTTTTCCCTAGGCCATTCTGGTTAAGCGTTTGGAGCAGCAGAATTGCGAAAAATTTTTTGCCTTCTCTACCATTTCTTGGCTTCAAACTCCCATATCTAGCGAACGGATTGACCTATCCCAAAAATTCCTATTGCATCTGAAAGTAGAAACTCGCCCGATTACAACGGTATGTGTATTTTTTCCCTAGGCCATTCTGGTTAAGCGTTTGGAGCAGCAGAATTGCGAAAAATTTTTTGCCTTCTCAACCATTTCTTGGCTTCAAACTCCCATATCTCGCGAACGGATTGACCTAACCCAAAAATTCCTGTTGCGTCTGAAAGTAGAAACTCGCCCTGTTACAACGGTATGTGTATTTTTTTTCCTACGCCATTCTGGTTAAGCGTTTGGAGCAGCAGAATTGCGAAAAATTTTTAGCCTTCTCAACCATTTCTTGTCTTCAAACTCCCATATCTCGCGAACGGATTGACCTAACCGAATAATTCCTATTGCATCTGAAAGTAGAAGTTCGCCCGATTCCAACGGTATTTGTATTTTTTCCCTAGCCCATTCTGGTTAAGCGTTTGGAGCAGCAGAATTGCGAAAAATTTTTTGCCTTCTCAACCATTTCTTGTCTTCAAACTCCCATATCTCGCGAACGGATTGACCTAACCCAAAAATTCCTATTGCATCTGAAAGTAGAAACTCGCCCGGTTACAACGGTATGTGTACTTTTTCCCTAGGCCATTCTGGTTAAGCGTTTGGAGCAGCAGAATTGCGAAAAATTTTTTGCCTTCTCAAACATTTCTTGGCTTCAAACTCCCATATCTCGCGAACGGATTGAACAAACCCAGAAGTTCCTGCTGCGTCTGAAAGTAGAAACTCGCCCGATTACAACGGTATGTGTATTTTTTCCCTAGGCCATTCTGGTTAAGCGTTCGGAGAGCAGAATTGCGAAAAATTTTTTGCCTTCTCAACCATTTCTTGTCTTCAAACTCCCATATCTCGCGAACGGATTGACATAACCCAAAAATTCCTATTGCATCTGAAAGTAGAAACTCGCCCGATTACAACGGTATATGTATTTTTTCCCCAGGCCATTCTGGTTAAGCGTTTGAAGCAGCAGAATTGCGAAAAATTTTTTGCCTACTCAACCATTTCTTGGCTTCAAACTCCCATATCTCGCGAACGGATTGACCTAACCCAAAAATTCCTATTGCATCTGAAAGTAGAAACTCGCCCGATTACAACGGTATGTGCATTTTTTCCCTAGGCCATTCTGGTTAAGCGTTTGAAGCAGCAGAATTGCGAAAAATTTTTTGCCTTCTCAACCATTTCTTGGCTTCAAATTCCCATATCTCGCGAACGGATTGACATAACCCAAAAATTCCTATTGCATCTGAAAGTAGAAACTCGCCCGATTACAACGGTATGTGTATTTTTTCCCTAGGCCATTCTGGTTAAGCGTTTGGAGCAGCAGAATTGCGAAAAATTTTTTGCCTTCTCAACCATTTCTTGGCTTCAAACTCCCATATCTCGCGAACGGATTGACCTAACCCAAAAATTCCTATTGCATCTGAAAGTAGAGACTCGCCCGATTACAAAGGTATGTGTATTTTTTCCCTAGGCCATTCTGGTTAAGCGTTTGGAGCAGCAGAATTGCGAAAAATTTTTTGCCTTCTCTACCATTTCTTGGCTTCAAACTCCCATATCTAGCGAACGGATTGACCTATCCCAAAAATTCCTATTGCATCTGAAAGTAGAAACTCGCCCGATTACAACGGTATGTGTATTTTTTCCCTAGGCCATTCTGGTTAAGCGTTTGGAGCAGCAGAATTGCGAAAAATTTTTTGCCTTCTCAACCATTTCTTGGCTTCAAACTCCCATATCTCGCGAACGGATTGACCTAACCCAAAAATTCCTGTTGCGTCTGAAAGTAGAAACTCGCCCTGTTACAACGGTATGTGTATTTTTTTTCCTACGCCATTCTGGTTAAGCGTTTGGAGCAGCAGAATTGCGAAAAATTTTTAGCCTTCTCAACCATTTCTTGTCTTCAAACTCCCATATCTCGCGAACGGATTGACCTAACCGAATAATTCCTATTGCATCTGAAAGTAGAAGTTCGCCCGATTCCAACGGTATTTGTATTTTTTCCCTAGCCCATTCTGGTTAAGCGTTTGGAGCAGCAGAATTGCGAAAAATTTTTTGCCTTCTCAACCATTTCTTGTCTTCAAACTCCCATATCTCGCGAACGGATTGACCTAACCCAAAAATTCCTATTGCATCTGAAAGTAGAAACTCGCCCGGTTACAACGGTATGTGTACTTTTTCCCTAGGCCATTCTGGTTAAGCGTTTGGAGCAGCAGAATTGCGAAAAATTTTTTGCCTTCTCAAACATTTCTTGGCTTCAAACTCCCATATCTCGCGAACGGATTGAACAAACCCAGAAGTTCCTGCTGCGTCTGAAAGTAGAAACTCGCCCGATTACAACGGTATGTGTATTTTTTCCCTAGGCCATTCTGGTTAAGCGTTCGGAGAGCAGAATTGCGAAAAATTTTTTGCCTTCTCAACCATTTCTTGTCTTCAAACTCCCATATCTCGCGAACGGATTGACATAACCCAAAAATTCCTATTGCATCTGAAAGTAGAAACTCGCCCGATTACAACGGTATATGTATTTTTTCCCCAGGCCATTCTGGTTAAGCGTTTGAAGCAGCAGAATTGCGAAAAATTTTTTGCCTACTCAACCATTTCTTGGCTTCAAACTCCCATATCTCGCGAACGGATTGACCTAACCCAAAAATTCCTATTGCATCTGAAAGTAGAAACTCGCCCGATTACAACGGTATGTGCATTTTTTCCCTAGGCCATTCTGGTTAAGCGTTTGAAGCAGCAGAATTGCGAAAAATTTTTTGCCTTCTCAACCATTTCTTGGCTTCAAATTCCCATATCTCGCGAACGGATTGACATAACCCAAAAATTCCTATTGCATCTGAAAGTAGAAACTCGCCCGATTACAACGGTATGTGTATTTTTTCCCTAGGCCATTCTGGTTAAGCGTTTGGAGCAGCAGAATTGCGAAAAATTTTTTGCCTTCTCAACCATTTCTTGGCTTCAAACTCCCATATCTCGCGAACGGATTGACCTAACCCAAAAATTCCTATTGCATCTGAAAGTAGAGACTCGCCCGATTACAAAGGTATGTGTATTTTTTCCCTAGGCCATTCTGGTTAAGCGTTTGGAGCAGCAGAATTGCGAAAAATTTTTTGCCTTCTCTACCATTTCTTGGCTTCAAACTCCCATATCTAGCGAACGGATTGACCTATCCCAAAAATTCCTATTGCATCTGAAAGTAGAAACTCGCCCGATTACAACGGTATGTGTATTTTTTCCCTAGGCCATTCTGGTTAAGCGTTTGGAGCAGCAGAATTGCGAAAAATTTTTTGCCTTCTCAACCATTTCTTGGCTTCAAACTCCCATATCTCGCGAACGGATTGACCTAACCCAAAAATTCCTGTTGCGTCTGAAAGTAGAAACTCGCCCTGTTACAACGGTATGTGTATTTTTTTTCCTACGCCATTCTGGTTAAGCGTTTGGAGCAGCAGAATTGCGAAAAATTTTTAGCCTTCTCAACCATTTCTTGTCTTCAAACTCCCATATCTCGCGAACGGATTGACATAACCCAAAAATTCCTATTGCATCTGAAAGTAGAAACTCGCCCGATTACAACGGTATATGTATTTTTTCCCCAGGCCATGCTGGTTAAGCGTTTGAAGCAGCAGAATTGCGAAAAATTTTTTGCCTTCTCAACCATTTCTTGGCTTCAAACTCCCATATCTCACGAACGGATTGACCTAACCCAAAAATTCCTATTGCATCTGAAAGTAGAAACTCGCCCGATTACAACGGTATGTGTATTTTTTCCCTAGGCCATTCTGGTTAAGCGTTTGGGGCAGCAGAATTGCGAAAAATTTTTTGCCTTCTCAACCATTTCTTGGCTTCAAACTCCCATATCTCGCGAACGGATTGAACAAACCCAGAAGTTCCTGCTGCGTCTGAAAGTAGAAACTCGCCCGATTACAACGGTATGTGTATTTTTTCCCTAGGCCATTCTGGTTAAGCGTTCGGAGCAGCAGAATTGCGAAAAATTTTTTGCCTTCTCAACCATTTCTTGTCTTCAAACTCCCATATCTCGCGAACGGATTGACATAACACAAAAATTCCTATTGCATCTGAAAGTAGAAACTCGCCAGATTACAACGGTATATGTATTTTTTCCCCAGGCCATTCTGGTTAAGCGTTTGAAGCAGCAGAATTGCGAAAAATTTTTTGCCTTCTCAACCATTTCTTGGCTTCAAACTCCCATATCTCGCGAACGGATTGACCTAACCCAAAAATTCCTATTGCATCTGAAAGTAGAAACTCGCCCGATTACAACGGTATGTGTATTTTTTCCCTAGGCCATTCTGGTTAAGCGTTTGGAGCAGCAGAATTGCGAAAAATTTTTTGCCTTCTCAACCATTTCTTGGCTTCAAACTCCCATATCTCGCGAACGGATTGACCTAACCCAAAAATTCCTATTGCATCTGAAAGTAGAGACTCGCCCGATTACAAAGGTATGTGTATTTTTTCCCTAGGCCATTCTGGTTAAGCGTTTGGAGCAGCAGAATTGCGAAAAATTTTTTGCCTTCTCTACCATTTCTTGGCTTCAAACTCCCATATCTAGCGAACGGATTGACCTATCCCAAAAATTCCTATTGCATCTGAAAGTAGAAACTCGCCCGATTACAACGGTATGTGTATTTTTTCCCTAGGCCATTCTGGTTAAGCGTTTGGAGCAGCAGAATTGCGAAAAATTTTTTGCCTTCTCAACCATTTCTTGGCTTCAAACTCCCATATCTCGCGAACGGATTGACCTAACCCAAAAATTCCTGTTGCGTCTGAAAGTAGAAACTCGCCCTGTTACAACGGTATGTGTATTTTTTTTCCTACGCCATTCTGGTTAAGCGTTTGGAGCAGCAGAATTGCGAAAGATTTTTAGCCTTCTCAACCATTTCTTGTCTTCAAACTCCCATATCTCGCGAACGGATTGACCTAACCGAATAATTCCTATTGCATCTGAAAGTAGAAGTTCGCCCGATTCCAACGGTATTTGTATTTTTTCCCTAGCCCATTCTGGTTAAGCGTTTGGAGCAGCAGAATTGCGAAAAATTTTTTGCCTTCTCAACCATTTCTTGTCTTCAAACTCCCATATCTCGCGAACGGATTGACCTAACCCAAAAATTCCTATTGCATCTGAAAGTAGAAACTCGCCCGGTTACAACGGTATGTGTACTTTTTCCCTAGGCCATTCTGGTTAAGCGTTTGGAGCAGCAGAATAGCGAAAAATTTTTTGCCTTCTCAAACATTTCTTGGCTTCAAACTCCCATATCTCGCGAACGGATTGAACAAACCCAGAAGTTCCTGCTGCGTCTGAAAGTAGAAACTCGCCCGGTTACAACGGTATGTGTATTTTTTCCCTAGGCCATCCTGGTTAAGCGTTTGGAGCAGCAGAAGTGCGAAAAATTTGTTGTCTTCTCAACCATTTCTTAGCTTCAAACTCCCATATGTCGCGAACGGATTGACGTAACCCAAAAATTCCTGTTGCATCTGAAAGTAGAAATTCGCCCGATTACATCGGTATGTGTATTTTTTTCCTGCGCCATTCTGGTTAAGCGTTTGGAGCAGCAGAATTGCGAAAAATTTTTTGCCTTCTCAACCATTTCTTGTCTTCAAACTCCCATATCTCGTGAACGGATTGACCTAACCTAAAAATTCCTATTGCATCTGAAAGTAGAAACTCACCCGGTTACAACGGTATGTGTACTTTTTCCCTAGGCCATTCTGGTTAAGCGTTTGGGGCAGCAGAATTGCGAAAAATTTTTTGCCTTCTCAACGATTTCTTGGCTTCAAACTCCCATATCTCGCGAACGGATTGAACAAACCCAGTAGTTCCTGCTGCGTCTGAAAGTAGAAACTCGCCCGATTACAACGGTATGTGTATTTTTTCCCTAGGCCATTCTGGTTAAGCGTTCGGAGCAGCAGAATTGCGAAAAATTTTTTGCCTTCTCAACCATTTCTTGTCTTCAAACTCCCATATCTCGCGAACGGATTGACATAACCCAAAAATTCCTATTGCATCTGAAAGTAGAAACTCGCCCGATTACAACGGTATATGTATTTTTTCCCTAGGCCATTCTGGTTAAGCGTTTGAAGCAGCAGAATTGCGAAAAATTTTTTGCCTTCTCAACCATTTCTTGGCTTCAAACTCCCATATCTCGCGAACGGATTGACCTAACCCAAAAATTCCTATTGCATCTGAAAGTAGAAACTCGCCCGATTACAACGGTATGTGTATTTTTTCCCTAGGCCATTCTGGTTAAGCGTTTGGAGCAGCAGAATTGCGAAAAATTTTTTGCCTTCTCAACCATTTCTTGGCTTCAAACTCCCATATCTCGCGAACGGATTGACCTAACCCAAAAATTCCTGTTGCGTCTGAAAGTAGAAACTCGCCCGGTTACAACGGTGTGTGTATTTTTTCCCTAGGCCATTCTGGTTAAGCGTTTGGAGCAGCAGAATTGCGAAAAATTTTTTGCCTTCTCAACCATTTCTTGGCTTCAAACTCCCATATCTCGCGAACGGATTGACCTAACCCAAAAATTCCTATTGCATCTGAAAGTAGAAACTCGCCCGATTACAACGGTATGTGTATTTTTTCCCTAGGCCATTCTGGTTAAGCGTTTGGAGCAGCAGAATTGTGAAAAATTTTTTGCCTTCTCTACCATTTCTTGGCTCCAAACTCCCATATCTCGCGAACGGATTGACCTAACCCAAAAATTCCTATTGCATCTGAAAGTAGAGACTCGCCCGATTACAAAGGTATGTGTATTTTTTCCCTAGGCCATTCTGGTTAAGCGTTTGGAGCAGCAGAATTGCGAAAAATTTTTTGCCTTCTCTACCATTTCTTGGCTTCAAACTCCTATATCTAGCGAACGGATTGACCTAACCCAAAAATTCCTATTGCATCTGAAAGTAGAAACTCGCCCGATTACAACGGTGTGTGTATTTTTTCCCTAGGCCATTCTGGTTAAGCGTTTGGAGCAGCAGAATTGCGAAAAATTTTTTGCCTTCTCAACCATTTCTTGGCTTCAAACACCCATATCTCGCGAACGGATTGACCTAACCCAAAAATTCCTGTTGCGTCTGAAAGTAGAAACTCGCCCAGTTACAACGGTATGTGTATTTTTTTCCTACGCCATTCTGGTTAAGCGTTTGGAGCAGCAGAATTGCGAAAAATTTTTTGCCCTCTCAACCATTTCTTGTCTTCAAACTCCCATATCTCGCGAACGGATTGACCTAACCCAAAAATTCCTATTGCATCTGAAAGTAGAAACTCGCCCGGTTACAACGGTATGTGTACTTTTTCCCTAGGCCATTCTGGTTAAGCGTTTGGAGCAGCAGAATTGCGAAAAATTTTTTGCCTTCTCAAACATTTCTTGGCTTCAAACTCCCATATCTCGCGAACGGATTGAACAAACCCAGAAGTTCCTGCTGCGTCTGAAAGTAGAAACTCGCCCGATTACAACGGTATGTGTATTTTTTCCCTAGGCCATTCTGGTTAAGCGTTCGGAGCAGCAGAATTGCGAAAAATTTAGCCTTCTCAACCATTTCTTGTCTTCAAACTCCCATATCTCGCGAACGGATTGACCTAACCCAAAAATTCCTATTGCATCTGAAAGTAGAAACTCGCCCGATTACAACGGTATGTGTATTTTTTCCCTAGGCTATTCTGGTTAAGCGTTCGGAGCAGCAGAATTGCGAAAAATTTAGTCTTCTCAACCATTTCTTGTCTTCAGACTCCCATATCTCGCGAACGGATTGACCTAACCCAAAAATTCCTGTTGCGTCTGAAAGTAGAAACTCGCCCGGTTACAACGGTATGTGTATTTTTTCCCTAGGCCATTCTGGTGAAGCGTTTGGAGCAGCAGAAGTGCGGAAAATTTGTTGTCTTCTCAACCATTTCTTAGCTTCAAACTCCCATATCTAGCGAACGGATTGATCTAACCCAAAAATTCCTATTGCATCTGAAAGTAGAAACTCGCCCGATTACAACGGTATGTGTATTTTTTCCTTAGGCTATTCTGGTTAAGCGTTTGGAGCAGCAGAAGTGCGAAAAATTTGTTGTCTTCTCAACCATTTCTTAGCTCCAAACTCCCATATCTAGCGAACGGATTGACGTAACCCAAAAATTCCTGTTGCATCTGAAAGTAGAAATTCGCCCGATTACATCGGTATGTGTATTTTTTTCCTACGCCATTCTGGTTAAGTGTTTGGAGCAGCAGAATTGCGAAAAATTTTTTGCCTTCTCAACCATTTCTTGGCTTCAAACTCCCATATCTCGCGAACGGATTGAACAAACCCAGAAGTTCCAGCTGCGTCTGAAAGTAGAAACTCGCCCGATTACAACGGTATGGGTATTTTTTCCCTAGGCCATTCTGGTTAAGCGTTCGGAGCAGCAGAATTGCGAAAAATTTTTTGCCTTCTCAACCATTTCTTGGCTTCAAACTCCCATATCTCGCGAACGGATTGACCTAACCCAAAAATTCCTATTGCATCTGAAAGTAGAAACTCGCCCGATTACAACGGTATATGCAATTTTTCCCCAGGCCATTCTGGTTAAGCGTTTGAAGCAGCAGAATTGCGAACAATTTTTTGCCTTCTCAACCATTTCTTGGCTACAAACTCCCATATCTCGCGAACGGATTGACCTAACCCAAAAATTCCTATTGCATCTGAAAGTAGAAACTCCCCCGATTACAACGGTATGTGTATTTTTTCCCTAGGCCATTCTGGTTAAGCGTTTGGAGCAGCAGAAGTGCGAAAAATTTGTTGCCTTCTCAACCATTTCTTGGCTTCAAAGTCCCATATCTCGCGAACGGATTGACGTAACCCAAAATTTCCTATTGCATCTGAAAGTAGAAACTCGCCCGATTACAACGGTATGTGTATTTTTTCCCTAGGCCATTCTGGTTAAGCGTTTGAAGCAGCAGAATTGCGAAAAATTTTTTGCCTTCTCAACCATTTCTTGGCTTCAAACTCCCATATCTCGCGAACGGATTGACATAACCCAAAAATTCCTATTGCATCTGAAAGTAGAAACTCGCCCGATTACAACGGTATGTGTATTTTTTCCCTAGGCCATTCTGGTTAAGCGTTTGGAGCAGCAGAATTGCGAAAAATTTTTTGCCTTCTCAACCATTTCTTGGCTTCAAACTCCCATATCTCGCGAACCGATTGACCTAACCCAAAAATTCCTATTGCATCTGAAAGTAGAGACTCGCCCGATTACAAAGGTATGTGTATTTTTTCCCTAGGCCATTCTGGTTAAGCGTTTGGAGCAGCAGAATTGCGAAAAATTTTTTGCCTTCTCTACCATTTCTTGGCTTCAAACTCCCATATCTAGCGAACGGATTGACCTATCCCAAAAATTCCTATTGCATCTGAAAGTAGAAACTCGCCCGATTACAACGGTATGTGTGTTTTTTCCCTAGGCCATTCTGGTTAAGCGTTTGGAGCAGCAGAATTGCGAAAAATTTTTTGCCTTCTCAACCATTTCTTGGCTTCAAACTCCCATATCTCGCGAACGGATTGACCTAACCCAAAAATTCCTGTTGCGTCTGAAAGTAGAAACTCGCCCTGTTACGACGGTATGTGTATTTTTTTCCTACGCCATTCTGGTTAAGCGTTTGGAGCAGCAGAATTGCGAAAAATTTTTTGCCTTCTCAACCATTTCTTGTCTTCAAACTCCCATATCTCGCGAACGGATTGACCTAACCGAATAATTCCTATTGCATCTGAAAGTAGAAGTTCGCCCGATTCCAACGGTATTTGTATTTTTTCCCTAGCCCATTCTGGTTAAGCGTTTGGAGCAGCAGAATTGCGAAAAATTTTTTGCCTTCTCAACCATTTCTTGTCTTCAAACTCCCATATCTCGCGAAAGGATTGACCTAACCCAAAAATTCCTATTGCATCTGAAAGTAGAAACTCGCCCGGTTACAACGGTATGTGTACTTTTTCCCTAGGCCATTCTGGTTAAGCGTTTGGAGCAGCAGAATTGCGAAAAATTTTTTGCCTTCTCAAACATTTCTTGGCTTCGAACTCCCATATCTCGCGAACGGATTGAAAAAACCCAGAAGTTCCTGCTGCGTCTGAAAGTAGAAACTCGCCCGGTTACAACGGTATGTGTATTTTTTCCCTAGGCCATCCTGGTTAAGCGTTTGGAGCAGCAGAAGTGCGAAAAATTTGTTGTCTTCTCAACCATTTCTTAGCTTCAAACTCCCATATGTCGCGAACGGATTGACGTAACCCAAAAATTCCTGTTGCATCTGAAAGTAGAAATTCGCCCGATTACATCGGTATGTGTATTTTTTTCCTACGCCATTCTGGTTAAGCGTTTGGAGCAGCAGAATTGCGAAAAATTTTTTGCCTTCTCAACCATTTCTTGGCTTCAAACTCCCATATCTCGCGAACGGATTGACCTAACCCAAAAATTCCTGTTGCGTCTGAAAGTAGAAACTCGCCCTGTTACGACGGTATGTGTATTTTTTTCCTACGCCATTCTGGTTAAGCGTTTGGAGCAGCAGAATTGCGAAAAATTTTTTGCCTTCTCAACCATTTCTTGTCTTCAAACTCCCATATCTCGCGAACGGATTGACCTAACCGAATAATTCCTATTGCATCTGAAAGTAGAAGTTCGCCCGATTCCAACGGTATTTGTATTTTTTCCCTAGGCCATCCTGGTTAAGCGTTTGGAGCAGCAGAAGTGCGAAAAATTTGTTGCCTTCTCAACCATTTCTTGGCTTCAAAGTCCCATATCTCGCGAACGGATTGACGTAACCCAAAATTTCCTATTGCATCTGAAAGTAGAAACTCGCCCGATTACAACGGTATGTGTATTTTTTCCCTAGGCCATTCTGGTTAAGCGTTTGAAGCAGCAGAATTGCGAAAAATTTTTTGCCTTCTCAACCATTTCTTGGCTTCAAACTCCCATATCTCGCGAACGGATTGACATAACCCAAAAATTCCTATTGCATCTGAAAGTAGAAACTCGCCCGATTACAACGGTATGTGTATTTTTTCCCTAGGCCATTCTGGTTAAGCGTTTGGAGCAGCAGAATTGCGAAAAATTTTTTGCCTTCTCAACCATTTCTTGGCTTCAAACTCCCATATCTCGCGAACCGATTGACCTAACCCAAAAATTCCTATTGCATCTGAAAGTAGAGACTCGCCCGATTACAAAGGTATGTGTATTTTTTCCCTAGGCCATTCTGGTTAAGCGTTTGGAGCAGCAGAATTGCGAAAAATTTTTTGCCTTCTCTACCATTTCTTGGCTTCAAACTCCCATATCTAGCGAACGGATTGACCTATCCCAAAAATTCCTATTGCATCTGAAAGTAGAAACTCGCCCGATTACAACGGTATGTGTGTTTTTTCCCTAGGCCATTCTGGTTAAGCGTTTGGAGCAGCAGAATTGCGAAAAATTTTTTGCCTTCTCAACCATTTCTTGGCTTCAAACTCCCATATCTCGCGAACGGATTGACCTAACCCAAAAATTCCTGTTGCGTCTGAAAGTAGAAACTCGCCCTGTTACGACGGTATGTGTATTTTTTTCCTACGCCATTCTGGTTAAGCGTTTGGAGCAGCAGAATTGCGAAAAATTTTTTGCCTTCTCAACCATTTCTTGTCTTCAAACTCCCATATCTCGCGAACGGATTGACCTAACCGAATAATTCCTATTGCATCTGAAAGTAGAAGTTCGCCCGATTCCAACGGTATTTGTATTTTTTCCCTAGCCCATTCTGGTTAAGCGTTTGGAGCAGCAGAATTGCGAAAAATTTTTTGCCTTCTCAACCATTTCTTGTCTTCAAACTCCCATATCTCGCGAACGGATTGACCTAACCCAAAAATTCCTATTGCATCTGAAAGTAGAAACTCGCCCGGTTACAACGGTATGTGTACTTTTTCCCTAGGCCATTCTGGTTAAGCGTTTGGAGCAGCAGAATTGCGAAAAATTTTTTGCCTTCTCAAACATTTCTTGGCTTCGAACTCCCATATCTCGCGAACGGATTGAAAAAACCCAGAAGTTCCTGCTGCGTCTGAAAGTAGAAACTCGCCCGGTTACAACGGTATGTGTATTTTTTCCCTAGGCCATCCTGGTTAAGCGTTTGGAGCAGCAGAAGTGCGAAAAATTTGTTGTCTTCTCAACCATTTCTTAGCTTCAAACTCCCATATGTCGCGAACGGATTGACGTAACCCAAAAATTCCTGTTGCATCTGAAAGTAGAAATTCGCCCGATTACATCGGTATGTGTATTTTTTTCCTACGCCATTCTGGTTAAGCGTTTGGAGCAGCAGAATTGCGAAAAATTTTTTGCCTTCTCAACCATTTCTTGGCTTCAAACTCCCATATCTCGCGAACGGATTGACCTAACCCAAAAATTCCTGTTGCGTCTGAAAGTAGAAACTCGCCCTGTTACGACGGTATGTGTATTTTTTTCCTACGCCATTCTGGTTAAGCGTTTGGAGCAGCAGAATTGCGAAAAATTTTTTGCCTTCTCAACCATTTCTTGTCTTCAAACTCCCATATCTCGCGAACGGATTGACCTAACCGAATAATTCCTATTGCATCTGAAAGTAGAAGTTCGCCCGATTCCAACGGTATTTGTATTTTTTCCCTAGGCCATCCTGGTTAAGCGTTTGGAGCAGCAGAAGTGCGAAAAATTTGTTGTCTTCTCAACCATTTCTTAGCTTCAAACTCCCATATGTCGCGAACGGATTGACGTAACCCAAAAATTCCTGTTGCATCTGAAAGTAGAAATTCGCCCGATTACATCGGTATGTGTATTTTTTTCCTACGCCATTCTGGTTAAGCGTTTGGAGCAGCAGAATTGCGAAAAATTTTTTGCCTTCTCAACCATTTCTTGTCTTCAGACTCCCATATCTCGTGAACGGATTGACCTAACCCAAAAATTCCTATTGCATCTGAAAGTAGAAACTCACCCGGTTACAACGGTATGTGTACTTTTTCCCTAGGCCATTCTGGTTAAGCGTTTGGGGCAGCAGAATTGCGAAAAATTTTTTGCCTTCTCAACCATTTCTTGGCTTCAAACTCCCATATCTCGCGAACGGATTGAACAAACCCAGAAGTTCCTATTGCGTCTGAAAGTAGAAACTCGCCCGATTACAACGGTATGTGTATTTTTTCCCTAGGCCATTCTGGTTAAGCGTTTGGAGCAGCAGAATTGCGAAAAATTTTTTGCCTTCTCAACCATTTCTTGGCTTCAAACTCCCATATCTCGCGAACGGATTGACCTAACCCAAAAATTCCTGTTGCGTCTGAAAGTAGAAACTCGCCCGATTACAACGGTATGTGTATTTTTTCCCTAGGCTATTCTGGTTAAGCGTTTGGAGCAGCAGAATTGTGAAAAATTTTTTGCCTTCTCTACCATTTCTTGGCTTCAAACTCCCATATCTCGCGAACGGATTGACCTAACCCAAAAATTCCTATTGCATCTGAAAGTAGAGACTCGCCCGATTACAAAGGTATGTGTATTTTTTCCCTAGGCCATTCTGGTTAAGCGTTTGGAGCAGCAGAATTGCGAAAAATTTTGTGCCTTCTCTACCATTTCTTGGCTTCAAACTCCTATATCTAGCGAACGGATTGACCTAACCCAAAAATTCCTATTGCATCTGAATGTAGAAACTCGCCCGATTACAACGGTGTGTGTATTTTTTCCCTAGGCCATTCTGGTTAAGCGTTTGGAGCAGCAGAATTGCGAAAAATTTTTTGCCTTCTCAACCATTTCTTGGCTTCAAACTCCCATATCTCGCGAACGGATTGACCTAACCCAAAAATTCCTGTTGCGTCTGAAAGTAGAAACTCGCCCGGTTACAACGGTAGGTGTATTTTTTTCCTACGCCATTCTGGTTAAGCGTTTGGAGCAGCAGAATTGCGAAAAATTTTTTGCCTTCTCAACCATTTCTTGTCTTCAAACTCCCATATCTCGCGAACGGATTGACCTAACCGAACAATTCCTATTGCATCTGAAAGTAGAAGTTCGCCCGATTCCAACGGTATTTGTATTTTTCCCTTAGCCCATTTTGGTTAAGCGTTTGGAGCAGCAGAATTGCGAAAAATTTTTTGCCTTCTCAACCATTTCTTGTCTTCAAACTCCCATATCTCGCGAACGGATTGACCTAACCCAAAAATTCCTATTGCATCTGAAAGTAGAAACTCGCCCGGTTACAACGGTATGTGTACTTTTTCCCTAGGCCATTCTGGTTAAGCGTTTGGAGCAGCAGAATTGCGAAAAATTTTTTGCCTTCTCAAACATTTCTTGGCTTCAAACTCCCATATCTCGCGAACGGATTGAACAAACCCAGAAGTTCCTGCTGCGTCTGAAAGTAGAAACTCGCCCGATTACAACGGTATGTGTATTTCTTCCCTAGGCCATTCTGGTTAAGCGTTCGGAGCAGCAGAATTGCGAAAAATTTAGCCTTCTCAACCATTTCTTGTCTTCAAACTCCCATATCTCGCGAACGGATTGACCTAACCCAAAAATTCCTGTTGCGTCTGAAAGTAGAAACTCGCCCTGTTACAACGGTATGTGTATTTTTTCCCTAGGCCATTCTGGTGAAGCGTTTGGAGCAGCAGAAGTGCGGATAATTTGTTGTCTTCTCAACCATTTCTTAGCTTCAAACTCCCATATCTAGCGAACGGATTGATCTAACCCAAAAATTCCTATTGCATCTGAAAGTAGAAACTCGCCCGATTACAACGGTATGTGTATTTTTTCCCTAGGCCATTCTGGTTAAGCGTTTGGAGCAGCAGATGTGCGAAAAATTTGTTGTCTTCTCAACCATTTCTTGGCTTCAAACTCCCATATCTCGCGAACGGATTGACCTAACCCAAAAATTCCTGTTGCGTCTGAAAGTAGAAACTCGCCCGGTTACAACGGTATGTGTATTTTTTCCCTAGGCCATTCTGGTTAAGCGTTTGGAGCAGCAGAAGTGCGAAAAATTTGTTGTCTTCTCAACCATTTCTTAGCTCCAAACTCCCATATCTAGCGAACGGATTGACCTAACCCAAAAATTCCTATTGCATCTGAAAGTAGAAACTCGCCCGATTACAACGGTATGTGTATTTTTTCCCTAGGCCATCCTGGTTAAGCGTTTGGAGCAGCAGAAGTGCGAAAAATTTGTTGTCTTCTCAACCATTTCTTAGCTTCAAACTCCCATATGTCGCGAACGGATTGACGTAACCCAAAAATTCCTATTGCATCTGAAAGTAGAAACTCACCCGGTTACAACGGTATGTGTACTTTTTCCCTAGGCCATTCTGGTTAAGCGTTTGGGGCAGCAGAATTGCGAAAAATTTTTTGCCTTCTCAACCATTTCTTGGCTTCAAACTCCCATATCTCGCGAACGGATTGAACAAACCCAGAAGTTCCTGCTGCGTCTGAAAGTAGAAACTCGCCCGGTTACAACGGTAGGTGTATTTTTTACCTATGCCATTCTGGTTAAGCGTTTGGAGCAGCAGAATTGCGAAAAATTTTTTGCCTTCTCAACCATTTCTTGTCTTCAAACTCCTATATCTAGCGAACGGATTGACCTAACCCAAAAATTCCTATTGCATCTGAAAGTAGAAACTCGCCCGATTACAACGGTGTGTGTATTTTTTCCCTAGGCCATTCTGGTTAAGCGTTTGGAGCAGCAGAATTGCGAAAAATTTTTTGCCTTCTCAACCATTTCTTGGCTTCAAACTCCCATATCTCGCGAACGGATTGACCTAACCCAAAAATTCCTGTTGCGTCTGAAAGTAGAAACTCGCCCGGTTACAACGGTAGGTGTATTTTTTTCCTACGCCATTCTGGTTAAGCGTTTGGAGCAGCAGAATTGCGAAAAATTTTTTGCCTTCTCAACCATTTCTTGTCTTCAAACTCCCATATCTCGCGAACGGATTGACCTAACCGAACAATTCCTATTGCATCTGAAAGTAGAAGTTCGCCCGATTCCAACGGTATTTGTATTTTTTCCTTAGCCCATTTTGGTTAAGCGTTTGGAGCAGCAGAATTGCGAAAAATTTTTTGCCTTCTCAACCATTTCTTGTCTTAAAACTCCCATATCTCGCGAACGGATTGACCTAACCCAAAAATTCCTATTGCATCTGAAAGTAGAAACTCGCCCGGTTACAACGGTATGTGTACTTTTTCCCTAGGCCATTCTGGTTAAGCGTTTGGAGCAGCAGAATTGCGAAAAATTTTTTGCCTTCTCAAACATTTCTTGGCTTCAAACTCCCATATCTCGCGAACGGATTGAACAAACCCAGAAGTTCCTGCTGCGTCTGAAAGTAGAAACTCGCCCGATTACAACGGTAGGTGTATTTCTTCCCTAGGCCATTCTGGTTAAGCGTTCGGAGCAGCAGAATTGCGAAAAATTTAGCCTTCTCAAACATTTCTTGTCTTCAAACTCCCATATCTCGCGAACGGATTGACCTAACCCAAAAATTCCTGTTGCGTCTGAAAGTAGAAACTCGCCCTGTTACAACGGTATGTGTATTTTTTCCCTAGGCCATTCTGGTGAAGCGTTTGGAGCAGCAGAAGTGCGGATAATTTGTTGTCTTCTCAACCATTTCTTAGCTTCAAACTCCCATATCTAGCGAACGGATTGATCTAACCCAAAAATTCCTATTGCATCTGAAAGTAGAAACTCGCCCGATTACAACGGTATGTGTATTTTTTCCCTAGGCCATTCTGGTTAAGCGTTTGGAGCAGCAGATGTGCGAAAAATTTGTTGTCTTCTCAACCATTTCTTGGCTTCAAACTCCCATATCTCGCGAACGGATTGACCTAACCCAAAAATTCCTGTTGCGTCTGAAAGTAGAAACTCGCCCGGTTACAACGGTATGTGTATTTTTTCCCTAGGCCATTCTGGTTAAGCGTTTGGAGCAGCAGAAGTGCGAAAAATTTGTTGTCTTCTCAACCATTTCTTAGCTCCAAACTCCCATATCTAGCGAACGGATTGACCTAACCAAAAAATTCCTATTGCATCTGAAAGTAGAAACTCGCCCGATTACAACGGTACGTGTATTTTTTCCCTAGGCCATCCTGGTTAAGCGTTTGGAGCAGCAGAAGTGCGAAAAATTTGTTGTCTTCTCAACCATTTCTTAGCTTCAAACTCCCATATGTCGCGAACGGATTGACGTAACCCAAAAATTCCTATTGCATCTGAAAGTAGAAACTCACCCGGTTACAACGGTATGTGCACTTTTTCCCTAGGCCATTCTGGTTAAGCGTTTGGGGCAGCAGAATTGCGAAAAATTTTTTGCCTTCTCAACCATTTCTTGGCTTCAAACTCCCATATCTCGCGAACGGATTGAACAAACCCAGAAGTTCCTGCTGCTTCTGAAAGTAGAAACTCGCCCGGTTACAACGGTAGGTGTATTTTTTACCTATGCCATTCTGGTTAAGCGTTTGGAGCAGCAGAATTGCGAAAAATTTTTTGCCTTCTCAACCATTTCTTGTCTTCAAACTCCTATATCTAGCGAACGGATTGACCTAACCCAAAAATTCCTATTGCATCTGAAAGTAGAAACTCGCCCGATTACAACGGTGTGTGTATTTTTTCCCTAGGCCATTCTGGTTAAGCGTTTGGAGCAGCAGAATTGCGAAAAATTTTTTGCCTTCTCAACCATTTCTTGGCTTCAAACTCCCATATCTCGCGAACGGATTGACCTAACCCAAAAATTCCTGTTGCGTCTGAAAGTAGAAACTCGCCCGGTTACAACGGTAGGTGTATTTTTTTCCTACGCCATTCTGGTTAAGCGTTTGGAGCAGCAGAATTGCGAAAAATTTTTTGCCTTCTCAACCATTTCTTGTCTTCAAACTCCCATATCTCGCGAACGGATTGACCTAACCGAACAATTCCTATTGCATCTGAAAGTAGAAGTTCGCCCGATTCCAACGGTATTTGTATTTTTTCCTTAGCCCATTTTGGTTAAGCGTTTGGAGCAGCAGAATTGCGAAAAATTTTTTGCCTTCTCAACCATTTCTTGTCTTCAAACTCCCATATCTCGCGAACGGATTGACCTAACCCAAAAATTCCTATTGCATCTGAAAGTAGAAGCTCGCCCGGTTACAACGGTATGTGTACTTTTTCCCTAGGCCATTCTGGTTAAGCGTTTGGAGCAGCAGAATTGCGAAAAATTTTTTGCCTTCTCAAACATTTCTTGGCTTCAAACTCCCATATCTCGCGAACGGATTGAACAAACCCAGAAGTTCCTGCTGCGTCTGAAAGTAGAAACTCGCCCGATTACAACGGTATGTGTATTTCTTCCCTAGGCCATTCTGGTTAAGCGTTCGGAGCAGCAGAATTGCGAAAAATTTAGCCTTCTCAACCATTTCTTGTCTTCAAACTCCCATATCTCGGGAACGGATTGACCTAACCCAAAAATTCCTGTTGCGTCTGAAAGTAGAAACTCGCCCTGTTACAACGGTATGTGTATTTTTTCCCTAGGCCATTCTGGTGAAGCGTTTGGAGCAGCAGAAGTGCGGATAATTTGTTGTCTTCTCAACCATTTCTTAGCTTCAAACTCCCATATCTAGCGAACGGATTGATCTAACCCAAAAATTCCTATTGCATCTGAAAGTAGAAACTCGCCCGATTACAACGGTATGTGTATTTTTTCCCTAGGCCATTCTGGTTAAGCGTTTGGAGCAGCAGATGTGCGAAAAATTTGTTGTCCTCTCAACCATTTCTTGGCTTCAAACTCCCATATCTCGCGAACGGATTGACCTAACCCAAAAATTCCTGTTGCGTCTGAAAGTAGAAACTCGCCCGGTTACAACGGTATGTGTATTTTTTCCCTAGGCCATTCTGGTTAAGCGTTTGGAGCAGCAGAAGTGCGAAAAATTTGTTGTCTTCTCAACCATTTCTTAGCTCCAAACTCCCATATCTAGCGAACGGATTGACCTAACCCAAAAATTCCTATTGCATCTGAAAGTAGAAACTCGCCCGATTACAACGGTATGTGTATTTTTTCCCTAGGCCATCCTGGTTAAGCGTTTGGAGCAGCAGAAGTGCGAAAAATTTGTTGTCTTCTCAACCATTTCTTAGCTTCAAACTCCCATATGTCGCGAACGGATTGACGTAACCCAAAAATTCCTATTGCATCTGAAAGTAGAAACTCACCCGGTTACAACGGTATGTGCACTTTTTCCCTAGGCCATTCTGGTTAAGCGTTTGGGGCAGCAGAATTGCGAAAAATTTTTTGCCTTCTCAACCATTTCTTGGCTTCAAACTCCCATATCTCGCGAACGGATTGAACAAACCCAGAAGTTCCTGCTGCGTCTGAAAGTAGAAACTCGCCCGGTTACAACGGTAGGTGTATTTTTTACCTATGCCATTCTGGTTAAGCGTTTGGAGCAGCAGAATTGCGAAAAATTTTTTGCCTTCTCAACCATTTCTTGTCTTCAAACTCCTATATCTAGCGAACGGATTGACCTAACCCAAAAATTCCTATTGCATCTGAAAGTAGAAACTCGCCCGATTACAACGGTGTGTGTATTTTTTCCCTAGGCCATTCTGGTTAAGCGTTTGGAGCAGCAGAATTGCGAAAAATTTTTTGCCTTCTCAACCATTTCTTGGCTTCAAACTCCCATATCTCGCGAACGGATTGACCTAACCCAAAAATTCCTGTTGCGTCTGAAAGTAGAAACTCGCCCGGTTACAACGGTAGGTGTATTTTTTTCCTACGCCATTCTGGTTAAGCGTTTGGAGCAGCAGAATTGCGAAAAATTTTTTGCCTTCTCAAACATTTCTTGGCTTCAAACTCCCATATCTCGCGAACGGATTGAACAAACCCAGAAGTTCCTGCTGCGTCTGAAAGTAGAAACTCGCCCGATTACAACGGTATGTGTATTTTTTCCCTAGGCCATTCTGGTTAAGCGTTCGGAGCAGCAGAATTGCGAAAAATTTAGCCTTCTCAACCATTTCTTGTCTTCAAACTCCCATATCTCGCGAACAGATTGACCTAACCCAAAAATTCCTATTGCATCTGAAAGTAGAAACTCGCCCGATTACAACGGTATGTGTATTTTTTCCCTAGGCTATTCTGTTTAAGCGTTCGGAGCAGCAGAATTGCGAAAAATTTAGTCTTCTCAACCATTTCTTGTCTTCAGACTCCCATATCTCGCGAACGGATTGACCTAACCCAAAAATTCCTGTTGCGTCTGAAAGTAGAAACTCGCCCGATTACAACGCTATGTGTATTTTTTCCCTAGGCCATTCTGGTTAAGCGTTCGGAGCAGCAGAATTGCGAAAAATTTTTTGCCTTCTCAACCATTTCTTGTCTTCAAACTCCTATATCTAGCGAACGGATTGACCTAACCCAAAAATTCCTATTGCATCTGAAAGTAGAAACTCGCCCGATTACAACGGTGTGTGTATTTTTTCCCTAGGCCATTCTGGTTAAGCGTTTGGAGCAGCAGAATTGCGAAAAATTTTTTGCCTTCTCAACCATTTCTTGGCTTCAAACTCCCATATCTCGCGAACGGATTGACCTAACCCAAAAATTCCTGTTGCGTCTGAAAGTAGAAACTCGCCCGGTTACAACGGTAGGTGTATTTTTTTCCTACGCCATTCTGGTTAAGCGTTTGGAGCAGCAGAATTGCGAAAAATTTTTTGCCTTCTCAACCATTTCTTGTCTTCAAACTCCCATATCTCGCGAACGGATTGACCTAACCGAATAATTCCTATTGCATCTGAAAGTAGAAGTTCGCCCGATTCCAACGGTATTTGTATTTTTTCCTTAGCCCATTTTGGTTAAGCGTTTGGAGCAGCAGAATTGCGAAAAATTTTTTGCCTTCTCAACCATTTCTTGTCTTCAAACTCCCATATCTCGCGAACGGATTGACATAACCCAAAAATTCCTATTGCATCTGAAAGTAGAAACTCGCCCGATTACAACGGTATATGTATTTTTTCCCTAGGCCATTCTGGTTAAGCGTTTGAAGCAGCAGAATTGCGAAAAATTTTTTGCCTTCTCAACCATTTCTTGGCTTCAAACTCCCATATCTCGCGAACGGATTGACCTAACCCAAAAATTCCTATTGCATCTGAAAGTAGAAACTCGCCCGATTACAACGGTATGTGTATTTTTTCCCTAGGCCATTCTGGTTAAGCGTTTGCAGCAGCAGAAGTGCGAAAAATTTGTTGTCTTCTCAACCATTTCTTGGCTTCAAACTCCCATATCTCGCGAACGGATTGACCTAACACAAAAATTCCTGTTGCGTCTGAAAGTAGAAACTCGCCCGGTTACAACGGTATGTGTATTTTTTCCCTAGGCCATTCTGGTTAAGCGTTTGGAGCAGCAGAATTGCGAAAAATTTGTTGCCTTCTCAACCATTTCTTGGCTTCAAAGTCCCATATCTCGCGAACGGATTGACGTAACCCAAAATTTCCTATTGCATCTGAAAGTAGAAACTCGCCCGATTACAACGGTATGTGTATTTTTTCCCTAGGCCATTCTGGTTAAGCGTTTGAAGCAGCAGAATTGCGAAAAATTTTTTGCCTTCTCAACCATTTCTTGGCTTCAAACTCCCATATCTCGCGAACGGATTGACATAACCCAAAAATTCCTATTGCATCTGAAAGTAGAAACTCGCACGATTACAACGGTATGTGTATTTTTTCCATAGGCCATTCTGGTTAAGCGTTTGGAGCAGCAGAATTGTGAAAAATTTTTTGCCTTCTCTACCATTTCTTGGCTTCAAACTCCCATATCTCGCGAACGGATTGACCTAACCCAAAAATTCCTATTGCATCTGAAAGTAGAAACTCGCCCGATTACAAAGGTATGTGTATTTTTTCCCTAGGCCATTCTGGTTAAGCGTTTGGAGCAGCAGAATTGCGAAAAATTTTTTGCCTTCTCTACCATTTCTTGGCTTCAAACTCCCATATCTCGCGAACGGATTGACCTAACCCAAAAATTCCTATTGCATCTGAAAGTAGAAACTCGCCCGATTACAACGGTGTGTGTATTTTTTCCCTAGGCCATTCTGGTTAAGCGTTTGGAGCAGCAGAATTGCGAAAAATTGTTTGCCTTCTCAACCATTTCTTGGCTTCAAACTCCCATATCTCGCGAACGGATTGACCTAACCCAAAAATTCCTGTTGCGTCTGAAAGTAGAAACTCGCCCGGTTACAACGGTAGGTGTATTTTTTTCCTACGCCATTCTGGTTAAGCGTTTGGAGCAGCAGAATTGCGAAAAATTTTTTGCCTTCTCAACCATTTCTTGTCTTCAAACTCCCATATCTCGCGAACGGATTGACCTAACCGAATAATTCCTATTGCATCTGAAAGTAGAAGTTCGCCCGATTCCAACGGCATTTGTATTTTTTCCTTAGCCCATTTTGGTTAAGCGTTTGGAGCAGCAGAATTGCGAAAAATTTTTTGCCTTCTCAACCATTTCTTGTCTTCAAACTCCCATATCTCGCGAACGGATTGACCTAACCCAAAAATTCCTATTGCATCTGAAAGTAGAAACTCGCCCGGTTACAACGGTATGTGTACTTTTTCCCTAGGCCATTCTGGTTAAGCGTTTGGAGCAGCAGAATTGCGAAAAATTTTTTGCCTTCTCAAACATTTCTTGGCTTCAAACTCCCATATCTCGCGAACGGATTGAACAAACCCAGAAGTTCCTGCTGCGTCTGAAAGTAGAAACTCGCCCGATTACAACGGTATGTGTATTTTTTCCCTAGGCCATTCTGGTTAAGCCTTCGGAGCAGCAGAATTGCGAAAAATTTAGCCTTCTCAACCATTTCTTGTCTTCAAACTCCCATATCTCACGAACAGATTGACCTAACCCAAAAATTCCTATTGCATCTGAAAGTAGAAACTCGCCCGATTACAACGGTATGTGTATTTTTTCCCTAGGCTATTCTGGTTAAGCGTTCGGAGCAGCAGAATTGCGAAAAATTTAGTCTTCTCAACCATTTCTTGTCTTCAGACTCCCATATCTCGCGAACGGATTGACCTAACCCAAAAATTCCTGTTGCGTCTGAAAGTAGAAACTCGCCCGATTACAACGCTATGTGTATTTTTTCCCTAGGCCATTCTGGTTAAGCGTTCGGAGCAGCAGAATTGCGAAAAATTTTTTGCCTTCTCAACCATTTCTTGTCTTCAAACTCCCATATCTCGCGAACGGATTGACATAACCCAAAAATTCCTATTGCATCTGAAAGTAGAAACTCGCCCGATTACAACGGTATATGTATTTTTTCCCTAGGCCATTCTGGTTAAGCGTTTGAAGCAGCAGAATTGCGAAAAATTTTTTGCCTTCTCAACCATTTCTTGGCTTCAAACTCCCATATCTCGCGAACGGATTGACCTAACCCAAAAATTCCTATTGCATCTGAAAGTAGAAACTCGCCCGATTACAACGGTATGTGTATTTTTTCCCTAGGCCATTCTGGTTAAGCGTTTGCAGCAGCAGAAGTGCGAAAAATTTGTTGTCTTCTCAACCATTTCTTGGCTTCAAACTCCCATATCTCGCGAACGGATTGACCTAACACAAAAATTCCTGTTGCGTCTGAAAGTAGAAACTCGCCCGGTTACAACGGTATGTGTATTTTTTCCCTAGGCCATTCTGGTTAAGCGTTTGGAGCAGCAGAATTGCGAAAAATTTGTTGCCTTCTCAACCATTTCTTGGCTTCAAAGTCCCATATCTCGCGAACGGATTGACGTAACCCAAAATTTCCTATTGCATCTGAAAGTAGAAACTCGCCCGATTACAACGGTATGTGTATTTTTTCCCTAGGCCATTCTGGTTAAGCGTTTGAAGCAGCAGAATTGCGAAAAATTTTTTGCCTTCTCAACCATTTCTTGGCTTCAAACTCCCATATCTCGCGAACGGATTGACATAACCCAAAAATTCCTATTGCATCTGAAAGTAGAAACTCGCCCGATTACAACGGTATGTGTATTTTTTCCATGGGCCATTCTGGTTAAGCGTTTGGAGCAGCAGAATTGTGAAAAATTTTTTGCCTTCTCTACCATTTCTTGGCTTCAAACTCCCATATCTCGCGAACGGATTGACCTAACCCAAAAATTCCTATTGCATCTGAAAGTAGAAACTCGCCCGATTACAACGGTATGTGTATTTTTTCCCTAGGCCATTCTGGTTAAGCGTTTGGAGCAGCAGAATTGCGAAAAATTTTTTGCCTTCTCTACCATTTCTTGGCTTCAAACTCCCATATCTCGCGAACGGATTGACCTAACCCAAAAATTCCTATTGCATCTGAAAGTAGAAACTCGCCCGATTACAACGGTGTGTGTATTTTTTCCCTAGGCCATTCTGGTTAAGCGTTTGGAGCAGCAGAATTGCGAAAAATTTTTTGCCTTCTCAACCATTTCTTGGCTTCAAACTCCCATATCTCGCGAACGGATTGACCTAACCCAAAAATTCCTGTTGCGTCTGAAAGTAGAAACTCGCCCGGTTACAACGGTAGGTGTATTTTTTTCCTACGCCATTCTGGTTAAGCGTTTGGAGCAGCAGAATTGCGAAAAATTTTTTGCCTTCTCAACCATTTCTTGTCTTCAAACTCCCATATCTCGCGAACGGATTGACCTAACCGAATAATTCCTATTGCATCTGAAAGTAGAAGTTCGCCCGATTCCAACGGCATTTGTATTTTTTCCTTAGCCCATTTTGGTTAAGCGTTTGGAGCAGCAGAATTGCGAAAAATTTTTTGCCTTCTCAACCGTTTCTTGTCTTCAAACTCCCATATCTCGCGAACGGATTGACATAACCCAAAAATTCCTATTGCATCTGAAAGTAGAAACTCGCCCGATTACAACGGTATATGTATTTTTCCCTAGGCCATTCTGGTTAAGCGTTTGAAGCAGCAGAATTGCGAAAAATTTTTTGCCTTCTCAACCATTTCTTGGCTTCAAACTCCCATATCTCGCGAACGGATTGACCTAACCCAAAAATTCCTATTGCATCTGAAAGTAGAAACTCGCCCGATTACAACGGTATGTGTATTTTTTCCCTAGGCCATTCTGGTTAAGCGTTTGCAGCAGCAGAAGTGCGAAAAATTTGTTGTCTTCTCAACCATTTCTTGGCTTCAAACTCCCATATCTCGCGAACGGATTGACCTAACACAAAAATTCCTGTTGCGTCTGAAAGTAGAAACTCGCCCGGTTACAACGGTATGTGTATTTTTTCCCTAGGCCATTCTGGTTAAGCGTTTGGAGCAGCAGAATTGCGAAAAATTTGTTGCCTCCTCAACCATTTCTTGGCTTCAAAGTCCCATATCTCGCGAACGGATTGACGTAACCCAAAATTTCCTGTTGCATCTGAAAGTAGAAACTCGCCCGATTACAACGGTATGTGTATTTTTTCCCTAGGCCATTCTGGTTAAGCGTTTGAAGCAGCAGAATTGCGAAAAATTTTTTGCCTTCTCAACCATTTCTTGGCTTCAAACTCCCATATCTCGCGAACGGATTGACATAACCCAAAAATTCCTATTGCATCTGAAAGTAGAAACTCGCCCGATTACAACGGTATGTGTATTTTTTCCATAGGCCATTCTGGTTAAGCGTTTGGAGCAGCAGAATTGTGAAAAATTTTTTGCCTTCTCTACCATTTCTTGGCTTCAAACTCCCATATCTCGCGAACGGATTGACCTAACCCAAAAATTCCTATTGCATCTGAAAGTAGAAACTCGCCCGATTACAACGGTATGTGTATTTTTTCCCTAGGCCATTCTGGTTAAGCGTTTGGAGCAGCAGAATTGCGAAAAATTTTTTGCCTTCTCTACCATTTCTTGGCTTCAAACTCCCATATCTCGCGAACGGATTGACCTAACCCAAAAATTCCTATTGCATCTGAAAGTAGAAACTCGCCCGATTACAACGGTGTGTGTATTTTTTCCCTAGGCCATTCTGGTTAAGCGTTTGGAGCAGCAGAATTGCGAAAAATTTTTTGCCTTCTCAACCATTTCTTGGCTTCAAACTCCCATATCTCGCGAACGGATTGACCTAACCCAAAAATTCCTGTTGCGTCTGAAAGTAGAAACTCGCCCGGTTACAACGGTAGGTGTATTTTTTTCCTACGCCATTCTGGTTAAGCGTTTGGAGCAGCAGAATTGCGAAAAATTTTTTGCCTTCTCAACCATTTCTTGTCTTCAAACTCCCATATCTCGCGAACGGATTGACCTAACCGAATAATTCCTATTGCATCTGAAAGTAGAAGTTCGCCCGATTCCAACGGCATTTGTATTTTTTCCTTAGCCCATTTTGGTTAAGCGTTTGGAGCAGCAGAATTGCGAAAAATTTTTTGCCTTCTCAACCGTTTCTTGTCTTCAAACTCCCATATCTCGCGAACGGATTGACATAACCCAAAAATTCCTATTGCATCTGAAAGTAGAAACTCGCCCGATTACAACGGTATATGTATTTTTCCCTAGGCCATTCTGGTTAAGCGTTTGAAGCAGCAGAATTGCGAAAAATTTTTTGCCTTCTCAACCATTTCTTGGCTTCAAACTCCCATATCTCGCGAACGGATTGACCTAACCCAAAAATTCCTATTGCATCTGAAAGTAGAAACTCGCCCGATTACAACGGTATGTGTATTTTTTCCCTAGGCCATTCTGGTTAAGCGTTTGCAGCAGCAGAAGTGCGAAAAATTTGTTGTCTTCTCAACCATTTCTTGGCTTCAAACTCCCATATCTCGCGAACGGATTGACCTAACACAAAAATTCCTGTTGCGTCTGAAAGTAGAAACTCGCCCGGTTACAACGGTATGTGTATTTTTTCCCTAGGCCATTCTGGTTAAGCGTTTGGAGCAGCAGAATTGCGAAAAATTTGTTGCCTCCTCAACCATTTCTTGGCTTCAAAGTCCCATATCTCGCGAACGGATTGACGTAACCCAAAATTTCCTGTTGCATCTGAAAGTAGAAACTCGCCCGATTACAACGGTATGTGTATTTTTTCCCTAGGCCATTCTGGTTAAGCGTTTGAAGCAGCAGAATTGCGAAAAATTTTTTGCCTTCTCAACCATTTCTTGGCTTCAAACTCCCATATCTCGCGAACGGATTGACATAACCCAAAAATTCCTATTGCATCTGAAAGTAGAAACTCGCCCGATTACAACGGTATGTGTATTTTTTCCATAGGCCATTCTGGTTAAGCGTTTGGAGCAGCAGAATTGTGAAAAATTTTTTGCCTTCTCTACCATTTCTTGGCTTCAAACTCCCATATCTCGCGAACGGATTGACCTAACCCAAAAATTCCTATTGCATCTGAAAGTAGAAACTCGCCCGATTACAACGGTATGTGTATTTTTTCCCTAGGCCATTCTGGTTAAGCGTTTGGAGCAGCAGAATTGCGAAAAATTTTTTGCCTTCTCTACCATTTCTTGGCTTCAAACTCCCATATCTCGCGAACGGATTGACCTAACCCAAAAATTCCTATTGCATCTGAAAGTAGAAACTCGCCCGATTACAACGGTGTGTGTATTTTTTCCCTAGGCCATTCTGGTTAAGCGTTTGGAGCAGCAGAATTGCGAAAAATTTTTTGCCTTCTCAACCATTTCTTGGCTTCAAACTCCCATATCTCGCGAACGGATTGACCTAACCCAAAAATTCCTGTTGCGTCTGAAAGTAGAAACTCGCCCGGTTACAACGGTAGGTGTATTTTTTTCCTACGCCATTCTGGTTAAGCGTTTGGAGCAGCAGAATTGCGAAAAATTTTTTGCCTTCTCAACCATTTCTTGTCTTCAAACTCCCATATCTCGCGAACGGATTGACCTAACCGAATAATTCCTATTGCATCTGAAAGTAGAAGTTCGCCCGATTCCAACGGCATTTGTATTTTTTCCTTAGCCCATTTTGGTTAAGCGTTTGGAGCAGCAGAATTGCGAAAAATTTTTTGCCTTCTCAACCATTTCTTGTCTTCAAACTCCCATATCTCGCGAACGGATTGACCTAACCCAAAAATTCCTATTGCATCTGAAAGTAGAAACTCGCCCGGTTACAACGGTATGTGTACTTTTTCCCTAGGCCATTCTGGTTAAGCGTTTGGAGCAGCAGAATTGCGAAAAATTTTTTGCCTTCTCAAACATTTCTTGGCTTCAAACTCCCATATCTCGCGAACGGATTGAACTAACCCAGAAGTTCCTGCTGCGTCTGAAAGTAGAAACTCGCCCGATTACAACGGTATGTGTATTTTTTCCCTAGGCCATTCTGGTTAAGCCTTCGGAGCAGCAGAATTGCGAAAAATTTAGCCTTCTCAACCATTTCTTGTCTTCAAACTCCCATATCTCACGAACAGATTGACCTAACCCAAAAATTCCTATTGCATCTGAAAGTAGAAACTCGCCCGATTACAACGGTATGTGTATTTTTTCCCTAGGCTATTCTGGCTAAGCGTTCGGAGCAGCAGAATTGCGAAAAATTTAGTCTTCTCAACCATTTCTTGTCTTCAGACTCCCATATCTCGCGAACGGATTGACCTAACCCAAAAATTCCTGTTGCGTCTGAAAGTAGAAACTCGCCCGATTACAACGGTATGTGTATTTTTTCCCTAGGCCATTCTGGTTAAGCGTTCGGAGCAGCAGAATTGCGAAAAATTTTTTGCCTTCTCAACCATTTCTTGGCTTCAAACTCCCATATCTCGCGAACGGATTGACCTAACCCAAAAATTCCTATTGCATCTGAAAGTAGAAACTCGCCCGATTACAACGGTATGTGTATTTTTTCCCTAGGCCATTCTGGTTAAGCGTTTGCAGCAGCAGAAGTGCGAAAAATTTGTTGTCTTCTCAACCATTTCTTGGCTTCAAACTCCCATATCTCGCGAACGGATTGACCTAACCCAAAAATTCCTGTTGCGTCTGAAAGTAGAAACTCGCCCGGTTACAACGGTATGTGTATTTTTTCCCTAGGCCATTCTGGTTAAGCGTTTGGAGCAGCAGAATTGCGAAGAATTTGTTGCCTTCTCAACCATTTCTTGGCTTCAAAGTCCCATATCTCGCGAACGGATTGACGTAACCCAAAATTTCCTATTGCATCTGAAAGTAGAAACTCGCCCGATTACAACGGTATGTGTATTTTTTCCCTAGGCCATTCTGGTTAAGCGTTTGAATCAGCAGAATTGCGAAAAATTTTTTGCCTTCTCAACCATGTCTTGGCTTCAAACTCCCATATCTCGCGAACGGATTGACATAACTCAAAAATTCCTATTGCATCTGAAAGTAGAAACTCGCCCGATTACAACGGTATGTGTATTTTTTCCATAGGCCATTCTGGTTAAGCGTTTGGAGCAGCAGAATTGTGAAAAATTTTTTGCCTTCTCTACCATTTCTTGGCTTCAAACTCCCATATCTCGCGAACGGATTGACCTAACCCAAAAATTCCTATTGCATCTGAAAGTAGAAACTCGCCCGATTACAACGGTATGTGTATTTTTTCCCTAGGCCATTCTGGTTAAGCGTTTGGAGCAGCAGAATTGCGAAAAATTTTTTGCCTTCTCAACCATTTCTTGGCTTCAAACTCCCATATCTCGCGAACGGATTGTCCTATCCCAAAAATTCCTGTTGCGTCTGAAAGTAGAAACTCGCCCGGTTACAACGGTATGTGTATTTTTTCCCTAGGCCATCCTGGTTAAGCGTTTGGAGCAGCAGAATTGCGAAAAATTTGTTGTCTTCTCAACCATTTCTTAGCTTCAAACTCCCATATCTCGCGAACGGATTGACGTAACCCAAAAATTCCTGTTGCATCTGAAAGTAGAAGCTCGCCCGAATACATCGGTATGTGTATTTTTTTCCTACGCCATTCTGGTTAAGCGTTTGGAGCAGCAGAATTGCGAAAAATTTTTTGCCTTCTCAACCATTTCTTGTCTTCAAACTCCCATATCTCGCGAACGGATTGACCTAACCGAAAAATTCCTATTGCATCTGAAAGTAGAAGTTCGCCCGATTCCAACGGCATTTGTATTTTTTCCTTAGCCCATTTTGGTTAAGCGTTTGGAGCAGCAGAATTGCGAAAAATTTTTTGCCTTCTCAACCATTTCTTGTCTTCAAACTCCCATATCTCGCGAACGGATTGACCTAACCGAAAAATTCCTATTGCATCTGAAAGTAGAAGTTCGCCCGATTCCAACGGTATTTGTATTTTTTCCCTAGCCCATTCTGGTTAAGCGTTTGGAGCAGCAGAATTGCGAAAAATTTTTTGCCTTCTCAACCATTTCTTGTCTTCAAACTCCCATATCTCGCGAACGGATTGACCTAACCCAAAAATTCCTATTGCATCTGAAAGTAGAAACTCGCCCGGTTACAACGGTATGTGTACTTTTTCCCTAGGCCATTCTGGTTAAGCGTTTGGAGCAGCAGAATTGCGAACAATTTTTGGCTTCTCAACCATTTCTTGGCTTCAAACTCCCATATCTCGCGAACGGATTGAACAAACCCCGAAGTTCCTGCTGCGTCTGAAAGTAGAAACTCGCCCGATTACAACGGTATGTGTATTTTTTCCCTAGGCCATTCTGGTTAAGCGTTTGGAGCAGCAGAAGTGCGAAAAATTTGTTGTCTTTTCAACCATTTCTTAGCTTCAAGCTCCCATATCTCGCGAACGGATTGACGTAACCCAAAAATTCCTGTTGCATCTGAAAGTAGAAACTCGCCCGATTACAACGGTATGTGTATTTTTTCCCTAGGCCATTCTGGTTAAGCGTTTGGAGCAGCAGAATTGCGAAAAAATTTTGGCTTCTCAACCATTTCGTGTCTTCAAACTCCCATATCTCGCGAACGGATTGACCTAACCCAAAAATTCCTATTGCATCTGAAAGTAGAAACTCGCCCGATTACAACGGCAATTGTATTTTTTCCCTAGGCCATTCTGGTTAAGCGTTTGGAGCAGCAGAATTGCGAAAAAATTTTTGCCTTCTCAACCATTTCTTGGCTTCAAAGTCCCATATCTCGCGAACGGATTGACCAGACCCAAAAATTCCTATTGCATCTGAAAGTATAATCTCGCCCGATTACTACGGTCTGTGTATTTTTTCCCTAGGCCATTCTGGTTAAGCGCTTGGAGCAGCAGAATTGCGAAAAATTTTTTGCCTTCTCAACCATTTCTTGTCTTCAAACTCTCATATCTCGCGAACGGATTGACCTAATCCAAAAATTCCTATTGCATCTGAAAGTAGAAACTCGCCCGATTACAACGGTACGTGTATTTTTCCCTTAGGCCATTCTGGTTAAGCGACTGGAGCAGCAGAAGTGCGATAAATTTATTGTCCTCTCAACCATTTCTTAGCTTCAAACTCCCATATCTCGCGAACGGATTGACCTAACCCAAAAATTCCTATTGCATCTGAAAGTAGAAACCCGCCCGATTACAACGGTATGTGTATTTTTTCCCTAGGCCATTCTGGTTAAGCGTTTGGAGCAGCAGAATTGCGAAAAATTTTTTGCCTTCTCTACCATTTCTTGGCTTCAAACTCCCATATCTCGCGAACGGATTGACCTAACCCAAAAATTCCTATTGCATCTGAAAGTAGAAACTCGCCCGATTACAACGGTATGTGTATTTTTTCCCTAGGCCATTCTGGTTAAGCGTTTGGAGCAGCAGAATTGCGAAAAATTTTTTGCCTTCTCAACCATTTCTTGTCTTCAAACTCCCATATCTCGCGAACGGATTGACCTAACCGAAAAATTCCTATTGCATCTGAAAGTAGAAGTTCGCCCGATTCCAACGGAATTTGTATTTTTTCCCTAGCCCATTCTGGTTAAGCGTTTGGAGCAGCAGAATTGCGAAAAATTTTTTGCCTTCTCAACCATTTCTTGTCTTCAAACTCCCATATCTCGCGAACGGATTGACCTAACCCAAAAATTCCTATTGCATCTGAAAGTAGAAACTCGCCCGGTTACAACGGTATGTGTACTTTTTCCCTAGGCCATTCTGGTTAAGCGTTTGGAGCAGCAGAATTGCGAAAAATTTTTTGCCTTCTCAACCATTTCTTGTCTTCAAACTCCCATATCTCACGAACAGATTGACCTAACCCAAAAATTCCTATTGCATCTGAAAGTAGAAACTCGCCCGATTACAACGGTATGTGTATTTTTTCCCTAGGCTATTCTGGTTAAGCGTTCGGAGCAGCAGAATTGCGAAAAATTTAGTCTTCTCAACCATTTCTTGTCTTCAGACTCCCATATCTCGCGAACGGATTGACCTAACCCAAAAATTCCTGTTGCGTCTGAAAGTAGAAACTCGCCCGATTACAACGCTATGTGTATTTTTTCCCTAGGCCATTCTGGTTAAGCGTTCGGAGCAGCAGAATTGCGAAAAATTTTTTGCCTTCTCAACCATTTCTTGTCTTCAAACTCCCATATCTCGCGAACGGATTGACATAACCCAAAAATTCCTATTGCATCTGAAAGTAGAAACTCGCCCGATTACAACGGTATATGTATTTTTTCCCTAGGCCATTCTGGTTAAGCGTTTGAAGCAGCAGAATTGCGAAAAATTTTTTGCCTTCTCAACCATTTCTTGGCTTCAAACTCCCATATCTCGCGAACGGATTGACCTAACCCAAAAATTCCTATTGCATCTGAAAGTAGAAACTCGCCCGATTACAACGGTATGTGTATTTTTTCCCTAGGCCATTCTGGTTAAGCGTTTGGAGCAGCAGAATTGCGAAAAATTTGTCGCCTTCTCAACCATTTCTTGGCTTCAAAGTCCCATATCTCGCGAACGGATTGACGTAACCCAAAATTTCCTATTGCATCTGAAAGTAGAAACTCGCCCGATTACAACGGTATGTGTATTTTTTCCCTAGGCCATTCTGGTTAAGCGTTTGAAGCAGCAGAATTGCGAAAAATTTTTTGCCTTCTCAACCATTTCTTGGCTTCAAACTCCCATATCTCGCGAACGGATTGACATAACCCAAAAATTCCTATTGCATCTGAAAGTAGAAACTCGCCCGATTACAACGGTATGTGTATTTTTTCCATAGGCCATTCTGGTTAAGCGTTTGGAGCAGCAGAATTGTGAAAAATTTTTTGCCTTCTCTACCATTTCTTGGCTTCAAACTCCCATATCTCGCGAACGGATTGACCTAACCCAAAAGTTCCTATTGCATCTGAAAGTAGAAACTCGCCCGATTACAACGGTATGTGTATTTTTTCCCTAGGCCATTCTGGTTAAGCGTTTGGAGCAGCAGAATTGCGAAAAATTTTTTGCCTTCTCAACCATTTCTTGGCTTCAAACTCCCATATCTCGCGAACGGATTGACCTAACCCAAAAATTCCTGTTGCGTCTGAAAGTAGAAACTCGCCCGGTTACAACGGTAGGTGTATTTTTTTCCTACGCCATTCTGGTTAAGCGTTTGGAGCAGCAGAATTGCGAAAAATTTTTTGCCTTCTCAACCATTTCTTGTCTTCAAACTCCCATATCTCGCGAACGGATTGACCTAACCGAATAATTCCTATTGCATCTGAAGGTAGAAGTTCGCCCGATTCCAACGGCATTTGTATTTTTTCCTTAGCCCATTTTGGTTAAGCGTTTGGAGCAGCAGAATTGCGAAAAATTTTTTGCCTTCTCAACCATTTCTTGTCTTCAAACTCCCATATCTCGCGAACGGATTGACCTAACCCAAAAATTCCTATTGCATCTGAAAGTAGAAACTCGCCCGGTTACAACGGTATGTGTACTTTTTCCCTAGGCCATTCTGGTTAAGCGTTTGGAGCAGCAGAATTGCGAAAAATTTTTTGCCTTCTCAAACATTTCTTGGCTTCAAACTCCCATATCTCGCGAACGGATTGAACAAACCCAGAAGTTCCTGCTGCGTCTGAAAGTAGAAACTCGCCCGATTACAACGGTATGTGTATTTTTTCCCTAGGCCATTCTGGTTAAGCCTTCGGAGCAGCAGAATTGCGAAAAATTTAGCCTTCTCAACCATTTCTTGTCTTCAAACTCCCATATCTCACGAACAGATTGACCTAACCCAAAAATTCCTATTGCATCTGAAAGTAGAAACTCGCCCGATTACAACGGTATGTGTATTTTTTCCCTAGGCTATTCTGGCTAAGCGTTCGGAGCAGCAGAATTGCGAAAAATTTAGTCTTCTCAACCATTTCTTGTCTTCAGACTCCCATATCTCGCGAACGGATTGACCTAACCCAAAAATTCCTGTTGCGTCTGAAAGTAGAAACTCGCCCGATTACAACGGTATGTGTATTTTTTCCCTAGGCCATTCTGGTTAAGCGTTCGGAGCAGCAGAATTGCGAAAAATTTTTTGCCTTCTCAACCATTTCTTGTCTTCAAACTCCCATATCTCGCGAACGGATTGACATAACCCAAAAATTCCTATTGCATCTGAAAGTAGAAACTCGCCCGATTACAACGGTATATGTATTTTTTCCCTAGGCCATTCTGGTTAAGCGTTTGAAGCAGCAGAATTGCGAAAAATTTTTTGCCTTCTCAACCATTTCTTGGCTTCAAACTCCCATATCTCGCGAACGGATTGACCTAACCCAAAAATTCCTATTGCATCTGAAAGTAGAAACTCGCCCGATTACAACGGTATGTGTATTTTTTCCCTAGGCCATTCTGGTTAAGCGTTTGCAGCAGCAGAAGTGCGAAAAATTTGTTGTCTTCTCAACCATTTCTTGGCTTCAAACTCCCATATCTCGCGAACGGATTGACCTAACCCAAAAATTCCTGTTGCGTCTGAAAGTAGAAACTCGCCCGGTTACAACGGTATGTGTATTTTTTCCCTAGGCCATTCTGGTTAAGCGTTTGGAGCAGCAGAATTGCGAAAAATTTGTTGCCTTCTCAACCATTTCTTGGCTTCAAAGTCCCATATCTCGCGAACGGATTGACGTAACCCAAAATTTCCTATTGCACCTGAAAGTAGAAACTCGCCCGATTACAACGGTATGTGTATTTTTTCCCTAGGCCATTCTGGTTAAGCGTTTGAATCAGCAGAATTGCGAAAAATTTTTTGCCTTCTCAACCATTTCTTGGCTTCAAACTCCCATATCTCGCGAACGGATTGACATAACCCAAAAATTCCTATTGCATCTGAAAGTAGAAACTCGCCCGATTACAACGGTATGTGTATTTTTTCCATAGGCCATTCTGGTTAAGCGTTTGGAGCAGCAGAATTGTGAAAAATTTTTTGCCTTCTCTACCATTTCTTGGCTTCAAACTCCCATATCTCGCGAACGGATTGACCTAACCCAAAAATTCCTATTGCATCTGAAAGTAGAAACTCGCCCGATTACAATGGTATGTGTATTTTTTCCCTAGGCCATTCTGGTTAAGCGTTTGGAGCAGCAGAATTGCGAAAAATTTTTTGCCTTCTCAACCATTTCTTGGCTTCAAACTCCCATATCTCGCGAACGGATTGTCCTAACCCAAATATTCCTGTTGCGTCTGAAAGTAGAAACTCGCCCGGTTACAACGGTATGTGTATTTTTTCCCTAGGCCATCCTGGTTAAGCGTTTGGAGCAGCAGAATTGCGAAAAATCTGTTGTCTTCTCAACCATTTCTTAGCTTCAAACTCCCATATCTCGCGAACGGATTGACGTAACCCAAAAATTCCTGTTGCATCTGAAAGTAGAAGCTCGCCCGAATACATCGGTATGTGTATTTTTTTCCTACGCCATTCTGGTTAAGCGTTTGGAGCAGCAGAATTGCGAAAAATTTTTTGCCTTCTCAACCATTTCTTGTCTTCAAACTCCCATATCTCGCGAACGGATTGACCTAACCGAAAAATTCCTATTGCATCTGAAAGTAGAAGTTCGCCCGATTCCAACGGCATTTGTATTTTTTCCTTAGCCCATTTTGGTTAAGCGTTTGGAGCAGCAGAATTGCGAAAAATTTTTTGCCTTCTCAACCATTTCTTGTCTTCAAACTCCCATATCTCGCGAACGGATTGACCTAACCGAAAAATTCCTATCGCATCTGAAAGTAGAAGTTCGCCCGATTCCAACGGTATTTGTATTTTTTCCCTAGCCCATTCTGGTTAAGCGTTTGGAGCAGCAGAATTGCGAAAAATTTTTTGCCTTCTCAACCATTTCTTGTCTTCAAACTCCCATATTTCGCGAACGGATTGACCTAACCCAAAAATTCCTATTGCATCTGAAAGTAGAAACTCGCCCGGTTACAACGGTATGTGTACTTTTTCCCTAGGCCATTCTGGTTAAGCGTTTGGAGCAGCAGGATTGCGAAAAATTTTTTGCCTTCTCAACCATTTCTTGGTTTCAAACTCCCATATCTCGCGAACGGATTGAACAAACCCCGAAGTTCCTGCTGCGTCTGAAAGTAGAAACTCGCCCGATTACAACGGTATGTGTATTTTTTCCCTAGGCCATCCTGGTTAAGCGTTTGGGGCAGCAGAATTGCGAAAAATTTGTTGTCTTCTCAACCATTTCTTAGCTTCAAACTCCCATATCTCGCGAACGGATTGACGTAACCCAAAAATTCCTGTTGCATCTGAAAGTAGAAGCTCGCCCGAAAACATCGGTATGTGTATTTTTTTCCTACGCCATTCTGGTTAAGCGTTTGGAGCAGCAGAATTGCGAAAAATTTTTTGCCTTCTCAACCATTTCCTGTATTCAAACTCCCATATCTCGCGAACGGATTGACCTAACCGAAAAATTCCTATTGCATCTGAAAGTAGAAGTTCGCCCGATTCCAACGGTATTTGTATTTTTTCCCTAGCCCATTCTGGTTAAGCGTTTGGAGCAGCAGAATTGCGAAAAATTTTTTGCCTTCTCAACCATTTCTTGTCTTCAAACTCCCATATCTCGCGAACGGATTGACCTAACCCAAAAATTCCTATTGCATCTGAAAGTAGAAACTCGCCCGGTTACAACGGTATGTGTACTTTTTCCCTAGGCCATTCTGGTTAAGCGTTTGGAGCAGCAGAATTGCGAACAATTTTTGGCTTCTCAACCATTTCTTGGCTTCAAACTCCCATATCTCGCGAACGGATTGAACAAACCCCGAAGTTCCTGCTGCGTCTGAAAGTAGAAACTCGCCCGATTACAACGGTATGTGTATTTTTTCCCTAGGCCATTCTGGTTGAGCGTTTGGAGCAGCAGAATTGCGAAAAATTTGTTGTCTTTTCAACCATTTCTTAGCTTCAAGCCCCCATATCTCGCGAACGGATTGACGTAACCCAAAAATTCCTGTTGCATCTGAAAGTAGAAACTCGCCCGATTACAACGGTATGTGTATTTTTTCCCTAGGCCATTCTGGTTAAGCGTTTGGAGCAGCAGAATTGCGAAAAAATTTTGGCTTCTCAACCATTTCGTGTCTTCAAACTCCCATATCTCGCGAACGGATTGACCTAACCCAAAAATTCCTATTGCATCTGAAAGTAGAAACTCGCCCGATTACAACGGCAATTGTATTTTTTCCCTAGGCCATTCTGGTTAAGCGCTTGGAGCAGCAGAATTGCGAAAAATTTTTTGCCTTCTCAACTATTTCTTGTTTTCAAACTCTCATATCTCGCGAACGGATTGACCTAACCCGAAAATTCCTATTGCATTTGAAAGTAGAAACTCGCCCGGTTACAACGGTATGTGTACTTTTTCCCTAGGCCATTCTGGTTAAGCGTTTGGAGCAGCAGAATTGCGAAAAATTTTTTGCCTTCTCAACCATTTCTTGGCTTCAAACTCCCATATCTCGCGAACGGATTGAACAAACCCCGAAGTTCCTGCTGCGTCTGAAAGTAGAAACTCGCCCGATTACAACGGTATGTGTATTTTTTCCCTAGGCCATTCTGGTTAAGCGTTTGGAGCAGCAGAAGTGCGAAAAATTTGTTGTCTTTTCAACCATTTCTTAGCTTCAAACTCCCATATCTCGCGAACGGATTGACGTAACCCAAAAATTCCTGTTGCATCTGAAAGTAGAAACTCGCCCGATTACAACGGTATGTGTATTTTTTCCCTAGGCCATTCTGGTTAAGCGTTTGGAGCAGCAGAATTGCGAAAAAATTTTTGCCTTCTCAACCATTTCGTGTCTTCAAACTCCCATATCTCGCGAACGGATTGACCTAACCCAAAAATTCCTATTGCATCTGAAAGTAGAAACTCGCCCGATTACAACGGCATTTGTATTTTTTCCCTAGGCCATTCTGGTTAAGCGTTTGGAGCAGCAGAATTGCGAAAAAATTTTTTCCTTCTCAACCATTTCTTGGCTTCAAAGTCCCATATCTCGCGAACGGATTGACCAATCCCAAAAATTCCTATTGCATCTGAAAGTATAAACTCGCCCGATTACTACGGTATGTGTATTTTTTCCCTAGGCCATTCTGGTTAAGCGCTTGGAGCAGCAGAATTGCGAAAAATTTTTTGCCTTCTCAACTATTTCTTGTTTTCAAACTCTCATATCTCGCGAACGGATTGACCTAACCCAAAAATTCCTATTGCATCTGAAAGTAGAAACTCGCCCGATTACAACGGTACGTGTATTTTTCCCTTAGGCCATTCTGGTTAAGCGACTGGAGCAGCAGAAGTGCGATAAATATATTGTCCTCTCAACCATTTCTTAGCTTCAAACTCCCATATCTCGCGAACGGATTAACCTAACCCAAAAATTCCTATTGCATCTGAAAGTAGAAACTCGCCCGATTACAACGGTATGTTTATTTTTTCCCTAGGCCATTCTGGTTAAGCGTTTGGAGCAGCAGAAGTGCGAAAAATTTGTTGTCTTCTCAACCATTTCTTAGCTTCAAACTCCCATATCTCGCGAACGGATTGACGTAACCCAAAAATTCCTGTTGCATCTGAAAGTAGAAACTCGCCCGATTACAACGGTACGAGTATTTTTCCCTTAGGCCATTCTGGTTAAGCGATTGGAGCAGCAGAAGTGCGATAAATTTATTGTCTTCTCAACCATTTCTTAGCTTCAAACTCCCATATCTCGCGAACCGATTGACCTAACCCAAAAATTCCTATTGCATCTGAAAGTAGAAACTCGCCCGATTACAACGGTATGTGTATTTTTTCCCTAGGCCATTCTGGTTAAGCGTTTGGAGCAGCAGAATTGCGAAAAATTTTTTGCCTTCTCTACCATGTCTTGGCTTCAAACTCCCATATCTCGCGAACGGATTGACCTAACCCAAAAATTCCTATTGCATCTGAAAGTAGAAGTTCGCCCGATTCCAACGGAATTTGTATTTTTTCCCTAGCCCATTCTGGTTAAGCGTTTGGAGCAGCAGAATTGCGAAAAATTTTTTGCCTTCTCAACCATTTCTTGTCTTCAAACTCCCATATTTCGCGAACGGATTGACCTAACCCGAAAATTCCTATTGCATCTGAAAGTAGAAACTCGCCCGATTACAACGGTATGTGTATTTTTTCCCTAGGCCATTCTGGTTAAGCGTTTGGAGCAGCAGAATTGCGAAAAATTTTTTGCCTTCTCTACCATTTCTTGGCTTCAAACTCCCATATCTCGCGAACGGATTGACCTAACCCAAAAATTCCTATTGCATCTGAAAGTAGAAACTCGCCCGATTACAACGGTATGTGTATTTTTTCCCAAGGCCATTCTGGTTAAGCGTTTGGAGCAGCAGAATTGCGAAAAGTTTTTTGCCTTCTCAACCATTTCTTATCTTCAAACTCCCATATCTCGCGAACGGATTGACCTAACCCAAAAATTCCTGTTGCATCTGAAAGTTGAAACTCGCCCGACTACAGCGGTATGTGTACTTTTTCCCTAGCCCATTCTGGTTAAGCGTTTGGGGCAGCAGAATTGCGAAAAATTGTATGCCTTCTCAACCATTTCTTAGCTTCAAAGTCCCATATCTCGCGAACGTATTGACCTAACCCAAAAATTCCTGTTGCATCTGAAAGTAGAAACTCGCCCGATTACAACGGTATGTGTATTTTTTCCCTACGCCATTCTGGTTAAGCGTTTGGAGCAGCAGAATTGCGAAAAATTTTTTGCCTTCTCAACCATTTCTTGTCTTCAAACTCCCATATCTCGCGAACGGATTGACCTAACCCAAAAATTCCTATTGCATCTGAAAGTAGAAGTTCGCCCGATTCCAACGGTATTTGTATTTTTTCCCTAGGCCATTCTGGTTAAGCGTTTGGAGCAGCATAATTGTGAAAAATTTTTTGCCTTCTCTACCATTTCTTGGCTTCAAACTCCCATATCTCGCGAACGGATTGACCTAACCCAAAAATTCCTGTTGCATCTGAAAGTAGAAACTCGCCCGATTACAACGGTATGTGTATTTTTTCCCTAGGCAATTCTGGTTAAGCGTTTGGAGCAGCAGAATTGCGAAAAATTTGTTGCCTTCTCAACCATTTCTTGTCTTCAAACTCCCATATCTCGCGAACGGATTGACCTAACCCAAAAATTCCTATTGCATCTGAAAGTAGAAACTCGCCCGATTACAACGGTATCTGTATTTTTTCCCTAGGCCATTCTGGTTAAGCGTTTGGAGCAGCAGAATTGCGAAAAATTTGTTGTCTTCTCAACCATTTCTTAGCTTCAAACTCCCATATCTCGCGAACGGATTGACGTCACCCAAAAATTCCTGTTGCATCTGAAAGTAGAAACTCGCCCGATTACAACGGTATGTGTATTTTTTCCCTAGGCCATTCTGGTTAAGCGTTTGGAGCAGCAGAATTGCGAAAAATTTTTTGCCTTCTCAACCATTTCTTGTCTTCAAACTCCCATATCTCGCGAACGGATTGACCTAACCCAAAAATTCCTATTGCATCTGAAAGTAGAAACTCGCCCGATTACAACGGTATCTGTATTTTTTCCCTAGGCCATTCTGGTTAAGCGTTTGCAGCAGCAGAATTGTGAAAAATTGTTTGCCTTCTCTACCATTTCTTGGCTTCAAACTCCCATATCTCGCGAACGGATTGACCTAACCCAAAAATTCCTATTGCATCTGAAAGTAGAAACTCGCCCGATTACAACGGTATGTGTATTTTTTCCCTAGCCCATTCTGGTTAAGCGTTTGGAGCAGCAGAAGTGCGAAAAATTTTTTGCCTTCTCTACCATTTCTTGGCTTCAAACTCCCATATCTCGCGAACGGATTGACCTAACCCAAAAATTCCTATTGCATCTGAAAGTAGAAACTCGCCCGATTAAAGCGGTATGTGTATTTTTTACCTAGGCCATTCTGGTTCAGGTTTGGAGCAGCAGAATTGCGAAAAATTGTTTGCCTTCTCAACCATTTCTTGGCTTCAAAGTCCCATATCTCGCGAACGGATTGACCTAACCCAAAAATTCCTATTGCATCTGAAAGTAGAAACTCGCCCGATTACAACGGTATGTGTATTTTTTCCCTAGGCCATTCTGGTTAAGCGTTTGGAGCAGCAGAATTGCGAAAAATTTTTTGCCTTCTCAACCATTTCTTGTCTTCAAACTCCCATATCTCGCGAACGGATTGACCTAACCGAATAATTCCTGTTGCATCTGAAAGTAGAAGTTCGCCCGATTCCAACGGTATTTGTATTTTTTCCCTAGCCCATTCTGGTTAAGCGTTTGGAGCAGCAGAATTGCGAAAAATTTTTTGCCTTCTCAACCATTTCTTGTCTTCAAACTCCCATATCTCGCGAACGGATTGACCTAACCCAAAAATTCCTATTGCATCTGAAAGTAGAAACTCGCCCGGTTACAACGGTATGTGTACTTTTTCCCTAGGCCATTCTGGTTAAGCGTTTGGAGCAGCAGAATTGCGAAAAATTTTTTGCCTTCTCAAACATTTCTTGGCTTCGAACTCCCATATCTCGCGAACGGATTGAACAAACCCAGAAGTTCCTGCTGCGTCTGAAAGTAGAAACTCGCCCGGTTACAACGGTATGTGTATTTTTTCCCTAGGCCATCCTGGTTAAGCGTTTGGAGCAGCAGAAGTGCGAAAAATTTGTTGTCTTCTCAACCATTTCTTAGCTTCAAACTCCCATATGTCGCGAACGGATTGACGTAACCCAGAAATTCCTGTTGCATCTGAAAGTAGAAATTCGCCCGATTACATCGGTATGTGTATTTTTTTCCTACGCCATTCTGGTTAAGCGTTTGGAGCAGCAGAATTGCGAAAAATTTTTTGCCTTCTCAACCATTTCTTGTCTTCAAACTCCCATATCTCGTGAACGGATTGACCTAACCCAAAAATTCCTATTGCATCTGAAAGTAGAAACTCACCCGGTTACAACGGTATGTGTACTTTTTCCCTAGGCCATTCTGGTTAAGCGTTTGGGGCAGCAGAATTGCGAAAAATTTTTTGCCTTCTCAACCATTTCTTGGCTTCAAACTCCCATATCTCGCGAACGGATTGAACAAACCCAGAAGTTCCTATTGCGTCTGAAAGTAGAAACTCGCCCGATTACAACGGTATGTGTATTTTTTCCATAGGCCATTCTGGTTAAGCGTTTGGAGCAGCAGAATTGCGAAAAATTTTTTGCCTTCTCAACCATTTCTTGGCTTCAAACTCCCATATCTCGCGAACGGATTGACCTAACCCAAAAATTCCTGTTGCGTCTGAAAGTAGAAACTCGCCCGGTTACAACGGTGTGTGTATTTTTTCCCTAGGCCATTCTGGTTAAGCGTTTGGAGCAGCAGAATTGCGAAAAATTTTTTGCCTTCTCAACCATTTCTTGGCTTCAAACTCCCATATCTCGCGAACGGATTGACCTAACCCAAAAATTCCTATTGCATCTGAAAGTAGAAACTCGCCCGATTACAACGGTATGTGTATTTTTTCCCTAGGCCATTCTGGTTAAGCGTTTGGAGCAGCAGAATTGTGAAAAATTTTTTGCCTTCTCTACCATTTCTTGGCTTCAAACTCCCATATCTCGCGAACGGATTGACCTAACCCAAAAATTCCTATTGCATCTGAAAGTAGAGACTCGCCCGATTACAAAGGTATGTGTATTTTTTCCCTAGGCCATTCTGGTTAAGCGTTTGGAGCAGCAGAATTGCGAAAAATTTTTTGCCTTCTCTACCATTTCTTGGCTTCAAACTCCTATATCTAGCGAACGGATTGACCTAACCCAAAAATTCCTATTGCATCTGAATGTAGAAACTCGCCCGATTACAACGGTGTGTGTATTTTTTCCCTAGGCCATTCTGGTTAAGCGTTTGGAGCAGCAGAATTGCGAAAAATTTTTTGCCTTCTCAACCATTTCTTGGCTTCAAACTCCCATATCTCGCGAACGGATTGACCTAACCGAATAATTCCTATTGCATCTGAAAGTAGAAGTTCGCCCGATTCCAACGGTATTTGTATTTTTTCCTTAGCCCATTTTGGTTAAGCGTTTGGAGCAGCAGAATTGCGAAAAATTTTTTGCCTTCTCAACCATTTCTTGTCTTCAAACTCCCATATCTCGCGAACGGATTGACCTAACCCAAAAATTCCTATTGCATCTGAAAGTAGAAACTCGCCCGGTTACAACGGTATGTGTACTTTTTCCCTAGGCCATTCTGGTTAAGCGTTTGGAGCAGCAGAATTGCGAAAAATTTTTTGCCTTCTCAACCATTTCTTGGCTTCAAACTCCCATATCTCGCGAACGGATTGAACAAACCCAGAAGTTCCTATTGCGTCTGAAAGTAGAAACTCGCCCGATTACAACGGTATGTGTATTTTTTCCATAGGCCATTCTGGTTAAGCGTTTGGAGCAGCAGAATTGCGAAAAATTTTTTGCCTTCTCAACCATTTCTTGGCTTCAAACTCCCATATCTCGCGAACGGATTGACCTAACCCAAAAATTCCTGTTGCGTCTGAAAGTAGAAACTCGCCCGGTTACAACGGTGTGTGTATTTTTTCCCTAGGCCATTCTGGTTAAGCGTTTGGAGCAGCAGAATTGCGAAAAATTTTTTGCCTTCTCAACCATTTCTTGGCTTCAAACTCCCATATCTCGCGAACGGATTGACCTAACCCAAAAATTCCTATTGCATCTGAAAGTAGAAACTCGCCCGATTACAACGGTATGTGTATTTTTTCCCTAGGCCATTCTGGTTAAGCGTTTGGAGCAGCAGAATTGTGAAAAATTTTTTGCCTTCTCTACCATTTCTTGGCTTCAAACTCCCATATCTCGCGAACGGATTGACCTAACCGAAAAATTCCTATTGCATCTGAAAGTAGAAGTTCGCCCGATTCCAAAGGAATTTGTATTTTTTCCCTAGCCCATTCTGGTTAAGCGTTTGGAGCAGCAGAATTGCGAAAAATTTTTTGCCTTCTCAACCATTTCTTGTCTTCAAACTCCCATATTTCGCGAACGGATTGACCTAACCCGAAAATTCCTATTGCATCTGAAAGTAGAAACTCGCCCGATTACAACGGTATGTGTATTTTTTCCCTAGGCCATTCTGGTTAAGCGTTTGGAGCAGCAGAATTGCGAAAAATTTGTTGCCTTCTCTACCATTTCTTGGCTTCAAACTCCCATATCTCGCGAACGGATTGACCTAACCCAAAAATTCCTATTGCATCTGAAAGTAGAAACTCGCCCGATTACAACGGTATGTGTATTTTTTCCCAAGGCCATTCTGGTTAAGCGTTTGGAGCAGCAGAATTGCGAAAAGTTTTTTGCCTTCTCAAACATTTCTTATCTTCAAACTCCCATATCTCGCGAACGGATTGACCTAACCCAAAAATTCCTGTTGCATCTGAAAGTTGAAACTCGCCCGACTACAGCGGTATGTGTACTTTTTCCCTAGCCCATTCTGGTTAAGCGTTTGGGGCAGCAGAATTGCGAAAAATTGTATGCCTTCTCAACCATTTCTTAGCTTCAAAGTCCCATATCTCGCGAACGTATTGACCTAACCCAAAAATTCCTGTTGCATCTGAAAGTAGAAACTCGCCCGATTACAACGGTATGTGTATTTTTTCCCTAGGCCATTCTGGTTAAGCGTTTGGAGCAGCAGAATTGCGAAAAATTTTTTGCCTTCTCAACCATTTCTTGTCTTCAAACTCCCATATCTCGCGAACGGATTGACCTAACCCAAAAATTTCTATTGCATCTGAAAGTAGAAACTCGCCCGATTACAACGGTATCTGTATTTTTTCCCTAGGCCATTCTGGTTAAGCGTTTGCAGCAGCAGAATTGTGAAAAATTGTTTGCCTTCTCTACCATTTCTTGGCTTCAAACTCCCATATCTCGCGAACGGATTGACCTAACCCAAAAATTCCTATTGCATCTGAAAGTAGAAACTCGCCCGATTACAACGGTATGTGTATTTTTTCCCTAGCCCATTCTGGTTAAGCGTTTGGAGCAGCAGAAGTGCGAAAAATTTTTTGCCTTCTCTACCATTTCTTGGCTTCAAACTCCCATATCTCGCGAACGGATTGACCTAACCCAAAAATTCCTATTGCATCTGAAAGTAGAAACTCGCCCGATTAAAGCGGTATGTGTATTTTTTACCTAGGGCATTCTGGTTCAGGTTTGGAGCAGCAGAATTGCGAAAAATTGTTTGCCTTCTCAACCATTTCTTGGCTTCAAAGTCCCATATCTCGCGAACGGATTGACCTAACCCAAAAATTCCTATTGCATCTGAAAGTAGAAACTCGCCCGATTACAACGGTATGTGTATTTTTTCCCTAGGCCATTCTGGTTAAGCGTTTGGAGCAGCAGAATTACGAAAAATTTTTTGCCTTCTCAACCATTTCTTGTCTTCAAACTCCCATATCTCGCGAACGGATTGACCTAACCGAATAATTCCTGTTGCATCTGAAAGTAGAAGTTCGCCCGATTCCAACGGTATTTGTATTTTTTCCCTAGCCCATTCTGGTTAAGCGTTTGGAGCAGCAGAATTGCGAAAAATTTTTTGCCTTCTCAACCATTTCTTGTCTTCAAACTCCCATATCTCGCGAACGGATTGACCTAACCCAAAAATTCCTATTGCATCTGAAAGTAGAAACTCGCCCGGTTACAACGGTATGTGTACTTTTTCCCTAGGCCATTCTGGTTAAGCGTTTGGAGCAGCAGAAGTGCGAAAAATTTGTTGTCTTCTCAACCATTTCTTAGCTTCAAACTCCCATATGTCGCGAACGGATTGACGTAACCCAGAAATTCCTGTTGCATCTGAAAGTAGAAATTCGCCCGATTACATCGGTATGTGTATTTTTTTCCTACGCCATTCTGGTTAAGCGTTTGGAGCAGCAGAATTGCGAAAAATTTTTTGCCTTCTCAACCATTTCTTGTCTTCAAACTCCCATATCTCGTGAACGGATTGACCTAACCCAAAAATTCCTATTGCATCTGAAAGTAGAAACTCACCCGGTTACAACGGTATGTGTACTTTTTCCCTAGGCCATTCTGGTTAAGCGTTTGGGGCAGCAGAATTGCGAAAAATTTTTTGCCTTCTCAACCATTTCTTGGCTTCAAACTCCCATATCTCGCGAACGGATTGAACAAACCCAGAAGTTCCTATTGCGTCTGAAAGTAGAAACTCGCCCGATTACAACGGTGTGTGTATTTTTTCCCTAGGCCATTCTGGTTAAGCGTTTGGAGCAGCAGAATTGCGAACAATTTTTTGCCTTCTCAACCATTTCTTGGCTTCAAACTCCCATATCTCGCGAACGGATTGACCTAACCGAATAATTCCTATTGCATCTGAAAGTAGAAGTTCGCCCGATTCCAACGGTATTTGTATTTTTTCCTTAGCCCATTTTGGTTAAGCGTTTGGAGCAGCAGAATTGCGAAAAATTTTTTGCCTTCTCAACCATTTCTTGTCTTCAAACTCCCATATCTCGCGAACGGATTGACCTAACCCAAAAATTCCTATTGCATCTGAAAGTAGAAACTCGCCCGGTTACAACGGTATGTGTACTTTTTCCCTAGGCCATTCTGGTTAAGCGTTTGGAGCAGCAGAATTGCGAAAAATTTTTTGCCTTCTCAACCATTTCTTGGCTTCAAACTCCCATATCTCGCGAACGGATTGACCTAACCGAATAATTCCTATTGCATCTGAAAGTAGAAGTTCGCCCGATTCCAACGGTATGTGTATTTTTTCCCTAGGCCATTCTGGTTAAGCGTTCGGAGCAGCAGAATTGCGAAAAATTTAGCCTTCTCAACCATTTCTTGTCTTCAAACTCCCATATCTCGCGAACGGATTGACCTAACCCAAAAATTCCTATTGCATCTGAAAGTAGAAACTCGCCCGATTACAACGGTATGTGTATTTTTTCCCTAGGCTATTCTGGTTAAGCGTTCGGAGCAGCAGAATTGCGAAAAATTTAGTCTTCTCAACCATTTCTTGTCTTCAGACTCCCATATCTCGCGAACGGATTGACCTAACCCAAAAATTCCTGTTGCGTCTGAAAGTAGAAACTCGCCCTGTTACAACGGTATGTGTATTTTTTCCCTAGGCCATTCTGGTGAAGCGTTTGGAGCAGCAGAAGTGCGGATAATTTGTTGTCTTCTCAACCATTTCTTAGCTTCAAACTCCCATATCTAGCGAACGGATTGATCTAACCCAAAAATTCCTATTGCATCTGAAAGTAGAAACTCGCCCGATTACAACGGTATGTGTATTTTTTCCCTAGGCCATTCTGGTTAAGCGTTTGGAGCAGCAGATGTGCGAAAAATTTGTTGTCTTCTCAACCATTTCTTGGCTTCAAACTCCCATATCTCGCGAACGGATTGACCTAACCCAAAAATTCCTGTTGCGTCTGAAAGTAGAAACTCGCCCGGTTACAACGGTATGTGTATTTTTTCCCTAGGCCATTCTGGTTAAGCGTTTGGAGCAGCAGAATTGCGAAAAATTTTTTGCCTTCTCAACCATTTCTTGTCTTCAAACTCCCATATCTCGCGAACGGATTGACCTAACCGAATAATTCCTATTGCATCTGAAAGTAGAAGTTCGCCCGATTCCAACGGCATTTGTATTTTTTCCTTAGCCCATTTTGGTTAAGCGTTTGGAGCAGCAGAATTGCGAAAAATTTTTTGCCTTCTCAACAATTTCTTGTCTTCAAACTCCCATATCTCGCGAACGGATTGACCTAACCCAAAAATTCCTATTGCATCTGAAAGTAGAAACTCGCCCGGTTACAACGGTATGTGTACTTTTTCCCTAGGCCATTCTGGTTAAGCGTTTGGAGCAGCAGAATTGCGAAAAATTTTTTGCCTTCTCAAACATTTCTTGGCTTCAAACTCCCATATCTCGCGAACGGATTGAACAAACCCAGAAGTTCCTGCTGCGTCTGAAAGTAGAAACTCGCCCGATTACAACGGTATGTGTATTTTTTCCCTAGGCCATTCTGGTTAAGCCTTCGGAGCAGCAGAATTGCGAAAAATTTAGTTTTCTCAACCATTTCTTGTCTTCAAACTCCCATATCTCGCGAACGGATTGACCTAACCCAAAAATTCCTGTTGCGTCTGAAAGTAGAAACTCGCCCGATTACAACGGTATGTGTATTTTTTCCCTAGGCCATTCTGGTTAAGCGTTCGGAGCAGCAGAATTGCGAAAAATTTTTTGCCTTCTCAACCATTTCTTGTCTTCAAACTCCCATATCTCGCGAACGGATTGACATAACCCAAAAATTCCTATTGCATCTGAAAGTAGAAACTCGCCCGATTACAACGGTATATGTATTTTTTCCCTAGGCCATTCTGGTTAAGCGTTTGAAGCAGCAGAATTGCGAAAAATTTTTTGCCTTCTCTACCATTTCTTGGCTTCAAACTCCCATATCTCGCGAACGGATTGACCTAACCCAAAAATTCCTATTGCATCTGAAAGTAGAAACTCGCCCGATTACAACGGTATGTGTATTTTTTCCCTAGGCCATTCTGGTTAAGCGTTTGGAGCAGCAGAATTGCGAAAAAATTTTTGCCTTCTCTACCATTTCTTGGCTTCAAACTCCCATATCTCGCGAACGGATTGACCTAACCCAAAAATTCCTATTGCATCTGAAAGTAGAAACTCGCCCGATTACAACGGTGTGTGTATTTTTTCCCTAGGCCATTCTGGTTAAGCGTTTGGAGCAGCAGAATTGCGAAAAATTTTTTGCCTTCTCAACCATTTCTTGGCTTCAAACTCCCATATCTCGCGAACGGATTGACCTAACCCAAAAATTCCTGTTGCGTCTGAAAGTAGAAACTCGCCCGGTTACAACGGTAGGTGTATTTTTTTCCTACGCCATTCTGGTTAAGCGTTTGGAGCAGCAGAATTGCGAAAAATTTTTTGCCTTCTCAACCATTTCTTGTCTTCAAACTCCCATATCTCGCGAACGGATTGACCTAACCGAATAATTCCTATTGCATCTGAAAGTAGAAGTTCGCCCGATTCCAACGGCATTTGTATTTTTTCCTTAGCCCATTTTGGTTAAGCGTTTGGAGCAGCAGAATTGCGAAAAATTTTTTGCCTTCTCAACAATTTCTTGTCTTCAAACTCCCATATCTCGCGAACGGATTGACCTAACCCAAAAATTCCTATTGCATCTGAAAGTAGAAACTCGCCCGGTTACAACGGTATGTGTACTTTTTCCCTAGGCCATTCTGGTTAAGCGTTTGGAGCAGCAGAATTGCGAAAAATTTTTTGCCTTCTCAAACATTTCTTGGCTTCAAACTCCCATATCTCGCGAACGGATTGAACAAACCCAGAAGTTCCTGCTGCGTCTGAAAGTAGAAACTCGCCCGATTACAACGGTATGTGTATTTTTTCCCTAGGCCATTCTGGTTAAGCCTTCGGAGCAGCAGAATTGCGAAAAATTTAGTTTTCTCAACCATTTCTTGTCTTCAAACTCCCATATCTCGCGAACGGATTGACCTAACCCAAAAATTCCTGTTGCGTCTGAAAGTAGAAACTCGCCCGATTACAACGGTATGTGTATTTTTTCCCTAGGCCATTCTGGTTAAGCGTTCGGAGCAGCAGAATTGCGAAAAATTTTTTGCCTTCTCAACCATTTCTTGTCTTCAAACTCCCATATCTCGCGAACGGATTGACATAACCCAAAAATTCCTATTGCATCTGAAAGTAGAAACTCGCCCGATTACAACGGTATATGTATTTTTTCCCTAGGCCATTCTGGTTAAGCGTTTGAAGCAGCAGAATTGCGAAAAATTTTTTGCCTTCTCTACCATTTCTTGGCTTCAAACTCCCATATCTCGCGAACGGATTGACCTAACCCAAAAATTCCTATTGCATCTGAAAGTAGAAACTCGCCCGATTACAACGGTATGTGTATTTTTTCCCTAGGCCATTCTGGTTAAGCGTTTGGAGCAGCAGAATTGCGAAAAAATTTTTGCCTTCTCTACCATTTCTTGGCTTCAAACTCCCATATCTCGCGAACGGATTGACCTAACCCAAAAATTCCTATTGCATCTGAAAGTAGAAACTCGCCCGATTACAACGGTGTGTGTATTTTTTCCCTAGGCCATTCTGGTTAAGCGTTTGGAGCAGCAGAATTGCGAAAAATTTTTTGCCTTCTCAACCATTTCTTGGCTTCAAACTCCCATATCTCGCGAACGGATTGACCTAACCCAAAAATTCCTGTTGCGTCTGAAAGTAGAAACTCGCCCGGTTACAACGGTAGGTGTATTTTTTTCCTACGCCATTCTGGTTAAGCGTTTGGAGCAGCAGAATTGCGAAAAATTTTTTGCCTTCTCAACCATTTCTTGTCTTCAAACTCCCATATCTCGCGAACGGATTGACCTAACCGAATAATTCCTATTGCATCTGAAAGTAGAAGTTCGCCCGATTCCAACGGCATTTGTATTTTTTCCTTAGCCCATTTTGGTTAAGCGTTTGGAGCAGCAGAATTGCGAAAAATTTTTTGCCTTCTCAACCATTTCTTGTCTTCAAACTCCCATATCTCGCGAACGGATTGACCTAACCCAAAAATTCCTATTGCATCTGAAAGTAGAAACTCGCCCGGTTACAACGGTATGTGTACTTTTTCCCTAGGCCATTCTGGTTAAGCGTTTGGAGCAGCAGAATTGCGAAAAATTTTTTGCCTTCTCAAACATTTCTTGGCTTCAAACTCCCATATCTCGCGAACGGATTGAACAAACCCAGAAGTTCCTGCTGCGTCTGAAAGTAGAAACTCGCCCGATTACAACGGTATGTGTATTTTTTCCCTAGGCCATTCTGGTTAAGCCTTCGGAGCAGCAGAATTGCGAAAAATTTAGTTTTCTCAACCATTTCTTGTCTTCAAACTCCCATATCTCGCGAACGAATTGACCTAACCCAAAAATTCCTGTTGCGTCTGAAAGTAGAAACTCGCCCGGTTACAACGGTATGTGTATTTTTTCCCTAGGCCATTCTGGCTAAGCGATCGGAGCAGCAGAATTGCGAAAAATTTAGTCTTCTCAACCATTTCTTGTCTTCAGACTCCCATATCTCGCGAACGGATTGACCTAACCCAAAAATTCCTGTTGCGTCTGAAAGTAGAAACTCGCCCGATTACAACGGTATGTGTATTTTTTCCCTAGGCCATTCTGGTTAAGCGTTCGGAGCAGCAGAATTGCGAAAAATTTTTTGCCTTCTCAACCATTTCTTGTCTTCAAACTCCCATATCTCGCGAACGGATTGACATAACCCAAAAATTCCTATTGCATCTGAAAGTAGAAACTCGCCCGATTACAACGGTATATGTATTTTTTCCCTAGGCCATTCTGGTTAAGCGTTTGAAGCAGCAGAATTGCGAAAAATTTTTTGCCTTCTCAACCACTTCTTGGCTTCAAACTCCCATATCTCGCGAACGGATTGACCTAACCCAAAAATTCCTATTGCATCTGAAAGTAGAAACTCGCCCGATTACAACGGTATGTGTATTTTTTCCCTAGGCCATTCTGGTTAAGCGTTTGCAGCAGCAGAAGTGCGAAAAATTTGTTGTCTTCTCAACCATTTCTTGGCTTCAAACTCCCATATCTCGCGAACGGATTGACCTAACCCAAAAATTCCTGTTGCGTCTGAAAGTAGAAACTCGCCCGGTTACAACGGTATGTTTATTTTTTCCCTAGGCCATTCTGGTTAAGCGTTTGGAGCAGCTGAATTGCGAAAAATTTGTTGCCTTCTCAACCATTTCTTGGCTTCAAAGTCCCATATCTCGCGAACGGATTGACGTAACCCAAAATTTCCTATTGCATCTGAAAGTAGAAACTCGCCCGATTACAACGGTATGTGTATTTTTTCCCTAGGCCATTCTGGTTAAGCGTTTGAAGCAGCAGAATTGCGAAAAATTTTTTGCCTTCTCAACCATTTCTTGGCTTCAAACTCCCATATCTCGCGAACGGATTGACATAACCCAAAAATTCCTATTGCATCTGAAAGTAGAAACTCGCCCGATTACAACGGTATGTGTATTTTTTCCATAGGCCATTCTGGTTAAGCGTTTGGAGCAGCAGAATTGTGAAAAATTTTTTGCCTTCTCTACCATTTCTTGGCTTCAAACTCCCATATCTCGCGAACGGATTGACCTAACCCAAAAATTCCTATTGCATCTGAAAGTAGAAACTCGCCCGATTACAACGGTATGTGTATTTTTTCCCTAGGCCATTCTGGTTAAGCGTTTGGAGCAGCAGAATTGCGAAAAATTTTTTGCCTTCTCAACCATTTCTTGGCTTCAAACTCCCATATCTCGCGAACGGATTGTCCTAACCCAAAAATTCCTGTTGCGTCTGAAAGTAGAAACTCGCCCGGTTACAACGGTATGTGTATTTTTTCCCTAGGCCATTCTGGTTAAGCGTTTGGAGCAGCAGAATTGCGAAAAATTTGTTGTCTTCTCAACCATTTCTTAGCTTCAAACTCCCATATCTCGCGAACGGATTGACGTAACCCAAAAATTCCTGTTGCATCTGAAAGTAGAAGCTCGCCCGAATACATCGGTATGTGTATTTTTTTCCTACGCCATTCTGGTTAAGCGTTTGGAGCAGCAGAATTGCGAAAAATTTTTTGCCTTCTCAACCATTTCTTGGCTTCAAACTCCCATATCTCGCGAACGGATTGACATAACCCAAAAATTCCTATTGCATCTGAAAGTAGAAACTCGCCCGATTACAACGGTATGTGTATTTTTTCCATAGGCCATTCTGGTTAAGCGTTTGGAGCAGCAGAATTGTGAAAAATTTTTTGCCTTCTCTACCATTTCTTGGCTTCAAACTCCCATATCTCGCGAACGGATTGACCTAACCCAAAAATTCCTATTGCATCTGAAAGTAGAAACTCGCCCGATTACAACGGTATGTGTATTTTTTCCCTAGGCCATCCTGGTTAAGCGTTTGGGGCAGCAGAATTGCGAAAAATTTGTTGTCTTCTCAACCATTTCTTAGCTTCAAACTCCCATATCTCGCGAACGGATTGACGTAACCCAAAAATTCCTGTTGCATCTGAAAGTAGAAGCTCGCCCGAAAACATCGGTATGTGTATTTTTTTCCTACGCCATTCTGGTTAAGCGTTTGGAGCAGCAGAATTGCGAAAAATTTTTTGCCTTCTCAACCATTTCCTGTATTCAAACTCCCATATCTCGCGAACGGATCGACCTAACCGAAAAATTCCTATTGCATCTGAAAGTAGAAGTTCGCCCGATTCCAACGGTATTTGTATTTTTTCCCTAGCCCATTCTGGTTAAGCGTTTGGAGCAGCAGAATTGCGAAAAATTTTTTGCCTTCTCAACCATTTCTTGTCTTCAAACTCCCATATCTCGCGAACGGATTGACCTAACCCAAAAATTCCTATTGCATCTGAAAGTAGAAACTCGCCCGGTTACAACGGTATGTGTACTTTTTCCCTAGGCCATTCTGGTTAAGCGTTTGGAGCAGCAGAATTGCGAACAATTTTTGGCTTCTCTACCATTTCTTGGCTTCAAACTCCCATATCTCGCGAACGGATTGAACAAACCCCGAAGTTCCTGCTGCGTCTGAAAGTAGAAACTCGCCCGATTACAACGGTATGTGTATTTTTTCCCTAGGCCATTCTGGTTAAGCGTTTGGAGCAGCAGAAGTGCGAAAAATTTGTTGTCTTTTCAACCATTTCTTAGCTTCAAGCTCCCATATCTCGCGAACGGATTGACGTAACCCAAAAATTCCTGTTGCATCTGAAAGTAGAAACTCGCCCGATTACAACGGTATGTGTATTTTTTCCCTAGGCCATTCTGGTTAAGCGTTTGGAGCAGCAGAATTGCGGAAAAATTTTGGCTTCTCAACCATTTCGTGTCTTCAAACTCCCATATCTCGCGAACGGATTGACCTAACCCAAAAATTCCTATTGCATCTGAAAGTAGAAACTCGCCCGATTACAACGGCAATTGTATTTTTTCCCTAGGCCATTCTGGTTAAGCGTTTGGAGCAGCAGAATTGCGAAAAAATTTTTGCCTTCTCAACCATTTCTTGGCTTCAAAGTCCCATATCTCGCGAACGGATCGACCAGACCCAAAAATTCCTATTGCATCTGAAAGTATAATCTCGCCCGATTACTACGGTATGTGTATTTTTTCCCTAGGCCATTCTGGTTAAGCGCTTGGAGCAGCAGAATTGCGAAAAATTTTTTGCCTTCTCAACCATTTCTTGTCTTCAAACTCTCATATCTCGCGAACGGATTGACCTAACCCAAAAATTCCTATTGCATCTGAAAGTAGAAACTCGCCCGATTACAATGGTACGTGTATTTTTCCCTTAGGCCATTCTGGTTAAGCGACTGGAGCAGCAGAAGTGCGATAAATTTATTGTCCTCTCAACCATTTCTTAGCTTCAAACTCCCATATCTCGCGAACGGATTGACCTAACCCAAAAATTCCTATTGCATCTGAAAGTAGAAACTCGCCCGATTACAACGGTATGTGTATTTTTTCCCTAGGCCATTCTGGTTAAGCGTTTGGAGCAGCAGAATTGCGAAAAATTTTTTGCCTTCTCTACCATTTCTTGGCTTCAAACTCCCATATCTCGCGAACGGATTGACCTAACCCAAAAATTCCTATTGCATCTGAAAGTAGAAACTCGCCCGATTACAACGGTATGTGTATTTTTTCCCTAGGCCATTCTGGTTAAGCGTTTGGAGCAGCAGAATTGCGAAAAATTTTTTGCCTTCTCAACCATTTCTTGTCTTCAAACTCCCATATCTCGCGAACGGATTGACCTAACCGAAAAATTCCTATTGCATCTGAAAGTAGAAGTTCGCCCGATTCCAACGGAATTTGTATTTTTTCCCTAGCCCATTCTGGTTAAGCGTTTGGAGCAGCAGAATTGCGAAAAATTTTTTGCCTTCTCAACCATTTCTTGTCTTCAAACTCCCATATCTCGCGAACGGATTGACCTAACCCGAAAATTCCTATTGCATTTGAAAGTAGAAACTCGCCCGGTTACAACGGTATGTGTACTTTTTCCCTAGGCCATTCTGGTTAAGCGTTTGGAGCAGCAGAATTGCGAAAAATTTTTTGCCTTCTCAACCATTTCTTGGCTTCAAAGTCCCATATCTCGCGAACGGATTGAACAAACCCCGAAGTTCCTGCTGCGTCTGAAAGTAGAAACTCGCCCGATTACAACGGTATGTGTATTTTTTCCCTAGGCCATTCTGGTTAAGCGTTTGGAGCAGCAGAAGTGCGAAAAATTTGTTGTCTTTTCAACCATTTCTTAGCTTCAAACTCCCATATCTCGCGAACGGATTGACGTAACCCAAAAATTCCTGTTGCATCTGAAAGTAGAAACTCGCCCGATTACAACGGTATGTGTATTTTTTCCCTAGGCCATTCTGGTTAAGCGTTTGGAGCAGCAGAATTGCGAAAAAATTTTTGCCTTCTCAACCATTTCGTGTCTTCAAACTCCCATATCTCGCGAACGGATTGACCTAACCCAAAAATTCCTATTGCATCTGAAAGTAGAAACTCGCCCGATTACAACGGTATGTTTATTTTTTCCCTAGGCCATTCTGGTTAAGCGTTTGGAGCAGCAGAAGTGCGAAAAATTTGTTGTCTTCTCAACCATTTCTTAGCTTCAAACTCCCATATCTCGCGAACGGATTGACGTAACCCAAAAATTCCTGTTGCATCTGAAAGTAGAAACTCGCCCGATTACAACGGTACGAGTATTTTTCCCTTAGGCCATTCTGGTTAAGCGATTGGAGCAGCAGAAGTGCGATAAATTTATTGTCTTCTCAACCATTTCTTAGCTTCAAACTCCCATATCTCGCGAACCGATTGACCTAACCCAAAAATTCCTATTGCATCTGAAAGTAGAAACTCGCCCGATTACAACGGTATGTGTATTTTTTCCCTAGGCCATTCTGGTTAAGCGTTTGGAGCAGCAGAATTGCGAAAAATTTTTTGCCTTCTCAACCATTTCTTGTCTTCAAACTCCCATATCTCGCGAACGGATTGACCTAACCGAAAAATTCCTATTGCATCTGAAAGTAGAAACTCGCCCGATTACAACGGCATTTGTATTTTTTCCCTAGGCCATTCTGGTTAAGCGTTTGGAGCAGCAGAATTGCGAAAAAATTTTTTCCTTCTCAACAATTTCTTGGCTTCAAAGTCCCATATCTCGCGAACGGATTGACCAATCCCAAAAATTCCTATTGCATCTGAAAGTATAAACTCGCCCGATTACTACGGTATGTGTATTTTTTCCCTAGGCCATTCTGGTTAAGCGCTTGGAGCAGCAGAATTGCGAAAAATTTTTTGCCTTCTCAACCATTTCTTGTTTTCAAACTCTCATATCTCGCGAACGGATTGACCTAACCCAAAAATTCCTATTGCATCTGAAAGTAGAAACTGGCCCGGATACAACGGTATGTGTATTTTTTCCCTAGGCCATTCTGGTTAAGCGTTTGGAGCAGCAGAATTGCGAAAAATTTTTTGCCTTCTCAACCATTTCTTGGCTTCAAACTCCCATATCTCGCGAACGGATTGACCTAACCCAAAAATTCCTATTGTATCTGAAAGTAGAAACTCGCCCGATTACAACGGTATGTGTATTTTTTCCCTAGGCCATTCTGGTTAAGCGTTTGGAGCAGCAGAATTGCGAAAAGTTTTTTGCCTTCTCAACCATTTCTTATCTTCAAACTCCCATATCTCGCGAACGGATTGACCTAACCCAAAAATTCCTGTTGCATCTGAAAGTTGAAACTCGCCCGACTACAGCGGTATGTGTACTTTTTCCCTAGCCCATTCTGGTTAAGCGTTTGGAGCAGCAGAATTGCGAAAAATTGTATGCCTTCTCAACCATTTCTTAGCTTCAAAGTCCCATATCTCGCGAACGTATTGACCTAACCCAAAAATTCCTGTTGCATCTGAAAGTAGAAACTCGCCCGATTACAACGGTATGTGTATTTTTTCCCTACGCCATTCTGGTTAAGCGTTTGGAGCAGCAGAATTGCGAAAAATTTTTTGCCTTCTCAACCATTTCTTGTCTTCAAACTCCCATATCTCGCGAACGGATTGACCTAACCCAAAAATTCCTATTGCATCTGAAAGTAGAAGTTCGCCCGATTCCAACGGTATTTGTATTTTTTCCCTAGGCCATTCTGGTTAAGCGTTTGGAGCAGCAGAATTGTGAAAAATTTTTTGCCTTCTCTACCATTTCTTGGCTTCAAACTCCCATATCTCGCGAACGGATTGACCTAACCCAAAAATTCCTATTGCATCTGAAAGTAGAAACTCGCCCGATTACAACGGTATGTGTATTTTTTACCTAGGCCATTCTGGTTCAGCGTTTGGAGCAGCAGAAGTGCGAAAAATTTGTTGTCTTCTCAACCATTTCTTAGCTTCAAACTCCCATATCTCGCGAACGGATTGACGTAACCCAAAAATTCCTGTTGCATCTGAAAGTAGAAACTCGCCCGATTACAACGGTATGTGTATTTTTTCCCTAGGCCATTCTGGTTAAGCGTTTGGAGCAGCAGAATTGCGAAAAATTTGTTGCCTTCTCAACCATTTCTTGTCTTCAAACTCCCATATCTCGCGAACGGATTGACCTAACCCAAAAATTCCTATTGCATCTGAAAGTAGAAACTCGCCCGATTACAACGGTATCTGTATTTTTTCCCTAGGCCATTCTGGTTAAGCGTTTGGAGCAGCAGAATTGCGAAAAATTTGTTGTCTTCTCAACCATTTCTTAGCTTCAAACTCCCATATCTCGCGAACGGATTGACGTCACCCAAAAATTCCTGTTGCATCTGAAAGTAGAAACTCGCCCGATTACAACGGTATGTGTACTTTTTCCCTAGGCCATTCTGGTTAAGCGTTTGGAGCAGCAGAATTGCGAAAAATTTTTTGCCTTCTCAACCATTTCTTGTCTTCAAACTCCCATATCTCGCGAACGGATTGACCTAACCCAAAAATTCCTATTGCATCTGAAAGTAGAAACTCGCCCGATTACAACGGTATCTGTATTTTTTCCCTAGGCCATTCTGGTTAAGCGTTTGCAGCAGCAGAATTGTGAAAAATTGTTTGCCTTCTCTACCATTTCTTGGCTTCAAACTCCCATATCTCGCGAACGGATTGACCTAACCCAAAAATTCCTATTGCATCTGAAAGTAGAAACTCGCCCGATTACAACGGTATGTGTATTTTTTCCCTAGCCCATTCTGGTTAAGCGTTTGGAGCAGCAGAATTGCGAAAAATTTTTTGCCTTCTCAACCATTTCTTGTCTTCAAACTCCCATATCTCGCGAACGGATTGACCTAACCGAATAATTCCTATTGCATCTGAAAGTAGAAGTTCGCCCGATTCCAACGGCATTTGTATTTTTTCCTTAGCCCATTTTGGTTAAGCGTTTGGAGCAGCAGAATTGCGAAAAATTTTTTGCCTTCTCAACCATTTCTTGTCTTCAAACTCCCATATCTCGCGAACGGATTGACCTAACCCAAAAATTCCTATTGCATCTGAAAGTAGAAACTCGCCCGGTTACAACGGTATGTGTACTTTTTCCCTAGGCCATTCTGGTTAAGCGTTTGGAGCAGCAGAATTGCGAAAAATTTTTTGCCTTCTCAAACATTTCTTGGCTTCAAACTCCCATATCTCGCGAACGGATTGAACAAACCCAGAAGTTCCTGCTGCGTCTGAAAGTAGAAACTCGCCCGATTACAACGGTATGTGTATTTTTTCCCTAGGCCATTCTGGTTAAGCCTTCGGAGCAGCAGAATTGCGAAAAATTTAGTTTTCTCAACCATTTCTTGTCTTCAAACTCCCATATCTCGCGAACGAATTGACCTAACCCAAAAATTCCTGTTGCGTCTGAAAGTAGAAACTCGCCCGGTTACAACGGTATGTGTATTTTTTCCCTAGGCCATTCTGGCTAAGCGATCGGAGCAGCAGAATTGCGAAAAATTTAGTCTTCTCAACCATTTCTTGTCTTCAGACTCCCATATCTCGCGAACGGATTGACCTAACCCAAAAATTCCTGTTGCGTCTGAAAGTAGAAACTCGCCCGATTACAACGGTATGTGTATTTTTTCCCTAGGCCATTCTGGTTAAGCGTTCGGAGCAGCAGAATTGCGAAAAATTTTTTGCCTTCTCAACCATTTCTTGTCTTCAAACTCCCATATCTCGCGAACGGATTGACATAACCCAAAAATTCCTATTGCATCTGAAAGTAGAAACTCGCCCGATTACAACGGTATATGTATTTTTTCCCTAGGCCATTCTGGTTAAGCGTTTGAAGCAGCAGAATTGCGAAAAATTTTTTGCCTTCTCAACCACTTCTTGGCTTCAAACTCCCATATCTCGCGAACGGATTGACCTAACCCAAAAATTCCTATTGCATCTGAAAGTAGAAACTCGCCCGATTACAACGGTATGTGTATTTTTTCCCTAGGCCATTCTGGTTAAGCGTTTGCAGCAGCAGAAGTGCGAAAAATTTGTTGTCTTCTCAACCATTTCTTGGCTTCAAACTCCCATATCTCGCGAACGGATTGACCTAACCCAAAAATTCCTGTTGCGTCTGAAAGTAGAAACTCGCCCGGTTACAACGGTATGTTTATTTTTTCCCTAGGCCATTCTGGTTAAGCGTTTGGAGCAGCTGAATTGCGAAAAATTTGTTGCCTTCTCAACCATTTCTTGGCTTCAAAGTCCCATATCTCGCGAACGGATTGACGTAACCCAAAATTTCCTATTGCATCTGAAAGTAGAAACTCGCCCGATTACAACGGTATGTGTATTTTTTCCCTAGGCCATTCTGGTTAAGCGTTTGAAGCAGCAGAATTGCGAAAAATTTTTTGCCTTCTCAACCATTTCTTGGCTTCAAACTCCCATATCTCGCGAACGGATTGACATAACCCAAAAATTCCTATTGCATCTGAAAGTAGAAACTCGCCCGATTACAACGGTATGTGTATTTTTTCCATAGGCCATTCTGGTTAAGCGTTTGGAGCAGCAGAATTGTGAAAAATTTTTTGCCTTCTCTACCATTTCTTGGCTTCAAACTCCCATATCTCGCGAACGGATTGACCTAACCCAAAAATTCCTATTGCATCTGAAAGTAGAAACTCGCCCGATTACAACGGTATGTGTATTTTTTCCCTAGGCCATTCTGGTTAAGCGTTTGGAGCAGCAGAATTGCGAAAAATTTTTTGCCTTCTCAACCATTTCTTGGCTTCAAACTCCCATATCTCGCGAACGGATTGTCCTAACCCAAAAATTCCTGTTGCGTCTGAAAGTAGAAACTCGCCCGGTTACAACGGTATGTGTATTTTTTCCCTAGGCCATTCTGGTTAAGCGTTTGGAGCAGCAGAATTGCGAAAAATTTGTTGTCTTCTCAACCATTTCTTAGCTTCAAACTCCCATATCTCGCGAACGGATTGACGTAACCCAAAAATTCCTGTTGCATCTGAAAGTAGAAGCTCGCCCGAATACATCGGTATGTGTATTTTTTTCCTACGCCATTCTGGTTAAGCGTTTGGAGCAGCAGAATTGCGAAAAATTTTTTGCCTTCTCAACCATTTCTTGGCTTCAAACTCCTATATCTCGCGAACGGATTGACATAACCCAAAAATTCCTATTGCATCTGAAAGTAGAAACTCGCCCGATTACAACGGTATGTGTATTTTTTCCATAGGCCATTCTGGTTAAGCGTTTGGAGCAGCAGAATTGTGAAAAATTTTTTGCCTTCTCTACCATTTCTTGGCTTCAAACTCCCATATCTCGCGAACGGATTGACCTAACCCAAAAATTCCTATTGCATCTGAAAGTAGAAACTCGCCCGATTACAACGGTATGTGTATTTTTTCCCTAGGCCATCCTGGTTAAGCGTTTGGGGCAGCAGAATTGCGAAAAATTTGTTGTCTTCTCAACCATTTCTTAGCTTCAAACTCCCATATCTCGCGAACGGATTGACGTAACCCAAAAATTCCTGTTGCATCTGAAAGTAGAAGCTCGCCCGAAAACATCGGTATGTGTATTTTTTTCCTACGCCATTCTGGTTAAGCGTTTGGAGCAGCAGAATTGCGAAAAATTTTTTGCCTTCTCAACCATTTCCTGTATTCAAACTCCCATATCTCGCGAACGGATCGACCTAACCGAAAAATTCCTATTGCATCTGAAAGTAGAAGTTCGCCCGATTCCAACGGTATTTGTATTTTTTCCCTAGCCCATTCTGGTTAAGCGTTTGGAGCAGCAGAATTGCGAAAAATTTTTTGCCTTCTCAACCATTTCTTGTCTTCAAACTCCCATATCTCGCGAACGGATTGACCTAACCCAAAAATTCCTATTGCATCTGAAAGTAGAAACTCGCCCGGTTACAACGGTATGTGTACTTTTTCCCTAGGCCATTCTGGTTAAGCGTTTGGAGCAGCAGAATTGCGAACAATTTTTGGCTTCTCTACCATTTCTTGGCTTCAAACTCCCATATCTCGCGAACGGATTGAACAAACCCCGAAGTTCCTGCTGCGTCTGAAAGTAGAAACTCGCCCGATTACAACGGTATGTGTATTTTTTCCCTAGGCCATTCTGGTTAAGCGTTTGGAGCAGCAGAAGTGCGAAAAATTTGTTGTCTTTTCAACCATTTCTTAGCTTCAAGCTCCCATATCTCGCGAACGGATTGACGTAACCCAAAAATTCCTGTTGCATCTGAAAGTAGAAACTCGCCCGATTACAACGGTATGTGTATTTTTTCCCTAGGCCATTCTGGTTAAGCGTTTGGAGCAGCAGAATTGCGGAAAAATTTTGGCTTCTCAACCATTTCGTGTCTTCAAACTCCCATATCTCGCGAACGGATTGACCTAACCCAAAAATTCCTATTGCATCTGAAAGTAGAAACTCGCCCGATTACAACGGCAATTGTATTTTTTCCCTAGGCCATTCTGGTTAAGCGACTGGAGCAGCAGAAGTGCGATAAATTTATTGTCCTCTCAACCATTTCTTAGCTTCAAACTCCCATATCTCGCGAACGGATTGACCTAACCCAAAAATTCCTATTGCATCTGAAAGTAGAAACTCGCCCGATTACAACGGTATGTGTATTTTTTCCCTAGGCCATTCTGGTTAAGCGTTTGGAGCAGCAGAATTGCGAAAAATTTTTTGCCTTCTCTACCATTTCTTGGCTTCAAACTCCCATATCTCGCGAACGGATTGACCTAACCCAAAAATTCCTATTGCATCTGAAAGTAGAAACTCGCCCGATTACAACGGTATGTGTATTTTTTCCCTAGGCCATTCTGGTTAAGCGTTTGGAGCAGCAGAATTGCGAAAAATTTTTTGCCTTCTCAACCATTTCTTGTCTTCAAACTCCCATATCTCGCGAACGGATTGACCTAACCGAAAAATTCCTATTGCATCTGAAAGTAGAAGTTCGCCCGATTCCAACGGAATTTGTATTTTTTCCCTAGCCCATTCTGGTTAAGCGTTTGGAGCAGCAGAATTGCGAAAAATTTTTTGCCTTCTCAACCATTTCTTGTCTTCAAACTCCCATATCTCGCGAACGGATTGACCTAACCCGAAAATTCCTATTGCATTTGAAAGTAGAAACTCGCCCGGTTACAACGGTATGTGTACTTTTTCCCTAGGCCATTCTGGTTAAGCGTTTGGAGCAGCAGAATTGCGAAAAATTTTTTGCCTTCTCAACCATTTCTTGGCTTCAAAGTCCCATATCTCGCGAACGGATTGAACAAACCCCGAAGTTCCTGCTGCGTCTGAAAGTAGAAACTCGCCCGATTACAACGGTATGTGTATTTTTTCCCTAGGCCATTCTGGTTAAGCGTTTGGAGCAGCAGAAGTGCGAAAAATTTGTTGTCTTTTCAACCATTTCTTAGCTTCAAACTCCCATATCTCGCGAACGGATTGACGTAACCCAAAAATTCCTGTTGCATCTGAAAGTAGAAACTCGCCCGATTACAACGGTATGTGTATTTTTTCCCTAGGCCATTCTGGTTAAGCGTTTGGAGCAGCAGAATTGCGAAAAAATTTTTGCCTTCTCAACCATTTCGTGTCTTCAAACTCCCATATCTCGCGAACGGATTGACCTAACCCAAAAATTCCTATTGCATCTGAAAGTAGAAACTCGCCCGATTACAACGGTATGTTTATTTTTTCCCTAGGCCATTCTGGTTAAGCGTTTGGAGCAGCAGAAGTGCGAAAAATTTGTTGTCTTCTCAACCATTTCTTAGCTTCAAACTCCCATATCTCGCGAACGGATTGACGTAACCCAAAAATTCCTGTTGCATCTGAAAGTAGAAACTCGCCCGATTACAACGGTACGAGTATTTTTCCCTTAGGCCATTCTGGTTAAGCGATTGGAGCAGCAGAAGTGCGATAAATTTATTGTCTTCTCAACCATTTCTTAGCTTCAAACTCCCATATCTCGCGAACCGATTGACCTAACCCAAAAATTCCTATTGCATCTGAAAGTAGAAACTCGCCCGATTACAACGGTATGTGTATTTTTTCCCTAGGCCATTCTGGTTAAGCGTTTGGAGCAGCAGAATTGCGAAAAATTTTTTGCCTTCTCAACCATTTCTTGTCTTCAAACTCCCATATCTCGCGAACGGATTGACCTAACCGAAAAATTCCTATTGCATCTGAAAGTAGAAGTTCGCCCGATTCCAACGGAATTTGTATTTTTTCCCTAGCCCATTCTGGTTAAGCGTTTGGAGCAGCAGAATTGCGAAAAATTTTTTGCCTTCTCAACCATTTCTTGGCTTCAAACTCCCATATCTCGCGAACGGATTGAACAAACCCCGAAGTTCCTGCTGCGTCTGAAAGTAGAAACTCGCCCGATTACAACGGTATGTGTATTTTTTCCCTAGGCCATTCTGGTTAAGCGTTTGGAGCAGCAGAAGTGCGAAAAATTTGTTGTCTTTTCAACCATTTCTTAGCTTCAAACTCCCATATCTCGCGAACGGATTGACGTAACCCAAAAATTCCTATTGCATCTGAAAGTAGAAACTCGCCCGATTACAACGGTATGTGTATTTTTTCCCTAGGCCATTCTGGTTAAGCGTTTGGAGCAGCAGAATTGCGAAAAAATTTTTGCCTTCTCAACCATTTCGTGTCTTCAAACTCCCATATCTCGCGAACGGATTGACCTAACCCAAAAATTCCTATTGCATCTGAAAGTAGAAACTCGCCCGATTACAACGGCATTTGTATTTTTTCCCTAGGCCATTCTGGTTAAGCGTTTGGAGCAGCAGAATTGCGAAAAAATTTTTTCCTTCTCAACAATTTCTTGGCTTCAAAGTCCCATATCTCGCGAACGGATTGACCAATCCCAAAAATTCCTATTGCATCTGAAAGTATAAACTCGCCCGATTACTACGGTATGTGTATTTTTTCCCTAGGCCATTCTGGTTAAGCGCTTGGAGCAGCAGAATTGCGAAAAATTTTTTGCCTTCTCAACCATTTCTTGTTTTCAAACTCTCATATCTCGCGAACGGATTGACCTAACCCAAAAATTCCTATTGCATCTGAAAGTAGAAACTCGCCCGATTACAACGGTACGTGTATTTTTCCCTTAGGCCATTCTGGTTAAGCGACTGGAGCAGCAGAAGTGCGATAAATATATTGTCCTCTCAACCATTTCTTAGCTTCAAACTCCCATATCTCGCGAACGGATTAACCTAACCCAAAAATTCCTATTGCATCTGAAAGTAGAAACTCGCCCGATTACAACGGTATGTTTATTTTTTCCCTAGGCCATTCTGGTTAAGCGTTTGGAGCAGCAGAAGTGCGAAAAATTTGTTGTCTTCTCAACCATTTCTTAGCTTCAAACTCCCATATCTCGCGAACGGATTGACGTAACCCAAAAATTCCTGTTTCATCTGAAAGTAGAAACTCGCCCGATTACAACGGTACGAGTATTTTTCCCTTAGGCCATTCTGGTTAAGCGATTGGAGCAGCAGAAGTGCGATAAATTTATTGTCTTCTCAACCATTTCTTAGCTTCAAACTCCCATATCTCGCGAACCGATTGACCTAACCCAAAAATTCCTATTGCATCTGAAAGTAGAAACTCGCCCGATTACAACGGTATGTGTATTTTTTCCCTAGGCCATTCTGGTTAAGCGTTTGGAGCAGCAGAATTGCGAAAAATTTTTTGCCTTCTCTACCATGTCTTGGCTTCAAACTCCCATATCTCGCGAACGGATTGACCTAACCCAAAAATTCCTATTGCATCTGAAAGTAGAAGTTCGCCCGATTCCAACGGAATTTGTATTTTTTCCCTAGCCCATTCTGGTTAAGCGTTTGGAGCAGCAGAATTGCGAAAAATTTTTTGCCTTCTCAACCATTTCTTGTCTTCAAACTCCCATATTTCGCGAACGGATTGACCTAACCCGAAAATTCCTATTGCATCTGAAAGTAGAAACTCGCCCGATTACAACGGTATGTGTATTTTTTCCCTAGGCCATTCTGGTTAAGCGTTTGGAGCAGCAGAATTGCGAAAAATTTTTTGCCTTCTCTACCATTTCTTGGCTTCAAACTCCCATATCTCGCGAACGGATTGACCTAACCCAAAAATTCCTATTGCATCTGAAAGTAGAAACTCGCCCGATTACAACGGTATGTGTATTTTTTCCCAAGGCCATTCTGGTTAAGCGTTTGGAGCAGCAGAATTGCGAAAAGTTTTTTGCCTTCTCAACCATTTCTTATCTTCAAACTCCCATATCTCGCGAACGGATTGACCTAACCCAAAAATTCCTGTTGCATCTGAAAGTTGAAACTCGCCCGACTACAGCGGTATGTGTACTTTTTCCCTAGCCCATTCTGGTTAAGCGTTTGGGGCAGCAGAATTGCGAAAAATTGTATGCCTTCTCAACCATTTCTTAGCTTCAAAGTCCCATATCTCGCGAACGTATTGACCTAACCCAAAAATTCCTGTTGCATCTGAAAGTAGAAACTCGCCCGATTACAACGGTATGTGTATTTTTTCCCTACGCCATTCTGGTTAAGCGTTTGGAGCAGCAGAATTGCGAAAAATTTTTTGCCTTCTCAACCATTTCTTGTCTTCAAACTCCCATATCTCGCGAACGGATTGACCTAACCCAAAAATTCCTATTGCATCTGAAAGTAGAAGTTCGCCCGATTCCAACGGTATTTGTATTTTTTCCCTAGGCCATTCTGGTTAAGCGTTTGGAGCAGCATAATTGTGAAAAATTTTTTGCCTTCTCTACCATTTCTTGGCTTCAAACTCCCATATCTCGCGAACGGATTGACCTAACCCAAAAATTCCTGTTGCATCTGAAAGTAGAAACTCGCCCGATTACAACGGTATGTGTATTTTTTCCCTAGGCAATTCTGGTTAAGCGTTTGGAGCAGCAGAATTGCGAAAAATTTGTTGCCTTCTCAACCATTTCTTGTCTTCAAACTCCCATATCTCGCGAACGGATTGACCTAACCCAAAAATTCCTATTGCATCTGAAAGTAGAAACTCGCCCGATTACAACGGTATCTGTATTTTTTCCCTAGGCCATTCTGGTTAAGCGTTTGCAGCAGCAGAATTGTGAAAAATTGTTTGCCTTCTCTACCATTTCTTGGCTTCAAACTCCCATATCTCGCGAACGGATTGACCTAACCCAAAAATTCCTATTGCATCTGAAAGTAGAAACTCGCCCGATTACAACGGTATGTGTATTTTTTCCCTAGCCCATTCTGGTTAAGCGTTTGGAGCAGCAGAAGTGCGAAAAATTTTTTGCCTTCTCTACCATTTCTTGGCTTCAAACTCCCATATCTCGCGAACGGATTGACCTAACCCAAAAATTCCTATTGCATCTGAAAGTAGAAACTCGCCCGATTAAAGCGGTATGTGTATTTTTTACCTAGGCCATTCTGGTTCAGGTTTGGAGCAGCAGAATTGCGAAAAATTGTTTGCCTTCTCAACCATTTCTTGGCTTCAAAGTCCCATATCTCGCGAACGGATTGACCTAACCCAAAAATTCCTATTGCATCTGAAAGTAGAAACTCGCCCGATTACAACGGTATGTGTATTTTTTCCCTAGGCCATTCTGGTTAAGCGTTTGGAGCAGCAGAATTGCGAAAAATTTTTTGCCTTCTCAACCATTTCTTGTCTTCAAACTCCCATATCTCGCGAACGGATTGACCTAACCGAATAATTCCTGTTGCATCTGAAAGTAGAAGTTCGCCCGATTCCAACGGTATTTGTATTTTTTCCCTAGCCCATTCTGGTTAAGCGTTTGGAGCAGCAGAATTGCGAAAAATTTTTTGCCTTCTCAACCATTTCTTGTCTTCAAACTCCCATATCTCGCGAACGGATTGACCTAACCCAAAAATTCCTATTGCATCTGAAAGTAGAAACTCGCCCGGTTACAACGGTATGTGTACTTTTTCCCTAGGCCATTCTGGTTAAGCGTTTGGAGCAGCAGAATTGCGAAAAATTTTTTGCCTTCTCAAACATTTCTTGGCTTCGAACTCCCATATCTCGCGAACGGATTGAACAAACCCAGAAGTTCCTGCTGCGTCTGAAAGTAGAAACTCGCCCGGTTACAACGGTATGTGTATTTTTTCCCTAGGCCATCCTGGTTAAGCGTTTGGAGCAGCAGAAGTGCGAAAAATTTGTTGTCTTCTCAACCATTTCTTAGCTTCAAACTCCCATATGTCGCGAACGGATTGACGTAACCCAGAAATTCCTGTTGCATCTGAAAGTAGAAATTCGCCCGATTACATCGGTATGTGTATTTTTTTCCTACGCCATTCTGGTTAAGCGTTTGGAGCAGCAGAATTGCGAAAAATTTTTTGCCTTCTCAACCATTTCTTGTCTTCAAACTCCCATATCTCGTGAACGGATTGACCTAACCCAAAAATTCCTATTGCATCTGAAAGTAGAAACTCACCCGGTTACAACGGTATGTGTACTTTTTCCCTAGGCCATTCTGGTTAAGCGTTTGGGGCAGCAGAATTGCGAAAAATTTTTTGCCTTCTCAACCATTTCTTGGCTTCAAACTCCCATATCTCGCGAACGGATTGAACAAACCCAGAAGTTCCTATTGCGTCTGAAAGTAGAAACTCGCCCGATTACAACGGTATGTGTATTTTTTCCATAGGCCATTCTGGTTAAGCGTTTGGAGCAGCAGAATTGCGAAAAATTTTTTGCCTTCTCAACCATTTCTTGGCTTCAAACTCCCATATCTCGCGAACGGATTGACCTAACCCAAAAATTCCTGTTGCGTCTGAAAGTAGAAACTCGCCCGGTTACAACGGTGTGTGTATTTTTTCCCTAGGCCATTCTGGTTAAGCGTTTGGAGCAGCAGAATTGCGAAAAATTTTTTGCCTTCTCAACCATTTCTTGGCTTCAAACTCCCATATCTCGCGAACGGATTGACCTAACCCAAAAATTCCTATTGCATCTGAAAGTAGAAACTCGCCCGATTACAACGGTATGTGTATTTTTTCCCTAGGCCATTCTGGTTAAGCGTTTGGAGCAGCAGAATTGTGAAAAATTTTTTGCCTTCTCTACCATTTCTTGGCTTCAAACTCCCATATCTCGCGAACGGATTGACCTAACCCAAAAATTCCTATTGCATCTGAAAGTAGAGACTCGCCCGATTACAAAGGTATGTGTATTTTTTCCCTAGGCCATTCTGGTTAAGCGTTTGGAGCAGCAGAATTGCGAAAAATTTTTTGCCTTCTCTACCATTTCTTGGCTTCAAACTCCTATATCTAGCTAACGGATTGACCTAACCCAAAAATTCCTATTGCATCTGAATGTAGAAACTCGCCCGATTACAACGGTGTGTGTATTTTTTCCCTAGGCCATTCTGGTTAAGCGTTTGGAGCAGCAGAATTGCGAAAAATTTTTTGCCTTCTCAACCATTTCTTGGCTTCAAACTCCCATATCTCGCGAACGGATTGACCTAACCGAATAATTCCTATTGCATCTGAAAGTAGAAGTTCGCCCGATTCCAACGGTATTTGTATTTTTTCCTTAGCCCATTTTGGTTAAGCGTTTGGAGCAGCAGAATTGCGAAAAATTTTTTGCCTTCTCAACCATTTCTTGTCTTCAAACTCCCATATCTCGCGAACGGATTGACCTAACCCAAAAATTCCTATTGCATCTGAAAGTAGAAACTCGCCCGGTTACAACGGTATGTGTACTTTTTCCCTAGGCCATTCTGGTTAAGCGTTTGGAGCAGCAGAATTGCGAAAAATTTTTTGCCTTCTCAAACATTTCTTGGCTTCAAACTCCCATATCTCGCGAACGGATTGAACAAACCCAGAAGTTCCTGCTGCGTCTGAAAGTAGAAACTCGCCCGATTACAACGGTATGTGTATTTTTTCCCTAGGCCATTCTGGTTAAGCGTTCGGAGCAGCAGAATTGCGAAAAATTTAGCCTTCTCAACCATTTCTTGTCTTCAAACTCCCATATCTCGCGAACGGATTGACCTAACCCAAAAATTCCTATTGCATCTGAAAGTAGAAACTCGCCCGATTAAAGCGGTATGTGTATTTTTTACCTAGGCCATTCTGGTTCAGGTTTGGAGCAGCAGAATTGCGATAAATTTATTGTCTTCTCAACCATTTCTTAGCTTCAAACTCCCATATCTCGCGAACCGATTGACCTAACCCAAAAATTCCTATTGCATCTGAAAGTAGAAACTCGCCCGATTACAACGGTATGTGTATTTTTTCCCTAGGCCATTCTGGTTAAGCGTTTGGAGCAGCAGAATTGCGAAAAATTTTTTGCCTTCTCTACCATTTCTTGGCTTCAAACTCCCATATCTCGCGTACGGATTGACCTAACCCAAAAATTCCTATTGCATCTGAAAGTAGAAACTCGCCCGATTACAACGGTATGTGTATTTTTTCCCTAGGCCATTCTGGTTAAGCGTTTGGAGCAGCAGAATTGCGAAAAATTTTTTGCCTTCTCAACCATTTCTTGTCTTCAAACTCCCATATCTCGCGAACGGATTGACCTAACCGAAAAATTCCTATTGCATCTGAAAGTAGAAGTTCGCCCGATTCCAAAGGAATTTGTATTTTTTCCCTAGCCCATTCTGGTTAAGCGTTTGGAGCAGCAGAATTGCGAAAAATTTTTTGCCTTCTCAACCATTTCTTGTCTTCAAACTCCCATATTTCGCGAACGGATTGACCTAACCCGAAAATTCCTATTGCATCTGAAAGTAGAAACTCGCCCGATTACAACGGTATGTGTATTTTTTCCCTAGGCCATTCTGGTTAAGCGTTTGGAGCAGCAGAATTGCGAAAAATTTGTTGCCTTCTCTACCATTTCTTGGCTTCAAACTCCCATATCTCGCGAACGGATTGACCTAACCCAAAAATTCCTATTGCATCTGAAAGTAGAAACTCGCCCGATTACAACGGTATGTGTATTTTTTCCCAAGGCCATTCTGGTTAAGCGTTTGGAGCAGCAGAATTGCGAAAAGTTTTTTGCCTTCTCAACCATTTCTTATCTTCAAACTCCCATATCTCGCGAACGGATTGACCTAACCCAAAAATTCCTGTTGCATCTGAAAGTTGAAACTCGCCCGACTACAGCGGTATGTGTACTTTTTCCCTAGCCCATTCTGGTTAAGCGTTTGGGGCAGCAGAATTGCGAAAAATTGTATGCCTTCTCAACCATTTCTTAGCTTCAAAGTCCCATATCTCGCGAACGTATTGACCTAACCCAAAAATTCCTGTTGCATCTGAAAGTAGAAACTCGCCCGATTACAACGGTATGTGTATTTTTTCCCTACGCCATTCTGGTTAAGCGTTTGGAGCAGCAGAATTGCGAAAAATTTTTTGCCTTCTCAACCATTTCTTGTCTTCAAACTCCCATATCTCGCGAACGGATTGACCTAACCCAAAAATTCCTATTGCATCTGAAAGTAGAAGTTCGCCCGATTCCAACGGTATTTGTATTTTTTCCCTAGGCCATTCTGGTTAAGCGTTTGGAGCAGCATAATTGTGAAAAATTTTTTGCCTTCTCTACCATTTCTTGGCTTCAAACTCCCATATCTCGCGAACGGATTGACCTAACCCAAAAATTCCTGTTGCATCTGAAAGTAGAAACTCGCCCGATTACAACGGTATGTGTATTTTTTCCCTAGGCAATTCTGGTTAAGCGTTTGGAGCAGCAGAATTGCGAAAAATTTGTTGCCTTCTCAACCATTTCTTGTCTTCAAACTCCCATATCTCGCGAACGGATTGACCTAACCCAAAAATTCCTATTGCATCTGAAAGTAGAAACTCGCCCGATTACAACGGTATCTGTATTTTTTCCCTAGGCCATTCTGGTTAAGCGTTTGGAGCAGCAGAATTGCGAAAAATTTGTTGTCTTCTCAACCATTTCTTAGCTTCAAACTCCCATATCTCGCGAACGGATTGACGTCACCCAAAAATTCCTGTTGCATCTGAAAGTAGAAACTCGCCCGATTACAACGGTATGTGTATTTTTTCCCTAGGCCATTCTGGTTAAGCGTTTGGAGCAGCAGAATTGCGAAAAATTTTTTGCCTTCTCAACCATTTCTTGTCTTCAAACTCCCATATCTCGCGAACGGATTGACCTAACCCAAAAATTTCTATTGCATCTGAAAGTAGAAACTCGCCCGATTACAACGGTATCTGTATTTTTTCCCTAGGCCATTCTGGTTAAGCGTTTGCAGCAGCAGAATTGTGAAAAATTGTTTGCCTTCTCTACCATTTCTTGGCTTCAAACTCCCATATCTCGCGAACGGATTGACCTAACCCAAAAATTCCTATTGCATCTGAAAGTAGAAACTCGCCCGATTACAACGGTATGTGTATTTTTTCCCTAGCCCATTCTGGTTAAGCGTTTGGAGCAGCAGAAGTGCGAAAAATTTTTTGCCTTCTCTACCATTTCTTGGCTTCAAACTCCCATATCTCGCGAACGGATTGACCTAACCCAAAAATTCCTATTGCATCTGAAAGTAGAAACTCGCCCGATTAAAGCGGTATGTGTATTTTTTACCTAGGGCATTCTGGTTCAGGTTTGGAGCAGCAGAATTGCGAAAAATTGTTTGCCTTCTCAACCATTTCTTGGCTTCAAAGTCCCATATCTCGCGAACGGATTGACCTAACCCAAAAATTCCTATTGCATCTGAAAGTAGAAACTCGCCCGATTACAACGGTATGTGTATTTTTTCCCTAGGCCATTCTGGTTAAGCGTTTGGAGCAGCAGAATTACGAAAAATTTTTTGCCTTCTCAACCATTTCTTGTCTTCAAACTCCCATATCTCGCGAACGGATTGACCTAACCGAATAATTCCTGTTGCATCTGAAAGTAGAAGTTCGCCCGATTCCAACGGTATTTGTATTTTTTCCCTAGCCCATTCTGGTTAAGCGTTTGGAGCAGCAGAATTGCGAAAAATTTTTTGCCTTCTCAACCATTTCTTGTCTTCAAACTCCCATATCTCGCGAACGGATTGACCTAACCCAAAAATTCCTATTGCATCTGAAAGTAGAAACTCGCCCGGTTACAACGGTATGTGTACTTTTTCCCTAGGCCATTCTGGTTAAGCGTTTGGAGCAGCAGAAGTGCGAAAAATTTGTTGTCTTCTCAACCATTTCTTAGCTTCAAACTCCCATATGTCGCGAACGGATTGACGTAACCCAGAAATTCCTGTTGCATCTGAAAGTAGAAATTCGCCCGATTACATCGGTATGTGTATTTTTTTCCTACGCCATTCTGGTTAAGCGTTTGGAGCAGCAGAATTGCGAAAAATTTTTTGCCTTCTCAACCATTTCTTGTCTTCAAACTCCCATATCTCGTGAACGGATTGACCTAACCCAAAAATTCCTATTGCATCTGAAAGTAGAAACTCACCCGGTTACAACGGTATGTGTACTTTTTCCCTAGGCCATTCTGGTTAAGCGTTTGGGGCAGCAGAATTGCGAAAAATTTTTTGCCTTCTCAACCATTTCTTGGCTTCAAACTCCCATATCTCGCGAACGGATTGAACAAACCCAGAAGTTCCTATTGCGTCTGAAAGTAGAAACTCGCCCGATTACAACGGTGTGTGTATTTTTTCCCTAGGCCATTCTGGTTAAGCGTTTGGAGCAGCAGAATTGCGAACAATTTTTTGCCTTCTCAACCATTTCTTGGCTTCAAACTCCCATATCTCGCGAACGGATTGACCTAACCGAATAATTCCTATTGCATCTGAAAGTAGAAGTTCGCCCGATTCCAACGGTATTTGTATTTTTTCCTTAGCCCATTTTGGTTAAGCGTTTGGAGCAGCAGAATTGCGAAAAATTTTTTGCCTTCTCAACCATTTCTTGTCTTCAAACTCCCATATCTCGCGAACGGATTGACCTAACCCAAAAATTCCTATTGCATCTGAAAGTAGAAACTCGCCCGGTTACAACGGTATGTGTACTTTTTCCCTAGGCCATTCTGGTTAAGCGTTTGGAGCAGCAGAATTGCGAAAAATTTTTTGCCTTCTCAACCATTTCTTGGCTTCAAACTCCCATATCTCGCGAACGGATTGAACAAACCCAGAAGTTCCTATTGCGTCTGAAAGTAGAAACTCGCCCGATTACAACGGTGTGTGTATTTTTTCCCTAGGCCATTCTGGTTAAGCGTTTGGAGCAGCAGAATTGCGAACAATTTTTTGCCTTCTCAACCATTTCTTGTCTTCAAACTCCCATATCTCGCGAACGGATTGACCTAACCCAAAAATTCCTATTGCATCTGAAAGTAGAAACTCGCCCGATTACAACGGTATCTGTATTTTTTCCCTAGGCCATTCTGGTTAAGCGTTTGCAGCAGCAGAATTGTGAAAAATTGTTTGCCTTCTCTACCATTTCTTGGCTTCAAACTCCCATATCTCGCGAACGGATTGACCTAACCCAAAAATTCCTATTGCATCTGAAAGTAGAAACTCGCCCGATTACAACGGTATGTGTATTTTTTCCCTAGCCCATTCTGGTTAAGCGTTTGGAGCAGCAGAAGTGCGAAAAATTTTTTGCCTTCTCTACCATTTCTTGGCTTCAAACTCCCATATCTCGCGAACGGATTGACCTAACCCAAAAATTCCTATTGCATCTGAAAGTAGAAACTCGCCCGATTAAAGCGGTATGTGTATTTTTTACCTAGGCCATTCTGGTTCAGGTTTGGAGCAGCAGAATTGCGAAAAATTGTTTGCCTTCTCAACCATTTCTTGGCTTCAAAGTCCCATATCTCGCGAACGGATTGACCTAACCCAAAAATTCCTATTGCATCTGAAAGTAGAAACTCGCCCGATTACAACGGTATGTGTATTTTTTCCCTAGGCCATTCTGGTTAAGCGTTTGGAGCAGCAGAATTGCGAAAAATTTTTTGCCTTCTCAACCATTTCTTGTCTTCAAACTCCCATATCTCGCGAACGGATTGACCTAACCGAATAATTCCTGTTGCATCTGAAAGTAGAAGTTCGCCCGATTCCAACGGTATTTGTATTTTTTCCCTAGCCCATTCTGGTTAAGCGTTTGGAGCAGCAGAATTGCGAAAAATTTTTTGCCTTCTCAACCATTTCTTGTCTTCAAACTCCCATATCTCGCGAACGGATTGACCTAACCCAAAAATTCCTATTGCATCTGAAAGTAGAAACTCGCCCGGTTACAACGGTATGTGTACTTTTTCCCTAGGCCATTCTGGTTAAGCGTTTGGAGCAGCAGAATTGCGAAAAATTTTTTGCCTTCTCAAACATTTCTTGGCTTCGAACTCCCATATCTCGCGAACGGATTGAACAAACCCAGAAGTTCCTGCTGCGTCTGAAAGTAGAAACTCGCCCGGTTACAACGGTATGTGTATTTTTTCCCTAGGCCATCCTGGTTAAGCGTTTGGAGCAGCAGAAGTGCGAAAAATTTGTTGTCTTCTCAACCATTTCTTAGCTTCAAACTCCCATATGTCGCGAACGGATTGACGTAACCCAGAAATTCCTGTTGCATCTGAAAGTAGAAATTCGCCCGATTACATCGGTATGTGTATTTTTTTCCTACGCCATTCTGGTTAAGCGTTTGGAGCAGCAGAATTGCGAAAAATTTTTTGCCTTCTCAACCATTTCTTGTCTTCAAACTCCCATATCTCGTGAACGGATTGACCTAACCCAAAAATTCCTATTGCATCTGAAAGTAGAAACTCACCCGGTTACAACGGTATGTGTACTTTTTCCCTAGGCCATTCTGGTTAAGCGTTTGGGGCAGCAGAATTGCGAAAAATTTTTTGCCTTCTCAACCATTTCTTGGCTTCAAACTCCCATATCTCGCGAACGGATTGAACAAACCCAGAAGTTCCTATTGCGTCTGAAAGTAGAAACTCGCCCGATTACAACGGTATGTGTATTTTTTCCATAGGCCATTCTGGTTAAGCGTTTGGAGCAGCAGAATTGCGAAAAATTTTTTGCCTTCTCAACCATTTCTTGGCTTCAAACTCCCATATCTCGCGAACGGATTGACCTAACCCAAAAATTCCTGTTGCGTCTGAAAGTAGAAACTCGCCCGGTTACAACGGTGTGTGTATTTTTTCCCTAGGCCATTCTGGTTAAGCGTTTGGAGCAGCAGAATTGCGAAAAATTTTTTGCCTTCTCAACCATTTCTTGGCTTCAAACTCCCATATCTCGCGAACGGATTGACCTAACCCAAAAATTCCTATTGCATCTGAAAGTAGAAACTCGCCCGATTACAACGGTATGTGTATTTTTTCCCTAGGCCATTCTGGTTAAGCGTTTGGAGCAGCAGAATTGTGAAAAATTTTTTGCCTTCTCTACCATTTCTTGGCTTCAAACTCCCATATCTCGCGAACGGATTGACCTAACCCAAAAATTCCTATTGCATCTGAAAGTAGAGACTCGCCCGATTACAAAGGTATGTGTATTTTTTCCCTAGGCCATTCTGGTTAAGCGTTTGGAGCAGCAGAATTGCGAAAAATTTTTTGCCTTCTCTACCATTTCTTGGCTTCAAACTCCTATATCTAGCGAACGGATTGACCTAACCCAAAAATTCCTATTGCATCTGAATGTAGAAACTCGCCCGATTACAACGGTGTGTGTATTTTTTCCCTAGGCCATTCTGGTTAAGCGTTTGGAGCAGCAGAATTGCGAAAAATTTTTTGCCTTCTCAACCATTTCTTGGCTTCAAACTCCCATATCTCGCGAACGGATTGACCTAACCGAATAATTCCTATTGCATCTGAAAGTAGAAGTTCGCCCGATTCCAACGGTATTTGTATTTTTTCCTTAGCCCATTTTGGTTAAGCGTTTGGAGCAGCAGAATTGCGAAAAATTTTTTGCCTTCTCAACCATTTCTTGTCTTCAAACTCCCATATCTCGCGAACGGATTGACCTAACCCAAAAATTCCTATTGCATCTGAAAGTAGAAACTCGCCCGGTTACAACGGTATGTGTACTTTTTCCCTAGGCCATTCTGGTTAAGCGTTTGGAGCAGCAGAATTGCGAAAAATTTTTTGCCTTCTCAAACATTTCTTGGCTTCAAACTCCCATATCTCGCGAACGGATTGAACAAACCCAGAAGTTCCTGCTGCGTCTGAAAGTAGAAACTCGCCCGATTACAACGGTATGTGTATTTTTTCCCTAGGCCATTCTGGTTAAGCGTTCGGAGCAGCAGAATTGCGAAAAATTTAGCCTTCTCAACCATTTCTTGTCTTCAAACTCCCATATCTCGCGAACGGATTGACCTAACCCAAAAATTCCTATTGCATCTGAAAGTAGAAACTCGCCCGATTAAAGCGGTATGTGTATTTTTTACCTAGGCCATTCTGGTTCAGGTTTGGAGCAGCAGAATTGCGATAAATTTATTGTCTTCTCAACCATTTCTTAGCTTCAAACTCCCATATCTCGCGAACCGATTGACCTAACCCAAAAATTCCTATTGCATCTGAAAGTAGAAACTCGCCCGATTACAACGGTATGTGTATTTTTTCCCTAGGCCATTCTGGTTAAGCGTTTGGAGCAGCAGAATTGCGAAAAATTTTTTGCCTTCTCTACCATTTCTTGGCTTCAAACTCCCATATCTCGCGAACGGATTGACCTAACCCAAAAATTCCTATTGCATCTGAAAGTAGAAACTCGCCCGATTACAACGGTATGTGTATTTTTTCCCTAGGCCATTCTGGTTAAGCGTTTGGAGCAGCAGAATTGCGAAAAATTTTTTGCCTTCTCAACCATTTCTTGTCTTCAAACTCCCATATCTCGCGAACGGATTGACCTAACCGAAAAATTCCTATTGCATCTGAAAGTAGAAGTTCGCCCGATTCCAAAGGAATTTGTATTTTTTCCCTAGCCCATTCTGGTTAAGCGTTTGGAGCAGCAGAATTGCGAAAAATTTTTTGCCTTCTCAACCATTTCTTGTCTTCAAACTCCCATATTTCGCGAACGGATTGACCTAACCCGAAAATTCCTATTGCATCTGAAAGTAGAAACTCGCCCGATTACAACGGTATGTGTATTTTTTCCCTAGGCCATTCTGGTTAAGCGTTTGGAGCAGCAGAATTGCGAAAAATTTGTTGCCTTCTCTACCATTTCTTGGCTTCAAACTCCCATATCTCGCGAACGGATTGACCTAACCCAAAAATTCCTATTGCATCTGAAAGTAGAAACTCGCCCGATTACAACGGTATGTGTATTTTTTCCCAAGGCCATTCTGGTTAAGCGTTTGGAGCAGCAGAATTGCGAAAAGTTTTTTGCCTTCTCAACCATTTCTTATCTTCAAACTCCCATATCTCGCGAACGGATTGACCTAACCCAAAAATTCCTGTTGCATCTGAAAGTTGAAACTCGCCCGACTACAGCGGTATGTGTACTTTTTCCCTAGCCCATTCTGGTTAAGCGTTTGGGGCAGCAGAATTGCGAAAAATTGTATGCCTTCTCAACCATTTCTTAGCTTCAAAGTCCCATATCTCGCGAACGTATTGACCTAACCCAAAAATTCCTGTTGCATCTGAAAGTAGAAACTCGCCCGATTACAACGGTATGTGTATTTTTTCCCTACGCCATTCTGGTTAAGCGTTTGGAGCAGCAGAATTGCGAAAAATTTTTTGCCTTCTCAACCATTTCTTGTCTTCAAACTCCCATATCTCGCGAACGGATTGACCTAACCCAAAAATTCCTATTGCATCTGAAAGTAGAAGTTCGCCCGATTCCAACGGTATTTGTATTTTTTCCCTAGGCCATTCTGGTTAAGCGTTTGGAGCAGCATAATTGTGAAAAATTTTTTGCCTTCTCTACCATTTCTTGGCTTCAAACTCCCATATCTCGCGAACGGATTGACCTAACCCAAAAATTCCTGTTGCATCTGAAAGTAGAAACTCGCCCGATTACAACGGTATGTGTATTTTTTCCCTAGGCAATTCTGGTTAAGCGTTTGGAGCAGCAGAATTGCGAAAAATTTGTTGCCTTCTCAACCATTTCTTGTCTTCAAACTCCCATATCTCGCGAACGGATTGACCTAACCCAAAAATTCCTATTGCATCTGAAAGTAGAAACTCGCCCGATTACAACGGTATCTGTATTTTTTCCCTAGGCCATTCTGGTTAAGCGTTTGGAGCAGCAGAATTGCGAAAAATTTGTTGTCTTCTCAACCATTTCTTAGCTTCAAACTCCCATATCTCGCGAACGGATTGACGTCACCCAAAAATTCCTGTTGCATCTGAAAGTAGAAACTCGCCCGATTACAACGGTATGTGTATTTTTTCCCTAGGCCATTCTGGTTAAGCGTTTGGAGCAGCAGAATTGCGAAAAATTTTTTGCCTTCTCAACCATTTCTTGTCTTCAAACTCCCATATCTCGCGAACGGATTGACCTAACCCAAAAATTTCTATTGCATCTGAAAGTAGAAACTCGCCCGATTACAACGGTATCTGTATTTTTTCCCTAGGCCATTCTGGTTAAGCGTTTGCAGCAGCAGAATTGTGAAAAATTGTTTGCCTTCTCTACCATTTCTTGGCTTCAAACTCCCATATCTCGCGAACGGATTGACCTAACCCAAAAATTCCTATTGCATCTGAAAGTAGAAACTCGCCCGATTACAACGGTATGTGTATTTTTTCCCTAGCCCATTCTGGTTAAGCGTTTGGAGCAGCAGAAGTGCGAAAAATTTTTTGCCTTCTCTACCATTTCTTGGCTTCAAACTCCCATATCTCGCGAACGGATTGACCTAACCCAAAAATTCCTATTGCATCTGAAAGTAGAAACTCGCCCGATTAAAGCGGTATGTGTATTTTTTACCTAGGGCATTCTGGTTCAGGTTTGGAGCAGCAGAATTGCGAAAAATTGTTTGCCTTCTCAACCATTTCTTGGCTTCAAAGTCCCATATCTCGCGAACGGATTGACCTAACCCAAAAATTCCTATTGCATCTGAAAGTAGAAACTCGCCCGATTACAACGGTATGTGTATTTTTTCCCTAGGCCATTCTGGTTAAGCGTTTGGAGCAGCAGAATTACGAAAAATTTTTTGCCTTCTCAACCATTTCTTGTCTTCAAACTCCCATATCTCGCGAACGGATTGACCTAACCGAATAATTCCTGTTGCATCTGAAAGTAGAAGTTCGCCCGATTCCAACGGTATTTGTATTTTTTCCCTAGCCCATTCTGGTTAAGCGTTTGGAGCAGCAGAATTGCGAAAAATTTTTTGCCTTCTCAACCATTTCTTGTCTTCAAACTCCCATATCTCGCGAACGGATTGACCTAACCCAAAAATTCCTATTGCATCTGAAAGTAGAAACTCGCCCGGTTACAACGGTATGTGTACTTTTTCCCTAGGCCATTCTGGTTAAGCGTTTGGAGCAGCAGAAGTGCGAAAAATTTGTTGTCTTCTCAACCATTTCTTAGCTTCAAACTCCCATATGTCGCGAACGGATTGACGTAACCCAGAAATTCCTGTTGCATCTGAAAGTAGAAATTCGCCCGATTACATCGGTATGTGTATTTTTTTCCTACGCCATTCTGGTTAAGCGTTTGGAGCAGCAGAATTGCGAAAAATTTTTTGCCTTCTCAACCATTTCTTGTCTTCAAACTCCCATATCTCGTGAACGGATTGACCTAACCCAAAAATTCCTATTGCATCTGAAAGTAGAAACTCACCCGGTTACAACGGTATGTGTACTTTTTCCCTAGGCCATTCTGGTTAAGCGTTTGGGGCAGCAGAATTGCGAAAAATTTTTTGCCTTCTCAACCATTTCTTGTCTTCAAACTCCCATATCTCGCGAACGGATTGACCTAACCGAATAATTCCTATTGCATCTGAAAGTAGAAGTTCGCCCGATTCCAACGGCATTTGTATTTTTTCCTTAGCCCATTTTGGTTAAGCGTTTGGAGCAGCAGAATTGCGAAAAATTTTTTGCCTTCTCAACCATTTCTTGTCTTCAAACTCCCATATCTCGCGAACGGATTGACCTAACCGAATAATTCCTATTGCATCTGAAAGTAGAAGTTCGCCCGATTCCAACGGCATTTGTATTTTTTCCTTAGCCCATTTTGGTTAAGCGTTTGGAGCAGCAGAATTGCGAAAAATTTTTTGCCTTCTCAACCATTTCTTGTCTTCAAACTCCCATATCTCGCGAACGGATTGACCTAACCCAAAAATTCCTATTGCATCTGAAAGTAGAAACTCGCCCGGTTACAACGGTATGTGTACTTTTTCCCTAGGCCATTCTGGTTAAGCGTTTGGAGCAGCAGAATTGCGAAAAATTTTTTGCCTTCTCAAACATTTCTTGGCTTCAAACTCCCATATCTCGCGAACGGATTGAACAAACCCAGAAGTTCCTGCTGCGTCTGAAAGTAGAAACTCGCCCGATTACAACGGTATGTGTATTTTTTCCCTAGGCCATTCTGGTTAAGCCTTCGGAGCAGCAGAATTGCGAAAAATTTAGTTTTCTCAACCATTTCTTGTCTTCAAACTCCCATATCTCGCGAACGAATTGACCTAACCCAAAAATTCCTGTTGCGTCTGAAAGTAGAAACTCGCCCGGTTACAACGGTATGTGTATTTTTTCCCTAGGCCATTCTGGCTAAGCGATCGGAGCAGCAGAATTGCGAAAAATTTAGTCTTCTCAACCATTTCTTGTCTTCAGACTCCCATATCTCGCGAACGGATTGACCTAACCCAAAAATTCCTGTTGCGTCTGAAAGTAGAAACTCGCCCGATTACAACGGTATGTGTATTTTTTCCCTAGGCCATTCTGGTTAAGCGTTCGGAGCAGCAGAATTGCGAAAAATTTTTTGCCTTCTCAACCATTTCTTGTCTTCAAACTCCCATATCTCGCGAACGGATTGACATAACCCAAAAATTCCTATTGCATCTGAAAGTAGAAACTCGCCCGATTACAACGGTATATGTATTTTTTCCCTAGGCCATTCTGGTTAAGCGTTTGAAGCAGCAGAATTGCGAAAAATTTTTTGCCTTCTCAACCACTTCTTGGCTTCAAACTCCCATATCTCGCGAACGGATTGACCTAACCCAAAAATTCCTATTGCATCTGAAAGTAGAAACTCGCCCGATTACAACGGTATGTGTATTTTTTCCCTAGGCCATTCTGGTTAAGCGTTTGCAGCAGCAGAAGTGCGAAAAATTTGTTGTCTTCTCAACCATTTCTTGGCTTCAAACTCCCATATCTCGCGAACGGATTGACCTAACCCAAAAATTCCTGTTGCGTCTGAAAGTAGAAACTCGCCCGGTTACAACGGTATGTTTATTTTTTCCCTAGGCCATTCTGGTTAAGCGTTTGGAGCAGCTGAATTGCGAAAAATTTGTTGCCTTCTCAACCATTTCTTGGCTTCAAAGTCCCATATCTCGCGAACGGATTGACGTAACCCAAAATTTCCTATTGCATCTGAAAGTAGAAACTCGCCCGATTACAACGGTATGTGTATTTTTTCCCTAGGCCATTCTGGTTAAGCGTTTGAAGCAGCAGAATTGCGAAAAATTTTTTGCCTTCTCAACCATTTCTTGGCTTCAAACTCCCATATCTCGCGAACGGATTGACATAACCCAAAAATTCCTATTGCATCTGAAAGTAGAAACTCGCCCGATTACAACGGTATGTGTATTTTTTCCATAGGCCATTCTGGTTAAGCGTTTGGAGCAGCAGAATTGTGAAAAATTTTTTGCCTTCTCTACCATTTCTTGGCTTCAAACTCCCATATCTCGCGAACGGATTGACCTAACCCAAAAATTCCTATTGCATCTGAAAGTAGAAACTCGCCCGATTACAACGGTATGTGTATTTTTTCCCTAGGCCATTCTGGTTAAGCGTTTGGAGCAGCAGAATTGCGAAAAATTTTTTGCCTTCTCAACCATTTCTTGGCTTCAAACTCCCATATCTCGCGAACGGATTGTCCTAACCCAAAAATTCCTGTTGCGTCTGAAAGTAGAAACTCGCCCGGTTACAACGGTATGTGTATTTTTTCCCTAGGCCATTCTGGTTAAGCGTTTGGAGCAGCAGAATTGCGAAAAATTTGTTGTCTTCTCAACCATTTCTTAGCTTCAAACTCCCATATCTCGCGAACGGATTGACGTAACCCAAAAATTCCTGTTGCATCTGAAAGTAGAAGCTCGCCCGAATACATCGGTATGTGTATTTTTTTCCTACGCCATTCTGGTTAAGCGTTTGGAGCAGCAGAATTGCGAAAAATTTTTTGCCTTCTCAACCATTTCTTGGCTTCAAACTCCCATATCTCGCGAACGGATTGACATAACCCAAAAATTCCTATTGCATCTGAAAGTAGAAACTCGCCCGATTACAACGGTATGTGTATTTTTTCCATAGGCCATTCTGGTTAAGCGTTTGGAGCAGCAGAATTGTGAAAAATTTTTTGCCTTCTCTACCATTTCTTGGCTTCAAACTCCCATATCTCGCGAACGGATTGACCTAACCCAAAAATTCCTATTGCATCTGAAAGTAGAAACTCGCCCGATTACAACGGTATGTGTATTTTTTCCCTAGGCCATCCTGGTTAAGCGTTTGGGGCAGCAGAATTGCGAAAAATTTGTTGTCTTCTCAACCATTTCTTAGCTTCAAACTCCCATATCTCGCGAACGGATTGACGTAACCCAAAAATTCCTGTTGCATCTGAAAGTAGAAGCTCGCCCGAAAACATCGGTATGTGTATTTTTTTCCTACGCCATTCTGGTTAAGCGTTTGGAGCAGCAGAATTGCGAAAAATTTTTTGCCTTCTCAACCATTTCCTGTATTCAAACTCCCATATCTCGCGAACGGATCGACCTAACCGAAAAATTCCTATTGCATCTGAAAGTAGAAGTTCGCCCGATTCCAACGGTATTTGTATTTTTTCCCTAGCCCATTCTGGTTAAGCGTTTGGAGCAGCAGAATTGCGAAAAATTTTTTGCCTTCTCAACCATTTCTTGTCTTCAAACTCCCATATCTCGCGAACGGATTGACCTAACCCAAAAATTCCTATTGCATCTGAAAGTAGAAACTCGCCCGGTTACAACGGTATGTGTACTTTTTCCCTAGGCCATTCTGGTTAAGCGTTTGGAGCAGCAGAATTGCGAACAATTTTTGGCTTCTCTACCATTTCTTGGCTTCAAACTCCCATATCTCGCGAACGGATTGAACAAACCCCGAAGTTCCTGCTGCGTCTGAAAGTAGAAACTCGCCCGATTACAACGGTATGTGTATTTTTTCCCTAGGCCATTCTGGTTAAGCGTTTGGAGCAGCAGAAGTGCGAAAAATTTGTTGTCTTTTCAACCATTTCTTAGCTTCAAGCTCCCATATCTCGCGAACGGATTGACGTAACCCAAAAATTCCTGTTGCATCTGAAAGTAGAAACTCGCCCGATTACAACGGTATGTGTATTTTTTCCCTAGGCCATTCTGGTTAAGCGTTTGGAGCAGCAGAATTGCGGAAAAATTTTGGCTTCTCAACCATTTCGTGTCTTCAAACTCCCATATCTCGCGAACGGATTGACCTAACCCAAAAATTCCTATTGCATCTGAAAGTAGAAACTCGCCCGATTACAACGGCAATTGTATTTTTTCCCTAGGCCATTCTGGTTAAGCGTTTGGAGCAGCAGAATTGCGAAAAAATTTTTGCCTTCTCAACCATTTCTTGGCTTCAAAGTCCCATATCTCGCGAACGGATCGACCAGACCCAAAAATTCCTATTGCATCTGAAAGTATAATCTCGCCCGATTACTACGGTATGTGTATTTTTTCCCTAGGCCATTCTGGTTAAGCGCTTGGAGCAGCAGAATTGCGAAAAATTTTTTGCCTTCTCAACCATTTCTTGTCTTCAAACTCTCATATCTCGCGAACGGATTGACCTAACCCAAAAATTCCTATTGCATCTGAAAGTAGAAACTCGCCCGATTACAATGGTACGTGTATTTTTCCCTTAGGCCATTCTGGTTAAGCGACTGGAGCAGCAGAAGTGCGATAAATTTATTGTCCTCTCAACCATTTCTTAGCTTCAAACTCCCATATCTCGCGAACGGATTGACCTAACCCAAAAATTCCTATTGCATCTGAAAGTAGAAACTCGCCCGATTACAACGGTATGTGTATTTTTTCCCTAGGCCATTCTGGTTAAGCGTTTGGAGCAGCAGAATTGCGAAAAATTTTTTGCCTTCTCTACCATTTCTTGGCTTCAAACTCCCATATCTCGCGAACGGATTGACCTAACCCAAAAATTCCTATTGCATCTGAAAGTAGAAACTCGCCCGATTACAACGGTATGTGTATTTTTTCCCTAGGCCATTCTGGTTAAGCGTTTGGAGCAGCAGAATTGCGAAAAATTTTTTGCCTTCTCAACCATTTCTTGTCTTCAAACTCCCATATCTCGCGAACGGATTGACCTAACCGAAAAATTCCTATTGCATCTGAAAGTAGAAGTTCGCCCGATTCCAACGGAATTTGTATTTTTTCCCTAGCCCATTCTGGTTAAGCGTTTGGAGCAGCAGAATTGCGAAAAATTTTTTGCCTTCTCAACCATTTCTTGTCTTCAAACTCCCATATCTCGCGAACGGATTGACCTAACCCGAAAATTCCTATTGCATTTGAAAGTAGAAACTCGCCCGGTTACAACGGTATGTGTACTTTTTCCCTAGGCCATTCTGGTTAAGCGTTTGGAGCAGCAGAATTGCGAAAAATTTTTTGCCTTCTCAACCATTTCTTGGCTTCAAAGTCCCATATCTCGCGAACGGATTGAACAAACCCCGAAGTTCCTGCTGCGTCTGAAAGTAGAAACTCGCCCGATTACAACGGTATGTGTATTTTTTCCCTAGGCCATTCTGGTTAAGCGTTTGGAGCAGCAGAAGTGCGAAAAATTTGTTGTCTTTTCAACCATTTCTTAGCTTCAAACTCCCATATCTCGCGAACGGATTGACGTAACCCAAAAATTCCTGTTGCATCTGAAAGTAGAAACTCGCCCGATTACAACGGTATGTGTATTTTTTCCCTAGGCCATTCTGGTTAAGCGTTTGGAGCAGCAGAATTGCGAAAAAATTTTTGCCTTCTCAACCATTTCGTGTCTTCAAACTCCCATATCTCGCGAACGGATTGACCTAACCCAAAAATTCCTATTGCATCTGAAAGTAGAAACTCGCCCGATTACAACGGTATGTTTATTTTTTCCCTAGGCCATTCTGGTTAAGCGTTTGGAGCAGCAGAAGTGCGAAAAATTTGTTGTCTTCTCAACCATTTCTTAGCTTCAAACTCCCATATCTCGCGAACGGATTGACGTAACCCAAAAATTCCTGTTGCATCTGAAAGTAGAAACTCGCCCGATTACAACGGTACGAGTATTTTTCCCTTAGGCCATTCTGGTTAAGCGATTGGAGCAGCAGAAGTGCGATAAATTTATTGTCTTCTCAACCATTTCTTAGCTTCAAACTCCCATATCTCGCGAACCGATTGACCTAACCCAAAAATTCCTATTGCATCTGAAAGTAGAAACTCGCCCGATTACAACGGTATGTGTATTTTTTCCCTAGGCCATTCTGGTTAAGCGTTTGGAGCAGCAGAATTGCGAAAAATTTTTTGCCTTCTCAACCATTTCTTGTCTTCAAACTCCCATATCTCGCGAACGGATTGACCTAACCGAAAAATTCCTATTGCATCTGAAAGTAGAAACTCGCCCGATTACAACGGCATTTGTATTTTTTCCCTAGGCCATTCTGGTTAAGCGTTTGGAGCAGCAGAATTGCGAAAAAATTTTTTCCTTCTCAACAATTTCTTGGCTTCAAAGTCCCATATCTCGCGAACGGATTGACCAATCCCAAAAATTCCTATTGCATCTGAAAGTATAAACTCGCCCGATTACTACGGTATGTGTATTTTTTCCCTAGGCCATTCTGGTTAAGCGCTTGGAGCAGCAGAATTGCGAAAAATTTTTTGCCTTCTCAACCATTTCTTGTTTTCAAACTCTCATATCTCGCGAACGGATTGACCTAACCCAAAAATTCCTATTGCATCTGAAAGTAGAAACTGGCCCGGATACAACGGTATGTGTATTTTTTCCCTAGGCCATTCTGGTTAAGCGTTTGGAGCAGCAGAATTGCGAAAAATTTTTTGCCTTCTCAACCATTTCTTGGCTTCAAACTCCCATATCTCGCGAACGGATTGACCTAACCCAAAAATTCCTATTGTATCTGAAAGTAGAAACTCGCCCGATTACAACGGTATGTGTATTTTTTCCCTAGGCCATTCTGGTTAAGCGTTTGGAGCAGCAGAATTGCGAAAAGTTTTTTGCCTTCTCAACCATTTCTTATCTTCAAACTCCCATATCTCGCGAACGGATTGACCTAACCCAAAAATTCCTGTTGCATCTGAAAGTTGAAACTCGCCCGACTACAGCGGTATGTGTACTTTTTCCCTAGCCCATTCTGGTTAAGCGTTTGGAGCAGCAGAATTGCGAAAAATTGTATGCCTTCTCAACCATTTCTTAGCTTCAAAGTCCCATATCTCGCGAACGTATTGACCTAACCCAAAAATTCCTGTTGCATCTGAAAGTAGAAACTCGCCCGATTACAACGGTATGTGTATTTTTTCCCTACGCCATTCTGGTTAAGCGTTTGGAGCAGCAGAATTGCGAAAAATTTTTTGCCTTCTCAACCATTTCTTGTCTTCAAACTCCCATATCTCGCGAACGGATTGACCTAACCCAAAAATTCCTATTGCATCTGAAAGTAGAAGTTCGCCCGATTCCAACGGTATTTGTATTTTTTCCCTAGGCCATTCTGGTTAAGCGTTTGGAGCAGCAGAATTGTGAAAAATTTTTTGCCTTCTCTACCATTTCTTGGCTTCAAACTCCCATATCTCGCGAACGGATTGACCTAACCCAAAAATTCCTATTGCATCTGAAAGTAGAAACTCGCCCGATTACAACGGTATGTGTATTTTTTACCTAGGCCATTCTGGTTCAGCGTTTGGAGCAGCAGAAGTGCGAAAAATTTGTTGTCTTCTCAACCATTTCTTAGCTTCAAACTCCCATATCTCGCGAACGGATTGACGTAACCCAAAAATTCCTGTTGCATCTGAAAGTAGAAACTCGCCCGATTACAACGGTATGTGTATTTTTTCCCTAGGCCATTCTGGTTAAGCGTTTGGAGCAGCAGAATTGCGAAAAATTTGTTGCCTTCTCAACCATTTCTTGTCTTCAAACTCCCATATCTCGCGAACGGATTGACCTAACCCAAAAATTCCTATTGCATCTGAAAGTAGAAACTCGCCCGATTACAACGGTATCTGTATTTTTTCCCTAGGCCATTCTGGTTAAGCGTTTGGAGCAGCAGAATTGCGAAAAATTTGTTGTCTTCTCAACCATTTCTTAGCTTCAAACTCCCATATCTCGCGAACGGATTGACGTCACCCAAAAATTCCTGTTGCATCTGAAAGTAGAAACTCGCCCGATTACAACGGTATGTGTACTTTTTCCCTAGGCCATTCTGGTTAAGCGTTTGGAGCAGCAGAATTGCGAAAAATTTTTTGCCTTCTCAACCATTTCTTGTCTTCAAACTCCCATATCTCGCGAACGGATTGACCTAACCCAAAAATTCCTATTGCATCTGAAAGTAGAAACTCGCCCGATTACAACGGTATCTGTATTTTTTCCCTAGGCCATTCTGGTTAAGCGTTTGCAGCAGCAGAATTGTGAAAAATTGTTTGCCTTCTCTACCATTTCTTGGCTTCAAACTCCCATATCTCGCGAACGGATTGACCTAACCCAAAAATTCCTATTGCATCTGAAAGTAGAAACTCGCCCGATTACAACGGTATGTGTATTTTTTCCCTAGCCCATTCTGGTTAAGCGTTTGGAGCAGCAGAATTGCGAAAAATTTTTTGCCTTCTCAACCATTTCTTGTCTTCAAACTCCCATATCTCGCGAACGGATTGACCTAACCGAATAATTCCTATTGCATCTGAAAGTAGAAGTTCGCCCGATTCCAACGGCATTTGTATTTTTTCCTTAGCCCATTTTGGTTAAGCGTTTGGAGCAGCAGAATTGCGAAAAATTTTTTGCCTTCTCAACCATTTCTTGTCTTCAAACTCCCATATCTCGCGAACGGATTGACCTAACCCAAAAATTCCTATTGCATCTGAAAGTAGAAACTCGCCCGGTTACAACGGTATGTGTACTTTTTCCCTAGGCCATTCTGGTTAAGCGTTTGGAGCAGCAGAATTGCGAAAAATTTTTTGCCTTCTCAAACATTTCTTGGCTTCAAACTCCCATATCTCGCGAACGGATTGAACAAACCCAGAAGTTCCTGCTGCGTCTGAAAGTAGAAACTCGCCCGATTACAACGGTATGTGTATTTTTTCCCTAGGCCATTCTGGTTAAGCCTTCGGAGCAGCAGAATTGCGAAAAATTTAGTTTTCTCAACCATTTCTTGTCTTCAAACTCCCATATCTCGCGAACGAATTGACCTAACCCAAAAATTCCTGTTGCGTCTGAAAGTAGAAACTCGCCCGGTTACAACGGTATGTGTATTTTTTCCCTAGGCCATTCTGGCTAAGCGATCGGAGCAGCAGAATTGCGAAAAATTTAGTCTTCTCAACCATTTCTTGTCTTCAGACTCCCATATCTCGCGAACGGATTGACCTAACCCAAAAATTCCTGTTGCGTCTGAAAGTAGAAACTCGCCCGATTACAACGGTATGTGTATTTTTTCCCTAGGCCATTCTGGTTAAGCGTTCGGAGCAGCAGAATTGCGAAAAATTTTTTGCCTTCTCAACCATTTCTTGTCTTCAAACTCCCATATCTCGCGAACGGATTGACATAACCCAAAAATTCCTATTGCATCTGAAAGTAGAAACTCGCCCGATTACAACGGTATATGTATTTTTTCCCTAGGCCATTCTGGTTAAGCGTTTGAAGCAGCAGAATTGCGAAAAATTTTTTGCCTTCTCAACCACTTCTTGGCTTCAAACTCCCATATCTCGCGAACGGATTGACCTAACCCAAAAATTCCTATTGCATCTGAAAGTAGAAACTCGCCCGATTACAACGGTATGTGTATTTTTTCCCTAGGCCATTCTGGTTAAGCGTTTGCAGCAGCAGAAGTGCGAAAAATTTGTTGTCTTCTCAACCATTTCTTGGCTTCAAACTCCCATATCTCGCGAACGGATTGACCTAACCCAAAAATTCCTGTTGCGTCTGAAAGTAGAAACTCGCCCGGTTACAACGGTATGTTTATTTTTTCCCTAGGCCATTCTGGTTAAGCGTTTGGAGCAGCTGAATTGCGAAAAATTTGTTGCCTTCTCAACCATTTCTTGGCTTCAAAGTCCCATATCTCGCGAACGGATTGACGTAACCCAAAATTTCCTATTGCATCTGAAAGTAGAAACTCGCCCGATTACAACGGTATGTGTATTTTTTCCCTAGGCCATTCTGGTTAAGCGTTTGAAGCAGCAGAATTGCGAAAAATTTTTTGCCTTCTCAACCATTTCTTGGCTTCAAACTCCCATATCTCGCGAACGGATTGACATAACCCAAAAATTCCTATTGCATCTGAAAGTAGAAACTCGCCCGATTACAACGGTATGTGTATTTTTTCCATAGGCCATTCTGGTTAAGCGTTTGGAGCAGCAGAATTGTGAAAAATTTTTTGCCTTCTCTACCATTTCTTGGCTTCAAACTCCCATATCTCGCGAACGGATTGACCTAACCCAAAAATTCCTATTGCATCTGAAAGTAGAAACTCGCCCGATTACAACGGTATGTGTATTTTTTCCCTAGGCCATTCTGGTTAAGCGTTTGGAGCAGCAGAATTGCGAAAAATTTTTTGCCTTCTCAACCATTTCTTGGCTTCAAACTCCCATATCTCGCGAACGGATTGTCCTAACCCAAAAATTCCTGTTGCGTCTGAAAGTAGAAACTCGCCCGGTTACAACGGTATGTGTATTTTTTCCCTAGGCCATTCTGGTTAAGCGTTTGGAGCAGCAGAATTGCGAAAAATTTGTTGTCTTCTCAACCATTTCTTAGCTTCAAACTCCCATATCTCGCGAACGGATTGACGTAACCCAAAAATTCCTGTTGCATCTGAAAGTAGAAGCTCGCCCGAATACATCGGTATGTGTATTTTTTTCCTACGCCATTCTGGTTAAGCGTTTGGAGCAGCAGAATTGCGAAAAATTTTTTGCCTTCTCAACCATTTCTTGGCTTCAAACTCCTATATCTCGCGAACGGATTGACATAACCCAAAAATTCCTATTGCATCTGAAAGTAGAAACTCGCCCGATTACAACGGTATGTGTATTTTTTCCATAGGCCATTCTGGTTAAGCGTTTGGAGCAGCAGAATTGTGAAAAATTTTTTGCCTTCTCTACCATTTCTTGGCTTCAAACTCCCATATCTCGCGAACGGATTGACCTAACCCAAAAATTCCTATTGCATCTGAAAGTAGAAACTCGCCCGATTACAACGGTATGTGTATTTTTTCCCTAGGCCATCCTGGTTAAGCGTTTGGGGCAGCAGAATTGCGAAAAATTTGTTGTCTTCTCAACCATTTCTTAGCTTCAAACTCCCATATCTCGCGAACGGATTGACGTAACCCAAAAATTCCTGTTGCATCTGAAAGTAGAAGCTCGCCCGAAAACATCGGTATGTGTATTTTTTTCCTACGCCATTCTGGTTAAGCGTTTGGAGCAGCAGAATTGCGAAAAATTTTTTGCCTTCTCAACCATTTCCTGTATTCAAACTCCCATATCTCGCGAACGGATCGACCTAACCGAAAAATTCCTATTGCATCTGAAAGTAGAAGTTCGCCCGATTCCAACGGTATTTGTATTTTTTCCCTAGCCCATTCTGGTTAAGCGTTTGGAGCAGCAGAATTGCGAAAAATTTTTTGCCTTCTCAACCATTTCTTGTCTTCAAACTCCCATATCTCGCGAACGGATTGACCTAACCCAAAAATTCCTATTGCATCTGAAAGTAGAAACTCGCCCGGTTACAACGGTATGTGTACTTTTTCCCTAGGCCATTCTGGTTAAGCGTTTGGAGCAGCAGAATTGCGAACAATTTTTGGCTTCTCTACCATTTCTTGGCTTCAAACTCCCATATCTCGCGAACGGATTGAACAAACCCCGAAGTTCCTGCTGCGTCTGAAAGTAGAAACTCGCCCGATTACAACGGTATGTGTATTTTTTCCCTAGGCCATTCTGGTTAAGCGTTTGGAGCAGCAGAAGTGCGAAAAATTTGTTGTCTTTTCAACCATTTCTTAGCTTCAAGCTCCCATATCTCGCGAACGGATTGACGTAACCCAAAAATTCCTGTTGCATCTGAAAGTAGAAACTCGCCCGATTACAACGGTATGTGTATTTTTTCCCTAGGCCATTCTGGTTAAGCGTTTGGAGCAGCAGAATTGCGGAAAAATTTTGGCTTCTCAACCATTTCGTGTCTTCAAACTCCCATATCTCGCGAACGGATTGACCTAACCCAAAAATTCCTATTGCATCTGAAAGTAGAAACTCGCCCGATTACAACGGCAATTGTATTTTTTCCCTAGGCCATTCTGGTTAAGCGACTGGAGCAGCAGAAGTGCGATAAATTTATTGTCCTCTCAACCATTTCTTAGCTTCAAACTCCCATATCTCGCGAACGGATTGACCTAACCCAAAAATTCCTATTGCATCTGAAAGTAGAAACTCGCCCGATTACAACGGTATGTGTATTTTTTCCCTAGGCCATTCTGGTTAAGCGTTTGGAGCAGCAGAATTGCGAAAAATTTTTTGCCTTCTCTACCATTTCTTGGCTTCAAACTCCCATATCTCGCGAACGGATTGACCTAACCCAAAAATTCCTATTGCATCTGAAAGTAGAAACTCGCCCGATTACAACGGTATGTGTATTTTTTCCCTAGGCCATTCTGGTTAAGCGTTTGGAGCAGCAGAATTGCGAAAAATTTTTTGCCTTCTCAACCATTTCTTGTCTTCAAACTCCCATATCTCGCGAACGGATTGACCTAACCGAAAAATTCCTATTGCATCTGAAAGTAGAAGTTCGCCCGATTCCAACGGAATTTGTATTTTTTCCCTAGCCCATTCTGGTTAAGCGTTTGGAGCAGCAGAATTGCGAAAAATTTTTTGCCTTCTCAACCATTTCTTGTCTTCAAACTCCCATATCTCGCGAACGGATTGACCTAACCCGAAAATTCCTATTGCATTTGAAAGTAGAAACTCGCCCGGTTACAACGGTATGTGTACTTTTTCCCTAGGCCATTCTGGTTAAGCGTTTGGAGCAGCAGAATTGCGAAAAATTTTTTGCCTTCTCAACCATTTCTTGGCTTCAAAGTCCCATATCTCGCGAACGGATTGAACAAACCCCGAAGTTCCTGCTGCGTCTGAAAGTAGAAACTCGCCCGATTACAACGGTATGTGTATTTTTTCCCTAGGCCATTCTGGTTAAGCGTTTGGAGCAGCAGAAGTGCGAAAAATTTGTTGTCTTTTCAACCATTTCTTAGCTTCAAACTCCCATATCTCGCGAACGGATTGACGTAACCCAAAAATTCCTGTTGCATCTGAAAGTAGAAACTCGCCCGATTACAACGGTATGTGTATTTTTTCCCTAGGCCATTCTGGTTAAGCGTTTGGAGCAGCAGAATTGCGAAAAAATTTTTGCCTTCTCAACCATTTCGTGTCTTCAAACTCCCATATCTCGCGAACGGATTGACCTAACCCAAAAATTCCTATTGCATCTGAAAGTAGAAACTCGCCCGATTACAACGGTATGTTTATTTTTTCCCTAGGCCATTCTGGTTAAGCGTTTGGAGCAGCAGAAGTGCGAAAAATTTGTTGTCTTCTCAACCATTTCTTAGCTTCAAACTCCCATATCTCGCGAACGGATTGACGTAACCCAAAAATTCCTGTTGCATCTGAAAGTAGAAACTCGCCCGATTACAACGGTACGAGTATTTTTCCCTTAGGCCATTCTGGTTAAGCGATTGGAGCAGCAGAAGTGCGATAAATTTATTGTCTTCTCAACCATTTCTTAGCTTCAAACTCCCATATCTCGCGAACCGATTGACCTAACCCAAAAATTCCTATTGCATCTGAAAGTAGAAACTCGCCCGATTACAACGGTATGTGTATTTTTTCCCTAGGCCATTCTGGTTAAGCGTTTGGAGCAGCAGAATTGCGAAAAATTTTTTGCCTTCTCAACCATTTCTTGTCTTCAAACTCCCATATCTCGCGAACGGATTGACCTAACCGAAAAATTCCTATTGCATCTGAAAGTAGAAGTTCGCCCGATTCCAACGGAATTTGTATTTTTTCCCTAGCCCATTCTGGTTAAGCGTTTGGAGCAGCAGAATTGCGAAAAATTTTTTGCCTTCTCAACCATTTCTTGGCTTCAAACTCCCATATCTCGCGAACGGATTGAACAAACCCCGAAGTTCCTGCTGCGTCTGAAAGTAGAAACTCGCCCGATTACAACGGTATGTGTATTTTTTCCCTAGGCCATTCTGGTTAAGCGTTTGGAGCAGCAGAAGTGCGAAAAATTTGTTGTCTTTTCAACCATTTCTTAGCTTCAAACTCCCATATCTCGCGAACGGATTGACGTAACCCAAAAATTCCTATTGCATCTGAAAGTAGAAACTCGCCCGATTACAACGGTATGTGTATTTTTTCCCTAGGCCATTCTGGTTAAGCGTTTGGAGCAGCAGAATTGCGAAAAAATTTTTGCCTTCTCAACCATTTCGTGTCTTCAAACTCCCATATCTCGCGAACGGATTGACCTAACCCAAAAATTCCTATTGCATCTGAAAGTAGAAACTCGCCCGATTACAACGGCATTTGTATTTTTTCCCTAGGCCATTCTGGTTAAGCGTTTGGAGCAGCAGAATTGCGAAAAAATTTTTTCCTTCTCAACAATTTCTTGGCTTCAAAGTCCCATATCTCGCGAACGGATTGACCAATCCCAAAAATTCCTATTGCATCTGAAAGTATAAACTCGCCCGATTACTACGGTATGTGTATTTTTTCCCTAGGCCATTCTGGTTAAGCGCTTGGAGCAGCAGAATTGCGAAAAATTTTTTGCCTTCTCAACCATTTCTTGTTTTCAAACTCTCATATCTCGCGAACGGATTGACCTAACCCAAAAATTCCTATTGCATCTGAAAGTAGAAACTCGCCCGATTACAACGGTACGTGTATTTTTCCCTTAGGCCATTCTGGTTAAGCGACTGGTGCTGCAGAAGTGCGATAAATATATTGTCCTCTCAACCATTTCTTAGCTTCAAACTCCCATATCTCGCGAACGGATTGACCTAACCCAAAAATTCCTATTGCATCTGAAAGTAGAAACTCGCCCGATTAGAACGGTATGTTTATTTTTTCCCTAGGTCATTCTGGTTAAGCGTTTGGAGCAGCAGAAGTGCGAAAAATTTGTTGTCTTCTCAACCATTTCTTAGCTTCAGACTCCCATATCTCGCGAACGGATTGACGTAACCCAAAAATTCCTATTGCATCTGAAAGTAGAAACTCGCCCGATTAGAACGGTATGTTTATTTTTTCCCTAGGCCATTCTGGTTAAGCGTTTGGAGCAGCAGAAGTGCGAAAAATTTGTTGTCCTCTCAACCATTTCTTAGCTTCAAACTCCCATATCTCGCGAACGGATTGACCTAACCCAAAAATTCCTATTGCATCTGAAAGTAGAAACTCGCCCGATTAGAACGGTATGTTTATTTTTTCCCTAGGCCATTCTGGTTAAGCGATTGGAGCAGCAGAAGTGCGATAAATTTATTGTCTTCTCAAACATTTCTTAGCTTCAAACTCCCATATCTCGCGAACCGATTGACCTAACCCAAAAATTCCTATTGCATCTGAAAGTAGAAGTTCGCCCGATTCCAACGGTATTTGTATTTTTGCCCTAACCCATTCTTGTTAAGCGTTTGGAGCAGCAGAATTGCGAAAAATTTTTCGCCTTCTCGACCATTTCTTAGCTTCAAAGTCCCATATCTAGCGAACGGATTGACCAAACCCAAAAATTCCTGCTGCATCTGAAAGTAGAAACTCGCCCGATTACAGCGGTATGTGTATTTTTTCCCTAGGCCATTCTGGTTAAGCGTTTGGAGCAGCAGAATTGCGAAAAATTTTTTGCCTTCTCTACCATTTCTTGACTTCAAACTCCCATATCTCGCGAACGGATTGACCTAACCCAAAAATTCCTATTGCATCTGAAATTAGAAGCTCGCCCGATTACAACGGTATGCGTATTTTTTACCTAGGCCATTCTGGTTCAGCGTTTGGAGCAGCAGAATTGCGAAAAATTTTTTGCCTTCTCAACCATTTCTTGGCTTCAAACTCCCATATCTCGCGAACGGATTGACCTAACCCAAAAATTCCTGTTGCGTCTGAAAGTAGAAACTGGCCCGGATACAACGGTATGTGTATTTTTTCCCTAGGCCATTCTGGTTAAGCGTTTGGAGCAGCAGAATTGCGAAAAATTTTTTGCCTTCTCAACCATTTCTTGGCTTCAAACTCCCATATCTCGCGAACGGATTGACCTAACCCAAAAATTCCTATTGTATCTGAAAGTAGAAACTCGCCCGATTACAACGGTATGTGTATTTTTTCCCTAGGCCATTCTGGTTAAGCGTTTGGAGCAGCAGAATTGCGAAAAGTTTTTTGCCTTCTCAACCATTTCTTATCTTCAAACTCCCATATCTCGCGAACGGATTGACCTAACCCAAAAATTCCTGTTGCATCTGAAAGTTGAAACTCGCCCGACTACAGCGGTATGTGTACTTTTTCCCTAGCCCATTCTGGTTAAGCGTTTGGAGCAGCAGAATTGCGAAAAATTGTATGCCTTCTCAACCATTTCTTAGCTTCAAAGTCCCATATCTCGCGAACGTATTGACCTAACCCAAAAATTCCTGTTGCATCTGAAAGTAGAAACTCGCCCGATTACAACGGTATGTGTATTTTTTCCCTACGCCATTCTGGTTAAGCGTTTGGAGCAGCAGAATTGCGAAAAATTTTTTGCCTTCTCAACCATTTCTTGTCTTCAAACTCCCATATCTCGCGAACGGATTGACCTAACCCAAAAATTCCTATTGCATCTGAAAGTAGAAGTTCGCCCGATTCCAACGGTATGTGTACTTTTTCCCTAGGCCATTCTGGTTAAGCGTTTGGAGCAGCAGAATTGCGAAAAATTTTTTGCCTTCTCAACCATTTCTTGTCTTCAAACTCCCATATCTCGCGAACGGATTGACCTAACCCAAAAATTCCTATTGCATCTGAAAGTAGAAACTCGCCCGATTACAACGGTATTTGTATTTTTTCCCTAGGCCATTCTGGTTAAGCGTTTGCAGCAGCAGAATTGTGAAAAATTGTTTGCCTTCTCTACCATTTCTTGGCTTCAAACTCCCATATCTCGCGAACGGATTGACCTAACCCAAAAATTCCTATTGCATCTGAAAGTAGAAACTCGCCCGATTACAACGGTATGTGTATTTTTTCCCTAGCCCATTCTGGTTAAGCGTTTGGAGCAGCAGAAGTGCGAAAAATTTTTTGCCTTCTCTACCATTTCTTGGCTTCAAACTCCCATATCTCGCGAACGGATTGACCTAACCCAAAAATTCCTATTGCATCTGAAACTAGAAACTCGCCCGATTAAAGCGGTATGTGTATTTTTTACCTAGGCCATTCTGGTTCAGCGTTTGGAGCAGCAGAATTGCGAAAAATTGTTTGCCTTCTCAACCATTTCTTGGCTTCAAAGTCCCATATCTCGCGAACGGATTGACCTAACCCAAAAATTCCTATTGCATCTGAAAGTAGAAACTCGCCCGATTACAACGGTATGTGTATTTTTTCCCTAGGCCATTCTGGTTAAGCGTTTGGAGCAGCAGAATTGCGAAAAATTTTTTGCCTTCTCAACCATTTCTTGTCTTCAAACTCCCATATCTCGCGAACGGATTGACCTCACCCAAAAATTCCTATTGCATCTGAAAGTAGAAACTGGCCCGATTACAACGGTATCTGTATTTTTTCCCTAGGCCATTCTGGTTAAGCGTTTGCAGCAGCAGAATTGTGAAAAATTATTTGCCTTCTCTACCATTTCTTGGCTTCAAACTCCCATATCTCGCGAACGGATTGACCTAACCCAAAAATTCCTATTGCATCTGAAAGTAGAAACTCGCCCGGTTACAACGGTATGTGTATTTTTTCCCTAGCCCATTCTGGTTAAGCGTTTGGAGCAGCAGAATTGCGAAAAATTTTTTGCCTTCTCAACCATTTCTTGGCTTCAAAGTCCCATATCTCGCGAACGGATTGACCTAACCCAAAAATTCCTGTTGCATCTGAAAGTAGAAGTTCGCCCGATTCCAACGGTATTTGTATTTTTTCCCTAGCCCATTCTGGTTAAGCGTTTGGAGCAGCAGAATTGCGACAAATTTTTCGCCTTCTCAACCATTTCTTAGCTTCAAAGTCCCATATCTCACGAACGGATTGACCAAACCCAAAAATTCCTATTGCATCTGAAAGTTGAAACTCGCCCGACTACAGCGGTATGTGTATTTTTTCCCTAGCCCATTCTGGTTAAGCGTTTGGAGCAGCAGAATTGCGAAAAATTGTATGCCTTCTCAACCATTTCTTGGCTTCAAAGTCCCATATCTCGCGAACGGATTGACCTAACCCAAAAATTCCTATTGCATCTGAAAGTAGAAACTCGCCCGATTACAACGGTATGTGTATTTTTTCCCTAGGCCATTCTGGTTAAGCGTTTGGAGCAGCAGAATTGCGAAAAATTTTTTGCCTTCTCAACCATTTCTTGTCTTCAAACTCCCATATCTCGCGAACGGATTGACCTCACCCAAAAATTCCTATTGCATCTGAAAGTAGAAACTCGCCCGATTACAACGGTATCTGTATTTTTTCCCTAGGCCATTCTGGTTAAGCGTTTGCAGCAGCAGAATTGTGAAAAATTGTTTGCCTTCTCTACCATTTCTTGGCTTCAAACTCCCATATCTCGCGAACGGATTGACCTAACCCAAAAATTCCTATTGCATCTGAAAGTAGAAACTCGCCCGATTACAACGGTATGTGTATTTTTTCCCTAGCCCATTCTGGTTAAGCGTTTGGAACAGCAGAAGTGCGAAAAATTTTTTGCCTTCTCTACCATTTCTTGGCTTCAAACTCCCATATCTCGCGAACGGATTGACCTAACCCAAAAATTCCTATTGCATCTGAAAGTAGAAACTCGCCCGATTAAAGCGGTATGTGAATTTTTTACCTAGGCCATTCTGGTTCAGCGTTTGGAGCAGCAGAATTGCGAAAAATTTTTTGCCTTCTCAACCATTTCTTGGCTTCAAAGTCCCATATCTCGCGAACGGATTGACCTAACCCAAAAATTCCTGTTGCATCTGAAAGTAGAAGTTCGCCCGATTCCAACGGTATTTGTATTTTTTCCCTAGCCCATTCTGGTTAAGCGTTTGGAGCAGCAGAATTGCGACAAATTTTTCGCCTTCTCAACCATTTCTTAGCTTCAAAGTCCCATATCTCACGAACGGATTGACCAAACCCAAAAATTCCTATTGCATCTGAAAGTTGAAACTCGCCCGACTACAGCGGTATGTGTATTTTTTCCCTAGCCCATTCTGGTTAAGCGTTTGAAGCAGCAGAATTGCGAAAAATTGTATGCCTTCTCAACCATTTCTTAGCTTCAAAGTCCCATATCTCGCGAACGTATTGACCTAACCCAAAAATTCCTGTTGCATCTGAAAGTAGAAACTCGCCCGATTACAACGGTATGTGTATTTTTTCCCTACGCCATTCTGGTTAAGCGTTTGGAGCAGCAGAATTGCGAAAAATTTTTTGCCTTCTCAACCATTTCTTGTCTTCAAACTCCCATATCTCGCGAACGGATTGACCTAACCCAAAAATTCCTATTGCATCTGAAAGTAGAAGTTCGCCCGATTCCAACGGTATTTGTATTTTTTCCCTAGGCCATTCTGGTTAAGCGTTTGGAGCAGCAGAATTGCGAAAAATTTTTTGCCTTCTCAACCATTTCTTGTCTTCAAACTCCCATATCTCGCGAACGGATTGTCCTAACCCAAAAATTCCTATTGCATCTGAAAGTAGGAACTCGCCCGATTACAACGGTATGTGTATTTTTTCCCTAGGCCATTCTGGTTAAGCGTTTGGAGCAGCAGAATTGCGAAAAATTTTTTGCCTTCTCTACCATTTCTTGACTTCAAACTCCCATATCTCGCGAACGGATTGACCTAACCCAAAAATTCCTATTGCATCTGAAATTAGAAGCCCGCCCGATTACAACGGTATGCGTATTTTTTACCTAGGCCATTCTGGTTCAGCGTTTGGAGCAGCAGAATTGCGAAAAATTTTTTGCCTTCTCAACCATTTCTTGGCTTCAAACTCCCATATCTCGCGACCGGATTGACCTAACCCAAAAATTCCTGTTGCGTCTGAAAGTAGAAACTGGCCCGGATACAACGGTATGTGTATTTTTTCCCTAGGCCATTCTGGTTAAGCGTTTGGAGCAGCAGAATTGCGAAAAATTTTTTGCCTTCTCAACCATTTCTTGGCTTCAAACTCCCATATCTCGCGAACGGATTGACCTAACCCAAAAATTCCTATTGTATCTGAAAGTAGAAACTCGCCCGATTACAACGGTATGTGTATTTTTTCCCTAGGCCATTCTGGTTAAGCGTTCGGAGCAGCAGAATTGCGAAAAGTTTTTTGCCTTCTCAACCATTTCTTATCTTCAAACTCCCATATCTCGCGAACGGATTGACCTAACCCAAAAATTCCTGTTGCATCTGAAAGTTGAAACTCGCCCGACTACAGCGGTATGTGTACTTTTTCCCTAGCCCATTCTGGTTAAGCGTTTGGAGCAGCAGAATTGCGAAAAATTGTATGCCTTCTCAACCATTTCTTAGCTTCAAAGTCCCATATCTCGCGAACGTATTGACCTAACCCAAAAATTCCTGTTGCATCTGAAAGTAGAATCTCGCCCGATTACAACGGTATGTGTATTTTTTCCCTACGCCATTCTGGTTAAGCGTTTGGAGCAGCAGAATTGCGAAAAATTTTTTGCCTTCTCAACCATTTCTTGTCTTCAAACTCCCATATCTCGCGAACGGATTGACCTAACCCAAAAATTCCTATTGCATCTGAAATTAGAAGTTCGCCCGATTCCAACGGTATTTGTATTTTTTCCCTAGGCCATTCTGGTTAAGCGTTTGGAGCAGCAGAATTGTGAAAAATTTTTTGCCTTCTCTACCATTTCTTGGCTTCAAACTCCCATATCTCGCGAACGGATTGACCTAACCCAAAAATTCCTATTGCATCTGAAAGATGAAACTCGCCCGATTACAACGGTATGTGTATTTTTTACCTAGGCCATTCTGGTTCAGCGTTTGGAGCAGCAGAAGTGCGAAAAATTTGTTGTCTTCTCAACCATTTCTTGGCTTCAAAGTCCCATATCTCGCGAACGGATTGACCTAACCCAAAAATTCCTATTGCATCTGAAAGTAGAAACTCGCCCGATTAAAGCGGTATGTGTATTTTTTCCCTAGCCCATTCTGGTTAAGCGATTGGAGCAGCAGAAGTGCGAAAAATTTTTTGCCTTCTCAACCATTTCTTGGCTTCAAACTCCCATATCTCGCGAACGGATTGACCTAACCCAAAAATTCCTGTTGCATCTGAAAGCAGAAACTCTCCCGATTACAACGGTATGTGTATTTTTTCCCTAGGCCATTCTGGTTAAGCGTTTGGAGCAGCAGAAGTGCGAAAAATTTGTTGTCTTCTCAACCATTTCTTGGCTTCAAAGTCCCATATCTCGCGAACGGATTGACCTAACCCAAAAATTCCTATTGCATCTGAAAGTAGAAACTCGCCCGATTACAACGGTATGTGTATTTTTTCCCCAGGCCATTCTGGTTAAGCGTTTGAAGCAGCAGAATTGCGAAAAATTTTTTGCCTTCTCAACCATTTCTTGGCTTCAAACTCCCATATCTCGCGAACGGATTGACCTAACCCAAAAATTCCTGTTATGTCTGAAAGTAGAAACTGGCCCGGTTACAACGGTATGTGTATTTTTTCCCTAGGCCATTCTGGTTAAGCGTTTGGAGCAGCAGAATTGCGAAAAATTTTTTGCCTTCTCTACCATTTCTTGGCTTCAAACTCCCATATCTCGCGAACGGATTGACCTAACCCAAAAATTCCTATTGCATCTGAAAGTAGAAACTCGCCCGATTACAACGGTATGTGTATTTTTTCCCTAGGCCATTCTGGTTAAGCGTTTGGAGCAGCAGAATTGTGAAAAATTTTTTGCCTTCTCTACCATTTCTTCGCTTCAAACTCCCATATCTCGCGAACGGATTGACCTAACCCAAAAATTCCTATTGGATCTGAAAGTAGAAACTCGCCCGATTAAAGCGGTATGTGTATTTTTTACCTAGGCCATTCTGGTTCAGCGTTTGGAGCAGCAGAATTGCGAAAAATTTTTTGCCTTCTCAACCATTTCTTGGCTTCAAACTCCCATATCTCGCGAACGGATTGACATAACCCAAAAATTCCTGTTGCGTCTGAAAGTAGAAACTGGCCCGGTTACAACGGTATGTGTATTTTTTCCCTAGGCCATTCTGGTTAAGCGTTTGGAGCAGCAGAAGTGCGAAAAATTTGTTGCCTTCTCAACCATTTCTTGGCTTCAAAGTCCCATATCTCGCGAACGGATTGACCTAACCCAAAAATTCCTGTTGCATCTGAAAGTAGAAGTTCGCCCGATTCCAACGGTATTTGTATCTTTTCCCTAGCCCATTCTGGTTAAGCGTTTGGAGCAGCAGAATTGCGACAAATTTTTCGCCTTCTCAACCATTTCTTAGCTTCAAAGTCCCATATCTCACGAACGGATTGACCAAACCCAAAAATTCCTATTGCATCTGAAAGTTGAAACTCGCCCGACTACAGCGGTATGTGTATTTTTTCCCTAGCCCATTCTGGTTAAGCGTTTGAAGCAGCAGAATTGCGAAAAATTGTATGCCTTCTCAACCATTTCTTAGCTTCAAAGTCCCATATCTCGCGAACGTATTGACCTAACCCAAAAATTCCTGTTGCATCTGAAAGTAGAAACTCGCCCGATTACAACGGTATGTGTATTTTTTCCCTACGCCATTCTGGTTAAGCGTTTGGAGCAGCAGAATTGCGAAAAATTTTTTGCCTTCTCAACCATTTCTTGTCTTCAAACTCCCATATCTCGCGAACGGATTGACCTAACCCAAAAATTCCTATTGCATCTGAAAGTAGAAGTTCGCCCGATTCCAACGGTATTTGTATTTTTTCCCTAGCCCATTCTGGTTAAGCGTTTGGAGCAGCAGAATTGCGACAAATTTTTCGCCTTCTCAACCATTTCTTAGCTTCAAAGTCCCATATCTCACGAACGGATTGACCAAACCCAAAAATTCCTATTGCATCTGAAAGTTGAAACTCGCCCGACTACAGCGGTATGTGTATTTTTTCCCTAGCCCATTCTGGTTAAGCGTTTGAAGCAGCAGAATTGCGAAAAATTGTATGCCTTCTCAACCATTTCTTAGCTTCAAAGTCCCATATCTCGCGAACGTATTGACCTAACCCAAAAATTCCTGTTGCATCTGAAAGTAGAAACTCGCCCGATTACAACGGTATGTGTATTTTTTCCCTACGCCATTCTGGTTAAGCGTTTGGAGCAGCAGAATTGCGAAAAATTTTTTGCCTTCTCAACCATTTCTTGTCTTCAAACTCCCATATCTCGCGAACGGATTGACCTAACCCAAAAATTCCTATTGCATCTGAAAGTAGAAGTTCGCCCGATTCCAACGGTATTTGTATTTTTTCCCTAGGCCATTCTGGTTAAGCGTTTGGAGCAGCAGAATTGTGAAAAATTTTTTGCCTTCTCTACCATTTCTTGGCTTCAAACTCCCATATCTCGCGAACGGATTGTCCTAACCCAAAAATTCCTATTGCATCTGAAAGTAGGAACTCGCCCGATTACAACGGTATGTGTATTTTTTCCCTAGGCCATTCTGGTTAAGCGTTTGGAGCAGCAGAATTGCGAAAAATTTTTTGCCTTCTCTACCATTTCTTGACTTCAAACTCCCATATCTCGCGAACGGATTGACCTAACCCAAAAATTCCTATTGCATCTGAAATTAGAAGCTCGCCCGATTACAACGGTATGCGTATTTTTTACCTAGGCCATTCTGGTTCAGCGTTTGGAGCAGCAGAATTGCGAAAAATTTTTTGCCTTCTCAACCATTTCTTGGCTTCAAACTCCCATATCTCGCGACCGGATTGACCTAACCCAAAAATTCCTGTTGCGTCTGAAAGTAGAAACTGGCCCGGATACAACGGTATGTGTATTTTTTCCCTAGGCCATTCTGGTTAAGCGTTTGGAGCAGCAGAATTGCGAAAAATTTTTTGCCTTCTCAACCATTTCTTGGCTTCAAACTCCCATATCTCGCGAACGGATTGACCTAACCCAAAAATTCCTATTGTATCTGAAAGTAGAAACTCGCCCGATTACAACGGTATGTGTATTTTTTCCCTAGGCCATTCTGGTTAAGCGTTCGGAGCAGCAGAATTGCGAAAAGTTTTTTGCCTTCTCAACCATTTCTTATCTTCAAACTCCCATATCTCGCGAACGGATTGACCTAACCCAAAAATTCCTGTTGCATCTGAAAGTTGAAACTCGCCCGACTACAGCGGTATGTGTACTTTTTCCCTAGCCCATTCTGGTTCAGCGTTTGGAGCAGCAGAAGTGCGAAAAATTTTTTGCCTTCTCAACCATTTCTTGTCTTCAAACTCCCATATCTCGCGAACGGATTGACCTAACCCAAAAATTCCTATTGCATCTGAAATTAGAAGTTCGCCCGATTCCAACGGTATTTGTATTTTTTCCCTAGGCCATTCTGGTTAAGCGTTTGGAGCAGCAGAATTGTGAAAAATTTTTTGCCTTCTCTACCATTTCTTGGCTTCAAACTCCCATATCTCGCGAACGGATTGACCTAACCCAAAAATTCCTATTGCATCTGAAAGATGAAACTCGCCCGATTACAACGGTATGTGTATTTTTTACCTAGGCCATTCTGGTTCAGCGTTTGGAGCAGCAGAAGTGCGAAAAATTTGTTGTCTTCTCAACCATTTCTTGGCTTCAAAGTCCCATATCTCGCGAACGGATTGACCTAACCCAAAAATTCCTATTGCATCTGAAAGTAGAAACTCGCCCGATTAAAGCGGTATGTGTATTTTTTCCCTAGCCCATTCTGGTTAAGCGATTGGAGCAGCAGAAGTGCGAAAAATTTTTTGCCTTCTCAACCATTTCTTGGCTTCAAACTCCCATATCTCGCGAACGGATTGACCTAACCCAAAAATTCCTGTTGCATCTGAAAGCAGAAACTCTCCCGATTACAACGGTATGTGTATTTTTTCCCTAGGCCATTCTGGTTAAGCGTTTGGAGCAGCAGAAGTGCGAAAAATTTGTTGTCTTCTCAACCATTTCTTGGCTTCAAAGTCCCATATCTCGCGAACGGATTGACCTAACCCAAAAATTCCTATTGCATCTGAAAGTAGAAACTCGCCCGATTACAACGGTATGTGTATTTTTTCCCCAGGCCATTCTGGTTAAGCGTTTGAAGCAGCAGAATTGCGAAAAATTTTTTGCCTTCTCAACCATTTCTTGGCTTCAAACTCCCATATCTCGCGAACGGATTGACCTAACCCAAAAATTCCTGTTATGTCTGAAAGTAGAAACTGGCCCGGTTACAACGGTATGTGTATTTTTTCCCTAGGCCATTCTGGTTAAGCGTTTGGAGCAGCAGAAGTGCGAAAAATTTGTTGTCTTCTCAACCATTTCTTAGCTTCAAGCTCCCATATCTCGCGAACGGATTGACGTAACCCAAAAATTCCTGTTGCATCTGAAAGTAGAAACTCGCCCGATTACAACGGTATGTGTATTTTTTCCCTAGGCCATTCTGGTTAAGCGTTTGGAGCAGCAGAATTGCGAAAAATTTTTTGCCTTCTCTACCATTTCTTGGCTTCAAACTCCCATATCTCGCGAACGGATTGACCTAACCCAAAAATTCCTATTGCATCTGAAAGTAGAAACTCGCCCGATTACAACGGTATGTGTATTTTTTCCCTAGGCCATTCTGGTTAAGCGTTTGGAGCAGCAGAATTGTGAAAAATTTTTTGCCTTCTCTACCATTTCTTGGCTTCAAACTCCCATATCTCGCGAACGGATTGACCTAACCCAAAAATTCCTATTGCATCTGAAAGTAGAAACTCGCCCGATTAAAGCGGTATGTGTATTTTTTACCTAGGCCATTCTGGTTCAGCGTTTGGAGCAGCAGAATTGCGAAAAATTTTTTGCCTTCTCAACCACTTCTTGGCTTCAAACTCCCATATCTCGCGAACGGATTGACATAACCCAAAAATTCCTGTTGCGTCTGAAAGTAGAAACTGGCCCGGTTACAACGGTATGTGTATTTTTTCCCTAGGCCATTCTGGTTAAGCGTTTGGAGCAGCAGAAGTGCGAAAAATTTGTTGTCTTCTCAACCATTTCTTAGCTTCAAAGTCCCGTATCTCGCGAACGGATTGACCTAACCCCTAAAATTCCTGTTGCATCTGAAAGTAGAAACTCGCCCGATTACAACGGTATGTGTATTTTTTCCCTACGCCATTCTGGTTAAGCGTTTGGAGCAGCAGAATTGCGAAAAATTTTTTGCCTTCTCAACCATTTCTTGTCTTCAAACACCCATATCTCGCGAACGGATTGACCTAACACAAAAATTCCTATTGCAACTGAAAGTAGAAGTTCGCCCGATTCCAACGGTATTTGTATTTTTTCCCTAGCCCATTCTGGTTAAGCGTTTGAAGCAGCAGAATTGCGAAAAATTTTTTGCCTTCTCAACCATTTCTTGGCTTCAAACTCCCATATCTCGCGAACGGATTGACCTAACCCAAAAATTCCTATTGCATCTGAAAGTAGAAACTCGCCCGATTACAACGGTATGTGTATTTTTTTCCTAGGCCATTCTGGTTAAGCGTTTGGAGCAGCAGAATTGTGAAAAATTTTTTGCCTTCTCTACCATTTCTTGGCTTCAAACTCCCATATCTCGCGAACGGATTGACCTAACCCAAAAATTCCTATTGCATCTGAAAGTAGAAACTCGCCCGATTACAACGGTATGTGCATTTTTTCCCTAGGCCATTCTGGTTAAGCGTTTGGAGCAGCAGAATTGTGAAAAATTTTTTGCCTTCTCTACCATTTCTTGGCTTCAAACTCCCATATCTCGCGAACGGATTGACCTAACCCAAAAATTCCTATTGCATCTGAATGTAGAAACTCGCCCGATTAAAGCGGTATGTGTATTTTTTACCTAGGCCATTCTGGTTCAGCGTTTGGAGCAGCAGAATTGCGAAAAATTTTTTGCCTTCTCAACCATTTCTTGGCTTCAAACTCCCATATCTCGCGAACGGATTGACATAACCCAAAAATTCCTGTTGCGTCTGAAAGTAGAAACTGGCCCGGTTACAACGGTATGTGTATTTTTTCCCTAGGCCATTCTGGTTAAGCGTTTGGAGCAGCAGAAGTGCGAAAAATTTGTTGTCTTCTCAACCATTTCTTAGCTTCAAAGTCCCATATCTCGCGAACGGATTGACCTAACCCAAAAATTCCTGTTGCATCTGAAAGTAGAAACTCGCCCGATTACAACGGTATGTGTATTTTTTCCCTAGGCCATTCTGGTTAAGCGTTTGGAGCAGCAGAATTGAGAAAAATTTTTTGCCTTCTCTACCATTTCTTGGCTTCAAAGTCCCATATCTCGCGAACCGATTGACCTAACCCAAAAATTCCTATTGCATCTGAAAGTAGAAACTCGCCCGATTACAACGGTATGTGTATTTTTTACCTAGGCCATTCTGGTTCAGCGTTTGGAGCAGCAGAATTGCGAAAAATTTTTTGCCTTCTCAAACATTTCTTGGCTTCAAACTCCCATATCTCGCGAACGGATTGACCTAACCCAAAAATTCCTATTGCATCTGAAAGTTGAAACTCGCCCGACTACAGCGGTATGTGTATTTTTTCCCTAGCCCATTCTGGTTAAGCGTTTGGAGCAGCAGAAGTGCGAAAAATTTGTTGTCTTCTCAACCATTTCTTAGCTTCAAAGTCCCATATCTCGCGAACGGATTGACCTAACCCAAAAATTCCTGTTGCATCTGAAAGTAGAAACTCGCCCGATTACAACGGTATGTGTATTTTTTCCCTACGCCATTCTGGTTAAGCGTTTGGAGCAGCAGAATTGCGAAAAATTTCTTGCCTTCTCAACCATTTCTTGTCTTCAAACACCCATATCTCGCGAACGGATTGACCTAACACAAAAATTCCTATTGCAACTGAAAGTAGAAGTTCGCCCGATTCCAACGGTATTTGTATTTTTTCCCTAGCCCATTCTGGTTAAGCGTTTGAAGCAGCAGAATTGCGAAAAATTTTTTGCCTTCTCAACCATTTCTTGGCTTCAAACTCCCATATCTCAAGAACGGATTGACCTAACCCAAAAATTCCTATTGCATCTGAAAGTAGAAACTCGCCCGATTACAACGGTATGTGTATTTTTTTCCTAGGCCATTCTGGTTAAGCGTTTGAAGCAGCAGAAGTGCGAAAAATTTGTTGTCTTCTCAACCATTTCTTAGCTTCAAAGTCCCATATCTCGCGAACGGATTGACCTAACCCAAAAATTCCTATTGCATCTGAAAGTAGAAGTTCGCCCGATTCCAACGGTATTTGTATTTTTTCCCTAGCCCATTCTGGTTAAGCGTTTGAAGCAGCAGAATTGCGAAAAATTTTTTGCCTTCTCAACCATTTCTTGGCTTCAAACTCCCATATCTCAAGAACGGATTGACCTAACCCAAAAATTCCTATTGCATCTGAAAGTAGAAACTCGCCCGATTACAACGGTATGTGCATTTTTTTCCTAGGCCATTCTGGTTAAGCGTTTGGAGCAGCAGAATTGTGAAAAATTTTTTGCCTTCTCTACCATTTCTTGGCTTCAAACTCCCATATCTCGCGAACGGATTGACCTAACCCAAAAATTCCTATTGCATCTGAAAGTTGAAACTCGCCCGACTACAGCGGTATGTGTATTTTTTCCCTAGCCCATTCTGGTTAAGCGTTTGGAGCAGCAGAAGTGCGAAAAATTTGTTGTCTTCTCAACCATTTCTTAGCTTCAAAGTCCCATATCTCGCGAACGGATTGACCTAACCCAAAAATTCCTATTGCATCTGAAAGTAGAAGTTCGCCCGATTCCAACGGTATTTGTATTTTTTCCCTAGCCCATTCTGGTTAAGCGTTTGAAGCAGCAGAATTGCGAAAAATTTTTTGCCTTCTCAACCATTTCTTGGCTTCAAACTCCCATATCTCAAGAACGGATTGACCTAACCCAAAAATTCCTATTGCATCTGAAAGTAGAAACTCGCCCGATTACAACGGTATGTGTATTTTTTTCCTAGGCCATTCTGGTTAAGCGTTTGGAGCAGCAGAATTGTGAAAAATTTGTTGCCTTCTCTACCATTTCTTGGCTTCAAACTCCCATATCTCGCGAACGGATTGACCTAACCCAAAAATTCCTATTGCATCTGAAAGTAGAAACTCGCCCGATTACAACGGTATGTGTATTTTTTCCCTAGGCCATTCTGGTTAAGCGTTTGGAGCAGCAGAATTGTGAAAAATTTTTTGCCTTCTCTACCATTTCTTGGCTTCAAACTCCCATATCTCGCGAACGGATTGACCTAACCCAAAAATTCCTATTGCATCTGAAAGTAGAAACTCGCCCGATTAAAGCGGTATGTGTATTTTTTACCTAGGCCATTCTGGTTCAGCGTTTGGAGCAGCAGAATTGCGAAAAATTTTTTGCCTTCTCAACCATTTCTTGGCTTCAAACTCCCATATCTCGCGAACGGATTGACATAACCCAAAAATTCCTGTTGCGTCTGAAAGTAGAAACTGGCCCGGTTACAACGGTATGTGTATTTTTTCCCTAGGCCATTCTGGTTAAGCGTTTGGAGCAGCAGAAGTGCGAAAAATTTGTTGTCTTCTCAACCATTTCTTAGCTTCAAAGTCCCATATCTCGCGAACGGATTGACCTAACCCAAAAATTCCTGTTGCATCTGAAAGTAGAAACTCGCCCGATTACAACGGCATGTGTATTTTTTCCCTACGCCATTCTGGTTAAGCGTTTGGAGCAGCAGAATTGCGAAAAATTTTTTGCCTTCTCAACCATTTCTTGTCTTCAAACTCCCATATCTCGCGAACGGATTGGCCAAACCCAAAAATTCCTATTGCATCTGAAAGTAGAAACTCGCCCGATTACAACGGTATGTGTATTTTTTCCCTAGGCCAATCTGGTTAAGCGTTTGGAGCAGCAGAATTGAGAAAAATTTTTTGCCTTCTCTACCATTTCTTGCCTTCAAAGTCCCATATCTCGCGAACCGATTGACCTAACCCAAAAATTCCTATTGCATCTGAAAGTAGAAACTCGCCCGATTACAACGGTATGTGTATTTTTTACCTAGGCCATTCTGGTTCAGCGTTTGGAGCAGCAGAATTGCGAAAAATTTTTTGCCTTCTCAAACATTTCTTGGCTTCAAACTCCCATATCTCGCGAACGGATTGACCTAACCCAAAAATTCCTGTTGCGTCTGAAAGTAGAAACTGGCCCGGATACAACGGTATGTGTATTTTTTCCCTAGGCCATTCTGGTTAAGCGTTTGGAGCAGCAGAATTGCGAAAAATTTTTTGCCTTCTCAACCATTTCTTGGCTTCAAACTCCCATATCTCGCGAACGGATTGACCTAACCCAAAAATTCCTATTGTATCTGAAAGTAGAAACTCGCCCGATTAGAACGGTATGTGTATTTTTTCCCTAGGCCATTCTGGTTAAGCGTTTGGAGCAGCAGAATTGCGAAAAGTTTTTTGCCTTCTCAACCATTTCTTATCTTCAAACTCCCATATCTCGCGAACGGATTGACCTAACCCAAAAATTCCTATTGCATCTGAAAGTAGAAGTTCGCCCGATTCCAACGGTATTTGTATTTTTTCCCTAGCCCATTCTGGTTAAGCGTTTGAAGCAGCAGAATTGCGAAAAATTTTTTGCCTTCTCAACCATTTCTTGGCTTCAAACTCCCATATCTCAAGAACGGATTGACCTAACCCAAAAATTCCTATTGCATCTGAAAGTAGAAACTCGCCCGATTACAACGGTATGTGTATTTTTTTCCTAGGCCATTCTGGTTAAGCGTTTGGAGCAGCAGAATTGTGAAAAATTTTTTGCCTTCTCTACCATTTCTTGGCTTCAAACTCCCATATCTCGCGAACGGATTGACATAACCCAAAAATTCCTGTTGCGTCTGAAAGTAGAAACTGGCCCGATTACAACGGTATGTCTATTTTTTCCCTACGCCATTCTGGTTAAGCGTTTGGAGCAGCAGAATTGCGAAAAATTTTTTGCCTTCTCAACCATTTCTTGTCTTCAAACTCCCATATCTCGCGAACGGATTGGCCAAACCCAAAAATTCCTATTGCATCTGAAAGTAGAAACTCGCCCGATTACAACGGTATGTGTATTTTTTCCCTAGGCCAATCTGGTTAAGCGTTTGGAGCAGCAGAATTGAGAAAAATTTTTTGCCTTCTCTACCATTTCTTGCCTTCAAAGTCCCATATCTCGCGAACCGATTGACCTAACCCAAAAATTCCTATTGCACCTGAAAGTAGAAACTCGCCCGATTACAACGGTATGTGTATTTTTTACCTAGGCCATTCTGGTTCAGCGTTTGGAGCAGCAGAATTGCGAAAAATTTTTTGCCTTCTCAAACATTTCTTGGCTTCAAACTCCCATATCTCGCGAACGGATTGACCTGACCCAAAAATTCCTGTTGCGTCTGAAAGTAGAAACTGGCCCGGATACAACGGTATGTGTATTTTTTCCCTAGGCCATTCTGGTTAAGCGTTTGGAGCAGCAGAATTGCGAAAAATTTTTTGCCTTCTCAACCATTTCTTGGCTTCAAACTCCCATATCTCGCGAACGGATTGACCTAACCCAAAAATTCCTATTGTATCTGAAAGTAGAAACTCGCCCGATTAGAACGGTATGTGTATTTTTTCCCTAGGCCATTCTGGTTAAGCGTTTGGAGCAGCAGAATTGCGAAAAGTTTTTTGCCTTCTCAACCATTTCTTATCTTCAAACTCCCATATCTCGCGAACGGATTGACCTAACCCAAAAATTCCTATTGCATCTGAAAGTTGAAACTCGCCCGACTACAGCGGTATGTGTATTTTTTCCCTAGCCCATTCTGGTTAAGCGTTTGGAGCAGCAGAATTGCGAAAAATTGTATGCCTTCTCAACCATTTCTTAGCTTCAAAGTCCCATATCTCGCGAACGTATTGACCTAACCCAAAAATTCCTGTTGCATCTGAAAGTAGAAACTCGCCCGATTACAACGGTATGTGTATTTTTTCCCTACGCCATTCTGGTTAAGCGTTTGGAGCAGCAGAATTGCGAAAAATTTTTTGCCTTCTCAACCATTTCTTGGCTTCAAACTCCCATATCTCAAGAACGGATTGACCTAACCCAAAAATTCCTATTGCATCTGAAAGTAGAAACTCGCCCGATTACAACGGTATGTGTATTTTTTTCCTAGGCCATTCTGGTTAAGCGTTTGGAGCAGCAGAATTGTGAAAAATTTTTTGCCTTCTCTACCATTTCTTGGCTTCAAACTCCCATATCTCGCGAACGGATTGACCTAACCCATAAATTCCTATTGCATCTGAAAGTAGAAACTCGCCCGATTACAACGGTATGTGTATTTTTTCCCTAGGCCACTCTGGTTAAGCGTTTGGAGCAGCAGAATTGTGAAAAATTTTTTGCCTTCTCTACCATTTCTTGGCTTCAAACTCCCATATCTCGCGAACGGATTGACCTAACCCAAAAATTCCTATTGCATCTGAAAGTAGAAACTCGCCCGATTAAAGCGGTATGTGTATTTTTTACCTAGGCCATTCTGGTTCAGCGTTTGGAGCAGCAGAATTGCGAAAAATTTTTTGCCTTCTCAACCATTTCTTGGCTTCAAACTCCCATATCTCGCGAACGGATTGACATAACCCAAAAATTCCTGTTGCGTCTGAAAGTAGAAACTGGCCCGGTTACAACGGTATGTGTATTTTTTCCCTACGCCATTCTGGTTAAGCGTTTGGAGCAGCAGAATTGCGAAAAATTTTTTGCCTTCTCAACCATTTCTTGTCTTCAAACTCCCATATCTCGCGAACGGATTGGCCAAACCCAAAAATTCCTATTGCATCTGAAAGTAGAAACTCGCCCGATTACAACGGTATGTGTATTTTTTCCCTAGGCCAATCTGGTTAAGCGTTTGGAGCAGCAGAATTGAGAAAAATTTTTTGCCTTCTCTACCATTTCTTGCCTTCAAAGTCCCATATCTCGCGAACCGATTGACCTAACCCAAAAATTCCTATTGCACCTGAAAGTAGAAACTCGCCCGATTACAACGGTATGTGTATTTTTTACCTAGGCCATTCTGGTTCAGCGTTTGGAGCAGCAGAATTGCGAAAAATTTTTTGCCTTCTCAAACATTTCTTGGCTTCAAACTCCCATATCTCGCGAACGGATTGACATAACCCAAAAATTCCTGTTGCGTCTGAAAGTAGAAACTGGCCCGGTTACAACGGTATGTCTATTTTTTCCCTACGCCATTCTGGTTAAGCGTTTGGAGCAGCAGAATTGCGAAAAATTTTTTGCCTTCTCAACCATTTCTTGTCTTCAAACTCCCATATCTCGCGAACGGATTGGCCAAACCCAAAAATTCCTATTGCATCTGAAAGTAGAAACTCGCCCGATTACAACGGTATGTGTATTTTTTCCCTAGGCCAATCTGGTTAAGCGTTTGGAGCAGCAGAATTGAGAAAAATTTTTTGCCTTCTCTACCATTTCTTGCCTTCAAAGTCCCATATCTCGCGAACCGATTGACCTAACCCAAAAATTCCTATTGCACCTGAAAGTAGAAACTCGCCCGATTACAACGGTATGTGTATTTTTTACCTAGGCCATTCTGGTTCAGCGTTTGGAGCAGCAGAATTGCGAAAAATTTTTTGCCTTCTCAAACATTTCTTGGCTTCAAACTCCCATATCTCGCGAACGGATTGACCTAACCCAAAAATTCCTGTTGCGTCTGAAAGTAGAAACTGGCCCGGATACAACGGTATGTGTATTTTTTCCCTAGGCCATTCTGGTTAAGCGTTTGGAGCAGCAGAATTGCGAAAAATTTTTTGCCTTCTCAACCATTTCTTGGCTTCAAACTCCCATATCTCGCGAACGGATTGACCTAACCCAAAAATTCCTATTGTATCTGAAAGTAGAAACTCGCCCGATTAGAACGGTATGTGTATTTTTTCCCTAGGCCATTCTGGTTAATCGTTTGGAGCAGCAGAATTGCGAAAAGTTTTTTGCCTTCTCAACCATTTCTTATCTTCAAACTCCCATATCTCGCGAACGGATTGACCTAACCCAAAAATTCCTATTGCATCTGAAAGTTGAAACTCGCCCGACTACAGCGGTATGTGTATTTTTTCCCTAGCCCATTCTGGTTAAGCGTTTGGAGCAGCAGAATTGCGAAAAATTGTATGACTTCTCAACCATTTCTTAGCTTCAAAGTCCCATATCTCGCGAACGTATTGACCTAACCCAAAAATTCCTGTTGCATCTGATAGTAGAAACTCGCCCGATTACAACGGTATGTGTATTTTTTCCCTACGCCATTCTGGTTAAGCGTTTGGAGCAGCAGAATTGCGAAAAATTTTTTGCCTTCTCAACCATTTCTTGGCTTCAAACTCCCATATCTCAAGAACGGATTGACCTAACCCAAAAATTCCTATTGCATCTGAAAGTAGAAACTCGCCCGATTACAACGGTATGTGTATTTTTTTCCTAGGCCATTCTGGTTAAGCGTTTGGAGCAGCAGAATTGTGAAAAATTTTTTGCCTTCTCTACCATTTCTTGGCTTCAAACTCCCATATCTCGCGAACGGATTGACCTAACCCAAAAATTCCTATTGCATCTGAAAGTAGAAACTCGCCCGATTACAACGGTATGTGTATTTTTTCCCTAGGCCACTCTGGTTAAGCGTTTGGAGCAGCAGAATTGTGAAAAATTTTTTGCCTTCTCTACCATTTCTTGGCTTCAAAGTCCCATATCTCGCGAACGGATTGACCTAACCCAAAAATTCCTATTGCATCTGAAAGTAGAAACTCGCCCGATTAAAGCGGTATGTGTATTTTTTACCTAGGCCATTCTGGTTCAGCGTTTGGAGCAGCAGAATTGCGAAAAATTTTTTGCCTTCTCAACCATTTCTTGGCTTCAAACTCCCATATCTCGCGAACGGATTGACATAACCCAAAAATTCCTGTTGCGTCTGAAAGTAGAAACTGGCCCGGTTACAACGGTATGTGTATTTTTTCCCTACGCCATTCTGGTTAAGCGTTTGGAGCAGCAGAATTGCGAAAAATTTTTTGCCTTCTCAACCATTTCTTGTCTTCAAACTCCCATATCTCGCGAACGGATTGGCCAAACCCAAAAATTCCTATTGCATCTGAAAGTAGAAACTCGCCCGATTACAACGGTATGTGTATTTTTTCCCTAGGCCAATCTGGTTAAGCGTTTGGAGCAGCAGAATTGAGAAAAATTTTTTGCCTTCTCTACCATTTCTTGCCTTCAAAGTCCCATATCTCGCGAACCGATTGACCTAACCCAAAAATTCCTATTGCACCTGAAAGTAGAAACTCGCCCGATTACAACGGTATGTGTATTTTTTACCTAGGCCATTCTGGTTCAGCGTTTGGAGCAGCAGAATTGCGAAAAATTTTTTGCCTTCTCAAACATTTCTTGGCTTCAAACTCCCATATCTCGCGAACGGATTGACCTAACCCAAAAATTCCTGTTGCGTCTGAAAGTAGAAACTGGCCCGGATACAACGGTATGTGTATTTTTTCCCTAGGCCATTCTGGTTAAGCGTTTGGAGCAGCAGAATTGCGAAAAATTTTTTGCCTTCTCAACCATTTCTTGGCTTCAAACTCCCATATCTCGCGAACGGATTGACCTAACCCAAAAATTCCTATTGTATCTGAAAGTAGAAACTCGCCCGATTAGAACGGTATGTGTATTTTTTCCCTAGGCCATTCTGGTTAAGCGTTTGGAGCAGCAGAATTGCGAAAAGTTTTTTGCCTTCTCAACCATTTCTTATCTTCAAACTCCCATATCTCGCGAACGGATTGACCTAACCCAAAAATTCCTATTGCATCTGAAAGTTGAAACTCGCCCGACTACAGCGGTATGTGTATTTTTTCCCTAGCCCATTCTGGTTAAGCGTTTGGAGCAGCAGAATTGCGAAAAATTGTATGCCTTCTCAACCATTTCTTAGCTTCAAAGTCCCATATCTCGCGAACGTATTGACCTAACCCAAAAATTCCTGTTGCATCTGAAAGTAGAAACTCGCCCGATTACAACGGTATGTGTATTTTTTCCCTACGCCATTCTGGTTAAGCGTTTGGAGCAGCAGAATTGCGAAAAATTTTTTGCCTTCTCAACCATTTCTTGTCTTCAAACTCCCATATCTCGCGAACGGATTGACCTAACCCAAAAATTCCTATTGCATCTGAAAGTAGAAGTTCGCCCGATTCCAACGGTATTTGTATTTTTTTCCTAGGCCATTCTGGTTAAGCGTTTGGAGCAGCAGAATTGTGAAAAATTTTTTGCCTTCTCTACCATTTCTTGGCTTCAAACTCCCATATCTCGCGAACGGATTGACCTAACCCAAAAATTCCTATTGCATCTGAAAGTAGAAACTCGCCCGATTACAACGGTATGTGTATTTTTTCCCTAGGCCACTCTGGTTAAGCGTTTGGAGCAGCAGAATTGTGAAAAATTTTTTGCCTTCTCTACCATTTCTTGGCTTCAAAGTCCCATATCTCGCGAACGGATTGACCTAACCCAAAAATTCCTATTGCATCTGAAAGTAGAAACTCGCCCGATTAAAGCGGTATGTGTATTTTTTACCTAGGCCATTCTGGTTCAGCGTTTGGAGCAGCAGAATTGCGAAAAATTTTTTGCCTTCTCAACCATTTCTTGGCTTCAAACTCCCATATCTCGCGAACGGATTGACATAACCCAAAAATTCCTGTTGCGTCTGAAAGTAGAAACTGGCCCGGTTACAACGGTATGTGTATTTTTTCCCTACGCCATTCTGGTTAAGCGTTTGGAGCAGCAGAATTGCGAAAAATTTTTTGCCTTCTCAACCATTTCTTGTCTTCAAACTCCCATATCTCGCGAACGGATTGGCCAAACCCAAAAATTCCTATTGCATCTGAAAGTAGAAACTCGCCCGATTACAACGGTATGTGTATTTTTTCCCTAGGCCAATCTGGTTAAGCGTTTGGAGCAGCAGAATTGAGAAAAATTTTTTGCCTTCTCTACCATTTCTTGCCTTCAAAGTCCCATATCTCGCGAACCGATTGACCTAACCCAAAAATTCCTATTGCACCTGAAAGTAGAAACTCGCCCGATTACAACGGTATGTGTATTTTTTACCTAGGCCATTCTGGTTCAGCGTTTGGAGCAGCAGAATTGCGAAAAATTTTTTGCCTTCTCAAACATTTCTTGGCTTCAAACTCCCATATCTCGCGAACGGATTGACCTAACCCAAAAATTCCTGTTGCGTCTGAAAGTAGAAACTGGCCCGGATACAACGGTATGTGTATTTTTTCCCTAGGCCATTCTGGTTAAGCGTTTGGAGCAGCAGAATTGCGAAAAATTTTTTGCCTTCTCAACCATTTCTTGGCTTCAAACTCCCATATCTCGCGAACGGATTGACCTAACCCAAAAATTCCTATTGTATCTGAAAGTAGAAACTCGCCCGATTAGAACGGTATGTGTATTTTTTCCCTAGGCCATTCTGGTTAAGCGTTTGGAGCAGCAGAATTGCGAAAAGTTTTTTGCCTTCTCAACCATTTCTTATCTTCAAACTCCCATATCTCGCGAACGGATTGACCTAACCCAAAAATTCCTATTGCATCTGAAAGTTGAAACTCGCCCGACTACAGCGGTATGTGTATTTTTTCCCTAGCCCATTCTGGTTAAGCGTTTGGAGCAGCAGAATTGCGAAAAATTGTATGCCTTCTCAACCATTTCTTAGCTTCAAAGTCCCATATCTCGCGAACGTATTGACCTAACCCAAAAATTCCTGTTGCATCTGAAAGTAGAAACTCGCCCGATTACAACGGTATGTGTATTTTTTCCCTACGCCATTCTGGTTAAGCGTTTGGAGCAGCAGAATTGCGAAAAATTTTTTGCCTTCTCAACCATTTCTTGTCTTCAAACTCCCATATCTCGCGAACGGATTGACCTAACCCAAAAATTCCTATTGCATCTGAAAGTAGAAGTTCGCCCGATTCCAACGGTATTTGTATTTTTTCCCTAGGCCATTCTGGTTAAGCGTTTGGAGCAGCAGAATTGTGAAAAATTTTTTGCCTTCTCTACCATTTCTTGGCTTCAAACTCCCATATCTCGCGAACGGATTGACCTAACCCAAAAATTCCTATTGCATCTGAAAGTAGAAACTCGCCCGATTACAACGGTATGTGTATTTTTTACCTAGGCCATTCTGGTTCAGCGTTTGGAGCAGCAGAAGTGGGAAAAATTTGTTGTCTTCTCAACCATTTCTTAGCTTCAAACTCCCATATCTCGCGAACGGATTGACGTAACCCAAAAATTCCTGTTGCATCTGAAAGTAGAAACTCGCCCGATTACAACGGTATGTGTATTTTTTCCCTAGGCCATTCTGGTTAAGCGTTTGGAGCAGCAGAATTGTGAAAAATTTTTTGCCTTCTCAACCATTTCTTGTCTTCAAACTCCCATATCTCGCGAACGGATTGACCTAACCCAAAAATTCCTATTGCATCTGAAAGTAGAAACTCGCCCGATTACAACGGTATCTGTATTTTTTCCCTAGGCCATTCTGGTTAAGCGTTTGGAGCAGCAGAATTGTGAAAAATTTTTTGCCTTCTCTACCATTTCTTGGCTTCAAACACCCATATCTCGCGAACGGATTGACCTAACCCAAAAATTCCTATTGCATCTGAAAGTAGAAACTCGCCCGATTACAACGGTATGTGTATTTTTTCCCTAGCCCATTCTGGTTAAGCGTTTGGAGCAGCAGAAGTGCGAAAAATTTTTTGCCTTCTTTACCATTTCTTGGCTTCAAACTCCCATATCTCGCGAACGGATTGACCTAACCCAAAAATTCCTATTGCATCTGAAAGTAGAAACTCGCCCGATTACAACGGTATGTGTATTTTTTGCCTAGGCCATTCCGGTTAAGCGTTTGGAGCAGCAGAATTGTGAAAAATTTTTTGCCTTCTCTACCATTTCTTGGCTTCAAACTCCCATATCTCGCGAACGGATTGACCTAACCCAAAAATTCCTATTGCATCTGAAAGTAGAAACTCGCCCGATTACAACGGTATGTGTATTTTTTCCCTAGCCCATTCTGGTTAAGCGTTTGGAGCAGCAGAAGTGCGAAAAATTTTTTGCCTTCTCTACCATTTCTTGGCTTCAAACTCCCATATCTCGCGAACGGATTGACCTAACCCAAAAATTCCTATTGCATCTGAAAGTAGAAACTCGCCCGATTACAACGGTATGTGTATTTTTTACCTAGGCCATTCTGGTTCAGCGTTTGGAGCAGCAGAAGTGCGAAAAATTTGTTGTCTTCTCAACCATTTCTTAGCTTCAAAGTCCCATATCTCGCGAACGGATTGACGTAACCCAAAAATTCCTGTTGCATCTGAAAGTAGAAACTCGCCCGATTACAACGGTATGTGTATTTTTTCCCTAGGCCATTCTGGTTAAGCGTTTGGAGCAGCAGAATTGCGAAAAATTTTTTGCCTTCTCAACCATTTCTTGTCTTCAAACTCCCATATCTCGCGAACGGATTGACCTAACCCAAAAATTCCTATTGCATCTGAAAGTAGAAACTCGCCCGATTACAACGGTATCTGTATTTTTTCCCTAGGCCATTCTGGTTAAGCGTTTGGAGCAGCAGAATTGTGAAAAATTTTTTGCCTTCTCTACCATTTCTTGGCTTCAAACTCCCATATCTCGCGAACGGATTGACCTAACCCAAAAATTCCTATTGCATCTGAAAGTAGAAACTCGCCCGATTACAACGGTATGTGTATTTTTTCCCTAGCCCATTCTGGTTAAGCGTTTGGAGCAGCAGAAGTGCGAAAAATTTTTTGCCTTCTCTACCATTTCTTGGCTTCAAACTCCCATATCTCGCGAACGGATTGACCTAACCCAAAAATTCCTATTGCATCTGAAAGTAGAAACTCGCCCGATTAAAGCGGTTTGTGTATTTTTTACCTAGGCCATTCTGGTTCAGCGTTTGGAGCAGCAGAATTGCGAAAAATTTTTTGCCTTCTCAACCATTTCTTATCTTCAAACTCCCATATCTCGCGAACGGATTGACCTAACCCAAAAATTCCTATTGCATCTGAAAGTTGAAACTCGCCCGACTACAGCGGTATGTGTATTTTTTCCCTAGCCCATTCTGGTTAAGCGTTTGGAGCAGCAGAATTGCGAAAAATTGTATGCCTTCTCAACCATTTCTTAGCTTCAAAGTCCCATATCTCGCGAACGTATTGACCTAACCCAAAAATTCCTGTTGCATCTGAAAGTAGAAACTCGCCCGATTACAACGGTATGTGTATTTTTTCCCTACGCCATTCTGGTTAAGCGTTTGGAGCAGCAGAATTGCGAAAAATTTTTTGCCTTCTCAACCATTTCTTGTCTTCAAACTCCCATATCTCGCGAACGGATTGACCTAACCCAAAAATTCCTATTGCATCTGAAAGTAGAAGTTCGCCCGATTCCAACGGTATTTGTATTTTTTCCCTAGGCCATTCTGGTTAAGCGTTTGGAGCAGCAGAATTGTGAAAAATTTTTTGCCTTCTCTACCATTTCTTGGCTTCAAACTCCCATATCTCGCGAACGGATTGACCTAACCCAAAAATTCCTATTGCATCTGAAAGTAGAAACTCGCCCGATTACAACGGTATGTGTATTTTTTACCTAGGCCATTCTGGTTCAGCGTTTGGAGCAGCAGAAGTGGGAAAAATTTGTTGTCTTCTCAACCATTTCTTAGCTTCAAACTCCCATATCTCGCGAACGGATTGACGTAACCCAAAAATTCCTGTTGCATCTGAAAGTAGAAACTCGCCCGATTACAACGGTATGTGTATTTTTTCCCTAGGCCATTCTGGTTAAGCGTTTGGAGCAGCAGAATTGTGAAAAATTTTTTGCCTTCTCAACCATTTCTTGTCTTCAAACTCCCATATCTCGCGAACGGATTGACCTAACCCAAAAATTCCTATTGCATCTGAAAGTAGAAACTCGCCCGATTACAACGGTATCTGTATTTTTTCCCTAGGCCATTCTGGTTAAGCGTTTGGAGCAGCAGAATTGTGAAAAATTTTTTGCCTTCTCTACCATTTCTTGGCTTCAAACACCCATATCTCGCGAACGGATTGACCTAACCCAAAAATTCCTATTGCATCTGAAAGTAGAAACTCGCCCGATTACAACGGTATGTGTATTTTTTCCCTAGCCCATTCTGGTTAAGCGTTTGGAGCAGCAGAAGTGCGAAAAATTTTTTGCCTTCTTTACCATTTCTTGGCTTCAAACTCCCATATCTCGCGAACGGATTGACCTAACCCAAAAATTCCTATTGCATCTGAAAGTAGAAACTCGCCCGATTACAACGGTATGTGTATTTTTTGCCTAGGCCATTCCGGTTAAGCGTTTGGAGCAGCAGAATTGTGAAAAATTTTTTGCCTTCTCTACCATTTCTTGGCTTCAAACTCCCATATCTCGCGAACGGATTGACCTAACCCAAAAATTCCTATTGCATCTGAAAGTAGAAACTCGCCCGATTACAACGGTATGTGTATTTTTTCCCTAGCCCATTCTGGTTAAGCGTTTGGAGCAGCAGAAGTGCGAAAAATTTTTTGCCTTCTCTACCATTTCTTGGCTTCAAACTCCCATATCTCGCGAACGGATTGACCTAACCCAAAAATTCCTATTGCATCTGAAAGTAGAAACTCGCCCGATTACAACGGTATGTGTATTTTTTACCTAGGCCATTCTGGTTCAGCGTTTGGAGCAGCAGAAGTGCGAAAAATTTGTTGTCTTCTCAACCATTTCTTAGCTTCAAAGTCCCATATCTCGCGAACGGATTGACGTAACCCAAAAATTCCTGTTGCATCTGAAAGTAGAAACTCGCCCGATTACAACGGTATGTGTATTTTTTCCCTAGGCCATTCTGGTTAAGCGTTTGGAGCAGCAGAATTGCGAAAAATTTTTTGCCTTCTCAACCATTTCTTGTCTTCAAACTCCCATATCTCGCGAACGGATTGACCTAACCCAAAAATTCCTATTGCATCTGAAAGTAGAAACTCGCCCGATTACAACGGTATCTGTATTTTTTCCCTAGGCCATTCTGGTTAAGCGTTTGGAGCAGCAGAATTGTGAAAAATTTTTTGCCTTCTCTACCATTTCTTGGCTTCAAACTCCCATATCTCGCGAACGGATTGACCTAACCCAAAAATTCCTATTGCATCTGAAAGTAGAAACTCGCCCGATTACAACGGTATGTGTATTTTTTCCCTAGCCCATTCTGGTTAAGCGTTTGGAGCAGCAGAAGTGCGAAAAATTTTTTGCCTTCTCTACCATTTCTTGGCTTCAAACTCCCATATCTCGCGAACGGATTGACCTAACCCAAAAATTCCTATTGCATCTGAAAGTAGAAACTCGCCCGATTAAAGCGGTTTGTGTATTTTTTACCTAGGCCATTCTGGTTCAGCGTTTGGAGCAGCAGAATTGCGAAAAATTTTTTGCCTTCTCAACCATTTCTTGGCTTCAAAGTCCCATATCTCGCGAACGGATTGACCTAACCCAAAAATTCCTGTTGCATCTGAAAGTAGAAACTCGCCCGATTACAACGGTATGTGTATTTTTTCCCTAGGCCATTCTGGTTAAGCGTTTGGAGCAGCAGAAGTGCGAAAAATTTGTTGTCTTCTCAACCATTTCTTGGCTTCAAAGTCCCATATCTCGCGAACGGATTGACCTAACCCAAAAATTCCTATTGCATCTGAAAGTAGAAACTCGCCCGATTACAACGGTATGTGTATTTTTTCCCTAGGCCATTCTGGTTAAGCGTTTGAAGCAGCAGAATTGCGAAAAATTTTTTGCCTTCTCAACCATTTCTTGGCTTCAAACTCCCATATCTCGCGAACGGATTGACCTAACCCAAAAATTCCTGTTGCGTCTGAAAGTAGAAACTGGCCCGGTTACAACGGTATGTGTATTTTTTCCCTAGGCCATTCTGGTTAAGCGTTTGGAGCAGCAGAAATGCGAAAAATTTGTTGTCTTCTCAACCATTTCTTAGCTTCAAATTCCATATCTCGCGAACGGATTGACGTAACCCAAAAATTCCTGTTGCATCTGAAAGTAGAAACTCGCCCGATTACAACGGTATGTGAATTTTTTCCCTAGGCCATTCTGGTTAAGCGTTTGGAGCAGCAGAATTGCGAAAAATTTCTTGCCGTCTCAACCATTTCTTGTCTTCAAACTCCCATATCTCGCGAACGGATTGACCTAACCCAAAAATTCCTATTGCATCTGAAAGTAGAAACTCGCCCGATTACAACGGTATCTGTATTTTTTTCCTAGGCCATTCTGGTTAAGCGTTTGGAGCAGCAGAATTGTGAAAAATTTTTTGCCTTCTCTACCATTTCTTGGCTTCAAACTCCCATATCTCGCGAACGGATTGACCTAACCCAAAAATTCCTATTGCATCTGAAAGTAGAAACTCGCCTGATTACAACGGTATGTGTATTTTTTCCCTAGGCCATTCTGGTTAAGCGTTTGGAGCAGCAGAATTGTGAAAAATTTTTTGCCTTCTTTACCATTTCTTGGCTTCAAACTCCCATATCTCGCGAACGGATTGACCTAACCCAAAAATTCCTATTGCATCTGAAAGTAGAAACTCGCCCGATTACAACGGTATGTGTATTTTTTGCCTAGGCCATTCCGGTTAAGCGTTTGGAGCAGCAGAATTGTGAAAAATTTTTTGCCTTCTCTACCATTTCTTGGCTTCAAACTCCCATATCTCGCGAACGGATTGACCTAACCCAAAAATTCCTATTGCATCTGAAAGTAGAAACTCGCCCGATTACAACGGTATGTGTATTTTTTCCCTAGCCCATTCTGGTTAAGCGTTTGGAGCAGCAGAAGTGCGAAAAATTTTTTGCCTTCTCTACCATTTCTTGGCTTCAAACTCCCATATCTCGCGAACGGATTGACCTAACCCAAAAATTCCTATTGCATCTGAAAGTAGAAACTCGCCCGATTACAACGGTATGTGTATTTTTTACCTAGGCCATTCTGGTTCAGCGTTTGGAGCAGCAGAAGTGCGAAAAATTTGTTGTCTTCTCAACCATTTCTTAGCTTCAAAGTCCCATATCTCGCGAACGGATTGACGTAACCCAAAAATTCCTGTTGCATCTGAAAGTAGAAACTCGCCCGATTACAACGGTATGTGTATTTTTTCCCTAGGCCATTCTGGTTAAGCGTTTGGAGCAGCAGAATTGCGAAAAATTTTTTGCCTTCTCAACCATTTCTTGTCTTCAAACTCCCATATCTCGCGAACGGATTGACCTAACCCAAAAATTCCTATTGCATCTGAAAGTAGAAACTCGCCCGATTACAACGGTATCTGTATTTTTTCCCTAGGCCATTCTGGTTAAGCGTTTGGAGCAGCAGAATTGTGAAAAATTTTTTGCCTTCTCTACCATTTCTTGGCTTCAAACTCCCATATCTCGCGAACGGATTGACCTAACCCAAAAATTCCTATTGCATCTGAAAGTAGAAACTCGCCCGATTACAACGGTATGTGTATTTTTTCCCTAGCCCATTCTGGTTAAGCGTTTGGAGCAGCAGAAGTGCGAAAAATTTTTTGCCTTCTCTACCATTTCTTGGCTTCAAACTCCCATATCTCGCGAACGGATTGACCTAACCCAAAAATTCCTATTGCATCTGAAAGTAGAAACTCGCCCGATTAAAGCGGTTTGTGTATTTTTTACCTAGGCCATTCTGGTTCAGCGTTTGGAGCAGCAGAATTGCGAAAAATTTTTTGCCTTCTCAACCATTTCTTGGCTTCAAAGTCCCATATCTCGCGAACGGATTGACCTAACCCAAAAATTCCTGTTGCATCTGAAAGTAGAAACTCGCCCGATTACAACGGTATGTGTATTTTTTCCCTAGGCCATTCTGGTTAAGCGTTTGGAGCAGCAGAAGTGCGAAAAATTTGTTGTCTTCTCAACCATTTCTTGGCTTCAAAGTCCCATATCTCGCGAACGGATTGACCTAACCCAAAAATTCCTATTGCATCTGAAAGTAGAAACTCGCCCGATTACAACGGTATGTGTATTTTTTCCCTAGGCCATTCTGGTTAAGCGTTTGAAGCAGCAGAATTGCGAAAAATTTTTTGCCTTCTCAACCATTTCTTGGCTTCAAACTCCCATATCTCGCGAACGGATTGACCTAACCCAAAAATTCCTGTTGCGTCTGAAAGTAGAAACTGGCCCGGTTACAACGGTATGTGTATTTTTTCCCTAGGCCATTCTGGTTAAGCGTTTGGAGCAGCAGAAATGCGAAAAATTTGTTGTCTTCTCAACCATTTCTTAGCTTCAAATTCCATATCTCGCGAACGGATTGACGTAACCCAAAAATTCCTGTTGCATCTGAAAGTAGAAACTCGCCCGATTACAACGGTATGTGAATTTTTTCCCTAGGCCATTCTGGTTAAGCGTTTGGAGCAGCAGAATTGCGAAAAATTTCTTGCCGTCTCAACCATTTCTTGTCTTCAAACTCCCATATCTCGCGAACGGATTGACCTAACCCAAAAATTCCTATTGCATCTGAAAGTAGAAACTCGCCCGATTACAACGGTATCTGTATTTTTTTCCTAGGCCATTCTGGTTAAGCGTTTGGAGCAGCAGAATTGTGAAAAATTTTTTGCCTTCTCTACCATTTCTTGGCTTCAAACTCCCATATCTCGCGAACGGATTGACCTAACCCAAAAATTCCTATTGCATCTGAAAGTAGAAACTCGCCTGATTACAACGGTATGTGTATTTTTTCCCTAGGCCATTCTGGTTAAGCGTTTGGAGCAGCAGAATTGTGAAAAATTTTTTGCCTTCTCTACCATTTCTTGGCTTCAAACTCCCATATCTCGCGAACGGATTGACCTAACCCAAAAATTCCTATTGCATCTGAAAGTAGAAACTCGCCCGATTAAAGCGGTATGTGTATTTTTTACCTAGGCCATTCTGGTTCAGCGTTTGGAGCAGCAGAATTGCGAAAAATTTTTTGCCTTCTCAACCATTTCTTGGCTTCAAACTCCCATATCTCGCGAACGGATTGACATAACCCAAAAATTCCTGTTGCGTCTGAAAGTAGAAACTGGCCCGGTTACAACGGTATGTGTATTTTTTCCCTAGGCCATTCTGGTTAAGCGTTTGGAGCAGCAGAAGTGCGAAAAATTTGTTGTCTTCCCAACCATTTCTTAGCTTCAAAGTCCCATATCTCGCGAACGGATTGACCTAACCCAAAAATTCCTGTTGCATCTGAAAGTAGAAACTCGCCCGATTACAACGGTATGTGTATTTTTTCCCTACGCCATTCTGGTTAAGCGTTTGGAGCAGCAGAATTGCGAAAAATTTTTTGCCTTCTCAACCATTTCTTGTCTTCAAACACCCATATCTCGCGAACGGATTGACCTAACACAAAAATTCCTATTGCAACTGAAAGTAGAAGTTCGCCCGATTCCAACGGTATTTGTATTTTTTCCCTAGCCCATTCTGGTTAAGCGTTTGAAGCAGCAGAATTGCGAAAAATTTTTTGCCTTCTCAACCATTTCTTGGCTTCAAACTCCCATATCTCGCGAACGGATTGGCCAAACCCAAAAATTCCTATTGCATCTGAAAGTAGAAACTCGCCCGATTACAACGGTATGTGTATTTTTTCCCTAGGCCAATCTGGTTAAGCGTTTGGAGCAGCAGAATTGAGAAAAATTTTTTGCCTTCTCTACCATTTCTTGCCTTCAAAGTCCCATATTTCGCGAACCGATTGACCTAACCCAAAAATTCCTATTGCATCTGAAAGTAGGAACTCGCCCGATTACAACGGTATGTGTATTTTTTCCCTAGCCCATTCTGGTTAAGCGTTTGGAGCAGCAGAAGTGCGAAAAATTTCTTGCCGTCTCAACCATTTCTTGTCTTGAAACTCCCATATCTGGCGAACGGATTGACCTAACCCAAAAATTCCTATTGCATCTGAAAGTAGAAACTCGCCCGATTACAACGGTATCTGTATTTTTTTCCTAGGCCATTCTGGTTAAGCGTTTGGAGCAGCAGAATTGTGAAAAATTTTTTGCTTTCTCAACCATTTCTTGGCTTCAAACTCCCATATCTCGCGAACGGATTGACCTAACCCAAAAATTCCTGTTGCATCTGAAAGTAGAAACTCGCCCGATTACAACGGTATGTGTATTTTTTCCCTAGGCCATTCTGGTTAAGCGTTTGGAGCAGCAGAAGTGCGAAAAATTTGTTGTCTTCTCAACCATTTCTTGGCTTCAAACTCCCATATCTCGCGAACGGATTGACCTAACCCAAAAATTCCTGTTGCGTCTGAAAGTAGAAACTGGCCCGGTTACAACGGTATGTGTATTTTTTCCCTAGGCCATTCTGGTTAAGCGTTTGGAGCAGCAGAAGTGCGAAAAATTTGTTGTCTTCTCAACCATTTCTTAGCTTCAAATTCCATATCTCGCGAACGGATTGACGTAACCCAAAAATTCCTGTTGCATCTGAAAGTAGAAACTCGCCCGATTACAACGGTATGTGTATTTTTTCCCTAGGCCATTCTGGTTAAGCGTTTGGAGCAGCAGAATTGTGAAAAATTTTTTGCCTTCTCAACCATTTCTTGGCTTCAAACTCCCATATCTCGCGAACGGATTGACCTAACCCAAAAATTCCTGTTGCATCTGAAAGTAGAAACTCGCCCGATTACAACGGTATGTGTATTTTTTCCCTAGGCCATTCTGGTTAAGCGTTTGGAGCAGCAGAAGTGCGAAAAATTTGTTGTCTTCTCAACCATTTCTTGGCTTCAAAGTCCCATATCTCGCGAACGGATTGACCTAACCCAAAAATTCCTATTGCATCTGAAAGTAGAAACTCGCCCGATTACAACGGTATGTGTATTTTTTCCCTAGGCCATTCTGGTTAAGCGTTTGAAGCAGCAGAATTGCGAAAAATTTTTTGCCTTCTCAACCATTTCTTGGCTTCAAACTCCCATATCTCGCGAACGGATTGACCTAACCCAAAAATTCCTGTTGCGTCTGAAAGTAGAAACTGGCCCGGTTACAACGGTATGTGTATTTTTTCCCTAGGCCATTCTGGTTAAGCGTTTGGAGCAGCAGAAGTGCGAAAAATTTGTTGTCTTCTCAACCATTTCTTAGCTTCAAATTCCATATCTCGCGAACGGATTGACGTAACCCAAAAATTCCTGTTGCATCTGAAAGTAGAAACTCGCCCGATTACAACGGTATGTGTATTTTTTCCCTAGGCCATTCTGGTTAAGCGTTTGGAGCAGCAGAATTGCGAAAAATTTCTTGCCGTCTCAACCATTTCTTGTCTTCAAACTCCCATATCTCGCGAACGGATTGACCTAACCCAAAAATTCCTATTGCATCTGAAAGTAGAAACTCGCCCGATTACAACGGTATCTGTATTTTTTTCCTAGGCCATTCTGGTTAAGCGTTTGGAGCAGCAGAATTGTGAAAAATTTTTTGCCTTCTCTACCATTTCTTGGCTTCAAACTCCCATATCTCGCGAACGGATTGACCTAACCCAGAAATTCCTATTGCATCTGAAAGTAGAAACTCGCCTGATTACAACGGTATGTGTATTTTTTCCCTAGGCCATTCTGGTTAAGCGTTTGCAGCAGCAGAATTGTGAAAAATTTTTTGCCTTCTCTACCATTTCTTGGCTTCAAACTCGCATATCTCGCGAACGGATTGACCTAACCCAAAAATTCCTATTGCATCTGAAAGTAGAAACTCGCCCGATTAAAGCGGTATGTGTATTTTTTACCTAGGCCATTCTGGTTCAGCGTTTGGAGCAGCAGAATTGAGAAAAATTTTTTGCCTTCTCTACCATTTCTTGCCTTCAAAGTCCCATATCTCGCGAACCGATTGACCTAACCCAAAAATTCCTATTGCATCTGAAAGTAGAAACTCGCCCGATTACAACGGTATGTGTATTTTTTACCTAGGCCATTCTGGTTCAACGTTTGGAGCAGCAGAATTGCGAAAAATTTTTTGCCTTCTCAAACATTTCTTGGCTTCAAACTCCCATATCTCGCGAACGGATTGACCTAATCCAAAAATTCCTGTTGCGTCTGAAAGTAGAAACTGGCCCGGATACAACGGTATGTGTATTTTTTCCCTAGGCCATTCTGGTTAAGCGTTTGGAGCAGCAGAATTGCGAAAAATTTTTTGCCTTCTCAACCATTTCTTGGCTTCAAACTCCCATATCTCGCGAACGGATTGACCTAACCCAAAAATTCCTATCATATCTGAAAGTAGAAACTCGCCCGATTAGAACGGTATGTGTATTTTTTCCCTAGGCCATTCTGGTTAAGCGTTTGGAGCAGCAGAATTGCGAAAAGTTTTTTGCCTTCTCAACCATTTCTTATCTTCAAACTCCCATATCTCGCGAACGGATTGACCTAACCCAAAAATTCCTATTGCATCTGAAAGTTGAAACTCGCCCGACTACAGCGGTATGTGTATTTTTTCCCTAGCCCATTCTGGTTAAGCGTTTGGAGCAGCAGAATTGCGAAAAATTGTATGCCTTCTCAACCATTTCTTAGCTTCAAAGTCCCATATCTCGCGAACGTATTGACCTAACTCAAAAATTCCTGTTGCATCTGAAAGTAGAAACTCGCCCGATTACAACGGTATGTGTATTTTTTCCCTACGCCATTCTGGTTAAGCGTTTGGAGCAGCAGAATTGCGAAAAATTTTTTGCCTTCTCAACCATTTCTTGTCTTCAAACTCCCATATCTCGCGAACGGATTGACCTAACCCAAAAATTCCTATTGCATCTGAAAGTAGAAGTTCGCCCGATTCCAACGGTATTTGTATTTTTTCCCTAGGCCATTCTGGTTAAGCGTTTGGAGCAGCAGAATTGTGAAAAATTTTTTGCCTTCTCTACCATTTCTTGGCTTCAAACTCCCATATCTCGCGAACGGATTGACCTAACCCAAAAATTCCTATTGCATCTGAAAGTAGAAACTCGCCCGATTACAACGGTATGTGTATTTTTTACCTAGGCCATTCTGGTTCAGCGTTTGGAGCAGCAGAAGTGCGAAAAATTTGTTGTCTTCTCAACCATTTCTTAGCTTCAAACTCCCATATCTCGCGAACGGATTGACGTAACCCAAAAATTCCTGTTGCATCTGAAAGTAGAAACTCGCCCGATTACAACGGTATGTGTATTTTTTCCCTAGGCCATTCTGGTTAAGCGTTTGGAGCAGCAGAATTGCGAAAAATTTTTTGCCTTCACAACCATTTCTTGTCTTCAAACTCCCATATCTCGCGAACGGATTGACCTAACCCAAAAATTCCTATTGCATCTGAAAGTAGAAACTCGCCCGATTACAACGGTATCAGTATTTTTTCCCTAGGCCATTCTGGTTAAGCGTTTGGAGCAGCAGAATTGTGAAAAATTTTTTGCCTTCTCTACCATTTCTTGGCTTCAAACTCCCATATCTCGCGAACGGATTGACCTAACCCAAAAATTCCTATTGCATCTGAAAGTAGAAACTCGCCCGATTACAACGGTATGTGTATTTTTTCCCTAGCCAATTCTGGTTAAGCGTTTGGAGCAGCAGAAGTGCGAAAAATTTTTTGCCTTCTCTACCATTTCTTGGCTTCAAACTCCCATATCTCGCGAACGGATTGACCTAACCCAAAAATTCCTATTGCATCTGAAAGTAGAAACTCGCCCGATTAAAGCGGTATGTGTATTTTTTACCTATGCCATTCTGGTTCAGCGTTTGGAGCAGCAGCATTGCGAAAAATTTTTTGCCTTCTCAACCATTTCTTGGCTTCAAAGTCCCATATCTCGCGAACGGATTGACCTAACCCAAAAATTCCTGTTGCATCTGAAAGTAGAAGTTCGCCCGATTCCAACGGAATTTGTATTTTTTCCCTAGCCCATTCTGGTTAAGCGTTTGGAGCAGCAGAATTGCGACAAATTTTTCGCCTACTCAACCATTTCTTAGCTTCAAAGTCCCATATCTCACGAACGGATAGACCAAACCCAAAAATTCCTGCTGCGTCTGAAAGTTGAAACTCGCCCGATTACAACGGTATGCGTCTTGTTTCCCTAGGCCATTCTGGTTAAGCGATTGGAGCAGCAGAATTGCGAAAAATTTTTTGCCTTCTCAACCATTTCTTGGCTTCAAAGTCCCATATCTCGCGAACGGATTGACCTAACCCAAAAATTCCTGTTGCATCTGAAAGTAGAAACTCGCCCGATTACAACGGTATGTGTATTTTTTCCCTAGGCCATTCTGGTTAAGCGTTTGGAGCAGCAGAATTGCGAAAAATTTCTTGCCGTCTCAACCATTTCTTGTCTTCAAACTCCCATATCTCGCGAACGGATTGACCTAACCCAAAAATTCCTATTGCATCTGAAAGTAGAAACTCGCCCGATTACAACGGTATCTGTATTTTTTTCCTAGGCCATTCTGGTTAAGCGTTTGGAGCAGCAGAATTGTGAAAAATTTTTTGCCTTCTCTACCATTTCTTGGCTTCAAACTCCCATATCTCGCGAACGGATTGACCTAACCCAAAAATTCCTATTGCATCTGAAAGTAGAAACTCGCCTGATTACAACGGTATGTGTATTTTTTCCCTAGGCCATTCTGGTTAAGCGTTTGGAGCAGCAGAATTGTGAAAAATTTTTTGCCTTCTCTACCATTTCTTGGCTTCAAACTCCCATATCTCGCGAACGGATTGACCTAACCCAAAAATTCCTATTGCATCTGAAAGTAGAAACTCGCCCGATTAAAGCGGTATGTGTATTTTTTACCTAGGCCATTCTGGTTCAGCGTTTGGAGCAGCAGAATTGCGAAAAATTTTTTGCCTTCTCAACCATTTCTTGGCTTCAAACTCCCATATCTCGCGAACGGATTGACATAACCCAAAAATTCCTGTTGCGTCTGAAAGTAGAAACTCGCCCGATTACAACGGTATGTGTATTTTTTCCCTAGGCCATTCTGGTTAAGCGTTTGGAGCAGCAGAATTGTGAAAAATTTTTTGCCTTCTCTACCATTTCTTGGCTTCAAACTCCCATATCTCGCGAACGGATTGACCTAACCCAAAAATTCCTATTGCATCTGAAAGTAGAAACTCGCCTGATTACAACGGTATGTGTATTTTTTCCCTAGGCCATTCTGGTTAAGCGTTTGGAGCAGCAGAATTGTGAAAAATTTTTTGCCTTCTCTACCATTTCTTGGCTTCAAACTCCCATATCTCGCGAACGGATTGACCTAACCCAAAAATTCCTATTGCATCTGAAAGTAGAAACTCGCCCGATTAAAGCGGTATGTGTATTTTTTACCTAGGCCATTCTGGTTCAGCGTTTGGAGCAGCAGAATTGCGAAAAATTTTTTGCCTTCTCAACCATTTCTTGGCTTCAAACTCCCATATCTCGCGAACGGATTGACATAACCCAAAAATTCCTGTTGCGACTGAAAGTAGAAACTGTCCCGGTTACAACGGTATGTGTATTTTTTCCCTAGGCCATTCTGGTTAAGCGTTTGGAGCAGCAGAAGTGCGAAAAATTTGTTGTCTTCTCAACCATTTCTTAGCTTCAAACTCCCATATCTCGCGAACGGATTGACGTAACCCAAAAATTCCTGTTGCATCTGAAAGTAGAAACTCGCCCGATTACAACGGTATGTGTATTTTTTCCCTAGGCCATTCTGGTTAAGCGTTCGGAGCAGCAGAATTGCGAAAAATTTTTTGCCTTCTCAACCATTTCTTGTCTTCAAACTCCCATATCTCGCGAACGGATTGACGTAACCCAAAAATTCCTGTTGCACCTGAAAGTAGAAACTCGCCCGTTTACAACGGTATGTGTATTTTTTCCCTAGGCCATTCTGGTTAAGCGTTTGGAACAGCAGAATTGCGAAAAATTTTTTGCCTTCTCAACCATTTCTTGTCTTCAAACTCCCATATCTCGCGAACGGATTGACCTAACCCAAAAATTCCTATTGCATCTGAAAGTAGAAGTTCGCCCGATTCCAACGGTATTTGTATTTTTTACCTAGCCCATTCTGGTTAAGCGTTTGGAGCAGCAGAATTGCGAAAAATTGTATGCCTTCTCAACCATTTCTTACCTTCAAAGTCCCATATCTCGCGAACGGATTGACCTAACCCAAAAATTCCTGTTGCATTTGAAAGTAGAAACTCGCCCGATTACAACGGTATGTGTATTTTGTCCCTACGCCATTCTGGTTAAGCGTTTGGAGCAGCAGAATTGCGAAAAATTTTTTGCCTTATCAACCATTTCTTGTCTTCAATCTCCCATATCTCGCGAACGGATTGACCTAACACAAAAATTCCTATTGCAACTGAAAGTAGAAGTTCGCCCGATTCCAACGGTATTTGTATTTTTTCCCTAGGCCATTCTGGTTAAGCGTTTGGAACAGCAGAATTGCGAAAAATTTTTTGCCTTCTCATCCATTTCTTGTCTTCAAACTCCCATATCTCGCGAACGGATTGACCTAACCCAAAAATTCCTATTGCATCTGAAAGTAGAAGTTCGCCCGATTACAACGGTATTTGTATTTTTTACCTAGCCCATTCTGGTTAAGCGTTTGGAGCAGCAGAATTGCGAAAAATTGTATGCCTTCTCAACCATTTCTTACCTTCAAAGTCCCATATCTCGCGAACGGATTGACCTAACCCAAAAATTCCTGTTGCATCTGAAAGTAGAAACTCGCCCGATTACAACGGTATGTGTATTTTGTCCCTACGCCATTCTGGTTACGCGTTTGGAGCAGCAGAATTGCGAAAAATTTTTTGCCTTCTCAACCATTTCTTGTCTTCAAACTCCCATATCTCGCGAACGGATTGACCTAACACAAAAATTCCTATTGCATCTGAAAGTAGAAACTCGCCCGATTACAACGGTATGTGTATTTTTTCCCTAGGCCATACTGGTTAAGCGTTTGGAGCAGCAGAATTGTGAAAAATTTTTTGCCTTCTTTACCATTTCTTGGCTTCAAACTCCCATACCTCGCGAACGGATTGACCTAACCCAAAAATTCCTATTGCATATGAAAGTAGAAACTCGCCCGATTATAACGGTATGTGTATTTTTTCCCTAGGCTATTCTGGTTAAGCGTTTGGAGCAGCAGAAGTGCGAAAAATTTGTTGTCTTCTCAACCATTTCTTTGCTTCAAACTCCCATATCTCCCGAACGGATTGACCTAACCCAAAAATTCCTGTTGCATCTGAAAGTAGAAACTCGCCCGATTACAACGGTATGTGTATTTTTTCCCTAGGCCATTCTGGTTAAGCGTTTGGAGCAAAAGAATTGTGAAAAATTTTTTGCCTTCTCAACCATTTGTTGTCTTCAAACTCCCATATCTCGCGAACGGATTGACCTAACCCAAAAATTCCTATTGCATCTGAAAGTAGAAACTCGCCCGATTACAACGGTATGTGTATTTTTTCCCTAGGCCATTCTGGTTAAGCGTTTGAAGCAGCAGAATTGCGAAAAATTTTTTGCCTTCTCAACCATTTCTTGGCTTCAAACTCCCATATCTCGCGAACGGATTGACCTAACCCAAAAATTCCTATTGCATCTGAAAGTAGAAACTCGCCCGATTACAACGGTATGTGTATTTTTTCCCTAGGCCATTCTGGTTAAGCGTTTGGAGCAGCAGAATTGTGAAAAATTTTTTGCCTTCTCTACAATTTCTTGGCTTCAAACTCCCATACCTCGCGAACGGATAGACCTAACCCAAAAATTCCTATTGCATCTGAAAGTAGAAACTCGCCCGATTACAACGGTATCTGTATTTTTTTCCTAGGCCATTCTGGTTAAGCGTTTGGAGCAGCAGAATTGCGAAAAATTTCTTGCCTTCTCAACCATTTCTTGGCTTCAAACTCCCATATCTCGCGAACGGATTGACCTAACCCAAAAATTCCTATTGCATCTGAAAGTAGAAACTCGCCCGATTACAACGGTATGTGTATTTTTTCCCTAGGCCATTCTGGTTAAGCGTTTGGAGCAGCAGAATTGTGAAAAATTTTTTGCCTTCTCTACCATTTCTTGGCTTCAAACACCCATACCTCGCGAACGGATAGACCTAACCCAAAAATTCCTATTGCATCTGAAAGTAGAAACTCGCCCGATTACAACGGTATCTGTATTTTTTTCCTAGGCCATTCTGGTTAAGCGTTTGGAGCAGCAGAATTGCGAAAAATTTCTTGCCTTCTCAACCATTTCTTGGCTTCAAACTCCCATATCTCGCGAACGGATTGACCTAACCCAAAAATTCCTATTGCGACTGAAAGTAGAAACTCGCCCGATTACAACGGTATCTGTATTTTTTTCCTAGGCCATTCTGGTTAAGCGTTTGGAGCAGCAGAATTGTGAAAAATTTTTTGCCTTCTCTACCATTTCTTGGCTTCAAACTCCCATATCTCGCGAACGGATTGACCTAACCCAAAAATTCCTATTGCATCTGAAAGTAGAAACTCGCCCGATTACAACGGTATGTGTATTTTTTCCCTAGGCCATTCTGGTTAAGCGTTTGGAGCAGCAGAATTGTGAAAAATTTTTTGCCTTCTCTACCATTTCTTGGCTTCAAACTCCCATATCTCGCGAACGGATTGACCTAACCCAAAAATTCCTATTGCATCTGAAAGTAGAAACTCGCCCGATTAAAGCGGTATGTGTATTTTTTACCTAGGCCATTCTGGTTCAGCGTTTGGAGCAGCAGAATTGCGAAAAATTTTTGGCTTCTCAACCATTTCTTGGCTTCAAACTCCCATATCTCGCGAACGGATTGACATAACCCAAAAATTCCTGTTGCGTCTGAAAGTAGAAACTGGCCCGGTTACAACGGTATGTGTATTTTTTCCCTAGGCCACTCTGGTTAAGCGTTTGGAGCAGCAGAATTGTGAAAAATTTTTTGCCTTCTCAACCATTTCTTGTCTTCAAACTCCCATATCTCGCGAACGGATTGACCTAACACAAAAATTCCTATTGCATCTGAAAGTAGAAACTCGCCCGATTACAACGGTATGTGTATTTTTTCCCTAGGCCATACTGGTTAAGCGTTTGGAGCAGCAGAATTGTGAAAAATTTTTTGCCTTCTTTACCATTTCTTGGCTTCAAACTCCCATACCTCGCGAACGGATTGACCTAACCCAAAAATTCCTATTGCATCTGAAAGTAGAAACTCGCCCGATTATAACGGTATGTGTATTTTTTCCCTAGGCTATTCTGGTTAAGCATTTGGAGCAGCAGAAGTGCGAAAAATTTGTTGTCTTCTCAACCATTTCTTGGCTTCAAACTCCCATATCTCGCGAACGGATTGACCTAACCCAAAAATTCCTATTGCATCTGAAAGTAGAAACTCGCCCGATTACAACGGTATGTGTATTTTTTCCCTAGGCCATTCTGGTTAAGCGTTTGGAGCAGCAGAATTGTGAAAAATTTTTTGCCTTCTCTACCATTTCTTGGCTTCAAACTCCCATACCTCGCGAACGGATAGACCTAACCCAAAAATTCCTATTGCATCTGAAAGTAGAAACTCGCCCGATTACAACGGTATCTGTATTTTTTTCCTAGGCCATTCTGGTTAAGCGTTTGGAGCAGCAGAATTGCGAAAAATTTCTTGCCTTCTCAACCATTTCTTGGCTTCAAACTCCCATATCTCGCGAACGGATTGACCTAACCCAAAAATTCCTATTGCGTCTGAAAGTAGATACTCGCCCGATTACAACGGTATCTGTATTTTTTTCCTAGGCCATTCTGGTTAAGCGTTTGGAGCAGCAGAATTGTGAAAAATTTTTTGCCTTCTCTACCATTTCTTGGCTTCAAACTCCCATATCTCGCGAACGGATTGACATAACCCAAAAATTCCTGTTGCGTCTGAAAGTAGAAACTGGCCCGGTTACAACGGTATGTGTATTTTTTCCCTAGGCCATTCTGGTTAAGCGTTTGGAGCAGCAGAATTGTGAAAAATTTTTTGCCTTCTCAACCATTTCTTGTCTTCAAACTCCCATATCTCGCGAACGGATTGACCTAACACAAAAATTCCTATTGCATCTGAAAGTAGAAACTCGCCCGATTACAACGGTATGTGTATTTTTTCCCTAGGCCATACTGGTTAAGCGTTTGGAGCAGCAGAATTGTGAAAAATTTTTTGCCTTCTTTACCATTTCTTGGCTTCAAACTCCCATACCTCGCGAACGGATTGACCTAACCCAAAAATTCCTATTGCATCTGAAAGTAGAAACTCGCCCGATTATAACGGTATGTGTATTTTTTCCCTAGGCTATTCTGGTTAAGCATTTGGAGCAGCAGAAGTGCGAAAAATTTGTTGTCTTCTCAACCATTTCTTTGCTTCAAACTCCCATATCTCCCGAACGGATTGACCTAACCTAAAAATTCCTGTTGCATCTGAAAGTAGAAACTCGCCCGATTACAACGGTATGTGTATTTTTTCCCTAGGCCATTCTGGTTAAGCGTTTGGAGCAGCAGAATTGTGAAAAATTTTTTGCCTTCTCAACCATTTGTTGTCTTCAAACTCCCATATCTCGCGAACGGATTGACCTAACCCAAAAATTCCTATTGCATCTGAAAGTATAAACTCGCCCGATTACAACGGTATGTGCATTTTTTCCCTAGGCCATTCTGGTTAAGCGTTTGAAGCAGCAGAATTGCGAAAAATTTTTTGCCTTCTCAACCATTTCTTGGCTTCAAACTCCCATATCTCGCGAACGGATTGACCTAACCCAAAAATTCCTATTGCATCTGAAAGTAGAAACTCGCCCGATTACAACGGTATGTGTATTTTTTCCCTAGGCCATTCTGGTTAAGCGTTTGGAGCAGCAGAATTGTGAAAAATTTGTTGCCTTCTCTACCATTTCTTGGCTTCAAACTCCCATACCTCGCGAACGGATAGACCTAACCCAAAAATTCCTATTGCATCTGAAAGTAGAAACTCGCCCGATTACAACGGTATCTGTATTTTTTTCCTAGGCCATTCTGGTTAAGCGTTTGGAGCAGCAGAATTGCGAAAAATTTCTTGCCTTCTCAACCATTTCTTGGCTTCAAACTCCCATATCTCGCGAACGGATTGACCTAACCCAAAAATTCCTATTGCATCTGAAAGTAGAAACTCGCCCGATTACAACGGTATGTGTATTTTTTCCCTAGGCCATTCTGGTTAAGCGTTTGGAGCAGCAGAATTGTGAAAAATTTTTTGCCTTCTCTACCATTTCTTGGCTTCAAACTCCCATACCTCGCGAACGGATAGACCTAACCCAAAAATTCCTATTGCATCTGAAAGTAGAAACTCGCCCGATTACAAAGGTATCTGTATTTTTTTCCTAGGCCATTCTGGTTAAGCGTTTGGAGCAGCAGAATTGCGAAAAATTTCTTGCCTTCTCAACCATTTCTTGGCTTCAAACTCCCATATCTCGCGAACGGATTGACCTAACCCAAAAATTCCTATTGCGTCTGAAAGTAGAAACTCGCCCGATTACAACGGTATCTGTATTTTTTTCCTAGGCCATTCTGGTTAAGCGTTTGGAGCAGCAGAATTGTGAAAAATTTTTTGCCTTCTCTACCATTTCTTGGCTTCAAACTCCCATATCTCGCGAACGGATTGACCTAACCCAAAAATTCCTATTGCATCTGAAAGTAGAAACTCGCCCGATTACAACGGTATGTGTATTTTTTCCCTAGGCCATTCTGGTTAAGCGTTTGGAGCAGCAGAATTGTGAAAAATTTTTTGCCTTCTCTACCATTTCTTGGCTTCAAACTCCCATATCTCGCGAACGGATTGACCTAACCCAAAAATTCCTATTGCATCTGAAAGTAGAAACTCGCCCGATTAAAGCGGTATGTGTATTTTTTACCTAGGCCATTCTGGTTCAGCGTTTGGAGCAGCAGAATTGCGAAAAATTTTTTGCCTTCTCAACCATTTCTTGGCTTCAAACTCCCATATCTCGCGAACGGATTGACATAACCCAAAAATTCCTGTTGCGTCTGAAAGTAGAAACTGGCCCGGTTACAACGGTATGTGTATTTTTTCCCTAGGCCATTCTGGTTAAGCGTTTGGAGCAGCAGAAGTGCGAAAAATTTGTTGTCTTCTCAACCATTTCTTAGCTTCAAACTCCCATATCTCGCGAACGGATTGACGTCACCCAAAAATTCCTGTTGCATCTGAAAGTAGAAACTCGCCCGATTACAACGGTATGTGTATTTTTTCCCTAGGCCATTCTGGTTAAGCGTTCGGAGCAGCTGAATTGCGAAAAATTTTTTGCCTTCTCAACCATTTCTTGTCTTCAAACTCCCATATCTCGCGAACGGATTGACGTAACCCAAAAATTCCTGTTGCATCTGAAAGTAGAAACTCGTCCGTTTACAACGGTATTTGTATTTTTTCCCTAGACCATTCTGGTTAAGCGTTTGGAACAGCAGAATTGCGAAAAATTTTTTGCCTTCTCAACCATTTCTTGTCTTCAAACTCCCATATCTCGCGAACGGATTGACCTAACCCAAAAATTCCTATTGCATCTGAAAGTAGAAGTTCGCCCGATTCCAACGGTATTTGTATTTTTTACCTAGCCCATTCTGGTTAAGCGTTTGGAGCAGCAGAATTGCGAAAAATTGTATGCCTTCTCAACCATTTCTTACTTTCAAAGTCCCATATCTCGCGAACGGATTGACCTAACCCAAAAATTCCTGTTGCATTTGAAAGTAGAAACTCGCCCGATTACAACGGTATGTGTATTTTGTCCCTACGCCATTCTGGTTAAGCGTTTGGAGCAGTTGAATTGCGAAAAATTTTTTGCCTTCTCAACCATTTCTTGTCTTCAAACTCCCATATCTCGCGAACGGATTGACCTAACACAAAAATTCCTATTGCAACTGAAAGTAGAAGTTCGCCCGATTCCAACGGTATTTGTATTTTTTCCCTAGGCCATTCTGGTTAAGCGTTTGGAACAGCAGAATTGCGAAAAATTTTTTGCCTTCTCAACCATTTCTTGTCTTCAAACTCCCATATCTCGCGAACGGATTGACCTAACCCAAAAATTCCTATTGCATCTGAAAGTAGAAGTTCGCCCGATGACAACGGTATTTGTATTTTTTACCTAGCCCATTCTGGTTAAGCGTTTGGAGCAGCAGAATTGCGAAAAATTGTATGCCTTCTCAACCATTTCTTACCTTCAAAGTCCCATATCTCGCGAACGAATTGACCTAACCCAAAAATTCCTGTTGCATCTGAAAGTAGAAACTCGCCCGATTACAACGGTATGTGTATTTTGTCCCTACGCCATTCTGGTTAAGCGTTTGGAGCAGCAGAATTGCGAAAAATTTTTTGCCTTCTCAACCATTTCTTGTCTTCAAACTCCCATATCTCGCGAACGGATTGACCTAACACAAAAATTCCTATTGCAACTGAAAGTAGAAGTTCGCCCGATACCAACGGTATTTGTATTTTGTCCCTACGCCATTCTGGTTAAGCGTTTGGAGCAGTTGAATTGCGAAAAATTTTTTGCCTTCTCAACCATTTCTTGTCTTCAAACTCCCATATCTCGCGAACGGATTGACCTAACACAAAAATTCCTATTGCAACTGAAAGTAGAAGTTCGCCCGATTCCAACGGTATTTGTATTATTTCCCTAGGCCATTCTGGTTAAGCGTTTGGAACAGCAGAATTGCGAAAAATTTTTTGCCTTCTCAACCATTTCTTGTCTTCAAACTCCCATATCTCGCGAACGGATTGACCTAACCCAAAAATTGCTATTGCATCTGAAAGTAGAAGTTCGCCCGATGACAACGGTATTTGTATTTTTTACCTAGCCCATTCTGGTTAAGCGTTTGGAGCAGCAGAATTGCGAAAAATTGTATGCCTTCTCAACCATTTCTTACCTTCAAAGTCCCATATCTCGCGAACGAATTGACCTAACCCAAAAATTCCTGTTGCATCTGAAAGTAGAAACTCGCCCGATTACAACGGTATGTGTATTTTGTCCCTACGCCATTCTGGTTAAGCGTTTGGAGCAGCAGAATTGCGAAAAATTTTTTGCCTTCTCAACCATTTCTTGTCTTCAAACTCCCATATCTCGCGAACGGATTGACCTAACACAAAAATTCCTATTGCAACTGAAAGTAGAAGTTCGCCCGATTCCAACGGTATTTGTATTTTTTCCCTAGCCCATTCTGGTTAAGCGTTTGAAGCAGCAGAATTGCGAAAAATTTTTTGCCTTCTCAACCATTTCTTGTCTTCAAACTCCCATATCTCGCGAACGGATTGACCTAACCCAAAAATTCCTATTGCATCTGAAAGTAGAAGTTCGCCCGATTCCAACGGTATTTGTATTTTTTACCTAGCCCATTCTGGTTAAGCGTTTGGAGCAGCAGAATTGCGAAAAATTGTATGCCTTCTCAACCATTTCTTACCTTCAAAGTCCCATATCTCGCGAACGGATTGACCTAACCCAAAAATTCCTGTTGCATCTGAAAGTAGAAACTCGCCCGATTACAACGGTATGTGTATTTTGTCCCTACGCCATTCTGGTTAAGCGTTTGGAGCAGCAGAATTGCGAAAAATTTTTTGCCTTCTCAACCATTTCTTGTCTTCAAACTCCCATATCTCGCGAACGGATTGACCTAACTCAAAAATTCCTATTGCAACTGAAAGTAGAAGTTCGCCCGATTCCAACGGTATTTGTATTTTTTCCCTAGCCCATTCTGGTTAAGCGTTTGAAGCAGCAGAATTGCGAAAAATTTTTTGCCTTCTCAACCATTTCTTGGCTTCAAACTCCCATATCTCGCGAACGGATTGACCTAACCCAAAAATTCCTATTGCATCTGAAAGTAGAAACTCGCCCGATTACAACGGTATGTGTATTTTTTCCCTAGGCCATTCTGGTTAAGCGTTTGGAGCAGCAGAATTGTGAAAAATTTTTTGCCTTCTCTATCATTTCTTGGCTTCAAACTCCCATACCTCGCGAACGGATTGACCTAACCCAAAAATTCCTATTGCATCTGAAAGTAGAAACTCGCCCGATTATAACGGTATGTGTATTTTTTCCCTAGGCTATTCTGGTTAAGCGTTTGGAGCAGCAGAAGTGCGAAAAATTTGTTGTCTTCTCAACCATTTCTTTGCTTCAAACTCCCATATCTCCCGAACGGATTGACCTAACCCAAAAATTCCTGTTGCATCTGAAAGTAGAAACTCGCCCGATTACAACGGTATGTGTATTTTTACCCTAGGCCATTCTGGTTAAGCGTTCGGAGCAGCAGAATTGCGAAAAATTTTTTGCCTTCTCAACCATTTGTTGTCTTCAAACTCCCATATCTCGCGAACGGATTGACCTAACCCAAAAATTCCTATTGCATCTGAAAGTAGAAACTCGCCCGATTACAACGGTATGTGTATTTTTTCCCTAGGCCATTCTGGTTAAGCGTTTGAAGCAGCAGAATTGCGAAAAATTTTTTGCCTTCTCAACCATTTCTTGGCTTCAAACTCCCATATCTCGCGAACGGATTGACCTAACCCAAAAATTCCTATTGCATCTGAAAGTAGAAACTCGCCCGATTACAACGGTATGTGTATTTTTTCCCTAGGCCATTCTGGTTAAGCGTTTGGAGCAGCAGAATTGTGAAAAATTTTTTGCCTTCTCTACCATTTCTTGGCTTCAAACTCCCATACCTCGCGAACGGATTGACCTAACCCAAAAATTCCTATTGCATCTGAAAGTAGAAACTCGCCCGATTACAACGGTATGTGTATTTTTTCCCTAGGCGATTCTGGTTAAGCGTTTGGAGCAGCAGAATTGCGAAAAATTTGTTGCCTTCTCAACCATTTCTTGGCTTCAAACTCCCATATCTCGCGAGCGGATTGACCTAACTCAAAAATTCCTGTTGCGTCTGAATGTAGAAACTCGCCCGGTTACAACGGTATGTGTATTTTTTCCCTAGGCCATTCTGGTTAAGCGTTTGGAGCAGCAGAAGTGCGAAAAATTTTTTGCCTTCTCAACCATTTGTTGTCTTCAAACTCCCATATCTCGCGAACGGATTGACGTAACCCAAAAATTCCGGTTGCATCTGAAAGTAGAAACTCGCCCGATTACAACGGTCTTTGTATTTTTTCCCTAGGCCATTCTGGTTAAGCGTTTGGAGCAGCAGAAGTGCGAAAAATTTGTTGTCTTCTCAACCATTTCTTAGCTTCAAACTCCCAAATCTCGCGAACGGATTGACGTCACCCAAAAATTCCTGTTGCATCTGAAAGTAGAAACTCGCCCGATTACAACGGCATGTGCATTTTTTCCCTAGGCCATTCTGGTTAAGCGTTTGGAGCAGCAGAATTGCGAAAAATTTTTTGCCTTCTCAACCATTTCTTGGCTTCAAAGTCCCATATCTCGCGAACGGATTGACCTAACCCAAAAATTCCTATTGCATCTGAAAGTAGAAACTCGCCCCATTACAACGGTATGTGTATTTTTACCCTAGGCCGTTCTGGTTAAGCGTTCGGAGCAGCAGAATTGCGAAAAATTTTTTGCCTTCTCAACCATTTGTTGTCTTCAAACTCCCATATCTCGCGAACGGATTGACCTAACCCAAAAATTCCTATTGCATCTGAAAGTAGAAACTCGCCCGATTACAACGGTATGTGTATTTTATCCCTAGGCCATTCTGGCTAAGCGTTTGAAGCAGCAGAATTGTGAAAAATTTTTTGCCTTCTCTACCATTTCTTGGCTTCAAACTCCCATACCTCGCGAACGGATTGACCTAACCCAAAAATTCCTATTGCATCTGAAAGTAGAAACTCGCCCGATTACAACGGTATGTGTATTTTTTCCCTAGGCCATTCTGGTTAAGCGTTTGGAGCAGCAGAATTGCGAAAAATTTGTTGCCTTCTCAACCATTTCTTGGCTTCAAACTCCCATATCTCGCGAGCGGATTGACCTAACTCAAAAATTCCTGTTGCGTCTGAAAGTAGAAACTCGCCCGGTTACAACGGTATGTGTATTTTTTCCCTAGGCCATTCTGGTTAAGCGTTTGGAGCAGCAGAAGTGCGAAAAATTTGTTGTCTTCTCAACCATTTCTTAGCTTCAAACTCCCATATCTCGCGAACGGATTGACGTAACCCAAAAATTCCAGTTGCATCTGAAATTAGAAACTCGCCCGATTACAACGGTATTTGTATTTTTTCCCTAGGCCATTCTGGTTAAGCGTTTGGAGCAGCGGAAGTGCGAAAAATTTGTTGTCTTCTCAACCATTTCTTAGCTTCAAACTCCCAAATCTCGCGAACGGATTGACGTCACCCAAAAATTCCTATTGCATCTGAAAGTAGAAACTCGCCCCATTACAACGGTATGTGTATTTTTTCCCTAGGCCATTCTGGTTAAGCGTTTGGAGCAGCAGAAGTGCGAAAAATTTGTTGTCTTCTCAACCATTTCTTAGATTCAAACTCCCATATCTCGCGAACGGATTGACGTAACCCAAAAATTCCTGTTGCATCTGAAAGTAGAAACTCGCCCGATTACATCGGTATGTGTATTTTTTTCCTACGCCATTCTGGTTAAGCGTTTGGAGCAGCAGAATTGCGAAAAATTTTTTGCCTTCTCAACCATTTCTTGTCTTCAAACTCCCATATCTCGTGAACGGATTGACCTAACCCAAAAATTCCTGTCGCATCTGAAAGTAGAAACTCACCCGGTTACAACGGTATGTGTACTTTTTCCCTAGGCCATTCTGGTTAAGCGTTTGGGGCAGCAGAATTGCGAAAAATTTTTTGCCTTCTCAACCATTTCTTGGCTTCAAACTCCCATATCTCGCGAACGGATTGAACAAACCCAGAAGTTCCTGCTGCGTCTGAAAGTAGAAACTCGCCCGATTACAACGGTATGTGTATTTTTTCCCTAGGCCATTCTGGTTAAGCGTTCGGAGCAGCAGAATTGCGAAAAATTTTTTGCCTTCTCAACCATTTCTTGTCTTCAAACTCCCATATCTCGCGAACGGATTGACCTAACCCAAAAATTCCTATTGCATCTGAAAGTAGAAACTCGGCCGATTACAACGGTATGTGTATTTATTCCCTAGGCCATTCTGGTTAAGCGTTTGCAGCAGCAGAAGTGCGAAAAATTTGTTGTCTTCTCAACCATTTCTTGGCTTCAAACTCCCATATCTCGCGAACGGATTGACCTAACCCAAAAATTCCTGTTGCATCTGAAAGTAGAACTCGCCCGATTACAACGGTATGTGTATTTTTTCCCTAGGCCATTCTGGTTAAGCGTTTGAAGCAGCAGAATTGCGAAAAATTTTTGCCTTCTCAACCATTTCTTGGCTTCAAACTCCCATATCTCGCGAACGGATTGACATAACCCAAAAATTCCTATTGCATCTGAAAGTAGAAACTCGCCCGATTACAACGGTATGTGTATTTTTTCCATAGGCCATTCTGGTTAAGCGTTTGGAGCAGCAGAATTGTGACAAATTTTTTGCCTTCTCTACCATTTCTTGGCTTCAAACTCCCATATCTCGCGAACGGATTGACCTAACCCAAAAATTCCTATTGCATCTGAAAGTAGAAACTCGCCCGATTACAACGGTATGTGTATTTTTTCCCTAGGCCATTCTGGTTAAGCGTTTGGAGCAGCAGAAGTGCGAAAAATTTGTTGTCTTCTCAACCATTTCTTAGCTTCAAACTCCCATATGTCGCGAACGGATTGACGTAACCCAAAAATTCCTGTTGCATCTGAAAGTAGAAATTCGCCCGATTACATCGGTATGTGTATTTTTTTCCTACGCCATTCTGGTTAAGCGTTTGGAGCAGCAGAATTGCGAAAAATTTTTTGCCTTCTCAACCATTTCTTGTCTTCAAACTCCCATATCTCGCGAACGGATTGACCTAACCCAAAAATTCCTATTGCATCCGAAAGTAGAAACTCACCCGGTTACAACGGTATGTGTACTTTTTCCCTAGGCCATTCTGGTTAAGCGTTTGGGGCAGCAGAATTGCGAAAAATTTTTTGCCTTCTCAACCATTTCTTGGCTTCAAACTCCCATATCTCGCGAACGGATTGAACAAACCCAGAAGTTCCTGCTGCGTCTGAAAGTAGAAACTCGCCCGATTACAACGGTATGTGTATTTTTTCCCTAGGCCATTCTGGTTAAGCGTTCGGAGCAGCAGAATTGCGAAAAATTTAGTCTTCTCAACCATTTCTTGTCTTCAGACTCCCATATCTCGCGAACGGATTGACCTAACCCAAAAATTCCTGCTGCATCTGAAAGTAGAAATTCGCCCGATTACATCGGTATGTGTATTTTTTCCCTAGGCCATTCTGGTTAAGCGTTTGGAGCAGCAGAATTGCGAAAAATTTTTTGCCTTCTCAAACATTTCTTGGCTTCAAACTCCCATATCTCGCGAACGGATTGAACAAACCCAGAAGTTCCTGCTGCGTCTGAAAGTAGAAACTCGCCCGATTACAACGGTATGTGTATTTTTTCCCTAGGCCATTCTGGTTAAGCGTTCGGAGCAGCAGAATTGCGAAAAATTTAGTCTTCTCAACCATTTCTTGTCTTCAGACTCCCATATCTCGCGAACGGATTGACCTAACCCAAAAATTCCTGTTGCGTCTGAAAGTAGAAACTCGCCCGGTTACAACGGTATGTGTATTTTTTCCCTTGGCCATTCTGGTGAAGCGTTTGGAGCAGCAGAAGTGCGGAAAATTTGTTGTCTTCTCAACCATTTCTTAGCTTCAAACTCCCATATCTAGCGAACGGATTGATCTAACCCAAAAATTCCTATTGCATCTGAAAGTAGAAACTCGCCCGATTACAACGGTATGTGTATTTTTTCCCTAGGCCATTCTGGTTAAGCGTTTGGAGCAGCAGAAATGCGAAAAATTTGTTGTCTTCTCAACCATTTCTTGGCTTCAAACTCCCATATCTAGCGAACGGATTGACCTAACCAAAAATTCCTATTGCATCTGAAAGTAGAAACTCGCCCGATTACAACGGTATGTGTATTTTTTCCCTAGGCCATCCTGGTTAAGCGTTTGGAGCAGCAGAAGTGCGAAAAATTTGTTGTCTTCTCAACCATTTCTTAGCTTCAAACTCCCATATGTCGCGAACGGATTGACGTAACCCAAAATTCCTGTTGCATCTGAAAGTAGAAATTCGCCCGATTACATCGGTATGTGTATTTTTTTCCTACGCCATTCTGGTTAAGCGTTTGGAGCAGCAGAATTGCGAAAAATTTTTTGCCTTCTCAACCATTTCTTGTCTTCAAACTCCCATATCTCGCGAACGGATTGACCTAACCCAAAAATTCCTATTGCATCCGAAAGTAGAAACTCACCCGGTTACAACGGTATGTGTACTTTTTCCCTAGGCCATTCTGGTTAAGCGTTTGGGGCAGCAGAATTGCGAAAAATTTTTTGCCTTCTCAACCATTTCTTGGCTTCAAACTCCCATATCTCGCGAACGGATTGAACAAACCCAGAAGTTCCTGCTGCGTCTGAAAGTAGAAACTCGCCCGATTACAACGGTATGTGTATTTTTTCCCTAGGCCATTCTGGTTAAGCGTTCGGAGCAGCAGAATTGCGAAAATTTTTTGCCTTCTCAACCATTTCTTGTCTTCAAACTCCCATATCTCGCGAACGGATTGACATAACCCAAAATTCCTATTGCATCTGAAAGTAGAAACTCGCCCGATTACAACGGTATATGTATTTTTTCCCCAGGCCATTCTGGTTAAGCGTTTGAAGCAGCAGAATTGCGAAAATTTTTTTGCCTTCTCAACCATTTCTTGGCTTCAAACTCTCATATCTCGCGAACGGATTGACCTAACCCAAAAATTCCTATTGCATCTGAAAGTAGAAACTCGCCCGATTACAACGGTATGTGTATTTTTTCCCTAGGCCATTCCGGTTAAGCGTTTGGAGCAGCAGAAGTGCGAAAAATTTGTTGTCTTCTCAACCATTTCTTGGCTTCAAAACTTCCATATCTCGCGAACGGATTGACCTAACCCAAAAATTCCTGTTGCGTCTGAAAGTAGAAACTCGCCCGGTTACAACGGTATGTGTATTTTTTCCCCAGGCCATTCTGGTTAAGCGTTTGGAGCAGCAGAATTGCGAAAAATTTGTTGCCTACTCAACCATTTCTTGGCTTCAAAGTCCCATATCTCGCGAACGGATTGACGTAACCCAAAATTTCCTATTGCATCTGAAAGTAGAAACTCGCCCGATTACAACGGTATGTGTATTTTTTCCCTAGGCCATTCTGGTTAAGCGTTTGAAGCAGCAGAATTGCGAAAAATTTTTTTGCCGTCTCAACCATTTCTTGGCTTCAAACTCCCATATCTCGCGAACGGATTGACCATAACCCAAAAATTCCTATTGCATCTGAAAGTAGAAACTCGCCCGATTACAACGGTAGTGTATTTTTTCCCTAGGCCATTCTGGTTAAGCGTTTGGAGCAGCAGAATTGCGAAAAATTTTTGCCTTCTCAACCATTTCTTGGCTTCAAACTCCCATATCTAGCGAACGGATTGACCTATCCCAAAAATTCCTATTGCATCTGAAAGTAGAAACTCGCCCGATTACAACGGTATGTGTATTTTTTCCCTAGGCCATTCTGGTTAAGCGTTTGGAGCAGCAGAATTGCGAAAAATTTTTTGCCTTCTCAACCATTTCTTGGCTTCAAACTCCCATATCTCGCGAACGGATTGACCTAACCCAAAAATTCCTGTTGCGTCTGAAAGTAGAAACTCGCCCTGTTACAACGGTATGTGTATTTTTTTCCTACGCCATTCTGGTTAAGCGTTTGGAGCAGCAGAATTGCGAAAAATTTTTTGCCTTCTCAACCATTTCTTGTCTTCAAACTCCCATATCTCGTGAACCGATTGACCTAACCCAAAAATTCCTATTGCATCTGAAAGTAGAAACTCACCCGGTTACAACGGTATGTGTACTTTTTCCCTAGGCCATTCTGGTTAAGCGTTTGGGGCAGCAGAATTGCGAAAAATTTTTTGCCTTCTCAACCATTTCTTGGCTTCAAACTCCCATATCTCGCGAACGGATTGAACAAACCCAGAAGTTCCTGCTGCGTCTGAAAGTAGAAACTCGCCCGATTACATCGGTATGTGTATTTTTTCCCTAGGCCATTCTGGTTAACCGTTCGGACCAGCAGAATTGCGAAAAATTTTTTGCCTTCTCAACCATTTCTTGTCTTCAAACTCCCATATCTCGCGAACGGATTGACATAACCCAAAAATTCCTATTGCATCTGAAAGTAGAAACTCGCCCGATTACAACGGTATATGTATTTTTTCCCTGGGCCATTCTGGTTAAGCGTTTGAAGCAGCAGAATTGCGAAAAATTTTTTGCCTTCTCAACCATTTCTTGGCTTCAAACTCCCATATCTCGCGAACGGATTGACCTAACCCGAAAATTCCTATTGCATTTGAAAGTAGAAACTCGCCCGGTTACAACGGTATGTGTACTTTTTCCCTAGGCCATTCTGGTTAAGCGTTTGGAGCAGCAGAATTGCGAAAAATTTTTTGCCTTCTCAACCATTTCTTGGCTTGAAACTCCCATATCTCGCGAACGGATTGAACAAACCCCGAAGTTCCTGCTGCGTCTGAAAGTAGAAACTCGCCCGATTACAACGGTATGTGTATTTTTTCCCTAGGCCATTCTGGTTAAGCGTTTGGAGCAGCAGAAGTGCGAAAAATTTGTTGTCTTTTCAACCATTTCTTAGATTCAAACTCCCATATCTCGCGAACGGATTGACATAACCCAAAAATTCCTGTTGCATCTGAAAGTAGAAACTCGCCCGATTACAACGGTATGTGTATTTTTTTCCTACGCCATCCTGGTTAAGCGTTTGGAGCAGCAGAATTGCGAAAAATTTTTTGCCTTCTCAACCATTTCTTGTCTTCAAACTCCCATATCTCGCGAACGGATTGACCTAACCGAATAATTCCTATTGCATCTGAAAGTAGAAGTTCGCCCGATTCCAACGGTATTTGTATTTTTTCCCTAGCCCATTCTGGTTAAGCGTTTGGAGCAGCAGAATTGCGAAAAATTTTTTGCCTTCTCAACCATTTCTTGTCTTCAAACTCCTATATCTCGCGAACGGATTGACCTAACCCAAAAATTCCTATTGCGTCTGAAAGTAGAAACTCGCCCGGTTACAACGGTATGTGTACTTTTTCCCTAGGCCATTCTGGTTAAGCGTTTGGAGCAGCAGAATTGCGAAAAATTTTTTGCCTTCTCAAACATTTCTTGGCTTCGAACTCCCATATCTCGCGAACGGATTGAACAAACCCAGAAGTTCCTGCTGCGTCTGAAAGTAGAAACTCGCCCGGTTACAACGGTATGTGTATTTTTTCCCTAGGCCATCCTGGTTAAGCGTTCGGAGCAGCAGAAGTGCGAAAAATTTGTTGTCTTCTCAACCATTTCTTAGCTTCAAACTCCCATATGTCGCGAACGGATTGACGTAACCCAAAAATTCCTGTTGCATCTGAAAGTAGAAATTCGCCCAATTACATCGGTATGTGTATTTTTTTCCTACGCCATTCTGGTTAAGCGTTTGGAGCAGCAGAATTGCGAAAAATTTTTTGCCTTCTCAACCATTTCTTGTCTTCAAACTCCCATATCTCGTGAACGGATTGACCTAACCCAAAAATTCCTATTGCATCTGAAAGTAGAAACTCACCCGGTTACAACGGTATGTGTACTTTTTCCCTAGGCCATTCTGGTTAAGCGTTTGGGGCAGCAGAATTGCGAAAAATTTTTTGCCTTCTCAACCATTTCTTGGCTTCAAACTCCCATATCTCGCGAACGGATTGAACAAACCCAGAAGTTCCTGCTGCGTCTGAAAGTAGAAACTCGCCCGATTACAACGGTATGTGTATTTTTTCCCTAGGCCATTCTGGTTAACCGTTCGGAGCAGCAGAATTGCGAAAAATTTTTTGCCTTCTCAACCATTTCTTGTCTTCAAACTCCCATATCTCGCGAACGGATTGACATAACCCAAAAATTCCTATTGCATCTGAAAGTAGAAACTCGCCCGATTACAACGGTATATGTATTTTTTCCCTAGGCCATTCTGGTTAAGCGTTTGAAGCAGCAGAATTGCGAAAAATTTGTTGTCTTTTCAACCATTTCTTAGATTCAAACTCCCATATCTCGCGAACGGATTGACATAACCCAAAAATTCCTGTTGCATCTGAAAGTAGAAACTCGCCCGATTACAACGGTATGTGTATTTTTTTCCTACGCCATTCTGGTTAAGCGTTTGAAGCAGCAGAATTGCGAAAAATTTTTTGCCTTCTCAACCATTTCTTGGCTTCAAACTCCCATATCTCGCGAACGGATTGACCTAACCCGAAAATTCCTATTGCATTTGAAAGTAGAAACTCGCCCGGTTACAACGGTATGTGTACTTTTTCCCTAGGCCATTCTGGTTAAGCGTTTGGAGCAGCAGAATTGCGAAAAATTTTTTGCCCTCTCAACCATTTCTTGCCTTCAAACTCCCATATCTCGCGAACGGATTGAACAAACCCCGAAGTTCCTGCTGCGTCTGAAAGTAGAAACTCGCCCGATTACAACGGTATGTGTATTTTTTCCCTAGGCCATTCTGGTTAAGCGTTTTGAGCAGCAGAAGTGCGAAAAATTTGTTGTCTTTTCAACCATTTCTTAGCTTCAAACTCCCATATCTCGCGAACGGATTGACATAACCCAAAAATTCCTGTTGCATCTGAAAGTAGAAACTCGCCCGATTACAACGGTATGTGTATTTTTTCCCTAGGCCATTCTGGTTAAGCGTTTGGAGCAGCAGAATTGCGAAAAAATTTTTGCCTTCTCAACCATTTCGTGTCTTCAAACTCCCATATCTCGCGAACGGATTGACCTAACCCAAAAATTCCTATTGCATCTGAAAGTAGAAACTCGCCCGATTACAACGGCATTTGTATTTTTTCCCTAGGCCATTCTGGTTAAGCGTTTGGAGCAGCAGAATTGCGAAAAAATTTTTGCCTTCTCAACCATTTCTTGGCTTCAAAGTCCCATATCTCGCGAACGGATTGACCAAACCCAAAAATTCCTATTGCATCTGAAAGTAGAAACTCGCCCGATTACAACGGTATCTGTATTTTTTCCCTAGGCCATTCTGGTTAAGCGTTTGGAGCAGCAGAATTGTGAAAAATTTTTTGCCTTCTCTACCATTTCTTGGCTTCAAACTCCCATATCTCGCGAACGGATTGACCTAACCCAAAAATTCCTGTTGCATCTGAAAGTAGAAACTCGCCCGATTACAACGGTATATGTATTTTTTCCCTGGGCCATTCTGGTTAAGCGTTTGAAGCAGCAGAATTGCGAAAAATTTTTTGCCTTCTCAACCATTTCTTGGCTTCAAACTCCCATATCTCGCGAACGGATTGACCTAACCCGAAAATTCCTATTGCATTTGAAAGTAGAAACTCGCCCGGTTACAACGGTATGTGTACTTTTTCCCTAGGCCATTCTGGTTAAGCGTTTGGAGCAGCAGAATTGCGAAAAATTTTTTGCCTTCTCAACCATTTCTTGGCTTCAAACTCCCATATCTCGCGAACGGATTGAACAAACCCCGAAGTTCCTGCTGCGTCTGAAAGTAGAAACTCGCCCGATTACAACGGTATGTGTATTTTTTCCCTAGGCCATTCTGGTTAAGCGTTTGGAGCAGCAGAAGTGCGAAAAATTTGTTGTCTTTTCAACCATTTCTTAGATTCAAACTCCCATATCTCGCGAACGGATTGACATAACCCAAAAATTCCTATTGCATCTGAAAGTAGAAACTCGCCCGATTACAACGGCATTTGTATTTTTTCCCTAGGCCATTCTGGTTAAGCGTTTGGAGCAGCAGAATTGCGAAAAAATTTTTGCCTTCTCTACCATTTCTTGGCTTCAAAGTCCCATATCTCGCGAACGGATTGACCAAACCCAAAAATTCCTATTGCATCTGAAAGTAGAAACTCGCCCGATTACAACGGTATATGTATTTTTTCCCTAGGCCATTCTGGTTAAGCGTTTGAAGCAGCAGAATTGCGAAAAATTTGTTGTCTTTTCAACCATTTCTTAGATTCAAACTCCCATATCTCGCGAACGGATTGACATAACCCAAAAATTCCTGTTGCATCTGAAAGTAGAAACTCGCCCGATTACAACGGTATGTGTATTTTTTTCCTACGCCCTTCTGGTTAAGCGTTTGGAGCAGCAGAATTGCGAAAAATTTTTTGCCTTCTCAACCATTTCTTGTCTTCAAACTCCCATATCTCGCGAACGGATTGACCTAACCGAATAATTCCTATTGCATCTGAAAGTAGAAGTTCGCCCGATTCCAACGGCATTTGTATTTTTTCCCTAGCCCATTCTGGTTAAGCGTTTGGAGCAGCAGAATTGCGAAAAATTTTTTGCCTTCTCAACCATTTCTTGTCTTCAAACTCCTATATCTCGCGAACGGATTGACCTAACCCAAAAATTCCTATTGCGTCTGAAAGTAGAAACTCGCCCGGTTACAACGGTATGTGTACTTTTTCCCTAGGCCATTCTGGTTAAGCGTTTGGAGCAGCAGAATTGCGAAAAATTTTTTGCCTTCTCAAACATTTCTTGGCTTCGAACTCCCATATCTCGCGAACGGATTGAACAAACCCAGAAGTTCCTGCTGCGTCTGAAAGTAGAAACTCGCCCGGTTACAACGGTATGTGTATTTTTTCCCTCGGCCATTCTGGTTAAGCGTTTGGAGCAGCAGAATTGTGAAAAATTTTTTGCCTTCTCTACCATTTCTTGGCTTCAAACTCCCATATCTCGCGAACGGATTGACCTAACCCAAAAATTCCTATTGCATCTGAAAGTAGAAACTCGCCCGATTAAAGCGGTATGTGTATTTTTTACCTAGGCCATTCTGGTTCAGCGTTTGGAGCAGCAGAATTGCGACAAATTTTTTGCCTTCTCAACCATTTCTTGGCTTCAAACTCCCATATCTCGCGAACGGATTGATATAACCCAAAAATTCCTGTTGCGTCTGAAAGTAGAAACTGGCCCGGTTACAACGGTATGTGTATTTTTTCCCTAGGCCATTCTGGTTAAGCGTTTGGAACAGCAGAATTGCGAAAAATTTTTTGCCTTCTCAACCATTTCTTAGCTTCAAACTCCCATATCTCGCGAATGGATTGACGTAACCCAAAAATTCCTGTTGCATCTGAAAGTAGAAACTCGCCCGATTACAACGGTATGTGTATTTTTTCCCTCGGCCATTCTGGTTAAGCGTTCGGAGCAGCAGAATTGCGAAAAATTTTTTGCCTTCTCAACCATTTCTTGTCTTCAAACTCCCATATCTCGCGAACGGATTGACATAACCCAAAAATTCCTGTTGCATCTGAAAGTAGAAACTCGCCCGTTTACAACGGTATGTGTATTTTTTCCCTAGGCCATTCTGATTAAGCGTTTGGAACAGCAGAATTGCGAAAAATTTCTTGCCTTCTCAACCATTTCTTGTCTTCAAACTCCCATATCTCGCGAACGGATTGACCTAACCCAAAAATTCCTATTGCATCTGAAAGTAGAAACTCGCCCGATTACAACGGTATCTGTATTTTTTTCCTAGGCCATTCTGGTTAAGCGTTTGGAGCAGCAGAATTGTGAAAAATTTTTTGCCTTCTCTACCATTTCTTGGCTTCAAACTCCCATATCTCGCGAACGGATTGACCTAACCCAAAAATTCCTACTGCATCTGAAAGTAGAAACTCGCCCGATTACAACGGTATCTGTATTTTTTCCCTAGGCCATTCTGGTTAAGCGTTTGGAGCAGCAGAATTGTGAAAAATTTTTTGCCTTCTCTACCATTTCTTGGCTTCAAACTCCCATATCTCGCGAACGGATTGACCTAACCCAAAAATTCCTATTGCATCTGAAAGTAGAAACTCGCCCGATTACAACGGTATGTGTATTTTTTCACTAGCCCATTCTGGTTAAGCGTTTGGAGCAGCAGAAGTGCGAAAAATTTTTTGCCTTCTCTACCATTTCTTGGCTTCAAACTCCCATATCTCGCGAACGGATTGACCTAACCCAAAAATTCCTATTGCATCTGAAAGTAGAAACTCGCCCGATTAAAGCGGTATGTGTATTTTTTACCTAGGCCATTCTGGTTCAGCGTTTGGAGCAGCAGAATTGAGAAAAATTTTTTGCCTTCTCAACCATTTCTTGGCTTCAAAGTCCCATATCTCGCGAACGGATTGACCTAACCCAAAAATTCCTGTTGCATCTGAAAGTAGAAGTTCGCCCGATTCCGACGGTATTTGTATTTTTTCCCTAGCCCATTCTGGTTAAGCGTTTGGAGCAGCAGAATTGCGACAAATTTTTCGCCTTCTCAACCATTTCTTGTCTTCAAACTCCCATATCTCGCGAACGGATTGACGTAACCCAAAAATTCCTGTTGCGTCTGAAAGTAGAAACTCGCCCGGTTACAACGGTATGTGTATTTTTTCCCTAGGCCATTCTGGTTAAGCGTTCGGAGCAGCAGAATTGCGAAAAATTTTTTGCCTTCTCAACCATTTCTTGGCTTCAAACTTCCATATCTCGCGAACGGATTGACCTAACCCAAAAATTCCTGTTGCGTCTGAAAGTAGAAACTCGCCCGGTTACAACGGTATGTGTATTTTTTCCCCAGGCCATTCTGGTTAAGCGTTTGGAGCAGCAGAATTGCGAAAAATTTGTTGCCTTCTCAACCATTTCTTGGCTTCAAAGTCCCATATCTCGCGAACGGATTGACGTAACCCAAAATTTCCTATTGCATCTGAAAGTAGAAACTCGCCCGATTACAACGGTATGTGTATTTTTTCCCTAGGCCATTCTGGTTAAGCGTTTGAAGCAGCAGAATTGCGAAAAATTTTTTGCCGTCTCAACCATTTCTTGGCTTCAAACTCCCATATCTCGCGAACGGATTGACATAACCCAAAAATTCCTATTGCATCTGAAAGTAGAAACTCGCCCGATTACAACGGTATGTGTAGTTTTTCCCTAGGCCATTCTGGTTAAGCGTTTGGAGCAGCAGAATTGCGAAAAATTTTTTGCCTTCTCAACCATTTCTTGGCTTCAAACTCCCATATCTCGCGAACGGATTGACCTAACCCAAAAATTCCTATTGCATCTGAAAGTAGAGACTCGCCCGATTACAAAGGTATGTGTATTTTTTCCCTAGGCCATTCTGGTTAAGCGTTTGGAGCAGCAGAATTGCGAAAAATTTTTTGCCTTCTCTACCATTTCTTGGCTTCAAACTCCCATATCTCGCGAACGGATTGAACAAACCCCGAAGTTCCTGCTGCGTCTGAAAGTAGAAACTCGCCCGATTACAACGGTATGTGTATTTTTTCCCTAGGCCATTCTGGTTAAGCGTTTGGAGCAGCAGAAGTGCGAAAAATTTGTTGTCTTTTCAACCATTTCTTAGATTCAAACTCCCATATCTCGCGAACGGATTGACATAACCCAAAAATTCCTGTTGCATCTGAAAGTAGAAACTCGCCCGATTACAACGGTATGTGTATTTTTTTCCTACGCCATTCTGGTTAAGCGTTTGGAGCAGCAGAATTGCGAAAAATTTTTTGCCTTCTCAACCATTTCTTGTCTTCAAACTCCCATATCTCGCGAACGGATTGACCTAACCGAATAATTCCTATTGCATCTGAAAGTAGAAGTTCGCCCGATTCCAACGGTATTTGTATTTTTTCCCTAGCCCATTCTGGTTAAGCGTTTGGAGCAGCAGAATTGCGAAAAATTTTTTGCCTTCTCAACCATTTCTTGTCTTCAAACTCCTATATCTCGCGAACGGATTGACCTAACCCAAAAATTCCTATTGCGTCTGAAAGTAGAAACTCGCCCGGTTACAACGGTATGTGTACTTTTTCCCTAGGCCATTCTGGTTAAGCGTTTGGAGCAGCAGAATTGCGAAAAATTTTTTGCCTTCTCAAACATTTCTTGGATTCGAACTCCCATATCTCGCGAACGGATTGAACAAACCCAGAAGTTCCTGCTGCGTCTGAAAGTAGAAACTCGCCCGGTTACAACGGTATGTGTATTTTTTCCCTAGGCCATCCTGGTTAAGCGTTCGGAGCAGCAGAAGTGCGAAAAATTTGTTGTCTTCTCAACCATTTCTTAGCTTCAAACTCCCATATGTCGCGAACGGATTGACGTAACCCAAAAATTCCTGTTGCATCTGAAAGTAGAAATTCGCCCAATTACATCGGTATGTGTATTTTTTTCCTACGCCATTCTGGTTAAGCGTTTGGAGCAGCAGAATTGCGAAAAATTTTTTGCCTTCTCAACCATTTCTTGTCTTCAAACTCCCATATCTCGTGAACGGATTGACCTAACCCAAAAATTCCTATTGCATCTGAAAGTAGAAACTCACCCGGTTACAACGGTATGTGTACTTTTTCCCTAGGCCATTCTGGTTAAGCGTTTGGGGCAGCAGAATTGCGAAAAATTTTTTGCCTTCTCAACCATTTCTTGGCTTCAAACTCCCATATCTCGCGAACGGATTGACCTAACCCGAAAATTCCTATTGCATTTGAAAGTAGAAACTCGCCCGGTTACAACGGTATGTGTACTTTTTCCCTAGGCCATTCTGGTTAAGCGTTTGGGGCAGCAGAATTGCGAAAAATTTTTTGCCTTCTCAACCATTTCTTGTCTTCAAACTCCCATATCTCGCGAACGGATTGACATAACCCAAAAATTCCTATTGCATCTGAAAGTAGAAACTCGCCCGATTACAACGGTATATGTATTTTTTCCCTGGGCCATTCTGGTTAAGCGTTTGAAGCAGCAGAATTGCGAAAAATTTTTTGCCTTCTCAACCATTTCTTGGCTTCAAACTCCCATATCTCGCGAACGGATTGACCTAACCCGAAAATTCCTGTTGCATTTGAAAGTAGAAACTCGCCCGGTTACAACGGTATGCGTACTTTTTCCCTAGGCCATTCTGGTTAAGCGTTTGGAGCAGCAGAATTGCGAAAAATTTTTTGCCTTCTCAACCATTTCTTGGCTTCAAACTCCCATATCTCGCGAACGGATTGAACAAACCCCGAAGTTCCTGCTGCGTCTGAAAGTAGAAACTCGCCCGATTACAACGGTATGTGTATTTTTTCCCTAGGCCATTCTGGTTAAGCGTTTGGAGCAGCAGAAGTGCGAAAAATTTGTTGTCTTTTCAACCATTTCTTAGATTCAAACTCCCATATCTCGCGAACGGATTGACATAACCCAAAAATTCCTGTTGCATCTGAAAGTAGAAACTCGCCCGATTACAACGGTATGTGTATTTTTTTCCTACGCCATTCTGGTTAAGCGTTTGGAGCAGCAGAATTGCGAAAAATTTTTTGCCTTCTCAACCATTTCTTGTCTTCAAACTCCCATATCTCGCGAACGGATTGACCTAACCGAATAATTCCTATTGCATCTGAAAGTAGAAGTTCGCCCGATTCCAACGGTATTTATATTTTTTCCCTAGCCCATTCTGGTTAAGCGTTTGGAGCAGCAGAATTGCGAAAAATTTTTTGCCTTCTCAACCATTTCTTGTCTTCAAACTCCTATATCTCGCGAACGGATTGACCTAACCCAAAAATTCCTATTGCGTCTGAAAGTAGAAACTCGCCCGGTTACAACGGTATGTGTACTTTTTCCCTAGGCCATTCTGGTTAAGCGTTTGGAGCAGCAGAATTGCGAAAAATTTTTTGCCTTCTCAAACATTTCTTGGCTTCGAACTCCCATATCTCGCGAACGGATTGAACAAACCCAGAAGTTCCTGCTGCGTCTGAAAGTAGAAACTCGCCCGGTTACAACGGTATGTGTATTTTTTCCCTAGGCCATCCTGGTTAAGCGTTCGGAGCAGCAGAAGTGCGAAAAATTTGTTGTCTTCTCAACCATTTCTTAGCTTCAAACTCCCATATGTCGCGAACGGATTGACGTAACCCAAAAATTCCTGTTGCATCTGAAAGTAGAAATTCGCCCAATTACATCGGTATGTGTATTTTTTTCCTACGCCATTCTGGTTAAGCGTTTGGAGCAGCAGAATTGCGAAAAATTTTTTGCCTTCTCAACCATTTCTTGTCTTCAAACTCCCATATCTCGTGAACGGATTGACCTAACCCAAAAATTCCTATTGCATCTGAAAGTAGAAACTCACCCGGTTACAACGGTATGTGTACTTTTTCCCTAGGCCATTCTGGTTAAGCGTTTGGGGCAGCAGAATTGCGAAAAATTTTTTGCCTTCTCAACCATTTCTTGGCTTCAAACTCCCATATCTCGCGAACGGATTGAACAAACCCAGAAGTTCCTGCTGCGTCTGAAAGTAGAAACTCGCCCGATTACAACGGTATGTGTATTTTTTCCCTAGGCCATTCTGGTTAACCGTTCGGAGCAGCAGAATTGCGAAAAATTTTTTGCCTTCTCAACCATTTCTTGTCTTCAAACTCCCATATCTCGCGAACGGATTGACATAACCCAAAAATTCCTATTGCATCTGAAAGTAGAAACTCGCCCGATTACAACGGTATATGTATTTTTTCCCTAGGCCATTCTGGTTAAGCGTTTGAAGCAGCAGAATTGCGAAAAATTTTTTGCCTTCTCAACCATTTCTTGGCTTCAAACTCCCATATCTCGCGAACGGATTGACCTAACCCGAAAATTCCTATTGCATTTGAAAGTAGAAACTCGCCCGGTTACAACGGTATGTGTACTTTTTCCCTAGGCCATTCTGGTTAAGCGTTTGGAGCAGCAGAATTGCGAAAAATTTTTTGCCCTCTCAACCATTTCTTGGCTTCAAACTCCCATATCTCGCGAACGGATTGAACAAACCCCGAAGTTCCTGCTGCGTCTGAAAGTAGAAACTCGCCCGATTACAACGGTATGTGTATTTTTTCCCTAGGCCATTCTGGTTAAGCGTTTTGAGCAGCAGAAGTGCGAAAAATTTGTTGTCTTTTCAACCATTTCTTAGCTTCAAACTCCCATATCTCGCGAACGGATTGACATAACCCAAAAATTCCTGTTGCATCTGAAAGTAGAAACTCGCCCGATTACAACGGTATGTGTATTTTTTCCCTAGGCCATTCTGGTTAAGCGTTTGGAGCAGCAGAATTGCGAAAAAATTTTTGCCTTCTCAACCATTTCGTGTCTTCAAACTCCCATATCTCGCGAACGGATTGACCTAACCCAAAAATTCCTATTGCATCTGAAAGTAGAAACTCGCCCGATTACAACGGCATTTGTATTTTTTCCCTAGGCCATTCTGGTTAAGCGTTTGGAGCAGCAGAATTGCGAAAAAATTTTTGCCTTCTCAACCATTTCTTGGCTTCAAAGTCCCATATCTCGCGAACGGATTGACCAAACCCAAAAATTCCTATTGCATCTGAAAGTAGAAACTCGCCCGATTACAACGGTATATGTATTTTTTCCCTAGGCCATTCTGGTTAAGCGTTTGAAGCAGCAGAATTGCGAAAAATTTGTTGTCTTTTCAACCATTTCTTAGATTCAAACTCCCATATCTCGCGAACGGATTGACATAACCCAAAAATTCCTGTTGCATCTGAAAGTAGAAACTCGCCCGATTACAACGGTATGTGTATTTTTTTCCTACGCCATTCTGGTTAAGCGTTTGGAGCAGCAGAATTGCGAAAAATTTTTTGCCTTCTCAACCATTTCTTGTCTTCAAACTCCCATATCTCGCGAACGGATTGACCTAACCGAATAATTCCTATTGCATCTGAAAGTAGAAGTTCGCCCGATTCCAACGGTATTTGTATTTTTTCCCTAGCCCATTCTGGTTAAGCGTTTGGAGCAGCAGAATTGCGAAAAATTTTTTGCCTTCTCAACCATTTCTTGTCTTCAAACTCCTATATCTCGCGAACGGATTGACCTAACCCAAAAATTCCTATTGCGTCTGAAAGTAGAAACTCGCCCGGTTACAACGGTATGTGTACTTTTTCCCTAGGCCATTCTGGTTAAGCGTTTGGAGCAGCAGAATTGCGAAAAATTTTTTGCCTTCTCAAACATTTCTTGGCTTCGAACTCCCATACCTCGCGAACGGATTGAACAAACCCAGAAGTTCCTGCTGCGTCTGAAAGTAGAAACTCGCCCGGTTACAACGGTATGTGTATTTTTTCCCTAGGCCATCCTGGTTAAGCGTTCGGAGCAGCAGAAGTGCGAAAAATTTGTTGTCTTCTCAACCATTTCTTAGCTTCAAACTCCCATATGTCGCGAACGGATTGACGTAACCCAAAAATTCCTGTTGCATCTGAAAGTAGAAATTCGCCCAATTACATCGGTATGTGTATTTTTTTCCTACGCCATTCTGGTTAAGCGTTTGGAGCAGCAGAATTGCGAAAAATTTTTTGCCTTCTCAACCATTTCTTGTCTTCAAACTCCCATATCTCGTGAACGGATTGACCTAACCCAAAAATTCCTATTGCATCTGAAAGTAGAAACTCACCCGGTTACAACGGTATGTGTACTTTTTCCCTAGGCCATTCTGGTTAAGCGTTTGGGGCAGCAGAATTGCGAAAAATTTTTTGCCTTCTCAACCATTTCTTGGCTTCAAACTCCCATATCTCGCGAACGGATTGAACAAACCCAGAAGTTCCTGCTGCGTCTGAAAGTAGAAACTCGCCCGATTACAACGGTATGTGTATTTTTTCCCTAGGCCATTCTGGTTAACCGTTCGGAGCAGCAGAATTGCGAAAAATTTTTTGCCTTCTCAACCATTTCTTGTCTTCAAACTCCCATATCTCGCGAACGGATTGACATAACCCAAAAATTCCTATTGCATCTGAAAGTAGAAACTCGCCCGATTACAACGGTATATGTATTTTTTCCCTAGGCCATTCTGGTTAAGCGTTTGAAGTAGCAGAATTGCGAAAAATTTTTTGCCTTCTCAACCATTTCTTGGCTTCAAACTCCCATATCTCGCGAACGGATTGACCTAACCCGAAAATTCCTATTGCATTTGAAAGTAGAAACTCGCCCGTTTACAACGGTATGTGTACTTTTTCCCTAGGCCATTCTGGTTAAGCGTTTGGAGCAGCAGAATTGCGAAAAATTTTTTGCCCTCTCAACCATTTCTTGGCTTCAAACTCCCATATCTCGCTAACGGATTGAACAAACCCCGAAGTTCCTGCTGCGTCTGAAAGTAGAAACTCGCCCGATTACAACGGTATGTGTATTTTTTCCCTAGGCCATTCTGGTTAAGCGTTTTGAGCAGCAGAAGTGCGAAAAATTTGTTGTCTTTTCAACCATTTCTTAGCTTCAAACTCCCATATCTCGCGAACGGATTGACATAACCCAAAAATTCCTGTTGCATCTGAAAGTAGAAACTCGCCCGATTACAACGGTATGTGTATTTTTTCCCTAGGCCATTCTGGTTAAGCGTTTGGAGCAGCAGAATTGCGAAAAAATTTTTGCCTTCTCAACCATTTCGTGTCTTCAAACTCCCATATCTCGCGAACGGATTGACCTAACCCAAAAATTCCTATTGCATCTGAAAGTAGAAACTCGCCCGATTACAACGGCATTTGTATTTTTTCCCTAGGCCATTCTGGTTAAGCGTTTGGAGCAGCAGAATTGCGAAAAAATTTTTGCCTTCTCAACCATTTCTTGGCTTCAAAGTCCCATATCTCGCGAACGGATTGACCAAACCCAAAAATTCCTATTGCATCTGAAAGTAGAAACTCGCCCGATTACAACGGTATCTGTATTTTTTCCCTAGGCCATTCTGGTTAAGCGTTTGGAGCAGCAGTATTGTGAAAAATTTTTTGCCTTCTCTACCATTTCTTGGCTTCAAACTCCCATATCTCGCGAACGGATTGACCTAACCCAAAAATTCCTGTTGCATCTGAAAGTAGAAACTCGCCCGATTACAACGGTATCTGTATTTTTTCCCTAGGCCATTCTGGTTAAGCGTTTGGAGCAGCAGAATTGTGAAAAATTTTTTGCCTTCTCTACCATTTCTTGGCTTCAAACTCCCATATCTCGCGAACGGATTGACCTAACCCAAAAATTCCTATTGCATCTGAAAGTAGAAACTCGCCCGATTACAACGGTATGTGTATTTTTTCCCTAGCCCATTCTGGTTAAGCGTTTGGAGCAGCAGAAGTGCGAAAAATTTTTTGCCTTCTCTACCATTTCTTGGCTTCAAACTCCCATATCTCGCGAACGGATTGACCTAACCCAAAAATTCCTATTGCATCTGAAAGTAGAAACTCGCCCGATTAAAGCGGTATGTGTATTTTTTACCTAGGCCATTCTGGTTCAGCGTTTGGAGCAGCAGAATTGCGAAAAATTGTTTGCCTTCTCAACCATTTCTTGGCTTCAAAGTCCCATATCTCGCGAACGGATTGACCTAACCCAAAAATTCCTGTTGCATCTGAAAGTAGAAGTTCGCCCGATTCCAACGGTATTTGCATTTTTTCCCTAGCCCATTCTGGTTAAGCGTTTGGAGCAGCAGAATTGCGACAAATTTTTCGCCTTCTCAACCATTTCTTAGCTTCAAAGTCCCATATCTCACGAACGGATTGACCAAACCCAAAAATTCCTGCTGCGTCTGAAAGTAGAAACTCGCCCGATTACAACGGTATGCGTCTTGTTTCCCTAGGCCATTCTGGTTAAGCGATTGGAGCAGCAGAAGTGCGAAAAATTTGTTGTCTTCTCAACCATTTCTTGGCTTCAAAGTCCCATATCTCGCGAACGGATTGACCTAACCCAAAAATTCCTATTGCATCTGAAAGTAGAAACTCGCCCGATTACAACGGTATGTGTATTTTTTCCCTAGGCCATTCTCGTTAAGCGTTTGAAGCAGCAGAATTGCGAAAAATTTTTTGCCTTCTCAACCATTTCTTGGCTTCAAACTCCCATATCTCGCGAACGGATTGACCTAACCCAAAAATTCCTGTTGCGTCTGAAAGTAGAAACTGGCCCGGTTACAACGGTATGTGTATTTTTTCCCTAGGCCATTCTGGTTAAGCGTTTGGAGCAGCAGAAGTGCGAAAAATTTGTTGTCTTCTCAACCATTTCTTAGCTTCAAATTCCATATCTCGCGAACGGATTGACGTAACCCAAAAATTCCTGTTGCATCTGAAAGTAGAAACTCGACCGATTACAACGGTATGTGTATTTTTTCCCTAGGCCATTCTGGTTAAGCGTTTGGAGCAGCAGAATTGCGAAAAATTTCTTGCCTTCTCAACCATTTCTTGTCTTCAAACTCCCATATCTCGCGAACGGATTGACCTAACCCAAAAATTCCTATTGCATCTGAAAGTAGAAACTCGCCCGATTACAACGGTATCTGTATTTTTTTCCTAGGCCATTCTGGTTAAGCGTTTGGAGCAGCAGAATTGTGAAAAATTTTTTGCCTTCTCTACCATTTCTTGGCTTCAAACTCCCATATCTCGCGAACGGATTGACCTAACCCAAAAATTCCTATTGCATCTGAAAGTAGAAACTCGCCCGATTACAACGGTATGTGTATTTTTTCCCTAGGCCATTCTGGTTAAGCGTTTGGAGCAGCAGAATTGTGAAAAATTTTTTGCCTTCTCTACCATTTCTTGGCTTCAAACTCCCATATCTCGCGAACGGATTGACCTAACCCAAAAATTCCTATTGCATCTGAAAGTAGAAACTCGCCCGATTAAAGCGGTATGTGTATTTTTTACCTAGGCCATTCTGGTTCAGCGTTTGGAGCAGCAGAATTGCGACAAATTTTTTGCCTTCTCAACCATTTCTTGGCTTCAAACTCCCATATCTCGCGAACGGATTGACATAACCCAAAAATTCCTGTTGCGTCTGAAAGTAGAAACTGGCCCGGTTACAACGGTATGTGTATTTTTTCCCTAGGCCATTCTGGTTAAGCGTTTGGAACAGCAGAATTGCGAAAAATTTTTTGCCTTCTCAACCATTTCTTAGCTTCAAACTCCCATATCTCGCGAACGGATTGACGTAACCCAAAAATTCCTGTTGCATCTGAAAGTAGAAACTCGCCCGATTACAACGGTATGTGTATTTTTTCCCTAGGCCATTCTGGTTAAGCGTTCGGAGCAGCAGAATTGCGAAAAATTTTTTGCCTTCTCAACCATTTCTTGTCTTCAAACTCCCATATCTCGCGAACGGATTGACGTAACCCAAAAATTCCTGTTGCATCTGAAAGTAGAAACTCGCCCGTTTACAACGGTATGTGTATTTTTTCCCTAGGCCATTCTGATTAAGCGTTTGGAACAGCAGAATTGCGAAAAATTTCTTGCCTTCTCAACCATTTCTTGTCTTCAAACTCCCATATCTCGCGAACGGATTGACCTAACCCAAAAATTCCTATTGCATCTGAAAGTAGAAACTCGCCCGATTACAACGGTATCTGTATTTTTTTCCTAGGCCATTCTGGTTAGCGTTTGGAGCAGCAGAATTGTGAAAAATTTTTTGCCTTCTCTACCATTTCTTGGCTTCAAACTCCCATATCTCGCGAACGGATTGACCTAACCCAAAAATTCCTACTGCATCTGAAAGTAGAAACTCGCCCGATTACAACGGTATCTGTATTTTTTCCCTAGGCCATTCTGGTTAAGCGTTTGGAGCAGCAGAATTGTGAAAAATTTTTTGCCTTCTCTACCATTTCTTGGCTTCAAACTCCCATATCTCGCGAACGGATTGACCTAACCCAAAAATTCCTATTGCATCTGAAAGTAGAAACTCGCCCGATTACAACGGTATGTGTATTTTTTCCCTAGCCCATTCTGGTTAAGCGTTTGGAGCAGCAGAAGTGCGAAAAATTTTTTGCCTTCTCTACCATTTCTTGGCTTCAAACTCCCATATCTCGCGAAAGGATTGACCTAACCCAAAAATTCCTATTGCATCTGAAAGTAGAAACTCGCCCGATTAAAGCGGTATGTGTATTTTTTACCTAGGCCATTCTGGTTCAGCGTTTGGAGCAGCAGAATTGAGAAAAATTTTTTGCCTTCTCAACCATTTCTTGGCTTCAAAGTCCCATATCTCGCGAACGGATTGACCTAACCCAAAAATTCCTGTTGCATCTGAAAGTAGAAGTTCGCCCGATTCCAACGGTATTTGTATTTTTTCCCTAGCCCATTCTGGTTAAGCGTTTGGAGCAGCAGAATTGCGACAAATTTTTCGCCTTCTCAACCATTTCTTGTCTTCAAACTCCCATATCTCGCGAACGGATTGACGTAACCCAAAAATTCCTATTGCATCTGAAAGTAGAAACTCGCCCGATTACAACGGTATGTGTACTTTTTCCCTAGGCCATTCTGGTTAAGCGTTTGGAGCAGCAGAATTGCGAAAAATTTTTTGCCTTCTCAACCATTTCTTGGCTTCAAACTCCCATATCTCGCGAACGGATTGACCTAACCCAAAAATTCCTATTGCATCTGAAAGTAGAGACTCGCCCGATTACAAAGGTATGTGTATTTTTTCCCTAGGCCATTCTGGTTAAACGTTTGGAGCAGCAGAATTGCGAAAAATTTTTTGCCTTCTCTACCATTTCTTGGCTTCAAACTCCCATATCTAGCGAACGGATTGACCTATCCCAAAAATTCCTATTGCATCTGAAAGTAGAAACTCGCCCGATTACAACGGTATGTGTATTTTTTCCCTAGGCCATTCTGGTTAAGCGTTTGGAGCAGCAGAAGTGCGAAAAATTTGTTGTCTTTTCAACCATTTCTTAGATTCAAACTCCCATATCTCGCGAACGGATTGACATAACCCAAAAATTCCTGTTGCATCTGAAAGTAGAAACTCGCCCGATTACAACGGTATGTGTATTTTTTTCCTACGCCATTCTGGTTAAGCGTTTGGAGCAGCAGAATTGCGAAAAATTTTTTGCCTTCTCAACCATTTCTTGTCTTCAAACTCCCATATCTCGCGAACGGATTGACCTAACCGAATAATTCCTATTGCATCTGAAAGTAGAAGTTCGCCCGATTCCAACGGTATTTGTATTTTTTCCCTAGCCCATTCTGGTTAAGCGTTTGGAGCAGCAGAATTGCGAAAAATTTTTTGCCTTCTCAACCATTTCTTGTCTTCAAACTCCTATATCTCGCGAACGGATTGACCTAACCCAAATATTCCTATTGCGTCTGAAAGTAGAAACTCGCCCGGTTACAACGGTATGTGTACTTTTTCCCTAGGCCATTCTGGTTAAGCGTTTGGAGCAGCAGAATTGCGAAAAATTTTTTGCCTTCTCAAACATTTCTTGGCTTCGAACTCCCATATCTCGCGAACGGATTGAACAAACCCAGAAGTTCCTGCTGCGTCTGAAAGTAGAAACTCGCCCGGTTACAACGGTATGTGTATTTTTTCCCTAGGCCATCCTGGTTAAGCGTTCGGAGCAGCAGAAGTGCGAAAAATTTGTTGTCTTCTCAACCATTTCTTAGCTTCAAACTCCCATATGTCGCGAACGGATTGACGTAACCCAAAAATTCCTGTTGCATCTGAAAGTAGAAATTCGCCCAATTACATCGGTATGTGTATTTTTTTCCTACGCCATTCTGGTTAAGCGTTTGGAGCAGCAGAATTGCGAAAAATTTTTTGCCTTCTCAACCATTTCTTGTCTTCAAACTCCCATATCTCGTGAACGGATTGACCTAACCCAAAAATTCCTATTGCATCTGAAAGTAGAAACTCACCCGGTTACAACGGTATGTGTACTTTTTCCCTAGGCCATTCTGGTTAAGCGTTTGGGGCAGCAGAATTGCGAAAAATTTTTTGCCTTCTCAACCATTTCTTGGCTTCAAACTCCCATATCTCGCGAACGGATTGAACAAACCCAGAAGTTCCTGCTGCGTCTGAAAGTAGAAACTCGCCCGATTACAACGGTATGTGTATTTTTTCCCTAGGCCATTCTGGTTAACCGTTCGGAGCAGCAGAATTGCGAAAAATTTTTTGCCTTCTCAACCATTTCTTGTCTTCAAACTCCCATATCTCGCGAACGGATTGACATAACCCAAAAATTCCTATTGCATCTGAAAGTAGAAACTCGCCCGATTACAACGGTATATGTATTTTTTCCCTAGGCCATTCTGGTTAAGCGTTTGAAGCAGCAGAATTGCGAAAAATTTTTTGCCTTCTCAACCATTTCTTGGCTTCAAACTCCCATATCTCGCGAACGGATTGACCTAACCCGAAAATTCCTATTGCATTTGAAAGTAGAAACTCGCCCGGTTACAACGGTATGTGTACTTTTTCCCTAGGCCATTCTGGTTAAGCGTTTGGAGCAGCAGAATTGCGAAAAATTTTTTGCCCTCTCAACCATTTCTTGGCTTCAAACTCCCATATCTCGCGAACGGATTGAACAAACCCCGAAGTTCCTGCTGCGTCTGAAAGTAGAAACTCGCCCGATTACAACGGTATGTGTATTTTTTCCCTAGGCCATTCTGGTTAAGCGTTTTGAGCAGCAGAAGTGCGAAAAATTTGTTGTCTTTTCAACCATTTCTTAGCTTCAAACTCCCATATCTCGCGAACGGATTGACCTAACCCAAAAATTCCTATTGCGTCTGAAAGTAGAAACTCGCCCGGTTACAACGGTATGTGTACTTTTTCCGTAGGCCATTCTGGTTAAGCGTTTGGAGCAGCAGAATTGCGAAAAATTTTTTGCCTTCTCAAACATTTCTTGGCTTCGAACTCCCATATCTCGCGAACGGATTGAACAAACCCAGAAGTTCCTGCTGCGTCTGAAAGTAGAAACTCGCCCGGTTACAACGGTATGTGTATTTTTTCCCTAGGCCATCCTGGTTAAGCGTTCGGAGCAGCAGAAGTGCGAAAAATTTGTTGTCTTCTCAACCATTTCTTAGCTTCAAACTCCCATATGTCGCGAACGGATTGACGTAACCCAAAAATTCCTGTTGCATCTGAAAGTAGAAATTCGCCCAATTACATCGGTATGTGTATTTTTTTCCTACGCCATTCTGGTTAAGCGTTTGGAGCAGCAGAATTGCGAAAAATTTTTTGCCTTCTCAACCATTTCTTGTCTTCAAACTCCCATATCTCGTGAACGGATTGACCTAACCCAAAAATTCCTATTGCATCTGAAAGTAGAAACTCACCCGGTTACAAAGGTATGTGTACTTTTTCCCTAGGCCATTCTGGTTAAGCGTTTGGGGCAGCAGAATTGCGAAAAATTTTTTGCCTTCTCAACCATTTCTTGGCTTCAAACTCCCATATCTCGCGAACGGATTGAACAAACCCAGAAGTTCCTGCTGCGTCTGAAAGTAGAAACTCGCCCGATTACAACGGTATGTGTATTTTTTCCCTAGGCCATTCTGGTTAACCGTTCGGAGCAGCAGAATTGCGAAAAATTTTTTGCCTTCTCAACCATTTCTTGTCTTCAAACTCCCATATCTCGCGAACGGATTGACATAACCCAAAAATTCCTATTGCATCTGAAAGTAGAAACTCGCCCGATTACAACGGTATATGTATTTTTTCCCTAGGCCATTCTGGTTAAGCGTTTGAAGCAGCAGAATTGCGAAAAATTTTTTGCCTTCTCAACCATTTCTTGGCTTCAAACTCCCATATCTCGCGAACGGATTGACCTAACCCGAAAATTCCTATTGCATTTGAAAGTAGAAACTCGCCCGGTTACAACGGTATGTGTACTTTTTCCCTAGGCCATTCTGGTTAAGCGATTGGAGCAGCAGAATTGCGAAAAATTTTTTGCCCTCTCAACCATTTCTTGGCTTCAAACTCCCATATCTCGCGAACGGATTGAACAAACCCCGAAGTTCCTGCTGCGTCTGAAAGTAGAAACTCGCCCGATTACAACGGTATGTGTATTTTTTCCCTAGGCCATTCTGGTTAAGCGTTTGAAGCAGCAGAATTGCGAAAAATTTGTTGTCTTTTCAACCATTTCTTAGATTCAAACTCCCATATCTCGCGAACGGATTGACATAACCCAAAAATTCCTGTTGCATCTGAAAGTAGAAACTCGCCCGATTACAACGGTATGTGTATTTTTTTCCTACGCCATTCTGGTTAAGCGTTTGGAGCAGCAGAATTGCGAAAAATTTTTTGCCTTCTCAACCATTTCTTGTCTTCAAACTCCCATATCTCGCGAACGGATTGACCTAACCGAATAATTCCTATTGCGTCTGAAAGTAGAAACTCGCCCGGTTACAACGGTATGTGTACTTTTTCCCTAGGCCATTCTGGTTAAGCGTTTGGAGCAGCAGAATTGCGAAAAATTTTTTGCCTTCTCAAACATTTCTTGGCTTCGAACTCCCATATCTCGCGAACGGATTGAACAAACCCAGAAGTTCCTGCTGCGTCTGAAAGTAGAAACTCGCCCGGTTACAACGGTATGTGTATTTTTTCCCTAGGCCATCCTGGTTAAGCGTTCGGAGCAGCAGAAGTGCGAAAAATTTGTTGTCTTCTCAACCATTTCTTAGCTTCAAACTCCCATATGTCGCGAACGGATTGACGTAACCCAAAAATTCCTGTTGCATCTGAAAGTAGAAATTCGCCCAATTACATCGGTATGTGTATTTTTTTCCTACGCCATTCTGGTTAAGCGTTTGGAGCAGCAGAATTGCGAAAAATTTTTTGCCTTCTCAACCATTTCTTGTCTTCAAACTCCCATATCTCGTGAACGGATTGACCTAACCCAAAAATTCCTATTGCATCTGAAAGTAGAAACTCACCCGGTTACAACGGTATGTGTACTTTTTCCCTAGGCCATTCTGGTTAAGCGTTTGGGGCAGCAGAATTGCGAAAAATTTTTTGCCTTCTCAACCATTTCTTGGCTTCAAACTCCCATATCTCGCGAACGGATTGAACAAACCCAGAAGTTCCTGCTGCGTCTGAAAGTAGAAACTCGCCCGATTACAACGGTATGTGTATTTTTTCCCTAGGCCATTCTGGTTAACCGTTCGGAGCAGCAGAATTGCGAAAAATTTTTTGCCTTCTCAACCATTTCTTGTCTTCAAACTCCCATATCTCGCGAACGGATTGACATAACCCAAAAATTCCTATTGCATCTGAAAGTAGAAACTCGCCCGATTACAACGGTATGTGTATTTTTTCCCTAGGCCATTCTGGTTAAGCGTTTGGAGCAGCAGAATTGCGAAAAAATTTTTGCCTTCTCAACCATTTCGTGTCTTCAAACTCCCATATCTCGCGAACGGATTGACCTAACCCAAAAATTCCTATTGCATCTGAAAGTAGAAACTCGCCCGATTACAACGGCATTTGTATTTTTTCCCTAGGCCATTCTGGTTAAGCGTTTGGAGCAGCAGAATTGCGAAAAAATTTTTGCCTTCTCAACCATTTCTTGGCTTCAAAGTCCCATATCTCGCGAACGGATTGACCAAACCCAAAAATTCCTATTGCATCTGAAAGTAGAAACTCGCCCGATTACAACGGTATCTGTATTTTTTCCCTAGGCCATTCTGGTTAAGCGTTTGGAGCAGCAGAATTGTGAAAAATTTTTTGCCTTCTCTACCATTTCTTGGCTTCAAACTCCCATATCTCGCGAACGGATTGACCTAACCCAAAAATTCCTGTTGCATCTGAAAGTAGAAACTCGCCCGATTACAACGGTATCTGTATTTTTTCCCTAGGCCATTCTGGTTAAGCGTTTGGAGCAGCAGAATTGTGAAAAATTTTTTGCCTTCTCTACCATTTCTTGGCTTCAAACTCCCATATCTCGCGAACGGATTGACCTAACCCAAAAATTCCTATTGCATCTGAAAGTAGAAACTCGCCCGATTACAACGGTATGTGTATTTTTTCCCTAGCCCATTCTGGTTAAGCGTTTGGAGCAGCAGAAGTGCGAAAAATTTTTTGCCTTCTCTACCATTTCTTGGCTTCAAACTCCCATATCTCGCGAACGGATTGACCTAACCCAAAAATTCCTATTGCATCTGAAAGTAGAAACTCGCCCGATTAAAGCGGTATGTGTATTTTTTACCTAGGCCATTCTGGTTCAGCGTTTGGAGCAGCAGAATTGCGAAAAATTGTTTGCCTTCTCAACCATTTCTTGGCTTCAAAGTCCCATATCTCGCGAACGGATTGACCTAACCCAAAAATTCCTGTTGCATCTGAAAGTAGAAGTTCGCCCGATTCCAACGGTATTTGCATTTTTTCCCTAGCCCATTCTGGTTAAGCGTTTGGAGCAGCAGAATTGCGACAAATTTTTCGCCTTCTCAACCATTTCTTAGCTTCAAAGTCCCATATCTCACGAACGGATTGACCAAACCCAAAAATTCCTGCTGCGTCTGAAAGTAGAAACTCGCCCGATTACAACGGTATGCGTCTTGTTTTCCTAGGCCATTCTGGTTAAGCGATTGGAGCAGCAGAAGTGCGAAAAATTTGTTGTCTTCTCAACCATTTCTTGGCTTCAAAGTCCCATATCTCGCGAACGGATTGACCTAACCCAAAAATTCCTATTGCATCTGAAAGTAGAAACTCGCCCGATTACAACGGTATGTGTATTTTTTCCCTAGGCCATTCTCGTTAAGCGTTTGAAGCAGCAGAATTGCGAAAAATTTTTTGCCTTCTCAACCATTTCTTGGCTTCAAACTCCCATATCTCGCGAACGGATTGACCTAACCCAAAAATTCCTGTTGCGTCTGAAAGTAGAAACTGGCCCGGTTACAACGGTATGTGTATTTTTTCCCTAGGCCATTCTGGTTAAGCGTTTGGAGCAGCAGAAGTGCGAAAAATTTGTTGTCTTCTCAACCATTTCTTAGCTTCAAATTCCATATCTCGCGAACGGATTGACGTAACCCAAAAATTCCTGTTGCATCTGAAAGTAGAAACTCGACCGATTACAACGGTATGTGTATTTTTTCCCTAGGCCATTCTGGTTAAGCGTTTGGAGCAGCAGAATTGCGAAAAATTTCTTGCCTTCTCAACCATTTCTTGTCTTCAAACTCCCATATCTCGCGAACGGATTGACCTAACCCAAAAATTCCTATTGCATCTGAAAGTAGAAACTCGCCCGATTACAACGGTATCTGTATTTTTTTCCTAGGCCATTCTGGTTAAGCGTTTGGAGCAGCAGAATTGTGAAAAATTTTTTGCCTTCTCTACCATTTCTTGGCTTCAAACTCCCATATCTCGCGAACGGATTGACCTAACCCAAAAATTCCTATTGCATCTGAAAGTAGAAACTCGCCCGATTACAACGGTATGTGTATTTTTTCCCTAGGCCATTCTGGTTAAGCGTTTGGAGCAGCAGAATTGTGAAAAATTTTTTGCCTTCTCTACCATTTCTTGGCTTCAAACTCCCATATCTCGCGAACGGATTGACCTAACCCAAAAATTCCTATTGCATCTGAAAGTAGAAACTCGCCCGATTAAAGCGGTATGTGTATTTTTTACTTAGGCCATTCTGGTTCAGCGTTTGGAGCAGCAGAATTGCGACAAATTTTTTGCCTTCTCAACCATTTCTTGGCTTCAAACTCCCATATCTCGCGAACGGATTGACATAACCCAAAAATTCCTGTTGCGTCTGAAAGTAGAAACTGGCCCGGTTACAACGGTGTGTGTATTTTTTCCCTAGGCCATTCTGGTTAAGCGTTTGGAACAGCAGAATTGCGAAAAATTTTTTGCCTTCTCAACCATTTCTTAGCTTCAAACTCCCATATCTCGCGAACGGATTGACGTAACCCAAAAATTCCGGTTGCATCTGAAAGTAGAAACTCGCCCGATTACAACGGTATGTGTATTTTTTCCCTAGGCCATTCTGGTTAAGCGTTCGGAGCAGCAGAATTGCGAAAAATTTTTTGCCTTCTCAACCATTTCTTGTCTTCAAACTCCCATATCTCGCGAACGGATTGACGTAACCCAAAAATTCCTGTTGCATCTGAAAGTAGAAACTCGCCCGTTTACAACGGTATGTGTATTTTTTCCCTAGGCCATTCTGATTAAGCGTTTGGAACAGCAGAATTGCGAAAAATTTCTTGCCTTCTCAACCATTTCTTGTCTTCAAACTCCCATATCTCGCGAACGGATTGACCTAACCCAAAAATTCCTATTGCATCTGAAAGTAGAAACTCGCCCGATTACAACGGTATCTGTATTTTTTTCCTAGGCCATTCTGGTTAAGCGTTTGGAGCAGCAGAATTGTGAAAAATTTTTTGCCATCTCTACCATTTCTTGGCTTCAAACTCCCATATCTCGCGAACGGATTGACCTAACCCAAAAATTCCTACTGCATCTGAAAGTAGAAACTCGCCCGATTACAACGGTATCTGTATTTTTTACCTAGGCCATTCTGGTTCAGCGTTTGGAGCAGCAGAATTGAGAAAAATTTTTTGCCTTCTCAACCATTTCTTGGCTTCAAAGTCCCATATCTCGCGAACGGATTGACCTAACCCAAAAATTCCTGTTGCATCTGAAAGTAGAAGTTCGCCCGATTCCAACGGTATTTGTATTTTTTCCCTAGCCCATTCTGGTTAAGCGTTTGGAGCAGCAGAATTGCGACAAATTTTTCGCCTTCTCAACCATTTCTTGTCTTCAAACTCCCATATCTCGCGAACGGATTGACGTAACCCAAAAATTCCTGTTGCATCTGAAAGTAGAAACTCGCCCGTTTACAACGGTATGTGTATTTTTTCCCTAGGCCATTCTGGTTAAGCGTTTGGAACAGCAGAATTGCGAAAAATTTTTTGCCTTCTCAACCATTTCTTGTCTTCAAACTCCCATATCTCGCGAACGGATTGACCTAACCCAAAAATTCCTATTGCATCTGAAAGTAGAAGTTCGCCCGATTCCAACGGTATTTGTATTTTTTACCTAGCCCATTCTGGTTAAGCGTTTGAAGCAGCAGAATTGCGAAAAATTTTTTGCCTTCTCAACCATTTCTTGTCTTCAAACTCCCATAACTCGCGAACGGATTGACGTAACCCAAAAATTCCTGTTGCATCTGAAAGTAGAAACTCGCCCGTTTACAACGGTATGTGTATTTTTTCCCTAGGCCATTCTGGTTAAGCGTTTGGAACAGCAGAATTGCGAAAAATTTTTTGCCTTCTCAACCATTTCTTACCTTCAAAGTCCCATATCTCGCGAACGGATTGACCTAACCCAAAAATTCCTGTTGCATTTGAAAGTAGAATCTCGCCCGATTACAACGGTATGTGTATTTTGTCCCTACGCCATTCTGGTTAAGCGTTTGGAGCAGCCGAATTGCGAAAAATTTTTTGCCTTATCAACCATTTCTTGTCTTCAAACTCCCATATCTCGCGAACGGATTGACCTAACCCAAAAATTCCTATTGCATCTGAAAGTAGAAGTTCGCCCGATTACAACGGTATTTGTATTTTTTACCTAGCCCATTCTGGTTAAGCGTTTGGAGCAGCAGAATTGCGAAAAATTGTATGCCTTCTCAACCATTTCTTACCTTCAAAGTCCCATATCTCGCGAACGGATTGACCTAACCCAAAAATTCCTGTTGCATCTGAAAGTAGAAACTCGCCCGATTACAACGGTATGTGTATTTTGTCCCTACGCCATTCTGGTTAAGCGTTTGGAGCAGCAGAATTGCGAAAAATTTTTTGCCTTCTCAACCATTTCTTGTCTTCAAACTCCCATATCTCGCGAACGGATTGACCTAACACAAAAATTCCTATTGCATCTGAAAGTAGAAACTCGCCCGATTACAACGGTATGTGTATTTTTTCCCTAGCCCATTCTGGTTAAGCGTTTGGAGCAGCAGAAGTGCGAAAAATTTTTTGCCTTCTCTACCATTTCTTGGCTTCAAACTCCCATATCTCGCGAACGGATTGACCTAACCCAAAAATTCCTATTGCATCTGAAAGTAGAAACTCGCCCGATTAAAGCGGTATGTGTATTTTTTACCTAGGCCATTCTGGTTCAGCGTTTGGAGCAGCAGAATTGCGAAAAATTGTTTGCCTTCTCAACCATTTCTTGGCTTCAAAGTCCCATATCTCGCGAACGGATTGACCTAACCCAAAAATTCCTGTTGCATCTGAAAGTAGAAGTTCGCCCGATTCCAACGGTATTTGCATTTTTTCCCTAGCCCATTCTGGTTAAGCGTTTGGAGCAGCAGAATTGCGACAAATTTTTCGCCTTCTCAACCATTTCTTAGCTTCAAAGTCCCATATCTCACGAACGGATTGACCAAACCCAAAAATTCCTGCTGCGTCTGAAAGTAGAAACTCGCCCGATTACAACGGTATGCGTCTTGTTTTCCTAGGCCATTCTGGTTAAGCGATTGGAGCAGCAGAAGTGCGAAAAATTTGTTGTCTTCTCAACCATTTCTTGGCTTCAAAGTCCCATATCTCGCGAACGGATTGACCTAACCCAAAAATTCCTATTGCATCTGAAAGTAGAAACTCGCCCGATTACAACGGTATGTGTATTTTTTCCCTAGGCCATTCTCGTTAAGCGTTTGAAGCAGCAGAATTGCGAAAAATTTTTTGCCTTCTCAACCATTTCTTGGCTTCAAACTCCCATATCTCGCGAACGGATTGACCTAACCCAAAAATTCCTGTTGCGTCTGAAAGTAGAAACTGGCCCGGTTACAACGGTATGTGTATTTTTTCCCTAGGCCATTCTGGTTAAGCGTTTGGAGCAGCAGAAGTGCGAAAAATTTGTTGTCTTCTCAACCATTTCTTAGCTTCAAATTCCATATCTCGCGAACGGATTGACGTAACCCAAAAATTCCTGTTGCATCTGAAAGTAGAAACTCGACCGATTACAACGGTATGTGTATTTTTTCCCTAGGCCATTCTGGTTAAGCGTTTGGAGCAGCAGAATTGCGAAAAATTTCTTGCCTTCTCAACCATTTCTTGTCTTCAAACTCCCATATCTCGCGAACGGATTGACCTAACCCAAAAATTCCTATTGCATCTGAAAGTAGAAACTCGCCCGATTACAACGGTATCTGTATTTTTTTCCTAGGCCATTCTGGTTAAGCGTTTGGAGCAGCAGAATTGTGAAAAATTTTTTGCCTTCTCTACCATTTCTTGGCTTCAAACTCCCATATCTCGCGAACGGATTGACCTAACCCAAAAATTCCTATTGCATCTGAAAGTAGAAACTCGCCCGATTACAACGGTATGTGTATTTTTTCCCTAGGCCATTCTGGTTAAGCGTTTGGAGCAGCAGAATTGTGAAAAATTTTTTGCCTTCTCTACCATTTCTTGGCTTCAAACTCCCATATCTCGCGAACGGATTGACCTAACCCAAAAATTCCTATTGCATCTGAAAGTAGAAACTCGCCCGATTAAAGCGGTATGTGTATTTTTTACTTAGGCCATTCTGGTTCAGCGTTTGGAGCAGCAGAATTGCGACAAATTTTTTGCCTTCTCAACCATTTCTTGGCTTCAAACTCCCATATCTCGCGAACGGATTGACATAACCCAAAAATTCCTGTTGCGTCTGAAAGTAGAAACTGGCCCGGTTACAACGGTGTGTGTATTTTTTCCCTAGGCCATTCTGGTTAAGCGTTTGGAACAGCAGAATTGCGAAAAATTTTTTGCCTTCTCAACCATTTCTTAGCTTCAAACTCCCATATCTCGCGAACGGATTGACGTAACCCAAAAATTCCGGTTGCATCTGAAAGTAGAAACTCGCCCGATTACAACGGTATGTGTATTTTTTCCCTAGGCCATTCTGGTTAAGCGTTCGGAGCAGCAGAATTGCGAAAAATTTTTTGCCTTCTCAACCATTTCTTGTCTTCAAACTCCCATATCTCGCGAACGGATTGACGTAACCCAAAAATTCCTGTTGCATCTGAAAGTAGAAACTCGCCCGTTTACAACGGTATGTGTATTTTTTCCCTAGGCCATTCTGATTAAGCGTTTGGAACAGCAGAATTGCGAAAAATTTCTTGCCTTCTCAACCATTTCTTGTCTTCAAACTCCCATATCTCGCGAACGGATTGACCTAACCCAAAAATTCCTATTGCATCTGAAAGTAGAAACTCGCCCGATTACAACGGTATCTGTATTTTTTTCCTAGGCCATTCTGGTTAAGCGTTTGGAGCAGCAGAATTGTGAAAAATTTTTTGCCATCTCTACCATTTCTTGGCTTCAAACTCCCATATCTCGCGAACGGATTGACCTAACCCAAAAATTCCTACTGCATCTGAAAGTAGAAACTCGCCCGATTACAACGGTATCTGTATTTTTTACCTAGGCCATTCTGGTTCAGCGTTTGGAGCAGCAGAATTGAGAAAAATTTTTTGCCTTCTCAACCATTTCTTGGCTTCAAAGTCCCATATCTCGCGAACGGATTGACCTAACCCAAAAATTCCTGTTGCATCTGAAAGTAGAAGTTCGCCCGATTCCAACGGTATTTGTATTTTTTCCCTAGCCCATTCTGGTTAAGCGTTTGGAGCAGCAGAATTGCGACAAATTTTTCGCCTTCTCAACCATTTCTTGTCTTCAAACTCCCATATCTCGCGAACGGATTGACGTAACCCAAAAATTCCTGTTGCATCTGAAAGTAGAAACTCGCCCGTTTACAACGGTATGTGTATTTTTTCCCTAGGCCATTCTGGTTAAGCGTTTGGAACAGCAGAATTGCGAAAAATTTTTTGCCTTCTCAACCATTTCTTGTCTTCAAACTCCCATATCTCGCGAACGGATTGACCTAACCCAAAAATTCCTATTGCATCTGAAAGTAGAAGTTCGCCCGATTCCAACGGTATTTGTATTTTTTACCTAGCCCATTCTGGTTAAGCGTTTGAAGCAGCAGAATTGCGAAAAATTTTTTGCCTTCTCAACCATTTCTTGTCTTCAAACTCCCATATCTCGCGAACGGATTGACGTAACCCAAAAATTCCTGTTGCATCTGAAAGTAGAAACTCGCCCGTTTACAACGGTATGTGTATTTTTTCCCTAGGCCATTCTGGTTAAGCGTTTGGAACAGCAGAATTGCGAAAAATTTTTTGCCTTCTCAACCATTTCTTACCTTCAAAGTCCCATATCTCGCGAACGGATTGACCTAACCCAAAAATTCCTGTTGCATTTGAAAGTAGAAACTCGCCCGATTACAACGGTATGTGTATTTTGTCCCTACGCCATTCTGGTTAAGCGTTTGGAGCAGCCGAATTGCGAAAAATTTTTTGCCTTATCAACCATTTCTTGTCTTCAAACTCCCATATCTCGCGAACGGATTGACCTAACCCAAAAATTCCTATTGCATCTGAAAGTAGAAGTTCGCCCGATTACAACGGTATTTGTATTTTTTACCTAGCCCATTCTGGTTAAGCGTTTGGAGCAGCAGAATTGCGAAAAATTGTATGCCTTCTCAACCATTTCTTACCTTCAAAGTCCCATATCTCGCGAACGGATTGACCTAACCCAAAAATTCCTGTTGCATCTGAAAGTAGAAACTCGCCCGATTACAACGGTATGTGTATTTTGTCCCTACGCCATTCTGGTTAAGCGTTTGGAGCAGCAGAATTGCGAAAAATTTTTTGCCTTCTCAACCATTTCTTGTCTTCAAACTCCCATATCTCGCGAACGGATTGACCTAACACAAAAATTCCTATTGCAACTGAAAGTAGAAGTTCGCCCGATTCCAACGGTATTTGTATTTTTTCCCTAGCCCATTCTGGTTAAGCGTTTGAAGCAGCAGAATTGCGAAAAATTTTTTGCCTTCTCAACCATTTCTTGGGTTCAAACTCCCATAGCTCGCGAACGGATTGACCTAACCCAAAAATTCCTATTGCATCTGAAAGTAGAAACTCGCCCGATTACAACGGTATCTGTATTTTTTTCCTAGGCCATTCTGGTTAAGCGTTTGGAGCAGCAGAATTGTGAAAAATTTTTTGCCTTCTCTACCATTTCTTTGCTTCAAACTCCCATATCTCGCGAACGGATTGACCTAACCCAAAAATTCCTATTGCATCTGAAAGTAGAAACTCGCCCGATTACAACGGTATGTGTATTTTTTCCCTAGGCCATTCTGGTTAAGCGTTTGGAGCAGCAGAATTGTGAAAAATTTTTTGCCTTCTCTACCATTTCTTGGCTTCAAACTCCCATATCTCGCGAACGGATTGACCTAACCCAAAAATTCCTATTGCATCTGAAAGTAGAAACTCGCCCGATTAAAGCGGTATGTGTATTTTTTACCTAGGCCATTCTGGTTCAGCGTTTGGAGCAGCAGAATTGCGACAAATTTTTTGCCTTCTCAACCATTTCTTGGCTTCAAACTCCCATATCTCGCGAACGGATTGACATAACCCAAAAATTCCTGTTGCGTCTGAAAGTAGAAACTGGCCCGGTTACAACGGTATGTGTATTTTTTCCCTAGGCCATTCTGGTTAAGCGTTTGGAGCAGCAGAAGTGCGAAAAATTTGTTGTCTTCTCAACCATTTCTTAGCTTCAAACTCCCATATCTCGCGAACGGATTGACGTAACCCAAAAATTCCTGTTGCATCTGAAAGTAGAAACTCGCCCGATTACAACGGTATGTGTATTTTTTCCCTAGGCCATTCTGGTTAAGCGTTCGGAGCAGCAGAATTGCGAAAAATTTTTTGCCTTCTCAACCATTTCTTGTCTTCAAACTCCCATATCTCGCGAACGGATTGACGTAACCCAAAAATTCCTGTTGCATCTGAAAGTAGAAACTCGCCCGTTTACAACGGTATGTGTATTTTTTCCCTAGGCCATTCTGATTAAGCGTTTGGAACAGCAGAATTGCGAAAAATTTTTTGCCTTCTCAACCATTTCTTGTCTTCAAACTCCCATATCTCGCGAACGGATTGACCTAACCCAAAAATTCCTATTGCATCTGAAAGTAGAAGTTCGCCCGATTCCAACGGTATTTGTATTTTTTACCTAGCCCATTCTGGTTAAGCGTTTGGAGCAGCAGAATTGCGAAAAATTGTATGCCTTCTCAACCATTTCTTACCTTCAAAGTCCCATATCTCGCGAACGGATTGACCTAACCCAAAAATTCCTGTTGCATCTGAAAGTAGAAACTCGCCCGATTACAACGGTATCTGTATTTTTTTCCTAGGCCATTCTGGTTAAGCGTTTGGAGCAGCAGAATTGCGAAAAATTTCTTGCCTTCTCAACCATTTCTTGGCTTCAAACTCCCATATCTCGCGAACGGATTGACCTAACCCAAAAATTCCTATTGCATCTGAAAGTAGAAACTCGCCCGATTACAACGGTATCTGTATTTTTTTCCCTGGGCCATTCTGGTTAAGCGTTTGGAGCAGCAGAATTGTGAAAAATTTTTTGCCTTCTCTACCATTTCTTGGCTTCAAACTCCCATATCTCGCGAACGGATTGACCTAACCCAAAAATTCCTATTGCATCTGAAAGTAGAAACTCGCCCGATTACAACGGTATGTGTATTTTTTCCCTAGGCCATTCTGGTTAAGCGTTTGGAGCAGCAGAATTGTGAAAAATTTTTTGCCTTCTCTACCATTTCTTGGCTTCAAACTCCCATATCTCGCGAACGGATTGACCTAACCCAAAAATTCCTATTGCATCTGAAAGTAGAAACTCGCCCGATTAAAGCAGTATGTGTATTTTTTACCTAGGCCATTCTGGTTCAGCGTTTGGAACAGCAGAATTGCGAAAAATTTTTTGCCTTCTCAACCATTTTTTGGCTTCAAACTCCCATATCTCGCGAACGGATTGACATAACCCAAAAATTCCTGTTGCGTCTGAAAGTAGAAACTGGCCCGGTTACAACGGTATGTGTATTTTTTCCCTAGGCCATTCTGGTTAAGCGTTCGGAGCAGCAGAATTGCGAAAAATTTTTTGCCTTCTCAACCATTTCTTGTCTTCAAACTCCCATATCTCGCGAACGGATTGACGTAACCCAAAAATTCCTGTTGCATCTGAAAGTAGAAACTCGCCCGTTTACAACGGTATGTGTATTTTTTCCCTAGGCCATTCTGATTAAGCGTTTGGAACAGCAGAATTGCGAAAAATTTTTTGCCTTCTCAACCATTTCTTGTCTTCAAACTCCCATATCTCGCGAACGGATTGACCTAACCCAAAAATTCCTATTGCATCTGAAAGTAGAAGTTCGCCCGATTCCAACGGTATTTGTATTTTTTACCTAGCCCATTCTGGTTAAGCGTTTGGAGCAGCAGAATTGCGAAAAATTGTATGCCTTCTCAACCATTTCTTACCTTCAAAGTCCCATATCTCGCGAACGGATTGACCTAACCCAAAAATTCCTGTTGCATTTGAAAGTAGAAACTCGCCCGATTACAACGGTATGTGTATTTTGTCCCTACGCCATTCTGGTTAAGCGTTTGGAGCAGCAGAATTGCGAAAAATTTTTTGCCTTATCAACCATTTCTTGTATTCAAACTCCCATATCTCGCGAACGGATTGACCTAACCCAAAAATTCCTGTTGCATCTGAAAGTAGAAACTCGCCCGATTACAACGGTATGTGTATTTTGTCCCTACGCCATTCTGGTTAAGCGTTTGGAGCAGCAGAATTGCGAAAAATTTTTTGCCTTCTCAACCATTTCTTACCTTCAAAGTCCCATATCTCGCGAACGGATTGACCTAACCCAAAAATTCCTGTTGCATTTGAAAGTAGAAACTCGCCCGATTACAACGGTATGTGTATTTTGTCCCTACGCCATTCTGGTTAAGCGTTTGGAGCAGCAGAATTGTGAAAAATTTTTTGCCTTCTCTACCATTTCTTGGCTTCAAACTCCCATATCTCGCGAACGGATTGACCTAACCCAAAAATTCCTATTGCATCTGAAAGTAGAAACTCGCCCGATTACAACGGTATGTGTATTTTTTCCCTAGGCCATTCTGGTTAAGCGTTTGGAGCAGCAGAATTGTGAAAAATTTTTTGCCTTCTCTACCATTTCTTGGCTTCAAACTCCCATATCTCGCGAACGGATTGACCTAACCCAAAAATTCCTATTGCATCTGAAAGTAGAAACTCGCCCGATTAAAGCAGTATGTGTATTTTTTACCTAGGCCATTCTGGTTCAGCGTTTGGAACAGCAGAATTGCGAAAAATTTTTTGCCTTCTCAACCATTTCTTGGCTTCAAACTCCCATATCTCGCGAACGGATTGACATAACCCAAAAATTCCTGTTGCGTCTGAAAGTAGAAACTGGCCCGGTTACAACGGTATGTGTATTTTTTCCCTAGGCCATTCTGGTTAAGCGTTCGGAGCAGCAGAATTGCGAAAAATTTTTTGCCTTCTCAACCATTTCTTGTCTTCAAACTCCCATATCTCGCGAACGGATTGACGTAACCCAAAAATTCCTGTTGCATCTGAAAGTAGAAACTCGCCCGTTTACAACGGTATGTGTATTTTTTCCCTAGGCCATTCTGATTAAGCGTTTGGAACAGCAGAATTGCGAAAAATTTTTTGCCTTCTCAACCATTTCTTGTCTTCAAACTCCCATATCTCGCGAACGGATTGACCTAACCCAAAAATTCCTATTGCATCTGAAAGTAGAAGTTCGCCCGATTCCAACGGTATTTGTATTTTTTACCTAGCCCATTCTGGTTAAGCGTTTGGAGCAGCAGAATTGCGAAAAATTGTATGCCTTCTCAACCATTTCTTACCTTCAAAGTCCCATATCTCGCGAACGGATTGACCTAACCCAAAAATTCCTGTTGCATTTGAAAGTAGAAACTCGCCCGATTACAACGGTATGTGTATTTTGTCCCTACGCCATTCTGGTTAAGCGTTTGGAGCAGCAGAATTGCGAAAAATTTTTTGCCTTATCAACCATTTCTTGTATTCAAACTCCCATATCTCGCGAACGGATTGACCTAACCCAAAAATTCCTGTTGCATCTGAAAGTAGAAACTCGCCCGATTACAACGGTATGTGTATTTTGTCCCTACGCCATTCTGGTTAAGCGTTTGGAGCAGCAGAATTGCGAAAAATTTTTTGCCTTCTCAACCATTTCTTGTCTTCAAACTCCCATATCTCGCGAACGGATTGACCTAACACAAAAATTCCTATTGCAACTGAAAGTAGAAGTTCGCCCGATTCCAACGGTATTTGTATTTTTTCCCTAGCCCATTCTGGTTAAGCGTTTGAAGCAGCAGAATTGCGAAAAATTTTTTGCCTTCTCAACCATTTCTTGGGTTCAAACTCCCATAGCTCGCGAACGGATTGACCTAACCCAAAAATTCCTATTGCATCTGAAAGTAGAAACTCGCCCGATTACAACGGTATGTGTATTTTTTCCCTAGGCCATTCTGGTTAAGCGTTTGGAGCAGCAGAAGTGCGAAAAATTTGTTGTCTTCTCAACCATTTCTTAGCTTCAAACTCCCAAATCTCGCGAACGGATTGACGTCACCCAAAAATTCCTGTTGCATCTGAAAGTAGAAACTCGCCCGATTACAAAGGCATGTGTATTTTTTCCCCAGGCCATTCTGGTTAAGCGTTTGGAGCAGCAGAAGTGCGAAAAATTTGTTGTCTTCTCAACCATTTCTTAGCTTCAAACTCCCATATCTCGCGAACGGATTGACGTAACCCAAAAATTCCTGTTGCATCTGAAAGTAGAAACTCGCCCGATTACAACGGTATGTGTATTTTTTCCCTAGGCCATTCTGGTTAAGCGTTTGGAGCAGCAGAAGTGCGAAAAATTTGTTGTCTTCTCAACCATGTCTTTGCTTCAAACTCCCATATCTCCCGAACGGATTGACCTAACCCAAAAATTCCTGTTGCATCTGAAAGTAGAAACTCGCCCGATTACAACGGTATCTGTATTTTTTTCCTAGGCCATTCTGGTTAAGCGTTTGGAGCAGCAGAATTGCGAAAAATTTCTTGCCTTCTCAACCATTTCTTGGCTTCAAACTCCCATATCTCGCGAACGGATTGACCTAACCCAAAAATTCCTATTGCATCTGAAAGTAGAAACTCGCCCGATTACAACGGTATCTGTATTTTTTTCCCTGGGCCATTCTGGTTAAGCGTTTGGAGCAGCAGAATTGTGAAAAATTTTTTGCCTTCTCTACCATTTCTTGGCTTCAAACTCCCATATCTCGCGAACGGATTGACCTAACCCAAAAATTCCTATTGCATCTGAAAGTAGAAACTCGCCCGATTACAACGGTATGTGTATTTTTTCCCTAGGCCATTCTGGTTAAGCGTTTGGAGCAGCAGAATTGTGAAAAATTTTTTGCCTTCTCTACCATTTCTTGGCTTCAAACTCCCATATCTCGCGAACGGATTGACCTAACCCAAAAATTCCTATTGCATCTGAAAGTAGAAACTCGCCCGATTAAAGCAGTATGTGTATTTTTTACCTAGGCCATTCTGGTTCAGCGTTTGGAACAGCAGAATTGCGAAAAATTTTTTGCCTTCTCAACCATTTCTTGGCTTCAAACTCCCATATCTCGCGAACGGATTGACATAACCCAAAAATTCCTGTTGCGTCTGAAAGTAGAAACTGGCCCGGTTACAACGGTATGTGTATTTTTTCCCTAGGCCATTCTGGTTAAGCGTTCGGAGCAGCAGAATTGCGAAAAATTTTTTGCCTTCTCAACCATTTCTTGTCTTCAAACTCCCATATCTCGCGAACGGATTGACGTAACCCAAAAATTCCTGTTGCATCTGAAAGTAGAAACTCGCCCGTTTACAACGGTATGTGTATTTTTTCCCTAGGCCATTCTGATTAAGCGTTTGGAACAGCAGAATTGCGAAAAATTTTTTGCCTTCTCAACCATTTCTTGTCTTCAAACTCCCATATCTCGCGAACGGATTGACCTAACCCAAAAATTCCTATTGCATCTGAAAGTAGAAGTTCGCCCGATTCCAACGGTATTTGTATTTTTTACCTAGCCCATTCTGGTTAAGCGTTTGGAGCAGCAGAATTGCGAAAAATTGTATGCCTTCTCAACCATTTCTTACCTTCAAAGTCCCATATCTCGCGAACGGATTGACCTAACCCAAAAATTCCTGTTGCATTTGAAAGTAGAAACTCGCCCGATTACAACGGTATGTGTATTTTGTCCCTACGCCATTCTGGTTAAGCGTTTGGAGCAGCAGAATTGCGAAAAATTTTTTGCCTTATCAACCATTTCTTGTATTCAAACTCCCATATCTCGCGAACGGATTGACCTAACCCAAAAATTCCTATTGCATCTGAAAGTAGAAGTTCGCCCGATTACAACGGTATTTGTATTTTTTACCTAGCCCATTCTGGTTAAGCGTTTGGAGCAGCAGAATTGCGAAAAATTGTATGCCTTCTCAACCATTTCTTACCTTCAAAGTCCCATATCTCGCGAACGGATTGACCTAACCCAAAAATTCCTGCTGCGTCTGAAAGTAGAAACTCGCCCGATTACAACGGTATGCGTCTTGTTTCCCTAGGCCATTCTGGTTAAGCGATTGGAGCAGCAGAAGTGCGAAAAATTTGTTGTCTTCTCAACCATTTCTTGGCTTCAAAGTCCCATATCTCGCGAACGGATTGACCTAACCCAAAAATTCCTATTGCATCTGAAAGTAGAAACTCGCCCGATTACAACGGTATGTGTATTTTTTCCCTAGGCCATTCTGGTTAAGCGTTTGAAGCAGCAGAATTGCGAAAAATTTTTTGCCTTCTCAACCATTTCTTGGCTTCAAACTCCCATATCTCGCGAACGGATTGACCTAACCCAAAAATTCCTGTTGCGTCTGAAAGTAGAAACTGGCCCGGATACAACGGTATGTGTATTTTTTCCCTAGGCCATTCTGGTTAAGCGTTTGGAGCAGCAGAAGTGCGAAAAATTTGTTGTCTTCTCAACCATTTCTTAGCTTCAAATTCCATATCTCGCGAACGGATTGACGTAACCCAAAAATTCCTGTTGCATCTGAAAGTAGAAACTCGCCCGATTACAACGGTATGTGTATTTTTTCCCTAGGCCATTCTGGTTAAGCGTTTGGAGCAGCAGAATTGCGAAAAATTTCTTGCCTTCTCAACCATTTCTTGTCTTCAAACTCCCATATCTCGCGAACGGACTGACCTAACCCAAAAATTCCTATTGCATCTGAAAGTAGAAACTCGCCCGATTACAACGGTATCTGTATTTTTTTCCTAGGCCATTCTGGTTAAGCGTTTGGAGCAGCAGAATTGTGAAAAATTTTTTGCCTTCTCTACCATTTCTTGGCTTCAAACTCCCATATCTCGCGAACGGATTGACCTAACCCAAAAATTCCTATTGCATCTGAAAGTAGAAGTTCGCCCGATTACAACGGTATTTGTATTTTTTACCTAGCCCATTCTGGTTAAGCGTTTGGAGCAGCAGAATTGCGAAAAATTGTATGCCTTCTCAACCATTTCTTACCTTCAAAGTCCCATATCTCGCGAACGGATTGACCTAACCCAAAAATTCCTGTTGCATCTGAAAGTAGAAACTCGCCCGATTACAACGGTATGTGTATTTTGTCCCTACGCCATTCTGGTTAAGCGTTTGGAGCAGCAGAATTGCGAAAAATTTTTTGCCTTCTCAACCATTTCTTGTCTTCAAACTCCCATATCTCGCGAACGGATTGACCTAACACAAAAATTCCTATTGCAACTGAAAGTAGAAGTTCGCCCGATTCCAACGGTATTTGTATTTTTTCCCTAGCCCATTCTGGTTAAGCGTTTGAAGCAGCAGAATTGCGAAAAATTTTTTGCCTTCTCAACCATTTCTTGGGTTCAAACCCCCATAGCTCGCGAACGGATTGACCTAACCCAAAAATTCCTATTGCATCTGAAAGTAGAAACTCGCCCGATTACAACGGTATGTGTATTTTTTCCCTAGGCCATTCTGGTTAAGCGTTTGGAGCAGCAGAAGTGCGAAAAATTTGTTGTCTTCTCAACCATTTCTTAGCTTCAAACTCCCAAATCTCGCGAACGGATTGACGTCACCCAAAAATTCCTGTTGCATCTGAAAGTAGAAACTCGCCCGATTACAAAGGCATGTGTATTTTTTCCCTAGGCCATTCTGGTTAAGCGTTTGGAGCAGCAGAAGTGCGAAAAATTTGTTGTCTTCTCAACCATTTCTTAGCTTCAAACTCCCATATCTCGCGAACGGATTGACGTAACCCAAAAATTCCTGTTGCATCTGAAAGTAGAAACTCGCCCGATTACAACGGTATGTGTATTTTTTCCCTAGGCCATTCTGGTTAATCGTTTGGAGCAGCAGAATTGTGAAAAATTTTTTGCCTTCTTTACCATTTCTTGGCTTCAAACTCCCATACCTCGCGAACGGATTGACCTAACCCAAAAATTCCTATTGCATCTGAAAGTAGAAACTCGCCCGATTATAACGGTATGTGTATTTTTTCCCTAGGCTATTCTGGTTAAGCGTTTGGAGCAGCAGAATTGCGAAAAATTTGTTGTCTTCTCAACCATGTCTTTGCTTCAAACTCCCATATCTCCCGAACGGATTGACCTAACCCAAAAATTCCTGTTGCATCTGAAAGTAGAAACTCGCCCGATTACAACGGTATCTGTATTTTTTTCCTAGGCCATTCTGGTTAAGCGTTTGGAGCAGCAGAATTGCGAAAAATTTCTTGCCTTCTCAACCATTTCTTGGCTTCAAACTCCCATATCTCGCGAACGGATTGACATAACCCAAAAATTCCTGTTGCGTCTGAAAGTAGAAACTCGCCCGATTACAACGGTATCTGTATTTTTTTCCTAGGCCATTCTGGTTAAGCGTTTGGAGCAGCAGAATTGCGAAAAATTTCTTGCCTTCTCAACCATTTCTTGGCTTCAAACTCCCATATCTCGCGAACGGATTGACCTAACCCAAAAATTCCTATTGCATCTGAAAGTAGAAACTCGCCCGATTACAACGGTATCTGTATTTTTTCCCCTGGGCCATTCTGGTTAAGCGTTTGGAGCAGCAGAATTGTGAAAAATTTTTTGCCTTCTCTACCATTTCTTGGCTTCAAACTCCCATATCTCGCGAACGGATTGACCTAACCCAAAAATTCCTATTGCATCTGAAAGTAGAAACTCGCCCGATTACAACGGTATGTGTATTTTTTCCCTAGGCCATTCTGGTTAAGCGTTTGGAGCAGCAGAATTGTGAAAAATTTTTTGCCTTCTCTACCATTTCTTGGCTTCAAACTCCCATATCTCGCGAACGGATTGACCTAACCCAAAAATTCCTATTGCATCTGAAAGTAGAAACTCGCCCGATTAAAGCAGTATGTGTATTTTTTACCTAGGCCATTCTGGTTCAGCGTTTGGAACAGCAGAATTGCGAAAAATTTTTTGCCTTCTCAACCATTTCTTGGCTTCAAACTCCCATATCTCGCGAACGGATTGACATAACCCAAAAATTCCTGTTGCGTCTGAAAGTAGAAACTGGCCCGGTTACAACGGTATGTGTATTTTTTCCCTAGGCCATTCTGGTTAAGCGTTTGGAGCAGCAGAAGTGCGAAAAATTTGTTGTCTTCTCAACCATTTCTTAGCTTCAAACTCCCATATCTCGCGAACGGATTGACGTAACCCAAAAATTCCTGTTGCATCTGAAAGTAGAAACTCGCCCGATTACAACGGTATGTGTATTTTTTCCCTAGGCCATTCTGGTTAAGCGTTTGGAGCAGCAGAATTGCGAAAAATTTCTTGCCTTCTCAACCATTTCTTGTCTTCAAACTCCCATATCTCGCGAACGGATTGACCTAACCCAAAAATTCCTATTGCATCTGAAAGTAGAAACTCGCCCGATTACAACGGTATCTGTATTTTTTTCCTAGGCCATTCTGGTTAAGCGTTTGGAGCAGCAGAATTGTGAAAAATTTTTTGCCTTCTCTACCATTTCTTGGCTTCAAACTCCCATATCTCGCGAACGGATTGACCTAACCCAAAAATTCCTATTGCATCTGAAAGTAGAAGTTCGCCCGATTACAACGGTATTTGTATTTTTTACCTAGCCCATTCTGGTTAAGCGTTTGGAGCAGCAGAATTGCGAAAAATTGTATGCCTTCTCAACCATTTCTTACCTTCAAAGTCCCATATCTCGCGAACGGATTGACCTAACCCAAAAATTCCTGTTGCATCTGAAAGTAGAAACTCGCCCGATTACAACGGTATGTGTATTTTGTCCCTACGCCATTCTGGTTAAGCGTTTGGAGCAGCAGAATTGCGAAAAATTTTTTGCCTTCTCAACCATTTCTTGTCTTCAAACTCCCATATCTCGCGAACGGATTGACCTAACACAAAAATTCCTATTGCAACTGAAAGTAGAAGTTCGCCCGATTCCAACGGTATTTGTATTTTTTCCCTAGCCCATTCTGGTTAAGCGTTTGAAGCAGCAGAATTGCGAAAAATTTTTTGCCTTCTCAACCATTTCTTGGGTTCAAACTCCCATAGCTCGCGAACGGATTGACCTAACCCAAAAATTCCTATTGCATCTGAAAGTAGAAACTCGCCCGATTACAACGGTATGTGTATTTTTTCCCTAGGCCATTCTGGTTAAGCGTTTGGAGCAGCAGAAGTGCGAAAAATTTGTTGTCTTCTCAACCATTTCTTAGCTTCAAACTCCCAAATCTCGCGAACGGATTGACGTCACCCAAAAATTCCTGTTGCATCTGAAAGTAGAAACTCGCCCGATTACAAAGGCATGTGTATTTTTTCCCTAGGCCATTCTGGTTAAGCGTTTGGAGCAGCAGAAGTGCGAAAAATTTGTTGTCTTCTCAACCATTTCTTAGCTTCAAACTCCCATATCTCGCGAACGGATTGACGTAACCCAAAAATTCCTGTTGCATCTGAAAGTAGAAACTCGCCCGATTACAACGGTATGTGTATTTTTTCCCTAGGCCATTCTGGTTAAGCGTTTGGAGCAGCAGAATTGTGAAAAATTTTTTGCCTTCTTTACCATTTCTTGGCTTCAAACTCCCATACCTCGCGAACGGATTGACCTAACCCAAAAATTCCTATTGCATCTGAAAGTAGAAACTCGCCCGATTATAACGGTATGTGTATTTTTTACCTAGGCTATTCTGGTTAAGCGTTTGGAGCAGCAGAAGTGCGAAAAATTTGTTGTCTTCTCAACCATGTCTTTGCTTCAAACTCCCATATCTCCCGAACGGATTGACCTAACCCAAAAATTCCTGTTGCATCTGAAAGTAGAAACTCGCCCGATTACAACGGTATCTGTATTTTTTCCCTAGGCCATTCTGGTTAAGCGTTTGGAGCAGCAGAATTGCGAAAAATTTCTTGCCTTCTCAACCATTTCTTGGCTTCAAACTCCCATATCTCGCGAACGGATTGACCTAACCCAAAAATTCCTATTGCATCTGAAAGTAGAAACTCGCCTGATTACAACGGTATCTGTATTTTTTTCCCTGGGCCATTCTGGTTAAGCGTTTGGAGCAGCAGAATTGTGAAAAATTTTTTGCCTTCTCTACCATTTCTTGGCTTCAAACTCCCATATCTCGCGAACGGATTGACCTAACCCAAAAATTCCTATTGCATCTGAAAGTAGAAACTCGCCCGATTACAACGGTATGTGTATTTTTTCCCTAGGCCATTCTGGTTAAGCGTTTGGAGCAGCAGAATTGTGAAAAATTTTTTGCCTTCTCTACCATTTCTTGGCTTCAAACTCCCATATCTCGCGAACGGATTGACCTAACCCAAAAATTCCTATTGCATCTGAAAGTAGAAACTCGCCCGATTAAAGCAGTATGTGTATTTTTTACCTAGGCCATTCTGGTTCAGCGTTTGGAACAGCAGAATTGCGAAAAATTTTTTGCCTTCTCAACCATTTCTTGGCTTCAAACTCCCATATCTCGCGAACGGATTGACACAACCCAAAAATTCCTGTTGCGTCTGAAAGTAGAAACTGGCCCGGTTACAACGGTATGTGTATTTTTTCCCTAGGCCATTCTGGTTAAGCGTTTGGAGTAGCAGAAGTGCGAAAAATTTGTTGTCTTCTCAACCATTTCTTAGCTTCAAACTCCCATATCTCGCGAACGGATTGACGTAACCCAAAAATTCCTGTTGCATCTGAAAGTAGAAACTCGCCCGATTACAACGGTATGTGTATTTTTTCCCTAGGCCATTCTGGTTAAGCGTTTGGAGCAGCAGAATTGTGAAAAATTTTTTGCCTTCTCTACCATTTCTTGGCTTCAAACTCCCATACCTCGCGAACGGATAGACCTAACCCAAAAATTCCTATTGCATCTGAAAGTAGAAACTCGCCCGATTACAACGGTATCTGTATTTTTTTCCTAGGCCATTCTAGTTAAGCGTTTGGAGTAGCAGAATTGCGAAAAATTTCTTGCCTTCTCAATCATTTCTTGGCTTCAAACTCCCATATCTCGCGAACGGATTGACCTAACCCAAAAATTCCTATTGCATCTGAAAGTAGAAACTCGCCCGGTTACAGCGGTATGTGTATTTTTTCCCTAGGCCATTCTGGTTAAGCGTTTGGAGCAGCAGAATTGTGAAAAATTTTTTGCCTTCTCTACCATTTCTTGGCTTCAAACTCCCATACCTCGCGAACGGATAGACCTAACCCAAAAATTCCTATTGCATCTGAAAGTAGAAACTCGCCCGATTACAACGGTATCTGTATTTTTTTCCTAGGCCATTCTGGTTAAGCGTTTGGAGCAGCAGAATTGCGAAAAATTTCTTGCCTTCTCAACCATTTCTTGGCTTCAAACTCCCATATCTCGCGAACGGATTGACCTAACCCAAAAATTCCTATTGCATCTGAAAGTAGAAACTCGCCCGATTACAACGGTATCTGTATTTTTTTCCCTGGGCCATTCTGGTTAAGCGTTTGGAGCAGCAGAATTGTGAAAAATTTTTTGCCTTCTCTACCATTTCTTGGCTTCAAACTCCCATATCTCGCGAACGGATTGACCTAACCCAAAAATTCCTATTGCACCTGAAAGTAGAAACTCGCCCGATTACAACGGTATGTGTATTTTTTCCCTAGGCCATTCTGGTTAAGCGTTTGGAGCAGCAGAATTGTGAAAAATTTTTTGCCTTCTCTACCATTTCTTGGCTTCAAACTCCCATATCTCGCGAACGGATTGACCTAACCCAAAAATTCCTATTGCATCTGAAAGTAGAAACTCGCCCGATTAAAGCAGTATGTGTATTTTTTACCTAGGCCATTCTGGTTCAGCGTTTGGAACAGCAGAATTGCGAAAAATTTTTTGCCTTCTCAACCATTTCTTGGCTTCAAACTCCCATATCTCGCGAACGGATTGACATAACCCAAAAATTCCTGTTGCGTCTGAAAGTAGAAACTGGCCCGGTTACAACGGTATGTGTATTTTTTCCCTAGGCCATTCTGGTTAAGCGTTTGGAGCAGCAGAAGTGCGAAAAATTTGTTGTCTTCTCAACCATTTCTTAGCTTCAAACTCCCATATCTCGCGAACGGATTGACGTAACCCAAAAATTCCTGTTGCATCTGAAAGTAGAAACTCGCCCGATTACAACGGTATGTGTATTTTTTCCCTAGGCCATTCTGGTTAAGCGTTCGGAGCAGCTGAATTGCGAAAAATTTTTTGCCTTCTCAACCATTTCTTGTCTTCAAACTCCCATATCTCGCGAACGGATTGACGTAACCCAAAAATTCCTGTTGCATCTGAAAGTAGAAACTCGCCCGTTTACAACGGTATTTGTATTTTTTCCCTAGGCCATTCTGGTTAAGCGTTTGGAACAGCAGAATTGCGAAAAATTTTTTGCCTTCTCAACCATTTCTTGTCTTCAAACTCCCATATCTCGCGAACGGATTGACCTAACCCAAAAATTCCTATTGCATCTGAAAGTAGAAGTTCGCCCGATTCCAACGGTATTTGTATTTTTTACCTAGCCCATTCTGGTTAAGCGTTTGGAGCAGCAGAATGGCGAAAAATTGTATGCCTTCTCAACCATTTCTTACCTTCAAAGTCCCATATCTCGCGAACGGATTGACCTAACCCAAAAATTCCTGTTGCATTTGAAAGTAGAAACTCGCCCGATTACAACGGTATGTGTATTTTGTCCCTACGCCATTCTGGTTAAGCGTTTGGAGCAGCTGCATTGCGAAAAATTTTTTGCCTTCTCAACCATTTCTTGTCTTCAAACTCCCATATCTCGCGAACGGATTGACCTAACACAAAAATTCCTATTGCAACTGAAAGTAGAAGTTCGCCCGATTCCAACGGTATTTGTATTTTTTCCCTAGGCCATTCTGGTTAAGCGTTTGGAACAGCAGAATTGCGAAAAATTTTTTGCCTTCTCAACCATTTCTTGTCTTCAAACTCCCATATCTCGCGAACGGATTGACCTAACCCAAAAATTCCTATTGCATCTGAAAGTAGAAGTTCGCCCGATTACAACGGTATTTGTATTTTTTACCTAGCCCATTCTGGTTAAGCGTTTGGAGCAGCAGAATTGCGAAAAATTGTATGCCTTCTCAACCATTTCTTACCTTCAAAGTCCCATATCTCGCGAACGAATTGACCTAACCCAAAAATTCCTGTTGCATCTGAAAGTAGAAACTCGCCCGATTACAACGGTATGTGTATTTTGTCCCTACGCCATTCTGGTTAAGCGTTTGGAGCAGCAGAATTGCGAAAAATTTTTTGCCTTCTCAACCATTTCTTGTCTTCAAACTCCCATATCTCGCGAACGGATTGACCTAACCCAAAAATTCCTATTGCATCTGAAAGTAGAAGTTCGCCCGATTCCAACGGTATTTGTATTTTTTACCTAGCCCATTCTGGTTAAGCGTTTGGAACAGCAGAATTGCGAAAAATTATTTGCCTTCTCAACCATTTCTTACCTTCAAAGTCCCATATCTCGCGAACGGATTGACCTAACCCAAAAATTCCTGTTGCATTTGAAAGTAGAAACTCGCCCGATTACAACGGTATGTGTATTTTGTCCCTACGCCATTCTGGTTAAGCGTTTGGAGCAGCTGAATTGCGAAAAATTTTTTGCCTTCTCAACCATTTCTTGTCTTCAAACTCCCATATCTCGCGAACGGATTGACCTAACACAAAAATTCCTATTGCAACTGAAAGTAGAAGTTCGCCCGATTCCAACGGTATTTGTATTTTTTCCCTAGGCAATTCTGGTTAAGCGTTTGGAACAGCAGAATTGCGAAAAATTTTTTGCCTTCTCAACCATTTCTTGTCTTCAAACTCCCATATCTCGCGAACGGATTGACCTAACCCAAAAATTCCTATTGCATCTGAAAGTAGAAGTTCGCCCGATTACAACGGTATTTGTATTTTTTACCTAGCCCATTCTGGTTAAGCGTTTGGAGCAGCAGAATTGCGAAAAATTGTATGCCTTCTCAACCATTTCTTACCTTCAAAGTCCCATATCTCGCGAACGAATTGACCTAACCCAAAAATTCCTGTTGCATCTGAAAGTAGAAACTCGCCCGATTACAACGGTATGTGTATTTTGTCCCTACGCCATTCTGGTTAAGCGTTTGGAGCAGCAGAATTGCGAAAAATTTTTTGCCTTCTCAACCATTTCTTGTCTTCAAACTCCCATATCTCGCGAACGGATTGACCTAACACAAAAATTCCTATTGCAACTGAAAGTAGAAGTTCGCCCGATTCCAACGGTATTTGTATTTTTTCCCTAGGCAATTCTGGTTAAGCGTTTGGAACAGCAGAATTGCGAAAAATTTTTTGCCTTCTCAACCATTTCTTGTCTTCAAACTCCCATATCTCGCGAACGGATTGACCTAACCCAAAAATTCCTATTGCATCTGAAAGTAGAAGTTCGCCCGATTACAACGGTATTTGTATTTTTTACCTAGCCCATTCTGGTTAAGCGTTTGGAGCAGCAGAATTGCGAAAAATTGTATGCCTTCTCAACCATTTCTTACCTTCAAAGTCCCATATCTCGCGAACGAATTGACCTAACCCAAAAATTCCTGTTGCATCTGAAAGTAGAAACTCGCCCGATTACAACGGTATGTGTATTTTGTCCCTACGCCATTCTGGTTAAGCGTTTGGAGCAGCAGAATTGCGAAAAATTTTTTGCCTTCTCAACCATTTCTTGTCTTCAAACTCCCATATCTCGCGAACGGATTGACCTAACACAAAAATTCCTATTGCATCTGAAAGTAGAAGTTCGCCCGATTACAACGGTATTTGTATTTTTTACCTAGCCCATTCTGGTTAAGCGTTTGGAGCAGCTGAATTGCGAAAAATTTTTTGCCTTCTCAACCATTTCTTGTCTTCAAACTCCCATATCTCGCGAACGGATTGACCTAACACAAAAATTCCTATTGCAACTGAAAGTAGAAGTTCGCCCGATTCCAACGGTATTTGTATTTTTTCCCTAGGCCATTCTGGTTAAGCGTTTGGAACAGCAGAATTGCGAAAAATTTTTTGCCTTCTCAACCATTTCTTGTCTTCAAACTCCCATATCTCGCGAACGGATTGACCTAACCCAAAAATTCCTATTGCATCTGAAAGAAGAAGTTCGCCCGATTACAACGGTATTTGTATTTTTTACCTAGCCCATTCTGGTTAAGCGTTTGGAGCAGCAGAATTGCGAAAAATTGTATGCCTTCTCAACCATTTCTTACCTTCAAAGTCCCATATCTCGCGAACGAATTGACCTAACCCAAAAATTCCTGTTGCATCTGAAAGTAGAAACTCGCCCGATTACAACGGTATGTGTATTTTGTCCCTACGCCATTCTGGTTAAGCGTTTGGAGCAGCTGCATTGCGAAAAATTTTTTGCCTTCTCAACCATTTCTTGTCTTCAAACTCCCATATCTCGCGAACGGATTGACCTAACACAAAAATTCCTATTGCAACTGAAAGTAGAAGTTCGCCCGATTCCAACGGTATTTGTATTTTTTCCCTAGGCCATTCTGGTTAAGCGTTTGGAACAGCAGAATTGCGAAAAATTTTTTGCCTTCTCAACCATTTCTTGTCTTCAAAGTCCCATATCTCGCGAACGGATTGACCTAACCCAAAAATTCCTATTGCATCTGAAAGTAGAAGTTCGCCCGATTACAACGGTATTTGTATTTTTTACCTAGCCCATTCTGGTTAAGCGTTTGGAGCAGCAGAATTGCGAAAAATTGTATGCCTTCTCAACCATTTCTTACCTTCAAAGTCCCATATCTCGCGAACGAATTGACCTAACCCAAAAATTCCTGTTGCATCTGAAAGTAGAAACTCGCCCGATTCCAACGGTATGTGTATTTTGTCCCTACGCCATTCTGGTTAAGCGTTTGGAGCAGCAGAATTGCGAAAAATTTTTTGCCTTCTCAACCATTTCTTGTCTTCAAACTCCCATATCTCGCGAACGGATTGACCTAACACAAAAATTCCTATTGCATCTGAAAGTAGAAGTTCGCCCGATTCCAACGGTATTTGTATTTTTTACCTAGCCCATTCTGGTTAAGCGTTTGGAGCAGCAGAATGGCGAAAAATTGTATGCCTTCTCAACCATTTCTTACCTTCAAAGTCCCATATCTCGCGAACGGATTGACCTAACCCAAAAATTCCTGTTGCATTTGAAAGTAGAAACTCGCCCGATTACAACGGTATGTGTATTTTGTCCCTACGCCATTCTGGTTAAGCGTTTGGAGCAGCTGAATTGCGAAAAATTTTTTGCCTTCTCAACCATTTCTTGTCTTCAAACTCCCATATCTCGCGAACGGATTGACCTAACACAAAAATTCCTATTGCAACTGAAAGTAGAAGTTCGCCCGATTCCAACGGTATTTGTATTTTTTCCCTAGGCCATTCTGGTTAAGCGTTTGGAACAGCAGAATTGCGAAAAATTTTTTGCCTTCTCAACCATTTCTTGTCTTCAAACTCCCATATCTCGCGAACGGATTGACCTAACCCAAAATTCCTATTGCATCTGAAAGTAGAAGTTCGCCCGATTACAACGGTATTTGTATTTTTTACCTAGCCCATTCTGGTTAAGCGTTTGGAGCAGCAGAATTGCGAAAAATTGTATGCCTTCTCAACCATTTCTTACCTTCAAAGTCCCATATCTCGCGAACGAATTGACCTAACCCGAAAATTCCTGTTGCATCTGAAAGTAGAAACTCGCCCGATTACAACGGTATGTGTATTTTGTCCCTACGCCATTCTGGTTAAGCGTTTGGAGCAGCAGAATTGCGAAAAATTTTTTGCCTTCTCAACCATTTCTTGTCTTCATACTCCCATATCTCGCGAACGGATTGACCTAACACAAAAATTCCTATTGCATCTGAAAGTAGAAGTTCGCCCGATTCCAACGGTATTTGTATTTTTTACCTAGCCCATTCTGGTTAAGCGTTTGGAGCAGCAGAATGGCGAAAAATTGTATGCCTTCTCAACCATTTCTTACCTTCAAAGTCCCATATCTCGCGAACGGATTGACCTAACCCAAAAATTCCTGTTGCATTTGAAAGTAGAAACTCGCCCGATTGCAACGGTATGTGTATTTTGTCCCTACGCCATTCTGGTTAAGCGTTTGGAGCAGCTGAATTGCGAAAAATTTTTTGCCTTCTCAACCATTTCTTGTCTTCAAACTCCCATATCTCGCGAACGGATTGACCTAACACAAAAATTCCTATTGCAACTGAAAGTAGAAGTTCGCCCGATTCCAACGGTATTTGTATTTTTTCCCTAGGCCATTCTGGTTAAGCGTTTGGAACAGCAGAATTGCGAAAAATTTTTTGCCTTCTCAACCATTTCTTGTCTTCAAACTCCCATATCTCGCGAACGGATTGACCTAACCCAAAAATTCCTATTGCATCTGAAAGAAGAAGTTCGCCCGATTACAACGGTATTTGTATTTTTTACCTAGCCCATTCTGGTTAAGCGTTTGGAGCAGCAGAATTGCGAAAAATTGTATGCCTTCTCAACCATTTCTTACCTTCAAAGTCCCATATCTCGCGAACGAATTGACCTAACCCAAAAATTCCTGTTGCATCTGAAAGTAGAAACTCGCCCGATTACAACGGTATGTGTATTTTGTCCCTACGCCATTCTGGTTAAGCGTTTGGAGCAGCAGAATTGCGAAAAATTTTTTGCCTTCTCAACCATTTCTTGTCTTCAAACTCCCATATCTCGCGAACGGATTGACCTAACACAAAAATTCCTATTGCAACTGAAAGTAGAAGTTCGCCCGATTCCAACGGTATTTGTATTTTTTCCCTAGCCCATTCTGGTTAAGCGTTTGAAGCAGCAGAATTGCGAAAAATTTTTTGCCTTCTCAACCATTTCTTGTCTTCAAACTCCCATATCTCGCGAACGGATTGACCTAACCCAAAAATTCCTATTGCATCTGAAAGTAGAAACTCGCCCCATTACAACGGTATGTGTATTTTTACCCTAGGCCATTCTGGTTAAGCGTTCGGAGCAGCAGAATTGCGAAAAATTTTTTGCCTTCTCAACCATTTGTTGTCTTCAAACTCTCATATCTCGCGAACGGATTGACCTAACCCAAAAATTCCTATTGCATCTGAAAGTAGAAACTCGCCCGATTACAACGATATGTGTATTTTTTCCCCAGGCCATTCTGGTTAAGCGTTTGAAGCCGCAGAATTGCGAAAAATTTTTTGCCTTCTCAATCATTTCTTGGCTTCAAACTCCCATATCTCGCGAACGGATTGACCTAACCCAAAAATTCCTATTGCATCTGAAAGTAGAAACTCGCCCGGTTACAGCGGTATGTGTATTTTTTCCCTAGGCCATTCTGGTTAAGCGTTTGGAGCAGCAGAATTGTGAAAAATTTTTTGCCTTCTCTACCATTGCTTGGCTTCAAACTCCCATACCTCGCGAACGGATAGACCTAACCCAAAAATTCCTATTGCATCTGAAAGTAGAAACTCGCCCGATTACAACGGTATCTGTATTTTTTTCCTAGGCCATTCTGGTTAAGCGTTTGGAGCAGCAGAATTGCGAAAAATTTCTTGCCTTCTCAACCATTTCTTGGCTTCAAACTCCCATATCTCGCGAACGGATTGACCTAACCCAAAAATTCCTATTGCATCTGAAAGTAGAAACTCGCCCGATTACAACGGTATCTGCATTTTTTTCCCTGGGCCATTCTGGTTAAGCGTTTGGAGCAGCAGAATTGTGAAAAATTTTTTGCCTTCTCTACCATTTCTTGGCTTCAAACTCCCATATCTCGCGAACGGATTGACCTAACCCAAAAATTCCTATTGCATCTGAAAGTAGAAACTCGCCCGATTACAACGGTATGTGTATTTTTTCCCTAGGCCATTCTGGTTAAGCGTTTGGAGCAGCAGAATTGTGAAAAATTTTTTGCCTTCTCTACCATTTCTTGGCTTCAAACTCCCATATCTCGCGAACGGATTGACCTAACCCAAAAATTCCTATTGCATCTGAAAGTAGAAACTCGCCCGATTAAAGCAGTATGTGTATTTTTTACCTAGGCCATTCTGGTTCAGCGTTTGGAACAGCAGAATTGCGAAAAATTTTTTGCCTTCTCAACCATTTCTTGGCTTCAAACTCCCATATCTCGCGAACGGATTGACATAACCCAAAAATTCCTGTTGCGTCTGAAAGTAGAAACTGGCCCGGTTACAACGGTATGTGTATTTTTTCCCTAGGCCATTCTGGTTAAGCGTTTGGAGCAGCAGAAGTGCGAAAAATTTGTTGTCTTCTCAACCATTTCTTAGCTTCAAACTCCCATATCTCGCGAACGGATTGACGTAACCCAAAAATTCCTGTTGCATCTGAAAGTAGAAACTCGCCCGATTACAACGGTATGTGTATTTTTTCCCTAGGCCATTCTGGTTAAGCGTTCGGAGCAGCTGAATTGCGAAAAATTTTTTGCCTTCTCAACCATTTCTTGTCTTCAAACTCCCATATCTCGCGAACGGATTGACGTAACCCAAAAATTCCTGTTGCATCTGAAAGTAGAAACTCGCCCGTTTACAACGGTATTTGTATTTTTTCCCTAGGCCATTCTGGTTAAGCGTTTGGAACAGCAGAATTGCGAAAAATTTTTTGCCTTCTCAACCATTTCTTGTCTTCAAACTCCCATATCTCGCGAACGGATTGACCTAACCCAAAAATTCCTATTGCATCTGAAAGTAGAAGTTCGCCCGATTACAACGGTATTTGTATTTTTTACCTAGCCCATTCTGGTTAAGCGTTTGGAGCAGCAGAATGGCGAAAAATTGTATGCCTTCTCAACCATTTCTTACCTTCAAAGTCCCATATCTCGCGAACGGATTGACCTAACCCAAAAATTCCTGTTGCATTTGAAAGTAGAAACTCGCCCGATTACAACGGTATGTGTATTTTGTCCCTACGCCATTCTGGTTAAGCGTTTGGAGCAGCTGCATTGCGAAAAATTTTTTGCCTTCTCAACCATTTCTTGTCTTCAAACTCCCATATCTCGCGAACGGATTGACCTAACACAAAAATTCCTATTGCAACTGAAAGTAGAAGTTCGCCCGATTCCAACGGTATTTGTATTTTTTCCCTAGGCCATTCTGGTTAAGCGTTTGGAACAGCAGAATTGCGAAAAATTTTTTGCCTTCTCAACCATTTCTTGTCTTCAAACTCCCATATCTCGCGAACGGATTGACCTAACCCAAAAATTCCTATTGCATCTGAAAGTAGAAGTTCGCCCGATTACAACGGTATTTGTATTTTTTACCTAGCCCATTCTGGTTAAGCGTTTGGAGCAGCAGAATTGCGAAAAATTGTATGCCTTCTCAACCATTTCTTACCTTCAAAGTCCCATATCTCGCGAACGAATTGACCTAACCCAAAAATTCCTGTTGCATCTGAAAGTAGAAACTCGCCCGATTACAACGGTATGTGTATTTTGTCCCTACGCCATTCTGGTTAAGCGTTTGGAGCAGCAGAATTGCGAAAAATTTTTTTCCTTCACAACCATTTCTTGTCTTCAAACTCCCATATCTCGCGAACGGATTGACCTAACACAAAAATTCCTATTGCATCTGAAAGTAGAAGTTCGCCCGATTACAACGGTATTTGTATTTTTTACCTAGCCCATTCTGGTTAAGCGTTTGGAACAGCAGAATTGCGAAAAATTTTTTGCCTACTCAACCATTTCTTACCTTCAAAGTCCCATATCTCGCGAACGGATTGACCTAACCCAAAAATTCCTGTTGCATCTGAAAGTAGAAACTCGCCCGATTACAACGGTATGTGTATTTTGTCCCTACGCCATTCTGGTTAAGCGTTTGGAGCAGCTGCATTGCGAAAAATTTTTTGCCTTCTCAACCATTTCTTGTCTTCAAACTCCCATATCTCGCGAACGGATTGACCTAACACCAAAATTCCTATTGCAACTGAAAGTAGAAGTTCGCCCGATTCCAACGGTATTTGTATTTTTTCCCTAGGCCATTCTGGTTAAGCGTTTGGAACAGCAGAATTGCGAAAAATTTTTTGCCTTCTCAACCATTTCTTGTCTTCAAACTCCCATATCTCGCGAACGGATTGACCTAACCCAAAAATTCCTATTGCATCTGAAAGTAGAAGTTCGCCCGATTACAACGGTATTTGTATTTTTTACCTAGCCCATTCTGGTTAAGCGTTTGGAGCAGCAGAATTGCGAAAAATTGTATGCCTTCTCAACCATTTCTTACCTTCAAAGTCCCATATCTCGCGAACGAATTGACCTAACCCAAAAATTCCTGTTGCATCTGAAAGTAGAAACTCGCCCGATTCCAACGGTATGTGTATTTTGTCCCTACGCCATTCTGGTTAAGCGTTTGGAGCAGCAGAATTGCGAAAAATTTTTTGCCTTCTCAACCATTTCTTGTCTTCAAACTCCCATATCTCGCGAACGGATTGACCTAACACAAAAATTCCTATTGCATCTGAAAGTAGAAGTTCGCCCGATTCCAACGGTATTTGTATTTTTTACCTAGCCCATTCTGGTTAAGCGTTTGGAGCAGCAGAATGGCGAAAAATTGTATGCCTTCTCAACCATTTCTTACCTTCAAAGTCCCATATCTCGCGAACGAATTGACCTAACCCAAAAATTCCTGTTGCATCTGAAAGTAGAAACTCGCCCGATTCCAACGGTATGTGTATTTTGTCCCTACGCCATTCTGGTTAAGCGTTTGGAGCAGCAGAATTGCGAAAAATTTTTTGCCTTCTCAACCATTTCTTGTCTTCAAACTCCCATATCTCGCGAACGGATTGACCTAACACAAAAATTCCTATTGCATCTGAAAGTAGAAGTTCGCCCGATTCCAACGGTATTTGTATTTTTTACCTAGCCCATTCTGGTTAAGCGTTTGGAGCAGCAGAATGGCGAAAAATTGTATGCCTTCTCAACCATTTCTTACCTTCAAAGTCCCATATCTCGCGAACGGATTGACCTAACCCAAAAATTCCTGTTGCATTTGAAAGTAGAAACTCGCCCGATTACAACGGTATGTGTATTTTGTCCCTACGCCATTCTGGTTAAGCGTTTGGAGCAGCTGAATTGCGAAAAATTTTTTGCCTTCTCAACCATTTCTTGTCTTCAAACTCCCATATCTCGCGAACGGATTGACCTAACACAAAAATTCCTATTGCAACTGAAAGTAGAAGTTCGCCCGATTCCAACGGTATTTGTATTTTTTCCCTAGGCCATTCTGGTTAAGCGTTTGGAACAGCAGAATTGCGAAAAATTTTTTGCCTTCTCAACCATTTCTTGTCTTCAAACTCCCATATCTCGCGAACGGATTGACCTAACCCAAAAATTCCTATTGCATCTGAAAGTAGAAGTTCGCCCGATTACAACGGTATTTGTATTTTTTACCTAGCCCATTCTGGTTAAGCGTTTGGAGCAGCAGAATTGCGAAAAATTGTATGCCTTCTCAACCATTTCTTACCTTCAAAGTCCCATATCTCGCGAACGAATTGACCTAACCCAAAAATTCCTGTTGCATCTGAAAGTAGAAACTCGCCCGATTACAACGGTATGTGTATTTTGTCCCTACGCCATTCTGGTTAAGCGTTTGGAGCAGCAGAATTGCGAAAAATTTTTTGCCTTCTCAACCATTTCTTGTCTTCATACTCCCATATCTCGCGAACGGATTGACCTAACACAAAAATTCCTATTGCATCTGAAAGTAGAAGTTCGCCCGATTCCAACGGTATTTGTATTTTTTACCTAGCCCATTCTGGTTAAGCGTTTGGAGCAGCAGAATGGCGAAAAATTGTATGCCTTCTCAACCATTTCTTACCTTCAAAGTCCCATATCTCGCGAACGGATTGACCTAACCCAAAAATTCCTGTTGCATTTGAAAGTAGAAACTCGCCCGATTGCAACGGTATGTGTATTTTGTCCCTACGCCATTCTGGTTAAGCGTTTGGAGCAGCTGAATTGCGAAAAATTTTTTGCCTTCTCAACCATTTCTTGTCTTCAAACTCCCATATCTCGCGAACGGATTGACCTAACACAAAAATTCCTATTGCAACTGAAAGTAGAAGTTCGCCCGATTCCAACGGTATTTGTATTTTTTCCCTAGGCCATTCTGGTTAAGCGTTTGGAACAGCAGAATTGCGAAAAATTTTTTGCCTTCTCAACCATTTCTTGTCTTCAAACTCCCATATCTCGCGAACGGATTGACCTAACACAAAAATTCCTATTGCAACTGAAAGTAGAAGTTCGCCCGATTCCAACGGTATTTGTATTTTTTCCCTAGGCCATTCTGGTTAAGCGTTTGGAACAGCAGAATTGCGAAAAATTTTTTGCCTTCTCAACCATTTCTTGTCTTCAAACTCCCATATCTCGCGAACGGATTGACCTAACCCAAAAATTCCTATTGCATCTGAAAGTAGAAGTTCGCCCGATTACAACGGTATTTGTATTTTTTACCTAGCCCATTCTGGTTAAGCGTTTGGAGCAGCAGAATTGCGAAAAATTGTATGCCTTCTCAACCATTTCTTACCTTCAAAGTCCCATATCTCGCGAACGAATTGACCTAACCCAAAAATTCCTGTTGCATCTGAAAGTAGAAACTCGCCCGATTACAACGGTATGTGTATTTTGTCCCTACGCCATTCTGGTTAAGCGTTTGGAGCAGCTGAATTGCGAAAAATTTTTTGCCTTCTCAACCATTTCTTGTCTTCAAACTCCCATATCTCGCGAACGGATTGACCTAACACAAAAATTCCTATTGCAACTGAAAGTAGAAGTTCGCCCGATTCCAACGGTATTTGTATTTTTTCCCTAGGCCATTCTGGTTAAGCGTTTGGAACAGCAGAATTGCGAAAAATTTTTTGCCTTCTCAACCATTTCTTGTCTTCAAACTCCCATATCTCGCGAACGGATTGACCTAACACAAAAATTCCTATTGCAACTGAAAGTAGAAGTTCGCCCGATTCCAACGGTATTTGTATTTTTTCCCTAGGCCATTCTGGTTAAGCGTTTGGAACAGCAGAATTGCGAAAAATTTTTTGCCTTCTCAACCATTTCTTGTCTTCAAACTCCCATATCTCGCGAACGGATTGACCTAACCCAAAAATTCCTATTGCATCTGAAAGTAGAAGTTCGCCCGATTACAACGGTATTTGTATTTTTTACCTAGCCCATTCTGGTTAAGCGTTTGGAGCAGCAGAATTGCGAAAAATTGTATGCCTTCTCAACCATTTCTTACCTTCAAAGTCCCATATCTCGCGAACGAATTGACCTAACCCAAAAATTCCTGTTGCATCTGAAAGTAGAAACTCGCCCGATTACAACGGTATGTGTATTTTGTCCCTACGCCATTCTGGTTAAGCGTTTGGAGCAGCAGAATTGCGAAAATTTTTTTGCCTTCTCAACCATTTCTTGTCTTCATACTCCCATATCTCGCGAACGGATTGACCTAACACAAAAATTCCTATTGCATCTGAAAGTAGAAGTTCGCCCGATTCCAACGGTATTTGTATTTTTTACCTAGCCCATTCTGGTTAAGCGTTTGGAGCAGCTGAATTGCGAAAAATTTTTTGCCTTCTCAACCATTTCTTGTCTTCAAACTCCCATATCTCGCGAACGGATTGACCTAACACAAAAATTCCTATTGCAACTGAAAGTAGAAGTTCGCCCGATTCCAACGGTATTTGTATTTTTTCCCTAGGCCATTCTGGTTAAGCGTTTGAAGCAGCAGAATTGCGAAAAATTTTTTGCCTTCTCAACCATTTCTTGTCTTCAAACTCCCATATCTCGCGAACGGATTGACCTAACCCAAAAATTCCTATTGCATCTGAAAGTAGAAGTTCGCCCGATTACAACGGTATTTGTATTTTTTACCTAGCCCATTCTGGTTAAGCGTTTGGAGCAGCAGAATTGCGAAAAATTGTATGCCTTCTCAACCATTTCTTACCTTCAAAGTCCCATATCTCGCGAACGAATTGACCTAACCCAAAAATTCCTGTTGCATCTGAAAGTAGAAACTCGCCCGATTACAACGGTATGTGTATTTTGTCCCTACGCCATTCTGGTTAAGCGTTTGGAGCAGCAGAATTGCGAAAAATTTTTTGCCTTCTCAACCATTTCTTGTCTTCATACTCCCATATCTCGCGAACGGATTGACCTAACACAAAAATTCCTATTGCATCTGAAAGTAGAAGTTCGCCCGATTCCAACGGTATTTGTATTTTTTACCTAGCCCATTCTGGTTAAGCGTTTGGAGCAGCAGAATGGCGAAAAATTGTATGCCTTCTCAACCATTTCTTACCTTCAAAGTCCCATATCTCGCGAACGGATTGACCTAACCCAAAAATTCCTGTTGCATTTGAAAGTAGAAACTCGCCCGATTGCAACGGTATGTGTATTTTGTCCCTACGCCATTCTGGTTAAGCGTTTGGAGCAGCTGAATTGCGAAAAATTTTTTGCCTTCTCAACCATTTCTTGTCTTCAAACTCCCATATCTCGCGAACGGATTGACCTAACACAAAAATTCCTATTGCAACTGAAAGTAGAAGTTCGCCCGATTCCAACGGTATTTGTATTTTTTCCCTAGGCCATTCTGGTTAAGCGTTTGGAACAGCAGAATTGCGAAAAATTTTTTGCCTTCTCAACCATTTCTTGTCTTCAAACTCCCATATCTCGCGAACGGATTGACCTAACCCAAAAATTCCTATTGCATCTGAAAGAAGAAGTTCGCCCGATTACAACGGTATTTGTATTTTTTACCTAGCCCATTCTGGTTAAGCGTTTGGAGCAGCAGAATTGCGAAAAATTGTATGCCTTCTCAACCATTTCTTACCTTCAAAGTCCCATATCTCGCGAACGAATTGACCTAACCCAAAAATTCCTGTTGCATCTGAAAGTAGAAACTCGCCCGATTACAACGGTATGTGTATTTTGTCCCTACGCCATTCTGGTTAAGCGTTTGGAGCAGCAGAATTGCGAAAAATTTTTTGCCTTCTCAACCATTTCTTGTCTTCAAACTCCCATATCTCGCGAACGGATTGACCTAACACAAAAATTCCTATTGCAACTGAAAGTAGAAGTTCGCCCGATTCCAACGGTATTTGTATTTTTTCCCTAGCCCATTCTGGTTAAGCGTTTGAAGCAGCAGAATTGCGAAAAATTTTTTGCCTTCTCAACCATTTCTTGTCTTCAAACTCCCATATCTCGCGAACGGATTGACCTAACCCAAAAATTCCTATTGCATCTGAAAGTAGAAGTTCGCCCGATTACAACGGTATTTGTATTTTTTACCTAGCCCATTCTGGTTAAGCGTTTGGAGCAGCAGAATTGCGAAAAATTTTTTGCCTTCTCAACCATTTCTTGTCTTCAAACTCCCATATCTCGCGAACGGATTGACCTAACCCAAAAATTCCTATTGCATCTGAAAGTAGAAACTCGCCCCATTACAACGGTATGTGTATTTTTACCCTAGGCCATTCTGGTTAAGCGTTCGGAGCAGCAGAATTGCGAAAAATTTTTTGCCTTCTCAACCATTTGTTGTCTTCAAACTCACATATCTCGCGAACGGATTGACCTAACCCAAAAATTCCTATTGCATCTGAAAGTAGAAACTCGCCCGATTACAACGGTATGTGTATTTTTTCCCTAGGCCATTCTGGTTAAGCGTTTGAAGCCGCAGAATTGCGAAAAATTTTTTGCCTTCTCAACGATTTCTTGTCTTCAAACTCCCATATCTCGCGAACGGATTGACCTAACCCAAAAATTCCTATTGCATCTGAAAGTAGAAACTCGCCCGATTACAACGGTATGTGTATTTTTTCCCTAGGCCATTCTGGTTAAGCGTTTGGAGCAGCAGAATTGTGAAAAATTTTTTGCCTTCTCTACCATTTCTTGGCTTCAAACTCCCATACCTCGCGAACGGATTGACCTAACCCAAAAATTCCTATTGCATCTGAAAGTAGAAGTTCGCCCGATTCCAACGGTATTTGTATTTTTTCCCTAGGCCATTCTGGTTAAGCGTTTGAAGCAGCAGAATTGCGAAAAATTTTTTGCCTTCTCAACCATTTCTTGTCTTCAAACTCCCATATCTCGCGAACGGATTGACCTAACCCAAAAATTCCTATTGCATCTGAAAGTAGAAGTTCGCCCGATTACAACGGTATTTGTATTTTTTACCTAGCCCATTCTGGTTAAGCGTTTGGAGCAGCAGAATTGCGAAAAATTGTATGCCTTCTCAACCATTTCTTACCTTCAAAGTCCCATATCTCGCGAACGAATTGACCTAACCCAAAAATTCCTGTTGCATCTGAAAGTAGAAACTCGCCCGATTACAACGGTATGTGTATTTTGTCCCTACGCCATTCTGGTTAAGCGTTTGGAGCAGCAGAATTGCGAAAAATTTTTTGCCTTCTCAACCATTTCTTGTCTTCATACTCCCATATCTCGCGAACGGATTGACCTAACACAAAAATTCCTATTGCATCTGAAAGTAGAAGTTCGCCCGATTCCAACGGTATTTGTATTTTTTACCTAGCCCATTCTGGTTAAGCGTTTGGAGCAGCAGAATGGCGAAAAATTGTATGCCTTCTCAACCATTTCTTACCTTCAAAGTCCCATATCTCGCGAACGGATTGACCTAACCCAAAAATTCCTGTTGCATTTGAAAGTAGAAACTCGCCCGATTGCAACGGTATGTGTATTTTGTCCCTACGCCATTCTGGTTAAGCGTTTGGAGCAGCTGAATTGCGAAAAATTTTTTGCCTTCTCAACCATTTCTTGTCTTCAAACTCCCATATCTCGCGAACGGATTGACCTAACACAAAAATTCCTATTGCAACTGAAAGTAGAAGTTCGCCCGATTCCAACGGTATTTGTATTTTTTCCCTAGGCCATTCTGGTTAAGCGTTTGGAACAGCAGAATTGCGAAAAATTTTTTGCCTTCTCAACCATTTCTTGTCTTCAAACTCCCATATCTCGCGAACGGATTGACCTAACCCAAAAATTCCTATTGCATCTGAAAGAAGAAGTTCGCCCGATTACAACGGTATTTGTATTTTTTACCTAGCCCATTCTGGTTAAGCGTTTGGAGCAGCAGAATTGCGAAAAATTGTATGCCTTCTCAACCATTTCTTACCTTCAAAGTCCCATATCTCGCGAACGAATTGACCTAACCCAAAAATTCCTGTTGCATCTGAAAGTAGAAACTCGCCCGATTACAACGGTATGTGTATTTTGTCCCTACGCCATTCTGGTTAAGCGTTTGGAGCAGCAGAATTGCGAAAAATTTTTTGCCTTCTCAACCATTTCTTGTCTTCAAACTCCCATATCTCGCGAACGGATTGACCTAACACAAAAATTCCTATTGCAACTGAAAGTAGAAGTTCGCCCGATTCCAACGGTATTTGTATTTTTTCCCTAGCCCATTCTGGTTAAGCGTTTGAAGCAGCAGAATTGCGAAAAATTTTTTGCCTTCTCAACCATTTCTTGTCTTCAAACTCCCATATCTCGCGAACGGATTGACCTAACCCAAAAATTCCTATTGCATCTGAAAGTAGAAGTTCGCCCGATTACAACGGTATTTGTATTTTTTACCTAGCCCATTCTGGTTAAGCGTTTGGAGCAGCAGAATTGCGAAAAATTTTTTGCCTTCTCAACCATTTCTTGTCTTCAAACTCCCATATCTCGCGAACGGATTGACCTAACCCAAAAATTCCTATTGCATCTGAAAGTAGAAACTCGCCCCATTACAACGGTATGTGTATTTTTACCCTAGGCCATTCTGGTTAAGCGTTCGGAGCAGCAGAATTGCGAAAAATTTTTTGCCTTCTCAACCATTTGTTGTCTTCAAACTCACATATCTCGCGAACGGATTGACCTAACCCAAAAATTCCTATTGCATCTGAAAGTAGAAACTCGCCCGATTACAACGGTATGTGTATTTTTTCCCTAGGCCATTCTGGTTAAGCGTTTGAAGCCGCAGAATTGCGAAAAATTTTTTGCCTTCTCAACGATTTCTTGTCTTCAAACTCCCATATCTCGCGAACGGATTGACCTAACCCAAAAATTCCTATTGCATCTGAAAGTAGAAACTCGCCCGATTACAACGGTATGTGTATTTTTTCCCTAGGCCATTCTGGTTAAGCGTTTGGAGCAGCAGAATTGTGAAAAATTTTTTGCCTTCTCTACCATTTCTTGGCTTCAAACTCCCATACCTCGCGAACGGATTGACCTAACCCAAAAATTCCTATTGCATCTGAAAGTAGAAGTTCGCCCGATTACAACGGTATTTGTATTTTTTACCTAGCCCATTCTGGTTAAGCGTTTGGAGCAGCAGAATTGCGAAAAATTTTTTGCCTTCTCAACCATTTCTTACCTTCAAAGTCCCATATCTCGCGAACGAATTGACCTAACCCAAAAATTCCTGTTGCATCTGAAAGTAGAAACTCGCCCGATTCCAACGGTATGTGTATTTTGTCCCTACGCCATACTGGTTAAGCGTTTGGAGCAGCAGAATTGCGAAAAATTTTTTGCCTTCTCAACCATTTCTTGTCTTCAAACTCCCATATCTCGCGAACGGATTGACCTAACACAAAAATTCCTATTGCATCTGAAAGTAGAAGTTCGCCCGATTCCAACGGTATTTGTATTTTTTACCTAGCCCATTCTGGTTAAGCGTTTGGAGCAGCAGAATGGCGAAAAATTGTATGCCTTCTCAACCATTTCTTACCTTCAAAGTCCCATATCTCGCGAACGGATTGACCTAACCCAAAAATTCCTGTTGCATTTGAAAGTAGAAACTCGCCCGATTACAACGGTATGTGTATTTTGTCCCTACGCCATTCTGGTTAAGCGTTTGGAGCAGCTGAATTGCGAAAAATTTTTTGCCTTCTCAACCATTTCTTGTCTTCAAACTCCCATATCTCGCGAACGGATTGACCTAACACAAAAATTCCTATTGCAACTGAAAGTAGAAGTTCGCCCGATTCCAACGGTATTTGTATTTTTTCCCTAGGCCATTCTGGTTAAGCGTTTGGAACAGCAGAATTGCGAAAAATTTTTTGCCTTCTCAACCATTTCTTGTCTTCAAACTCCCATATCTCGCGAACGGATTGACCTAACCCAAAAATTCCTATTGCATCTGAAAGTAGAAGTTCGCCCGATTACAACGGTATTTGTATTTTTTACCTAGCCCATTCTGGTTAAGCGTTTGGAGCAGCAGAATTGCGAAAAATTGTATGCCTTCTCAACCATTTCTTACCTTCAAAGTCCCATATCTCCCGAACGAATTGAACTAACCCAAAAATTCCTGTTGCATCTGAAAGTAGAAACTCGCCCGATTACAACGGTATGTGTATTTTGTCCCTACGCCATTCTGGTTAAGCGTTTGGAGCAGCAGAATTGCGAAAAATTTTTTGCCTTCTCAACCATTTCTTGTCTTCATACTCCCATATCTCGCGAACGGATTGACCTAACACAAAAATTCCTATTGCATCTGAAAGTAGAAGTTCGCCCGATTCCAACGGTATTTGTATTTTTTACCTAGCCCATTCTGGTTAAGCGTTTGGAGCAGCAGAATGGCGAAAAATTGTATGCCTTCTCAACCATTTCTTGTCTTCAAACTCCCATATCTCGCGAACGGATTGACCTAACACAAAAATTCCTATTGCAACTGAAAGTAGAAGTTCGCCCGATTCCAACGGTATTTGTATTTTTTCCCTAGGCCATTCTGGTTAAGCGTTTGGAACAGCAGAATTGCGAAAAATTTTTTGCCTTCTCAACCATTTCTTGTCTTCAAACTCCCATATCTCGCGAACGGATTGACCTAACCCAAAAATTCCTATTGCATCTGAAAGAAGAAGTTCGCCCGATTACAACGGTATTTGTATTTTTTACCTAGCCCATTCTGGTTAAGCGTTTGGAGCAGCAGAATTGCGAAAAATTGTATGCCTTCTCAACCATTTCTTACCTTCAAAGTCCCATATCTCGCGAACGAATTGACCTAACCCAAAAATTCCTGTTGCATCTGAAAGTAGAAACTCGCCCGATTACAACGGTATGTGTATTTTGTCCCTACGCCATTCTGGTTAAGCGTTTGGAGCAGCAGAATTGCGAAAAATTTTTTGCCTTCTCAACCATTTCTTGTCTTCAAACTCCCATATCTCGCGAACGGATTGACCTAACACAAAAATTCCTATTGCAACTGAAAGTAGAAGTTCGCCCGATTCCAACGGTATTTGTATTTTTTCCCTAGCCCATTCTGGTTAAGCGTTTGAAGCAGCAGAATTGCGAAAAATTTTTTGCCTTCTCAACCATTTCTTGTCTTCAAACTCCCATATCTCGCGAACGGATTGACCTAACCCAAAAATTCCTATTGCATCTGAAAGTAGACGTTCGCCCGATTACAACGGTATTTGTATTTTTTACCTAGCCCATTCTGGTTAAGCGTTTGGAGCAGCAGAATTGCGAAAAATTTTTTGCCTTCTCAACCATTTCTTGTCTTCAAACTCCCATATCTCGCGAACGGATTGACCTAACCCAAAAATTCCTATTGCATCTGAAAGTAGAAACTCGCCCCATTACAACGGTATGTGTATTTTTACCCTAGGCCATTCTGGTTAAGCGTTCGGAGCAGCAGAATTGCGAAAAATTTTTTGCCTTCTCAACCATTTGTTGTCTTCAAACTCACATATCTCGCGAACGGATTGACCTAACCCAAAAATTCCTATTGCATCTGAAAGTAGAAACTCGCCCGATTACAACGGTATGTGTATTTTTTCCCTAGGCCATTCTGGTTAAGCGTTTGAAGCCGCAGAATTGCGAAAAATTTTTTGCCTTCTCAACGATTTCTTGTCTTCAAACTCCCATATCTCGCGAACGGATTGACCTAACCCAAAAATTCCTATTGCATCTGAAAGTAGAAACTCGCCCGATTACAACGGTCTGTGTATTTTTTCCCTAGGCCATTCTGGTTAAGTGTTTGGAGCAGCAGAATTGCGAAAAATTTGTTGCCTTCTCAACCATTTCTTGGCTTCAAACTCCCATATCTCGCGAGCGGATTGACCTAACTCAAAAATTCCTGTTGCGTCTGAAAGTAGAAACTCGCCCGGTTACAACGGTATGTGTATTTTTTCCCTAGGCCATTCTGGTTAAGCGTTTGGAGCAGCAGAAGTGCGAAAAATTTGTTGTCTTCTCAACCATTTCTTAGCTTCAAACTCCCATATCTCGCGAACGGATTGACGTAACACAAAAATTCCAGTTGCATCTGAAAGTAGAAGTTCGCCCGATTACAACGGTATTTGTATTTTTTACCTAGCCCATTCTGGTTAAGCGTTTGGAGCAGCAGAATTGCGAAAAATTTTTTGCCTTCTCAACCATTTCTTGTCTTCAAACTCCCATATCTCGCGAACGGATTGACCTAACCCAAAAATTCCTATTGCATCTGAAAGTAGAAACTCGCCCCATTACAACGGTATGTGTATTTTTTCCCTAGGCCATTCTGGTTAAGCGTTTGGAGCAGCAGAATTGTGAAAAATTTTTTGCCTTCTCTACCATTTCTTGGCTTCAAACTCCCATACCTCGCGAACGGATTGACCTAACCCAAAAATTCCTATTGCATCTGAAAGTAGAAACTCGCCCGATTACAACGGTATGTGTATTTTTTCCCTAGGCCATTCTGGTTAAGCGTTTGAAGCCGCAGAATTGCGAAAAATTTTTTGCCTTCTCAACGATTTCTTGTCTTCAAACTCCCATATCTCGCGAACGGATTGACCTAACCCAAAAATTCCTATTGCATCTGAAAGTAGAATCTCGCCCGATTACAACGGTATGTGTATTTTTTCCCTAGGCCATTCTGGTTAAGCGTTTGGAGCAGCAGAATTGTGAAAAATTTTTTGCCTTCTCTACCATTTCTTGGCTTCAAACTCCCATACCTCGCGAACGGATTGACCTAACCCAAAAATTCCTATTGCATCTGAAAGTAGAAACTCGCCCGATTACAACGGTCTGTGTATTTTTTCCCTAGGCCATTCTGGTTAAGCGTTTGGAGCAGCAGAATTGCGAAAAATTTGTTGCCTTCTCAACCATTTCTTGGCTTCAAACTCCCATATCTCGCGAGCGGATTGACCTAACTCAAAAATTCCTGTTGCGTCTGAAAGTAGAAACTCGCCCGGTTACAACGGTATGTGTATTTTTTCCCTAGGCCATTCTGGTTAAGCGTTTGGAGCAGCAGAAGTGCGAAAAATTTGTTGTCTTCTCAACCATTTCTTAGCTTCAAACTCCCATATCTCGCGAACGGATTGACGTAACCCAAAAATTCCAGTTGCATCTGAAATTAGAAACTCGCCCGATTACAACGGTATTTGTATTTTTTCCCTAGGCCATTCTGGTTGAGCGTTTGGAGCAGCGGAAGTGCGAAAAATTTGTTGTCTTCTCAACCATTTCTTAGCTTCAAACTCCCAAATCTCGCGAACGGATTGACGTCACCCAAAAATTCCTATTGCATCTGAAAGTAGAAACTCGCCCCATTACAACGGTATGTGTATTTTTTCCCTAGGCCATTCTGGTTAAGCGTTTGGAGCAGCAGAATTGTGAAAAATTTTTTGCCTTCTCTACCATTTCTTGGCTTCAAACTCCCATACCTCGCGAACGGATTGACCTAACCCAAAAATTCCTATTGCATCTGAAAGTAGAAACTCGCCCGGTTACAACGGTATGTGTATTTTTTCCCTAGGCCATTCTGGTTAAGCGTTTGGAGTAGCAGAAGTGCGAAAAATTTGTTGTCTTCTCAACCATTTCTTAGCTTCAAACTCCCATATCTCGCGAACGGATTGACGTAACCCAAAAATTCCAGTTGCATCTGAAATTAGAAACTCGCCCGATTACAACGGTATTTGTATTTTTTCCCTAGGCCATTCTGGTTAAGCGTTTGGAGCAGCGGAAGTGCGAAAAATTTGTTGTCTTCTCAACCATTTCTTAGCTTCAAACTCCCCAATCTCGCGAACGGATTGACGTCACCCAAAAATTCCTGTTGCATCTCAAAGTAGAAGCTCGCCCTATTACAACGGCATGTGTATTTTTTCCCTAGGCCATTCTGGTTAAGCGTTTGGAGCAGCAGAATTGTGAAAAATTTCTCGCCTTCTCAACCATTTCTTGGCTTCAAACTCCCATATCTCGCGAACGGATTGACCTAACCCAAAAATTCCTATGGCATCTGAAAGTAGAAACTCACCCGATTACAACGGTATGTGTATTTTTTCCCTAGGCCATTCTGGTTAAGCGTTTGGAGCAGCAGAAGTGCGAAAAATTTGTTGTCTTCTCAAACATTTCTTATCTTCAAACTCCCATATCTCGCGAACGGATTGACGTAACCCAAAAATTCCTGTTGCATCTGAAAGTAGAAACTCGCCCGATTACAACGGTATGTGTATTTTTTCCCTAGGCCATTCTGGTTAAGCGTTTGGAGCAGCAGAATTGTGAAAAATTTTTTGCCTTCTCTACCATTTCTTGGCTTCAAACTCCCATATCTCGCGAACGGATTGACCTAACCCAAAAATTCCTATGGCATCTGAAAGTAGAAATTCACCCGATTACAACGGTATGTGTATTTTTTCCCTAGGCCATTCTGGTTAAGCGTTTGGAGCAGCAGAAGTGCGAAAAATTTGTTGTCTTCTCAACCATTTCTTAGCTTCAAACTCCCATATCTCGCGAACGGATTGACGTAACCGAAAAATTCCTGTTGCATCTGAAAGTAGAAACTCGCCCGATTACAACGGTATGTGTATTTTTTCCCTAGGCCATTCTGGTTAAGCGTTTGGAGCAGCAGAATTGTGAAAAATTTTTTGCCTTCTCTACCATTTCTTGGCTTCAAACTCCCATATCTCGCGAACGGGTTGACCTAACCCAAAAATTCCTACTGCATCTGAAAGTAGAAACTCGCCCGATTACAACAGTATGTGTATTTTTTCCGTAGGCCATTCTGGTTAAGCGTTTGGAGCAGCAGAAGTGCGAAAAAATTGTTGTCTTCTCAACCATTTCTTAGCTTCAAACTCCCATATCTCGCGAACGGATTGACCTAACCCAAAAGTTCCTGTTGCCTGTGAAAGTAGAAACTCGCCCGATTACAACGGTATGTGTATTTTTTCCCTAGGCCATTCTGGTTAAGCGTTGGAGCAGCAGAATTGTGAAAAATTTTTTGCCTTCTCTACCATTTCTTGGCTTCAAACTCCCATATCTCGCGAACGCATTTACCTAACCCAAAAATTCCTGTTGCATCTGAAAGTAGAAACTCGCCCGATTCCAACGGTATGTGTATTTTTTCCCTAGGCCATTCTGGTTAAGCGTTTGGAGCAGCAGAATTGTGAAAAATTTTTTGCCTTCTCTACCATTTCTTGGCTTCAAACTCCCATATCTCGCGAACGGATTGACCTAACCCAAAAATTCCTACTGCATCTGAAAGTAGAAACTCGCCCGATTACAACAGTATGCGTATTTTTTCCGTAGGCCATTCTGGTTAAGCGTTTGGAGCAGCAGAAGTGCGAAAAAATTGTAGTCTTCTCAACCATTTCTTAGCTTCAAACTCCCATATCTCGCGAACGGATTGACCTAACCCAAAAGTTCCTGTTGCCTGTGAAAGTAGAAACTCGCCCGATTACAACGGTATGTGTATTTTTTCCCTAGGCCATTCTGGTTAAGCGTTGGAGCAGCAGAATTGTGAAAAATTTTTTGCCTTCTCTACCATTTCTTGGCTTCAAACTCCCATATCTCGCGAACGGATTGACCTAACCCAAAAATTCCTATGGCATCTGAAAGTAGAAGCTCACCCGATTACAACGGTATGTGTATTTTTTCCCTAGGCCATTCTGATTAAGCGTTTGGAGCAGCAGAAGTGCGAAAAATTTGTTGTCTTCTCAACCATTTCTTAGCTTCAAACTCCCATATCTCGCGAACAGATTGACGTAACCCAAAAATTCCTGTTGCATCTGAAAGTAAAAACTCGCCCGATTACAACGGTATGTGTATTTTTTCCCTAGGCCATTCTGGTTAAGCGTTTGGAGCAGCAGAATTGCGAAAAATTTTTTGCCTTCTCAACCATTTCTTGGCTTCAAACTCCCATATCTCGCGAACGGATTGACCTAACTCAAAAATTCCTGTTGCGTCTGAAAGTAGAAACTCGCCCGGTTACAACGGTATGTGTATTTTTTCCCTAGGCCATTCTGGTTAAGCGTTTGGAGCAGCAGAAGTGCGAAAAATTTGTTGTCTTCTCAACCATTTCTTAGCATCAAACTCCCATATCTCGCGAACGGATTGACGTAACCCAAAAATACCAGTTGCATCTGAAAGTAGAAACTCGCCCGATTACAACGGTATTTGTATTTTTTCCCTAGGCCGTTCTGGTTAAGCGTTTGGAGCAGCAGAATTGCGAGAAATTTTTTGCCATCTCAACCATTTCTTGGCTTCAAAGTCCCATATCTCGCGAACGGATTGACATAACCCAAAAATTCCTATTGCATCTGAAAGTAGAAACTCGCCCGATTACAACGGTATGTGTATTTTTTCCCTAGGCCATTCTGGTTAAGCGTTTGGAGCAGCAGAGGTGCGAAAAATTTGATGTCTTCTCAACCATTTCTTAGCTTCAAACTCCCATATCTCGCGAACGGATAGACGTAACCCAAAGATTCCTGTTGCATCTGATAGTAGAAACTCGCCCGATTACAACGGTATGTGTATTTTTTCCTTAGGCCATTCTGGTTAAGCGTTTGGAGCAGCAGAATTGCGAAAAATTTTTTGCCTTCTCAACCATTTCTTGGCTTCAAACTCCCATATCTCGCGAACGGATTGACCTAACCCAAAAATTCCTATAGCATCTGAAAGTAGAAACTCGCCCGATTACAACGGTATGTGTATTTTTTCCCTAGGCCATTCTGGTTAAGCGTTTGGAGCAGCAGAAGTGCGAAAAATTTGTTGTCTTCTCAACCATTTCTTAGCTTCAAACTCCCAAATCTCGCGAACGGATTGACGTCACCCAAAAATTCCTGTTGCATCTGAAAGTAGAAACTCGCCCGATTACAACGGCATGTGTATTTTTTCCCTAGGCCATTCTGGTTAAGCGTTTGGAGCAGCAGAATTGCGAAAAATTTTTTGCCTTCTCAACCATTTCTTGGCTTCAAAGTCCCATATCTCGCGAACGGATTGACCTAACCCAAAAATTCCTATTGCATCTGAAAGTAGAAACTCGCCCCATTACAACGGTATGTGTATTTTTTCCCGAGGCCATTCTGGTTAAGCGTTTGAAGCCGCAGAATTGCGAAAAATTTTTTGCCTTCTCAATCATTTCTTGGCTTCAAACTCCCATATCTCGCGAACGGATTGACCTAACCCAAAAATTCCTATTGCATCTGAAAGTAGAAACTCGCCCGGTTACAGCGGTATGTGTATTTTTTCCCTAGGCCATTCTGGTTAAGCGTTTGGAGCAGCAGAATTGTGAAAAATTTTTTGCCTTCTCTACCATTGCTTGGCTTCAAACTCCCATACCTCGCGAACGGATAGACCTAACCCAAAAATTCCTATTGCATCTGAAAGTAGAAACTCGCCCGATTACAACGGTATCTGTATTTTTTTCCTAGGCCATTCTGGTTAAGCGTTTGGAGCAGCAGAATTGCGAAAAATTTCTTGCCTTCCCAACCATTTCTTGGCTTCAAACTCCCATATCTCGCGAACGGATTGACCTAACCCAAAAATTCCTATTGCATCTGAAAGTAGAAACTCGCCCGATTACAACGGTATCTGCATTTTTTTCCCTGGGCCATTCTGGTTAAGCGTTTGGAGCAGCAGAATTGTGAAAAATTTTTTGCCTTCTCTACCATTTCTTGGCTTCAAACTCCCATATCTCGCGAACGGATTGACCTAACCCAAAAATTCCTATTGCATCTGAAAGTAGAAACTCGCCCGATTACAACGGTATGTGTATTTTTTCCCTAGGCCATTCTGGTTAAGCGTTTGGAGCAGCAGAATTGTGAAAAATTTTTTGCCTTCTCTACCATTTCTTGGCTTCAAACTCCCATATCTCGCGAACGGATTGACCTAACCCAAAAATTCCTATTGCATCTGAAAGTAGAAACTCGCCCGATTAAAGCAGTATGTGTATTTTTTACCTAGGCCATTCTGGTTCAGCGTTTGGAACAGCAGAATTGCGAAAAATTTTTTGCCTTCTCAACCATTTCTTGGCTTCAAACTCCCATATCTCGCGAACGGATTGACATAACCCAAAAATTCCTGTTGCGTCTGAAAGTAGAAACTGGCCCGGTTACAACGGTATGTGTATTTTTTCCCTAGGCCATTCTGGTTAAGCGTTTGGAGCAGCAGAAGTGCGAAAAATTTGTTGTCTTCTCAACCATTTCTTAGCTTCAAACTCCCATATCTCGCGAACGGATTGACGTAACCCAAAAATTCCTGTTGCTTCTGAAAGTAGAAACTCGCCCGATTACAACGGTATGTGTATTTTTTCCCTAGGCCATTCTGGTTAAGCGTTCGGAGCAGCTGAATTGCGAAAAATTTTTTGCCTTCTCAACCATTTCTTGTCTTCAAACTCCCATATCTCGCGAACGGATTGACGTAACCCAAAAATTCCTGTTGCATCTGAAAGTAGAAACTCGCCCGTTTACAACGGTATTTGTATTTTTTCCCTAGGCCATTCTGGTTAAGCGTTTGGAACAGCAGAATTGCGAAAAATTTTTTGCCTTCTCAACCATTTCTTGTCTTCAAACTCCCATATCTCGCGAACGGATTGACCTAACCCAAAAATTCCTATTGCATCTGAAAGTAGAAGTTCGCCCGATTACAACGGTATTTGTATTTTTTACCTAGCCCATTCTGGTTAAGCGTTTGGAGCAGCGGAAGTGCGAAAAATTTGTTGTCTTCTCAACCATTTCTTAGCTTCAAACTCCCCAATCTCGCGAACGGATTGACGTCACCCAAAAATTCCTGTTGCATCTCAAAGTAGAAGCTCGCCCTATTACAACGGCATGTGTATTTTTTCCCTAGGCCATTCTGGTTAAGCGTTTGGAGCAGCAGAATTGTGAAAAATTTCTCGCCTTCTCAACCATTTCTTGGCTTCAAACTCCCATATCTCGCGAACGGATTGACCTAACCCAAAAATTCCTATGGCATCTGAAAGTAGAAACTCACCCGATTACAACGGTATGTGTATTTTTTCCCTAGGCCATTCTGGTTAAGCGTTTGGAGCAGCAGAAGTGCGAAAAATTTGTTGTCTTCTCAAACATTTCTTATCTTCAAACTCCCATATCTCGCGAACGGATTGACGTAACCCAAAAATTCCTGTTGCATCTGAAAGTAGAAACTCGCCCGATTACAACGGTATGTGTATTTTTTCCCTAGGCCATTCTGGTTAAGCGTTTGGAGCAGCAGAATTGTGAAAAATTTTTTGCCTTCTCTACCATTTCTTGGCTTCAAACTCCCATATCTCGCGAACGGATTGACCTAACCCAAAAATTCCTATGGCATCTGAAAGTAGAAATTCACCCGATTACAACGGTATGTGTATTTTTTCCCTAGGCCATTCTGGTTAAGCGTTTGGAGCAGCAGAAGTGCGAAAAATTTGTTGTCTTCTCAACCATTTCTTAGCTTCAAACTCCCATATCTCGCGAACGGATTGACGTAACCGAAAAATTCCTGTTGCATCTGAAAGTAGAAACTCGCCCGATTACAACGGTATGTGTATTTTTTCCCTAGGCCATTCTGGTTAAGCGTTTGGAGCAGCAGAATTGTGAAAAATTTTTTGCCTTCTCTACCATTTCTTGGCTTCAAACTCCCATATCTCGCGAACGGATTGACCTAACCCAAAAATTCCTACTGCATCTGAAAGTAGAAACTCGCCCGATTACAACAGTATGTGTATTTTTTCCGTAGGCCATTCTGGTTAAGCGTTTGGAGCAGCAGAAGTGCGAAAAAATTGTTGTCTTCTCAACCATTTCTTAGCTTCAAACTCCCATATCTCGCGAACGGATTGACCTAACCCAAAAGTTCCTGTTGCCTGTGAAAGTAGAAACTCGCCCGATTACAACGGTATGTGTATTTTTTCCCTAGGCCATTCTGGTTAAGCGTTGGAGCAGCAGAATTGTGAAAAATTTTTTGCCTTCTCTACCATTTCTTGGCTTCAAACTCCCATATCTCGCGAACGCATTTACCTAACCCAAAAATTCCTGTTGCATCTGAAAGTAGAAACTCGCCCGATTCCAACGGTATGTGTATTTTTTCCCTAGGCCATTCTGGTTAAGCGTTTGGAGCAGCAGAATTGTGAAAAATTTTTTGCCTTCTCTACCATTTCTTGGCTTCAAACTCCCATATCTCGCGAACGGATTGACCTAACCCAAAAATTCCTACTGCATCTGAAAGTAGAAACTCGCCCGATTACAACAGTATGCGTATTTTTTCCGTAGGCCATTCTGGTTAAGCGTTTGGAGCAGCAGAAGTGCGAAAAAATTGTAGTCTTCTCAACCATTTCTTAGCTTCAAACTCCCATATCTCGCGAACGGATTGACCTAACCCAAAAGTTCCTGTTGCCTGTGAAAGTAGAAACTCGCCCGATTACAACGGTATGTGTATTTTTTCCCTAGGCCATTCTGGTTAAGCGTTGGAGCAGCAGAATTGTGAAAAATTTTTTGCCTTCTCTACCATTTCTTGGCTTCAAACTCCCATATCTCGCGAACGGATTGACCTAGCCCAAAAATTCCTATGGCATCTGAAAGTAGAAGCTCACCCGATTACAACGGTATGTGTATTTTTTCCCTAGGCCATTCTGATTAAGCGTTTGGAGCAGCAGAAGTGCGAAAAATTTGTTGTCTTCTCAACCATTTCTTAGCTTCAAACTCCCATATCTCGCGAACAGATTGACGTAACCCAAAAATTCCTGTTGCATCTGAAAGTAAAAACTCGCCCGATTACAACGGTATGTGTATTTTTTCCCTAGGCCATTCTGGTTAAGCGTTTGGAGCAGCAGAATTGCGAAAAATTTTTTGCCTTCTCAACCATTTCTTGGCTTCAAACTCCCATATCTCGCAAACGGATTGACCTAACCCAAAAATTCCTGTTGCGTCTGAAAGTAGAAACTCGCCCGGTTACAACGGTATGTGTATTTTTTCCCTAGGCCATTCTGGTTAAGCGTTTGGAGCAGCAGAAGTGCGAAAAATTTGTTGTCTTCTCAACCATTTCTTAGCATCAAACTCCCATATCTCGCGAACGGATTGACGTAACCCAAAAATACCAGTTGCATCTGAAAGTAGAAACTCGCCCGATTACAACGGTATTTGTATTTTTTCCCTAGGCCGTTCTGGTTAAGCGTTTGGAGCAGCAGAATTGCGAGAAATTTTTTGCCATCTCAACCATTTCTTGGCTTCAAAGTCCCATATCTCGCGAACGGATTGACATAACCCAAAAATTCCTATTGCATCTGAAAGTAGAAACTCGCCCGATTACAAAGGTATGTGTATTTTTTCCCTAGGCCATTCTGGTTAAGCGTTTGGAGCAGCAGAGGTGCGAAAAATTTGATGTCTTCTCAACCATTTCTTAGCTTCAAACTCCCATATCTCGCGAACGGATAGACGTAACCCAAAGATTCCTGTTGCATCTGATAGTAGAAACTCGCCCGATTACAACGGTATGTGTATTTTTTCCTTAGGCCATTCTGGTTAAGCGTTTGGAGCAGCAGAATTGCGAAAAATTTTTTGCCTTCTCAACCATTTCTTGGCTTCAAACTCCCATATCTCGCGAACGGATTGACCTAACCCAAAAATTCCTATAGCATCTGAAAGTAGAAACTCGCCCGATTACAACGGTATGTGTATTTTTTCCCTAGGCCATTCTGGTTAAGCGTTTGGAGCAGCAGAAGTGCGAAAAATTTGTTGTCTTCTCAACCATTTCTTAGCTTCAAACTCCCAAATCTCGCGAACGGATTGACGTCACCCAAAAATTCCTGTTGCATCTGAAAGTAGAAACTCGCCCGATTACAACGGCATGTGTATTTTTTCCCTAGGCCATTCTGGTTAAGCGTTTGGAGCAGCAGAATTGCGAAAAATTTTTTGCCTTCTCAACCATTTCTTGGCTTCAAAGTCCCATATCTCGCGAACGGATTGACCTAACCCAAAAATTCCTATTGCATCTGAAAGTAGAAACTCGCCCCATTACAACGGTATGTGTATTTTTTCCCGAGGCCATTCTGGTTAAGCGTTTGAAGCCGCAGAATTGCGAAAAATTTTTTGCCTTCTCAATCATTTCTTGGCTTCAAACTCCCATATCTCGCGAACGGATTGACCTAACCCAAAAATTCCTATTGCATCTGAAAGTAGAAAATCGCCCGGTTACAGCGGTATGTGTATTTTTTCCCTAGGCCATTCTGGTTAAGCGTTTGGAGCAGCAGAATTGTGAAAAATTTTTTGCCTTCTCCACCATTGCTTGGCTTCAAACTCCCATACCTCGCGAACGGATAGACCTAACCCAAAAATTCCTATTGCATCTGAAAGTAGAAACTCGCCCGATTACAACGGTATCTGTATTTTTTTCCTAGGCCATTCTGGTTAAGCGTTTGGAGCAGCAGAATTGCGAAAAATTTCTTGCCTTCTCAACCATTTCTTGGCTTCAAACTCCCATATCTCGCGAACGGATTGACCTAACCCAAAAATTCCTATTGCATCTGAAAGTAGAAACTCGCCCGATTACAACGGTATCTGCATTTTTTTCCCTGGGCCATTCTGGTTAAGCGTTTGGAGCAGCAGAATTGTGAAAAATTTTTTGCCTTCTCTACCATTTCTTGGCTTCAAACTCCCATATCTCGCGAACGGATTGACCTAACCCAAAAATTCCTATTGCATCTGAAAGTAGAAACTCGCCCGATTACAACGGTATGTGTATTTTTTCCCTAGGCCATTCTGGTTAAGCGTTTGGAGCAGCAGAATTGTGAAAAATTTTTTGCCTTCTCTACCATTTCTTGGCTTCAAACTCCCATATCTCGCGAACGGATTGACCTAACCCAAAAATTCCTATTGCATCTGAAAGTAGAAACTCGCCCGATTAAAGCAGTATGTGTATTTTTTACCTAGGCCATTCTGGTTCAGCGTTTGGAACAGCAGAATTGCGAAAAATTTTTTGCCTTCTCAACCATTTCTTGGCTTCAAACTCCCATATCTCGCGAACGGATTGACATAACCCAAAAATTCCTGTTGCGTCTGAAAGTAGAAACTGGCCCGGTTACAACGGTATGTGTATTTTTTCCCTAGGCCATTCTGGTTAAGCGTTTGGAGCAGCAGAAGTGCGAAAAATTTGTTGTCTTCTCAACCATTTCTTAGCTTCAAACTCCCATATCTCGCGAACGGATTGACGTAACCCAAAAATTCCTGTTGCATCTGAAAGTAGAAACTCGCCCGATTACAACGGTATGTGTATTTTTTCCCTAGGCCATTCTGGTTAAGCGTTCGGAGCAGCTGAATTGCGAAAAATTTTTTGCCTTCTCAACCATTTCTTGTCTTCAAACTCCCATATCTCGCGAACGGATTGACGTAACCCAAAAATTCCTGTTGCATCTGAAAGTAGAAACTCGCCCGTTTACAACGGTATTTGTATTTTTTCCCTAGGCCATTCTGGTTAAGCGTTTGGAACAGCAGAATTGCGAAAAATTTTTTGCCTTCTCAACCATTTCTTGTCTTCAAACTCCCATATCTCGCGAACGGATTGACCTAACCCAAAAATTCCTATTGCATCTGAAAGTAGAAGTTCGCCCGATTACAACGGTATTTGTATTTTTTACCTAGCCCATTCTGGTTAAGCGTTTGGAGCAGCAGAATGGCGAAAAATTGTATGCCTTCTCAACCATTTCTTACCTTCAAAGTCCCATATCTCGCGAACGGATTGACCTAACCCAAAAATTCCTGTTGCATTTGAAAGTAGAAACTCGCCCGATTACAACGGTATGTGTATTTTGTCCCTACGCCATTCTGGTTAAGCGTTTGGAGCAGCTGCATTGCGAAAAATTTTTTGCCTTCTCAACCATTTCTTGTCTTCAAACTCCCATATCTCGCGAACGGATTGACCTAACACAAAAATTCCTATTGCAACTGAAAGTAGAAGTTCGCCCGATTCCAACGGTATTTGTATTTTTTCCCTAGGCCATTCTGGTTAAGCGTTTGGAACAGCAGAATTGCGAAAAATTTTTTGCCTTCTCAACCATTTCTTGTCTTCAAACTCCCATATCTCGCGAACGGATTGACCTAACCCAAAAATTCCTATTGCATCTGAAAGTAGAAGTTCGCCCGATTACAACGGTATTTGTATTTTTTACCTAGCCCATTCTGGTTAAGCGTTTGGAGCAGCAGAATTGCGAAAAATTGTATGCCTTCTCAACCATTTCTTACCTTCAAAGTCCCATATCTCGCGAACGAATTGACCTAACCCAAAAATTCCTGTTGCATCTGAAAGTAGAAACTCGCCCGATTACAACGGTATGTGTATTTTGTCCCTACGCCATTCTGGTTAAGCGTTTGGAGCAGCAGAATTGCGAAAAATTTTTTTCCTTCTCAACCATTTCTTGTCTTCAAACTCCCATATCTCGCGAACGGATTGACCTAACACAAAAATTCCTATTGCATCTGAAAGTAGAAGTTCGCCCGATTACAACGGTATTTGTATTTTTTACCTAGCCCATTCTGGTTAAGCGTTTGGAACAGCAGAATTGCGAAAAATTTTTTGCCTACTCAACCATTTCTTACCTTCAAAGTCCCATATCTCGCGAACGGATTGACCTAACCCAAAAATTCCTGTTGCATCTGAAAGTAGAAACTCGCCCGATTACAACGGTATGTGTATTTTGTCCCTACGCCATTCTGGTTAAGCGTTTGGAGCAGCTGCATTGCGAAAAATTTTTTGCCTTCTCAACCATTTCTTGTCTTCAAACTCCCATATCTCGCGAACGGATTGACCTAACACCAAAATTCCTATTGCAACTGAAAGTAGAAGTTCGCCCGATTCCAACGGTATTTGTATTTTTTCCCTAGGCCATTCTGGTTAAGCGTTTGGAACAGCAGAATTGCGAAAAATTTTTTGCCTTCTCAACCATTTCTTGTCTTCAAACTCCCATATCTCGCGAACGGATTGACCTAACCCAAAAATTCCTATTGCATCTGAAAGTAGAAGTTCGCCCGATTACAACGGTATTTGTATTTTTTACCTAGCCCATTCTGGTTAAGCGTTTGGAGCAGCAGAATTGCGAAAAATTGTATGCCTTCTCAACCATTTCTTACCTTCAAAGTCCCATATCTCGCGAACGAATTGACCTAACCCAAAAATTCCTGTTGCATCTGAAAGTAGAAACTCGCCCGATTCCAACGGTATGTGTATTTTGTCCCTACGCCATTCTGGTTAAGCGTTTGGAGCAGCAGAATTGCGAAAAATTTTTTGCCTTCTCAACCATTTCTTGTCTTCAAACTCCCATATCTCGCGAACGGATTGACCTAACACAAAAATTCCTATTGCATCTGAAAGTAGAAGTTCGCCCGATTCCAACGGTATTTGTATTTTTTACCTAGCCCATTCTGGTTAAGCGTTTGGAGCAGCAGAATGGCGAAAAATTGTATGCCTTCTCAACCATTTCTTACCTTCAAAGTCCCATATCTCGCGAACGGATTGACCTAACCCAAAAATTCCTGTTGCATTTGAAAGTAGAAACTCGCCCGATTACAACGGTATGTGTATTTTGTCCCTACGCCATTCTGGTTAAGCGTTTGGAGCAGCTGAATTGCGAAAAATTTTTTGCCTTCTCAACCATTTCTTGTCTTCAAACTCCCATATCTCGCGAACGGATTGACCTAACACAAAAATTCCTATTGCAACTGAAAGTAGAAGTTCGCCCGATTCCAACGGTATTTGTATTTTTTCCCTAGGCCATTCTGGTTAAGCGTTTGGAACAGCAGAATTGCGAAAAATTTTTTGCCTTCTCAACCATTTCTTGTCTTCAAACTCCCATATCTCGCGAACGGATTGACCTAACCCAAAAATTCCTATTGCATCTGAAAGTAGAAGTTCGCCCGATTACAACGGTATTTGTATTTTTTACCTAGCCCATTCTGGTTAAGCGTTTGGAGCAGCAGAATTGCGAAAAATTGTATGCCTTCTCAACCATTTCTTACCTTCAAAGTCCCATATCTCGCGAACGAATTGACCTAACCCAAAAATTCCTGTTGCATCTGAAAGTAGAAACTCGCCCGATTACAACGGTATGTGTATTTTGTCCCTACGCCATTCTGGTTAAGCGTTTGGAGCAGCAGAATTGCGAAAAATTTTTTGCCTTCTCAACCATTTCTTGTCTTCATACTCCCATATCTCGCGAACGGATTGACCTAACACAAAAATTCCTATTGCATCTGAAAGTAGAAGTTCGCCCGATTCCAACGGTATTTGTATTTTTTACCTAGCCCATTCTGGTTAAGCGTTTGGAGCAGCAGAATGGCGAAAAATTGTATGCCTTCTCAACCATTTCTTACCTTCAAAGTCCCATATCTCGCGAACGGATTGACCTAACCCAAAAATTCCTGTTGCATTTGAAAGTAGAAACTCGCCCGATTGCAACGGTATGTGTATTTTGTCCCTACGCCATTCTGGTTAAGCGTTTGGAGCAGCTGAATTGCGAAAAATTTTTTGCCTTCTCAACCATTTCTTGTCTTCAAACTCCCATATCTCGCGAACGGATTGACCTAACACAAAAATTCCTATTGCAACTGAAAGTAGAAGTTCGCCCGATTCCAACGGTATTTGTATTTTTTCCCTAGGCCATTCTGGTTAAGCGTTTGGAACAGCAGAATTGCGAAAAATTTTTTGCCTTCTCAACCATTTCTTGTCTTCAAACTCCCATATCTCGCGAACGGATTGACCTAACACAAAAATTCCTATTGCAACTGAAAGTAGAAGTTCGCCCGATTCCAACGGTATTTGTATTTTTTCCCTAGGCCATTCTGGTTAAGCGTTTGGAACAGCAGAATTGCGAAAAATTTTTTGCCTTCTCAACCATTTCTTGTCTTCAAACTCCCATATCTCGCGAACGGATTGACCTAACCCAAAAATTCCTATTGCATCTGAAAGTAGAAGTTCGCCCGATTACAACGGTATTTGTATTTTTTACCTAGCCCATTCTGGTTAAGCGTTTGGAGCAGCAGAATTGCGAAAAATTGTATGCCTTCTCAACCATTTCTTACCTTCAAAGTCCCATATCTCGCGAACGAATTGACCTAACCCAAAAATTCCTGTTGCATCTGAAAGTAGAAACTCGCCCGATTACAACGGTATGTGTATTTTGTCCCTACGCCATTCTGGTTAAGCGTTTGGAGCAGCAGAATTGCGAAAAATTTTTTGCCTTCTCAACCATTTCTTGTCTTCATACTCCCATATCTCGCGAACGGATTGACCTAACACAAAAATTCCTATTGCATCTGAAAGTAGAAGTTCGCCCGATTCCAACGGTATTTGTATTTTTTACCTAGCCCATTCTGGTTAAGCGTTTGGAGCAGCTGAATTGCGAAAAATTTTTTGCCTTCTCAACCATTTCTTGTCTTCAAACTCCCATATCTCGCGAACGGATTGACCTAACACAAAAATTCCTATTGCAACTGAAAGTAGAAGTTCGCCCGATTCCAACGGTATTTGTATTTTTTCCCTAGGCCATTCTGGTTAAGCGTTTGAAGCAGCAGAATTGCGAAAAATTTTTTGCCTTCTCAACCATTTCTTGTCTTCAAACTCCCATATCTCGCGAACGGATTGACCTAACCCAAAAATTCCTATTGCATCTGAAAGTAGAAGTTCGCCCGATTACAACGGTATTTGTATTTTTTACCTAGCCCATTCTGGTTAAGCGTTTGGAGCAGCAGAATTGCGAAAAATTTTTTGCCTTCTCAACCATTTCTTGTCTTCAAACTCCCATATCTCGCGAACGGATTGACCTAACCCAAAAATTCCTATTGCATCTGAAAGTAGAAGTTCGCCCGATTACAACGGTATTTGTATTTTTTACCTAGCCCATTCTGGTTAAGCGTTTGGAGCAGCAGAATTGCGAAAAATTGTATGCCTTCTCAACCATTTCTTACCTTCAAAGTCCCATATCTCGCGAACGAATTGACCTAACCCAAAAATTCCTGTTGCATCTGAAAGTAGAAACTCGCCCGATTACAACGGTATGTGTATTTTGTCCCTACGCCATTCTGGTTAAGCGTTTGGAGCAGCAGAATTGCGAAAAATTTTTTGCCTTCTCAACCATTTCTTGTCTTCATACTCCCATATCTCGCGAACGGATTGACCTAACACAAAAATTCCTATTGCATCTGAAAGTAGAAGTTCGCCCGATTCCAACGGTATTTGTATTTTTTACCTAGCCCATTCTGGTTAAGCGTTTGGAGCAGCAGAATGGCGAAAAATTGTATGCCTTCTCAACCATTTCTTACCTTCAAAGTCCCATATCTCGCGAACGGATTGACCTAACCCAAAAATTCCTGTTGCATTTGAAAGTAGAAACTCGCCCGATTGCAACGGTATGTGTATTTTGTCCCTACGCCATTCTGGTTAAGCGTTTGGAGCAGCTGAATTGCGAAAAATTTTTTGCCTTCTCAACCATTTCTTGTCTTCAAACTCCCATATCTCGCGAACGGATTGACCTAACACAAAAATTCCTATTGCAACTGAAAGTAGAAGTTCGCCCGATTCCAACGGTATTTGTATTTTTTCCCTAGGCCATTCTGGTTAAGCGTTTGGAACAGCAGAATTGCGAAAAATTTTTTGCCTTCTCAACCATTTCTTGTCTTCAAACTCCCATATCTCGCGAACGGATTGACCTAACCCAAAAATTCCTATTGCATCTGAAAGAAGAAGTTCGCCCGATTACAACGGTATTTGTATTTTTTACCTAGCCCATTCTGGTTAAGCGTTTGGAGCAGCAGAATTGCGAAAAATTGTATGCCTTCTCAACCATTTCTTACCTTCAAAGTCCCATATCTCGCGAACGAATTGACCTAACCCAAAAATTCCTGTTGCATCTGAAAGTAGAAACTCGCCCGATTACAACGGTATGTGTATTTTGTCCCTACGCCATTCTGGTTAAGCGTTTGGAGCAGCAGAATTGCGAAAAATTTTTTGCCTTCTCAACCATTTCTTGCCTTCAAACTCCCATATCTCGCGAACGGATTGACCTAACACAAAAATTCCTATTGCAACTGAAAGTAGAAGTTCGCCCGATTCCAACGGTATTTGTATTTTTTCCCTAGCCCATTCTGGTTAAGCGTTTGAAGCAGCAGAATTGCGAAAAATTTTTTGCCTTCTCAACCATTTCTTGTCTTCAAACTCCCATATCTCGCGAACGGATTGACCTAACCCAAAAATTCCTATTGCATCTGAAAGTAGAAGTTCGCCCGATTACAACGGTATTTGTATTTTTTACCTAGCCCATTCTGGTTAAGCGTTTGGAGCAGCAGAATTGCGAAAAATTTTTTGCCTTCTCAACCATTTCTTGTCTTCAAACTCCCATATCTCGCGAACGGATTGACCTAACCCAAAAATTCCTATTGCATCTGAAAGTAGAAACTCGCCCCATTACAACGGTATGTGTATTTTTACCCTAGGCCATTCTGGTTAAGCGTTCGGAGCAGCAGAATTGCGAAAAATTTTTTGCCTTCTCAACCATTTGTTGTCTTCAAACTCACATATCTCGCGAACGGATTGACCTAACCCAAAAATTCCTATTGCATCTGAAAGTAGAAACTCGCCCGATTACAACGGTATGTGTATTTTTTCCCTAGGCCATTCTGGTTAAGCGTTTGAAGCCGCAGAATTGCGAAAAATTTTTTGCCTTCTCAACGATTTCTTGTCTTCAAACTCCCATATCTCGCGAACGGATTGACCTAACCCAAAAATTCCTATTGCATCTGAAAGTAGAAACTCGCCCGATTACAACGGTATGTGTATTTTTTCCCTAGGCCATTCTGGTTAAGCGTTTGGAGCAGCAGAATTGTGAAAAATTTTTTGCCTTCTCTACCATTTCTTGGCTTCAAACTCCCATACCTCGCGAACGGATTGACCTAACCCAAAAATTCCTATTGCATCTGAAAGTAGAAGTTCGCCCGATTACAACGGTATTTGTATTTTTTACCTAGCCCATTCTGGTTAAGCGTTTGGAGCAGCAGAATTGCGAAAAATTTTTTGCCTTCTCAACCATTTCTTACCTTCAAAGTCCCATATCTCGCGAACGAATTGACCTAACCCAAAAATTCCTGTTGCATCTGAAAGTAGAAACTCGCCCGATTCCAACGGTATGTGTATTTTGTCCCTACGCCATACTGGTTAAGCGTTTGGAGCAGCAGAATTGCGAAAAATTTTTTGCCTTCTCAACCATTTCTTGTCTTCAAACTCCCATATCTCGCGAACGGATTGACCTAACACAAAAATTCCTATTGCATCTGAAAGTAGAAGTTCGCCCGATTCCAACGGTATTTGTATTTTTTACCTAGCCCATTCTGGTTAAGCGTTTGGAGCAGCAGAATGGCGAAAAATTGTATGCCTTCTCAACCATTTCTTACCTTCAAAGTCCCATATCTCGCGAACGGATTGACCTAACCCAAAAATTCCTGTTGCATTTGAAAGTAGAAACTCGCCCGATTACAACGGTATGTGTATTTTGTCCCTACGCCATTCTGGTTAAGCGTTTGGAGCAGCCGAATTGCGAAAAATTTTTTGCCTTCTCAACCATTTCTTGTCTTCAAACTCCCATATCTCGCGAACGGATTGACCTAACACAAAAATTCCTATTGCAACTGAAAGTAGAAGTTCGCCCGATTCCAACGGTATTTGTATTTTTTCCCTAGGCCATTCTGGTTAAGCGTTTGGAACAGCAGAATTGCGAAAAATTTTTTGCCTTCTCAACCATTTCTTGTCTTCAAACTCCCATATCTCGCGAACGGATTGACCTAACCCAAAAATTCCTATTGCATCTGAAAGTAGAAGTTCGCCCGATTACAACGGTATTTGTATTTTTTACCTAGCCCATTCTGGTTAAGCGTTTGGAGCAGCAGAATTGCGAAAAATTGTATGCCTTCTCAACCATTTCTTACCTTCAAAGTCCCATATCTCCCGAACGAATTGAACTAACCCAAAAATTCCTGTTGCATCTGAAAGTAGAAACTCGCCCGATTACAACGGTATGTGTATTTTGTCCCTACGCCATTCTGGTTAAGCGTTTGGAGCAGCAGAATTGCGAAAAATTTTTTGCCTTCTCAACCATTTCTTGTCTTCATACTCCCATATCTCGCGAACGGATTGACCTAGCACAAAAATTCCTATTGCATCTGAAAGTAGAAGTTCGCCCGATTCCAACGGTATTTGTATTTTTTACCTAGCCCATTCTGGTTAAGCGTTTGGAGCAGCAGAATGGCGAAAAATTGTATGCCTTCTCAACCATTTCTTACCTTCAAAGTCTCATATCTCGCGAACGGATTGACCTAACCCAAAAATTCCTGTTGCATTTGAAAGTAGAAACTCGCCCGATTGCAACGGTATGTGTATTTTGTCCCTACGCCATTCTGGTTAAGCGTTTGGAGCAGCTGAATTGCGAAAAATTTTTTGCCTTCTCAACCATTTCTTGTCTTCAAACTCCCATATCTCGCGAACGGATTGACCTAACACAAAAATTCCTATTGCAACTGAAAGTAGAAGTTCGCCCGATTCCAACGGTATTTGTATTTTTTCCCTAGGCCATTCTGGTTAAGCGTTTGGAACAGCAGAATTGCGAAAAATTTTTTGCCTTCTCAACCATTTCTTGTCTTCAAACTCCCATATCTCGCGAACGGATTGACCTAACCCAAAAATTCCTATTGCATCTGAAAGAAGAAGTTCGCCCGATTACAACGGTATTTGTATTTTTTACCTAGCCCATTCTGGTTAAGCGTTTGGAGCAGCAGAATTGCGAAAAATTGTATGCCTTCTCAACCATTTCTTACCTTCAAAGTCCCATATCTCGCGAACGAATTGACCTAACCCAAAAATTCCTGTTGCATCTGAAAGTAGAAACTCGCCCGATTACAACGGTATGTGTATTTTGTCCCTACGCCATTCTGGTTAAGCGTTTGGAGCAGCAGAATTGCGAAAAATTTTTTGCCTTCTCAACCATTTCTTGTCTTCAAACTCCCATATCTCGCGAACGGATTGACCTAACCCAAAAATTCCTATTGCATCTGAAAGTAGAAGTTCGCCCGATTACAACGGTATTTGTATTTTTTACCTAGCCCATTCTGATAAGCGTTTGGAGCAGCAGAATTGCGAAAAATTTTTTGCCTTCTCAACCATTTCTTGTCTTCAAACTCCCATATCTCGCGAACGGATTGACCTAACCCAAAAATTCCTATTGCATCTGAAAGTAGAAACTCGCCCCATTACAACGGTATGTGTATTTTTACCCTAGGCCATTCTGGTTAAGCGTTCGGAGCAGCAGAATTGCGAAAAATTTTTTGCCTTCTCAACCATTTGTTGTCTTCAAACTCCCATATCTCGCGAACAGATTGACCTAACCCAAAAATTCCTATTGCATCTGAAAGTAGAAACTCGCCCGATTACAACGGTATGTGTATTTTTTCCCTAGGCCATTCTGGTTAAGCGTTTGAAGCCGCAGAATTGCGAAAAATTTTTTGCCTTCTCAACGATTTCTTGTCTTCAAACTCCCATATCTCGCGAACGGATTGACCTAACCCAAAAATTCCTATTGCATCTGAAAGTAGAAACTCGCCCGATTACAACGGTATGTGTATTTTTTCCCTAGGCCATTCTGGTTAAGCGTTTGGAGCAGCAGAATTGTGAGAAATTTTTTGCCTTCTCTACCATTTCTTGGCTTCAAACTCCCATACCTCGCGAACGGATTGACCTAACCCAAAAATTCCTATTGCATCTGAAAGTAGAAGTTCGCCCGATTACAACGGTATTTGTATTTTTTACCTAGCCCATTCTGGTTAAGCGTTTGGAGCAGCAGAATTGCGAAAAATTTTTTGCCTTCTCAACCATTTCTTGTCTTCAAACTCCCATATCTCGCGAACGGATTGACCTAACCCAAAAATTCCTATTGCATCTGAAAGTAGAAACTCGCCCCATTACAACGGTATGTGTATTTTTACCCTAGGCCATTCTGGTTAAGCGTTCGGAGCAGCAGAATTGCGAAAAATTTTTTGCCTTCTCAACCATTTGTTGTCTTCAAACTCCCATATCTCGCGAACGGATTGACCTAACCCAAAAATTCCTATTGCATCTGAAAGTAGAAACTCGCCCGATTACAACGGTATGTGTATTTTTTCCCTAGGCCATTCTGGTTAAGCGTTTGAAGCCGCAGAATTGCGAAAAATTTTTTGCCTTCTCAACGATTTCTTGTCTTCAAACTCCCATATCTCGCGAACGGATTGACCTAACCCAAAAATTCCTATTGCATCTGAAAGTAGAAACTCGCCCGATTACAACGGTCTGTGTATTTTTTCCCTAGGCCATTCTGGTTAAGCGTTTGGAGCAGCAGAATTGCGAAAAATTTGTTGCCTTCTCAACCATTTCTTGGCTTCAAACTCCCATATCTCGCGAGCGGATTGACCTAACTCAAAAATTCCTGTTGCGTCTGAAAGTAGAAACTCGCCCGGTTACAACGGTATGTGTATTTTTTCCCTAGGCCATTCTGGTTAAGCGTTTGGAGCAGCAGAAGTGCGAAAAATTTGTTGTCTTCTCAACCATTTCTTAGCTTCAAACTCCCATATCTCGCGAACGGATTGACGTAACCCAAAAATTCCAGTTGCATCTGAAAGTAGAAGTTCGCCCGATTACAACGGTATTTGTATTTTTTACCTAGCCCATTCTGGTTAAGCGTTTGGAGCAGCAGAATTGCGAAAAATTTTTTGCCTTCTCAACCATTTCTTGTCTTCAAAGTCCCATATCTCGCGAACGGATTGACCTAACCCAAAAATTCCTATTGCATCTGAAAGTAGAAACTCGCCCCATTACAACGGTATGTGTATTTTTTCCCTAGGCCATTCTGGTTAAGCGTTTGGAGCAGCAGAATTGTGAAAAATTTTTTGCCTTCTCTACCATTTCTTGGCTTCAAACTCCCATACCTCGCGAACGGATTGACCTAACCCAAAAATTCCTATTGCATCTGAAAGTAGAAACTCGCCCGATTACAACGGTATGTGTATTTTTTCCCTAGGCCATTCTGGTTAAGCGTTTGAAGCCGCAGAATTGCGAAAAATTTTTTGCCTTCTCAACGATTTCTTGTCTTCAAACTCCCATATCTCGCGAACGGATTGACCTAACCCAAAAATTCCTATTGCATCTGAAAGTAGAATCTCGCCCGATTACAACGGTATGTGTATTTTTTCCCTAGGCCATTCTGGTTAAGCGTTTGGAGCAGCAGAATTGTGAAAAATTTTTTGCCTTCTCTACCATTTCTTGGCTTCAAACTCCCATACCTCGCGAACCGATTGACCTAACCCAAAAATTCCTATTGCATCTGAAAGTAGAAACTCGCCCGATTACAACGGTCTGTGTATTTTTTCCCTAGGCCATTCTGGTTAAGCGTTTGGAGCAGCAGAATTGCGAAAAATTTGTTGCCTTCTCAACCATTTCTTGGCTTCAAACTCCCATATCTCGCGAGCGGATTGACCTAACTCAAAAATTCCTGTTGCGTCTGAAAGTAGAAACTCGCCCGGTTACAACGGTATGTGTATTTTTTCCCTAGGCCATTCTGGTTAAGCGTTTGGAGCAGCAGAATTGCGAAAAATTTGTTGTCTTCTCAACCATTTCTTAGCTTCAAACTCCCATATCTCGCGAACGGATTGACGTAACCCAAAAATTCCAGTTGCATCTGAAATTAGAAACTCGCCCGATTACAACGGTATTTGTATTTTTTCCCTAGGCCATTCTGGTTAAGCGTTTGGAGCAGCGGAAGTGCGAAAAATTTGTTGTCTTCTCAACCATTTCTTAGCTTCAAACTCCCAAATCTCGCGAACGGATTGACGTCACCCAAAAATTCCTATTGCATCTGAAAGTAGAAACTCGCCCCATTACAACGGTATGTGTATTTTTTCCCTAGGCCATTCTGGTTAAGCGTTTGGAGCAGCAGAATTGTGAAAAATTTTTTGCCTTCTCTACCATTTCTTGGCTTCAAACTCCCATACCTCGCGAACGGATTGACCTAACCCAAAAATTCCTATTGCATCTGAAAGTAGAAACTCGCCCGGTTACAACGGTATGTGTATTTTTTCCCTAGGCCATTCTGGTTAAGCGTTTGGAGCAGCAGAAGTGCGAAAAATTTGTTGTCTTCTCAACCATTTCTTAGCTTCAAACTCCCATATCTCGCGAACGGATTGACGTAACCCAAAAATTCCAGTTGCATCTGAAATTAGAAACTCGCCCGATTACAACGGTATTTGTATTTTTTCCCTAGGCCATTCTGGTTAAGCGTTTGGAGCAGCGGAAGTGCGAAAAATTTGTTGTCTTCTCAACCATTTCTTAGCTTCAAACTCCCCAATCTCGCGAACGGATTGACGTCACCCAAAAATTCCTGTTGCATCTCAAAGTAGAAGCTCGCCCTATTACAACGGCATGTGTATTTTTTCCCTAGGCCATTCTGGTTAAGCGTTTGGAGCAGCAGAATTGTGAAAAATTTCTCGCCTTCTCAACCATTTCTTGGCTTCAAACTCCCATATCTCGCGAACGGATTGACCTAACCCAATAATTCCTATGGCATCTGAAAGTAGAAACTCACCCGATTACAACGGTATGTGTATTTTTTCCCTAGGCCATTCTGGTTAAGCGTTTGGAGCAGCAGAAGTGCGAAAAATTTGTTGTCTTCTCAAACATTTCTTATCTTCAAACTCCCATATCTCGCGAACGGATTGACGTAACCCAAAAATTCCTGTTGCATCTGAAAGTAGAAACTCGCCCGATTACAACGGTATGTGTATTTTTTCCCTAGGCCATTCTGGTTAAGCGTTTGGAGCAGCAGAATTGTGAAAAATTTTTTGCCTTCTCTACCATTTCTTGGCTTCAAACTCCCATATCTCGCGAACGGATTGACCTAACCCAAAAATTCCTATGGCATCTGAAAGTAGAAATTCACCCGATTACAACGGTATGTGTATTTTTTCCCTAGGCCATTCTGGTTAAGCGTTTGGAGCAGCAGAAGTGCGAAAAATTTGTTGTCTTCTCAACCATTTCTTAGCTTCAAACTCCCATATCTCGCGAACGGATTGACGTAACCGAAAAATTCCTGTTGCATCTGAAAGTAGAAACTCGCCCGATTACAACGGTATGTGTATTTTTTCCCTAGGCCATTCTGGTTAAGCGTTTGGAGCAGCAGAATTGTGAAAAATTTTTTGCCTTCTCTACCATTTCTTGGCTTCAAACTCCCATATCTCGCGAACGGATTGACCTAACCCAAAAATTCCTACTGCATCTGAAAGTAGAAACTCGCCCGATTACAACAGTATGTGTATTTTTTCCGTAGGCCATTCTGGTTAAGCGTTTGGAGCAGCAGAAGTGCGAAAAAATTGTTGTCTTCTCAACCATTTCTTAGCTTCAAACTCCCATATCTCGCGAACGGATTGACCTAACCCAAAAGTTCCTGTTGCCTGTGAAAGTAGAAACTCGCCCGATTACAACGGTATGTGTATTTTTTCCCTAGGCCATTCTGGTTAAGCGTTGGAGCAGCAGAATTGTGAAAAATTTTTTGCCTTCTCTACCATTTCTTGGCTTCAAACTCCCATATCTCGCGAACGCATTAACCTAACCCAAAAATTCCTGTTGCATCTGAAAGTAGAAACTCGCCCGATTCCAACGGTATGTGTATTTTTTCCCTAGGCCATTCTGGTTAAGCGTTTGGAGCAGCAGAATTGTGAAAAATTTTTTGCCTTCTCTACCATTTCTTGGCTTCAAACTCCCATATCTCGCGAACGGATTGACCTAACCCAAAAATTCCTACTGCATCTGAAAGTAGAAACTCGCCCGATTACAACAGTATGCGTATTTTTTCCGTAGGCCATTCTGGTTAAGCGTTTGGAGCAGCAGAAGTGCGAAAAAATTGTTGTCTTCTCAACCATTTCTTAGCTTCAAACTCCCATATCTCGCGAACGGATTGACCTAACCCAAAAGTTCCTGTTGCCTGTGAAAGTAGAAACTCGCCCGATTACAACGGTATGTGTATTTTTTCCCTAGGCCATTCTGGTTAAGCGTTGGAGCAGCAGAATTGTGAAAAATTTTTTGCCTTCTCTACCATTTCTTGGCTTCAAACTCCCATATCTCGCGAACGGATTGACCTAACCCAAAAATTCCTATGGCATCTGAAAGTAGAAGCTCACCCGATTACAACGGTATGTGTATTTTTTCCCTAGGCCATTCTGATTAAGCGTTTGGAGCAGCAGAAGTGCGAAAAATTTGTTGTCTTCTCAACCATTTCTTAGCTTCAAACTCCCATATCTCGCGAACAGATTGACGTAACCCAAAAATTCCTGTTGCATCTGAAAGTAAAAACTCGCCCGATTACAACGGTATGTGTATTTTTTCCCTAGGCCATTCTGGTTAAGCGTTTGGAGCAGCAGAATTGCGAAAAATTTTTTGCCTTCTCAACCATTTCTTGGCTTCAAACTCCCATATCTCGCAAACGGATTGACCTAACCCAAAAATTCCAGTTGCATCTGAAATTAGAAACTCGCCCGATTACAACGGTATTTGTATTTTTTCCCTAGGCCATTCTGGTTAAGCGTTTGGAGCAGCGGAAGTGCGAAAAATTTGTTGTCTTCTCAACCATTTCTTAGCTTCAAACTCCCAAATCTCGCGAACGGATTGACGTCACCCAAAAATTCCTATTGCATCTGAAAGTAGAAACTCGCCCCATTACAACGGTATGTGTATTTTTTCCCTAGGCCATTCTGGTTAAGCGTTTGGAGCAGCAGAATTGTGAAAAATTTTTTGCCTTCTCTACCATTTCTTGGCTTCAAACTCCCATACCTCGCGAACGGATTGACCTAACCCAAAAATTCCTATTGCATCTGAAAGTAGAAACTCGCCCGGTTACAACGGTATGTGTATTTTTTCCCTAGGCCATTCTGGTTAAGCGTTTGGAGCAGCAGAAGTGCGAAAAATTTGTTGTCTTCTCAACCATTTCTTAGCTTCAAACTCCCATATCTCGCGAACGGATTGACGTAACCCAAAAATTCCAGTTGCATCTGAAATTAGAAACTCGCCCGATTACAACGGTATTTGTATTTTTTCCCTAGGCCATTCTGGTTAAGCGTTTGGAGCAGCGGAAGTGCGAAAAATTTGTTGTCTTCTCAACCATTTCTTAGCTTCAAACTCCCCAATCTCGCGAACGGATTGACGTCACCCAAAAATTCCTGTTGCATCTCAAAGTAGAAGCTCGCCCTATTACAACGGCATGTGTATTTTTTCCCTAGGCCATTCTGGTTAAGCGTTTGGAGCAGCAGAATTGTGAAAAATTTCTCGCCTTCTCAACCATTTCTTGGCTTCAAACTCCCATATCTCGCGAACGGATTGACCTAACCCAATAATTCCTATGGCATCTGAAAGTAGAAACTCACCCGATTACAACGGTATGTGTATTTTTTCCCTAGGCCATTCTGGTTAAGCGTTTGGAGCAGCAGAAGTGCGAAAAATTTGTTGTCTTCTCAAACATTTCTTATCTTCAAACTCCCATATCTCGCGAACGGATTGACGTAACCCAAAAATTCCTGTTGCATCTGAAAGTAGAAACTCGCCCGATTACAACGGTATGTGTATTTTTTCCCTAGGCCATTCTGGTTAAGCGTTTGGAGCAGCAGAATTGTGAAAAATTTTTTGCCTTCTCTACCATTTCTTGGCTTCAAACTCCCATATCTCGCGAACGGATTGACCTAACCCAAAAATTCCTATGGCATCTGAAAGTAGAAATTCACCCGATTACAACGGTATGTGTATTTTTTCCCTAGGCCATTCTGGTTAAGCGTTTGGAGCAGCAGAAGTGCGAAAAATTTGTTGTCTTCTCAACCATTTCTTAGCTTCAAACTCCCATATCTCGCGAACGGATTGACGTAACCGAAAAATTCCTGTTGCATCTGAAAGTAGAAACTCGCCCGATTACAACGGTATGTGTATTTTTTCCCTAGGCCATTCTGGTTAAGCGTTTGGAGCAGCAGAATTGTGAAAAATTTTTTGCCTTCTCTACCATTTCTTGGCTTCAAACTCCCATATCTCGCGAACGGATTGACCTAACCCAAAAATTCCTACTGCATCTGAAAGTAGAAACTCGCCCGATTACAACAGTATGTGTATTTTTTCCGTAGGCCATTCTGGTTAAGCGTTTGGAGCAGCAGAAGTGCGAAAAAATTGTTGTCTTCTCAACCATTTCTTAGCTTCAAACTCCCATATCTCGCGAACGGATTGACCTAACCCAAAAGTTCCTGTTGCCTGTGAAAGTAGAAACTCGCCCGATTACAACGGTATGTGTATTTTTTCCCTAGGCCATTCTGGTTAAGCGTTGGAGCAGCAGAATTGTGAAAAATTTTTTGCCTTCTCTACCATTTCTTGGCTTCAAACTCCCATATCTCGCGAACGCATTAACCTAACCCAAAAATTCCTGTTGCATCTGAAAGTAGAAACTCGCCCGATTCCAACGGTATGTGTATTTTTTCCCTAGGCCATTCTGGTTAAGCGTTTGGAGCAGCAGAATTGTGAAAAATTTTTTGCCTTCTCTACCATTTCTTGGCTTCAAACTCCCATATCTCGCGAACGGATTGACCTAACCCAAAAATTCCTACTGCATCTGAAAGTAGAAACTCGCCCGATTACAACAGTATGCGTATTTTTTCCGTAGGCCATTCTGGTTAAGCGTTTGGAGCAGCAGAAGTGCGAAAAAATTGTTGTCTTCTCAACCATTTCTTAGCTTCAAACTCCCATATCTCGCGAACGGATTGACCTAACCCAAAAGTTCCTGTTGCCTGTGAAAGTAGAAACTCGCCCGATTACAACGGTATGTGTATTTTTTCCCTAGGCCATTCTGGTTAAGCGTTGGAGCAGCAGAATTGTGAAAAATTTTTTGCCTTCTCTACCATTTCTTGGCTTCAAACTCCCATATCTCGCGAACGGATTGACCTAACCCAAAAATTCCTATGGCATCTGAAAGTAGAAGCTCACCCGATTACAACGGTATGTGTATTTTTTCCCTAGGCCATTCTGATTAAGCGTTTGGAGCAGCAGAAGTGCGAAAAATTTGTTGTCTTCTCAACCATTTCTTAGCTTCAAACTCCCATATCTCGCGAACAGATTGACGTAACCCAAAAATTCCTGTTGCATCTGAAAGTAAAAACTCGCCCGATTACAACGGTATGTGTATTTTTTCCCTAGGCCATTCTGGTTAAGCGTTTGGAGCAGCAGAATTGCGAAAAATTTTTTGCCTTCTCAACCATTTCTTGGCTTCAAACTCCCATATCTCGCAAACGGATTGACCTAACCCAAAAATTCCTGTTGCGTCTGAAAGTAGAAACTCGCCCGGTTACAACGGTATGTGTATTTTTTCCCTAGGCCATTCTGGTTAAGCGTTTGGAGCAGCAGAAGTGCGAAAAATTTGTTGTCTTCTCAACCATTTCTTAGCATCAAACTCCCATATCTCGCGAACGGATTGACGTAACCCAAAAATACCAGTTGCATCTGAAAGTAGAAACTCGCCCGATTACAACGGTATTTGTATTTTTTCCCTAGGCCGTTCTGGTTAAGCGTTTGGAGCAGCAGAATTGCGAGAAATTTTTTGCCATCTCAACCATTTCTTGGCTTCAAAGTCCCATATCTCGCGAACGGATTGACATAACCCAAAAATTCCTATTGCATCTGAAAGTAGAAACTCGCCCGATTACAACGGTATGTGTATTTTTTCCCTAGGCCATTCTGGTTAAGCGTTTGGAGCAGCAGAGGTGCGAAAAATTTGATGTCTTCTCAACCATTTCTTAGCTTCAAACTCCCATATCTCGCGAACGGATAGACGTAACCCAAAGATTCCTGTTGCATGTGATAGTAGAAACTCGCCCGATTACAACGGTATGTGTATTTTTTCCTTAGGCCATTCTGGTTAAGCGTTTGGAGCAGCAGAATTGCGAAAAATTTTTTGCCTTCTCAACCATTTCTTGGCTTCAAACTCCCATATCTCGCGAACGGATTGACCTAACCCAAAAATTCCTATAGCATCTGAAAGTAGAAACTCGCCCGATTACAACGGTATGTGTATTTTTTCCCTAGGCCATTCTGGTTAAGCGTTTGGAGCAGCAGAAGTGCGAAAAATTTGTTGTCTTCTCAACCATTTCTTAGCTTCAAACTCCCAAATCTCGCGAACGGATTGACGTCACCCAAAAATTCCTGTTGCATCTGAAAGTAGAAACTCGCCCGATTACAACGGCATGTGTATTTTTTCCCTAGGCCATTCTGGTTAAGCGTTTGGAGCAGCAGAATTGCGAAAAATTTTTTGCCTTCTCAACCATTTCTTGGCTTCAAAGTCCCATATCTCGCGAACGGATTGACCTAACCCAAAAATTCCTATTGCATCTGAAAGTAGAAACTCGCCCCATTACAACGGTATGTGTATTTTTTCCCTAGGCCATTCTGGTTAAGCGTTTGGAGCAGCAGAATTGCGAAAAATTTCTTGCCTTCTCAACCATTTCTTGGCTTCAAACTCCCATATCTCGCGAACGGATTGACCTAACCCAAAAATTCCTATAGCATCTGAAAGTAGAAACTCGCCCGATTACAACGGTATGTGTTTTTTTTCCCTAGGCCATTCTGGTTAAGCGTTTGGAGCAGCAGAAGTGCGAAAAATTTGTTGTCTTCTCAACCATTTCTTAGCTTCAAACTCCCATATCTCGCGAACGGATTGACGTAACCCAAAAATTCCTGTTGCATCTGAAAGTAGAAACTCGCCCGATTACAACGGTATGTGTATTTTTTCCTTAGGCCATTCTGGTTAAGCGTTTGGAGCAGCAGGATTGCGAAAAATTTTTTGCCTTCTCAACCATTTCTTGTCTTCAAACTCCCATATCTCGCGAACAGATTGACCTAACCCAAAAATTCCTATTGCATCTGAAAGTAGAAACTCGCCCCATTACAACGGTATGTGTATTTTTACCCTAGGCCATTCTGGTTAAGCGTTCGGAGCAGCAGAATTGCGAAAAATTTTTTGCCTTCTCAACCATTTGTTGTCTTCAAACTCCCATATCTCGCGAACGGATTGACCTAACCCAAAAATTCCTATTGCATCTGAAAGTAGAAACTCGCCCGATTACAACGGTATGTGTATTTTTTCCCTAGGCCATTCTGGTTAAGCGTTTGAAGCCGCAGAATTGCGAAAAATTTTTTGCCTTCTCAACGATTTCTTGTCTTCAAACTCCCATATCTCGCGAACGGATTGACCTAACCCAAAAATTCCTATTGCATCTGAAAGTAGAAACTCGCCCGATTACAACGGTATGTGTATTTTTTCCCTAGGCCATTCTGGTTAAGCTTTTGGAGCAGCAGAATTGTGAAAAATTTTTTGCCTTCTCTACCATTTCTTGGCTTCAAACTCCCATACCTCGCGAACGGATTGACCTAACCCAAAAATTCCTATTGCATCTGAAAGTAGAAACTCGCCCGATTACAACGGTCTGTGTATTTTTTCCCTAGGCCATTCTGGTTAAGCGTTTGGAGCAGCAGAATTGCGAAAAATTTGTTGCCTTCTCAACCATTTCTTGGCTTCAAACTCCCATATCTCGCGAGCGGATTGACCTAACTCAAAAATTCCTGTTGCGTCTGAAAGTAGAAACTCGCCCGGTTACAACGGTATGTGTATTTTTTCCCTAGGCCATTCTGGTTAAGCGTTTGGAGCAGCAGAAGTGCGAAAAATTTGTTGTCTTCTCAACCATTTCTTAGCTTCAAACTCCCATATCTCGCGAACGGATTGACGTAACCCAAAAATTCCAGTTGCATCTGAAAGTAGAAGTTCGCCCGATTACAACGGTATTTGTATTTTTTACCTAGCCCATTCTGGTTAAGCGTTTGGAGCAGCAGAATTGCGAAAAATTTTTTGCCTTCTCAACCATTTCTTGTCTTCAAACTCCCATATCTCGCGAACGGATTGACCTAACCCAAAAATTCCTATTGCATCTGAAAGTAGAAACTCGCCCCATTACAACGGTATGTGTATTTTTACCCTAGGCCATTCTGGTTAAGCGTTCGGAGCAGCAGAATTGCGAAAAATTTTTTGCCTTCTCAACCATTTGTTGTCTTCAAACTCCCATATCTCGCGAACGGATTGACCTAACCCAAAAATTCCTATTGCATCTGAAAGTAGAAACTCGCCCGATTACAACGGTATGTGTATTTTTTCCCTAGGCCATTCTGGTTAAGCGTTTGAAGCCGCAGAATTGCGAAAAATTTTTTGCCTTCTCAACGATTTCTTGTCTTCAAACTCCCATATCTCGCGAACGGATTGACCTAACCCAAAAATTCCTATTGCATCTGAAAGTAGAAACTCGCCCGATTACAACGGTCTGTGTATTTTTTCCCTAGGCCATTCTGGTTAAGCGTTTGGAGCAGCAGAATTGCGAAAAATTTGTTGCCTTCTCAACCATTTCTTGGCTTCAAACTCCCATATCTCGCGAGCGGATTGACCTAACTCAAAAATTCCTGTTGCGTCTGAAAGTAGAAACTCGCCCGGTTACAACGGTATGTGTATTTTTTCCCTAGGCCATTCTGGTTAAGCGTTTGGAGCAGCAGAAGTGCGAAAAATTTGTTGTCTTCTCAACCATTTCTTAGCTTCAAACTCCCATATCTCGCGAACGGATTGACGTAACCCAAAAATTCCAGTTGCATCTGAAATTAGAAACTCGCCCGATTACAACGGTATTTGTATTTTTTCCCTAGGCCATTCTGGTTAAGCGTTTGGAGCAGCGGAAGTGCGAAAAATTTGTTGTCTTCTCAACCATTTCTTAGCTTCAAACTCCCAAATCTCGCGAACGGATTGACGTCACCCAAAAATTCCTATTGCATCTGAAAGTAGAAACTCGCCCCATTACAACGGTATGTGTATTTTTTCCCTAGGCCATTCTGGTTAAGCGTTTGGAGCAGCAGAATTGTGAAAAATTTTTTGCCTTCTCTATCATTTCTTGGCTTCAAACTCCCATACCTCGCGAACGGATTGACCTAACCCAAAAATTACTATTGCATCTGAAAGTAGAAACTCGCCCGGTTACAACGGTATGTGTATTTTTTCCCTAGGCCATTCTGGTTAAGCGTTTGGAGCAGCAGAAGTGCGAAAAATTTGTTGTATTCTCAACCATTTCTTAGCTTCAAACTCCCATATCTCGCGAACGGATTGACGTAACCCAAAAATTCCAGTTGCATCTGAAATTAGAAACTCGCCCGATTACAACGGTATTTGTATTTTTTCCCTAGGCCATTCTGGTTAAGCGTTTGGAGCAGCGGAAGTGCGAAAAATTTGTTGTCTTCTCAACCATTTCTTAGCTTTAAACTCCCAAATCTCGCGAACGGATTGACGTCACCCAAAAATTCCTGTTGCATCTCAAAGTAGAAGCTCGCCCTATTACAACGGCATGTGTATTTTTTCCCTAGGCCATTCTGGTTAAGCGTTTGGAGCAGCAGAATTGTGAAAAATTTCTCGCCTTCTCAACCATTTCTTGGCTTCAAACTCCCATATCTCGCGAACGGATTGACCTAACCCAAAAATTCCTGTTGCATCTGAAAGTAGAAACTCGCCCGATTACAACGGTATGTGTATTTTTTCCCTAGGCCATTCTGGTTAAGCGTTTGGAGCAGCAGAAGTGCGAAAAATTTGTTGTCTTCTCAAACATTTCTTATCTTCAAACTCCCATATCTCGCGAACGGATTGACGTAACCCAAAAATTCCTGTTGCATCTGAAAGTAGAAACTCGCCCGATTACAACGGTATGTGTATTTTTTCCCTAGGCCATTCTGGTTAAGCGTTTGGAGCAGCAGAAGTGCGAAAAATTTGTTGTCTTCTCAACCATTTCTTAGCTTCAAACTCCCATATCTCGCGAACGGATTGACGTAACCCAAAAATTCCAGTTGCATCTGAAATTAGAAACTCGCCCGATTACAACGGTATTTGTATTTTTTCCCTAGGCCATTCTGGTTAAGCGTTTGGAGCAGCGGAAGTGCGAAAAATTTGTTGTCTTCTCAACCATTTCTTAGCTTTAAACTCCCAAATCTCGCGAACGGATTGACGTCACCCAAAAATTCCTGTTGCATCTCAAAGTAGAAGCTCGCCCTATTACAACGGCATGTGTATTTTTTCCCTAGGCCATTCTGGTTAAGCGTTTGGAGCAGCAGAATTGTGAAAAATTTCTCGCCTTCTCAACCATTTCTTGGCTTCAAACTCCCATATCTCGCGAACGGATTGACCTAACCCAAAAATTCCTATGGCATCTGAAAGTAGAAACTCACCCGATTACAACGGTATGTGTATTTTTTCCCTAGGCCATTCTGGTTAAGCGTTTGGAGCAGCAGAAGTGCGAAAAATTTGTTGTCTTCTCAAACATTTCTTATCTTCAAACTCCCATATCTCGCGAACGGATTGACGTAACCCAAAAATTCCTGTTGCATCTGAAAGTAGAAACTCGCCCGATTACAACGGTATGTGTATTTTTTCCCTAGGCCATTCTGGTTAAGCGTTTGGAGCAGCAGAATTGTGAAAAATTTTTTGCCTTCTCTACCATTTCTTGGCTTCAAACTCCCATATCTCGCGAACGGATTGACCTAACCCAAAAATTCCTATGGCATCTGAAAGTAGAAATTCACCCGATTACAACGGTATGTGTATTTTTTCCCTAGGCCATTCTGGTTAAGCGTTTGGAGCAGCAGAAGTGCGAAAAATTTGTTGTCTTCTCAACCATTTCTTAGCTTCAAACTCCCATATCTCGCGAACGGATTGACGTAACCGAAAAATTCCTGTTGCATCTGAAAGTAGAAACTCGCCCGATTACAACGGTATGTGTATTTTTTCCCTAGGCCATTCTGGTTAAGCGTTTGGAGCAGCAGAATTGTGAAAAATTTTTTGCCTTCTCTACCATTTCTTGGCTTCAAACTCCCATATCTCGCGAACGGATTGACCTAACCCAAAAATTCCTACTGCATCTGAAAGTAGAAACTCGCCCGATTACAACAGTATGTGTATTTTTTCCGTAGGCCATTCTGGTTAAGCGTTTGGAGCAGCAGAAGTGCGAAAAAATTGTTGTCTTCTCAACCATTTCTTAGCTTCAAACTCCCATATCTCGCGAACGGATTGACCTAACCCAAAAGTTCCTGTTGCCTGTGAAAGTAGAAACTCGCCCGATTACAACGGTATGTGTATTTTTTCCCTAGGCCATTCTGGTTAAGCGTTGGAGCAGCAGAATTGTGAAAAATTTTTTGCCTTCTCTACCATTTCTTGGCTTCAAACTCCCATATCTCGCGAACGGATTTACCTAACCCAAAAATTCCTGTTGCATCTGAAAGTAGAAACTCGCCCGATTCCAACGGTATGTGTATTTTTTCCCTAGGCCATTCTGGTTAAGCGTTTGGAGCAGCAGAATTGTGAAAAATTTTTTGCCTTCTCTACCATTTCTTGGCTTCAAACTCCCATATCTCGCGAACGGATTGACCTAACCCAAAAATTCCTACTGCATCTGAAAGTAGAAACTCGCCCGATTACAACAGTATGCGTATTTTTTCCGTAGGCCATTCTGGTTAAGCGTTTGGAGCAGCAGAAGTGCGAAAAAATTGTTGTCTTCTCAACCATTTCTTAGCTTCAAACTCCCATATCTCGCGAACGGATTGACCTAACCCAAAAGTTCCTGTTGCCTGTGAAAGTAGAAACTCGCCCGATTACAACGGTATGTGTATTTTTTCCCTAGGCCATTCTGGTTAAGCGTTGGAGCAGCAGAATTGTGAAAAATTTTTTGCCTTCTCTACCATTTCTTGGCTTCAAACTCCCATATCTCGCGAACGGATTGACCTAACCCAAAAATTCCTATGGCATCTGAAAGTAGAAGCTCACCCGATTACAACGGTATGTGTATTTTTTCCCTAGGCCATTCTGATTAAGCGTTTGGAGCAGCAGAAGTGCGAAAAATTTGTTGTCTTCTCAACCATTTCTTAGCTTCAAACTCCCATATCTCGCGAACGGATTGACGTAACCCAAAAATTCCTGTTGCATCTGAAAGTAAAAACTCGCCCGATTACAACGGTATGTGTATTTTTTCCCTAGGCCATTCTGGTTAAGCGTTTGGAGCAGCAGAATTGCGAAAAATTTTTTGCCTTCTCAACCATTTCTTGGCTTCAAACTCCCATATCTCGCAAACGGATTGACCTAACCCAAAAATTCCTGTTGCGTCTGAAAGTAGAAACTCGCCCGGTTACAACGGTATGTGTATTTTTTCCCTAGGCCATTCTGGTTAAGCGTTTGGAGCAGCAGAAGTGCGAAAAATTTGTTGTCTTCTCAACCATTTCTTAGCATCAAACTCCCATATCTCGCGAACGGATTGACGTAACCCAAAAATTCCAGTTGCATCTGAAAGTAGAAACTCGCCCAATTACAACGGTATTTGTATTTTTTCCCTAGGCCGTTCTGGTTAAGCGTTTGGAGCAGCAGAATTGCGAGAAATTTTTTGCCATCTCAACCATTTCTTGGCTTCAAAGTCCCATATCTCGCGAACGGATTGACATAACCCAAAAATTCCTATTGCATCTGAAAGTAGAAACTCGCCCGATTACAACGGTATGTGTATTTTTTCCCTAGGCCATTCTGGTTAAGCGTTTGGAGCAGCAGAGGTGCGAAAAATTTGATGTCTTCTCAACCATTTCTTAGCTTCAAACTCCCATATCTCGCGAACGGATAGACGTAACCCAAAGATTCCTGTTGCATCTGATAGTAGAAACTCGCCCGATTACAACGGTATGTGTATTTTTTCCTTAGGCCATTCTGGTTAAGCGTTTGGAGCAGCAGAATTGCGAAAAATTTTTTGCCTTCTCAACCATTTCTTGGCTTCAAACTCCCATATCTCGCGAACGGATTGACCTAACCCAAAAATTCCTATAGCATCTGAAAGTAGAAACTCGCCCGATTACAACGGTATGTGTATTTTTTCCCTAGGCCATTCTGGTTAAGCGTTTGGAGCAGCAGAAGTGCGAAAAATTTGTTGTCTTCTCAACCATTTCTTAGCTTCAAACTCCCAAATCTCGCGAACGGATTGACGTCACCCAAAAATTCCTGTTGCATCTGAAAGTAGAAACTCGCCCGATTACAACGGCATGTGTATTTTTTCCCTAGGCCATTCTGGTTAAGCGTTTGGAGCAGCAGAATTGCGAAAAATTTTTTGCCTTCTCAACCATTTCTTGGCTTCAAAGTCCCATATCTCGCGAACGGATTGACCTAACCCAAAAATTCCTATTGCATCTGAAAGTAGAAACTCGCCCCATTACAACTGTATGTGTATTTTTTCCCTAGGCCATTCTGGTTAAGCGTTTGGAGCAGCAGAATTGCGAAAAATTTCTTGCCTTCTCAACCATTTCTTGGCTTCAAACTCCCATATCTCGCGAACGGATTGACCTAACCCAAAAATTCCTATAGCATCTGAAAGTAGAAACTCGCCCGATTACAACGGTATGTGTTTTTTTTCCCTAGGCCATTCTGGTTAAGCGTTTGGAGCAGCAGAAGTGCGAAAAATTTGTTGTCTTCTCAACCATTTCTTAGCTTCAAACTCCCATATCTCGCGAACGGATTTACGTAACCCAAAAATTCCTGTTGCATCTGAAAGTAGAAACTCGCCCGATTACAACGGTATGTGTATTTTTTCCTTAGGCCATTCTGGTTAAGCGTTTGGAGCAGCAGAATTGCGAAAAATTTTTTGCCTTCTCAACCATTTCTTGGCTTCAAACTCCCATATCACGCAAACGGATTGACCTAACCCAAAAATTCCTGTTGCGTCTGAAAGTAGAAACTCGCCCGATTACTACGCTATGTGTATTTTTACCCTAGGCCATTCTGGTTAAGCGTTCGGAGCAGCAGAATTGCGAAAAATTTTTTGCCTTCTCAACCATTTGTTGTCTTCAAACTCCCATATCTCGCGAACGGATTGACCTAACCCAAAAATTCCTATTGCATCTGAAAGTAGAAACTCGCCCGATTACAACGGTATGTGTATTTTTTCCCTAGGCCATTCTGGTTAAGCGTTTGAAGCCGCAGAATTGCGAAAAATTTTTTGCCTTCTCAACGATTTCTTGTCTTCAAACTCCCATATCTCGCGAACGGATTGACCTAACCCAAAAATTCCTATTGCATCTGAAAGTAGAAACTCGCCCGATTACAACGGTATGTGTATTTTTTCCCTAGGCCATTCTGGTTAAGCTTTTGGAGCAGCAGAATTGCGAAAAATTTTTTGCCTTCTCTACCATTTCTTGGCTTCAAACTCCCATACCTCGCGAACGGATTGACCTAACCCAAAAATTCCTATTGCATCTGAAAGTAGAAACTCGCCCGATTACAACGGTCTGTGTATTTTTTCCCTAGGCCATTCTGGTTAAGCGTTTGGAGCAGCAGAATTGCGAAAAATTTGTTGCCTTCTCAACCATTTCTTGGCTTCAAACTCCCATATCTCGCGAGCGGATTGACCTAACTCAAAAATTCCTGTTGCGTCTGAAAGTAGAAACTCGCCCGGTTACAACGGTATGTGTATTTTTTCCCTAGGCCATTCTGGTTAAGCGTTTGGAGCAGCAGAAGTGCGAAAAATTTGTTGTCTTCTCAACCATTTCTTAGCTTCAAACTCCCATATCTCGCGAACGGATTGACGTAACCCAAAAATTCCAGTTGCATCTGAAAGTAGAAGTTCGCCCGATTACAACGGTATTTGTATTTTTTACCTAGCCCATTCTGGTTAAGCGTTTGGAGCAGCAGAATTGCGAAAAATTTTTTGCCTTCTCAACCATTTCTTGTCTTCAAACTCCCATATCTCGCGAACGGATTGACCTAACCCAAAAATTCCTATTGCATCTGAAAGTAGAAACTCGCCCCATTACAACGGTATGTGTATTTTTACCCTAGGCCATTCTGGTTAAGCGTTCGGAGCAGCAGAATTGCGAAAAATTTTTTGCCTTCTCAACCATTTGTTGTCTTCAAACTCCCATATCTCGCGAACGGATTGACCTAACCCAAAAATTCCTATTGCATCTGAAAGTAGAAACTCGCCCGATTACAACGGTATGTGTATTTTTTCCCTAGGCCATTCTGGTTAAGCGTTTGAAGCCGCAGAATTGCGAAAAATTTTTTGCCTTCTCAACGATTTCTTGTCTTCAAACTCCCATATCTCGCGAACGGATTGACCTAACCCAAAAATTCCTATTGCATCTGAAAGTAGAAACTCGCCCGATTACAACGGTCTGTGTATTTTTTCCCTAGGCCATTCTGGTTAAGCGTTTGGAGCAGCAGAATTGCGAAAAATTTGTTGCCTTCTCAACCATTTCTTGGCTTCAAACTCCCATATCTCGCGAGCGGATTGACCTAACTCAAAAATTCCTGTTGCGTCTGAAAGTAGAAACTCGCCCGGTTACAACGGTATGTGTATTTTTTCCCTAGGCCATTCTGGTTAAGCGTTTGGAGCAGCAGAAGTGCGAAAAATTTGTTGTCTTCTCAACCATTTCTTAGCTTCAAACTCCCATATCTCGCGAACGGATTGACGTAACCCAAAAATTCCAGTTGCATCTGAAATTAGAAACTCGCCCGATTACAACGGTATTTGTATTTTTTCCCTAGGCCATTCTGGTTAAGCGTTTGGAGCAGCGGAAGTGCGAAAAATTTGTTGTCTTCTCAACCATTTCTTAGCTTCAAACTCCCAAATCTCGCGAACGGATTGACGTCACCCAAAAATTCCTATTGCATCTGAAAGTAGAAACTCGCCCCATTACAACGGTATGTGTATTTTTTCCCTAGGCCATTCTGGTTAAGCGTTTGGAGCAGCAGAATTGTGAAAAATTTTTTGCCTTCTCTATCATTTCTTGGCTTCAAACTCCCATACCTCGCGAACGGATTGACCTAACCCAAAAATTCCTATTGCATCTGAAAGTAGAAACTCGCCCGGTTACAACGGTATGTGTATTTTTTCCCTAGGCCATTCTGGTTAAGCGTTTGGAGCAGCAGAAGTGCGAAAAATTTGTTGTATTCTCAACCATTTCTTAGCTTCAAACTCCCATATCTCGCGAACGGATTGACGTAACCCAAAAATTCCAGTTGCATCTGAAATTAGAAACTCGCCCGATTACAACGGTATTTGTATTTTTTCCCTAGGCCATTCTGGTTAAGCGTTTGGAGCAGCGGAAGTGCGAAAAATTTGTTGTCTTCTCAACCATTTCTTAGCTTTAAACTCCCAAATCTCGCGAACGGATTGACGTCACCCAAAAATTCCTGTTGCATCTCAAAGTAGAAGCTCGCCCTATTACAACGGCATGTGTATTTTTTCCCTAGGCCATTCTGGTTAAGCGTTTGGAGCAGCAGAATTGTGAAAAATTTCTCGCCTTCTCAACCATTTCTTGGCTTCAAACTCCCATATCTCGCGAACGGATTGACCTAACCCAAAAATTCCTGTTGCATCTGAAAGTAGAAACTCGCCCGATTACAACGGTATGTGTATTTTTTCCCTAGGCCATTCTGGTTAAGCGTTTGGAGCAGCAGAAGTGCGAAAAATTTGTTGTCTTCTCAAACATTTCTTATCTTCAAACTCCCATATCTCGCGAACGGATTGACGTAACCCAAAAATTCCTGTTGCATCTGAAAGTAGAAACTCGCCCGATTACAACGGTATGTGTATTTTTTCCCTAGGCCATTCTGGTTAAGCGTTTGGAGCAGCAGAAGTGCGAAAAATTTGTTGTCTTCTCAACCATTTCTTAGCTTCAAACTCCCATATCTCGCGAACGGATTGACGTAACCCAAAAATTCCAGTTGCATCTGAAATTAGAAACTCGCCCGATTACAACGGTATTTGTATTTTTTCCCTAGGCCATTCTGGTTAAGCGTTTGGAGCAGCGGAAGTGCGAAAAATTTGTTGTCTTCTCAACCATTTCTTAGCTTTAAACTCCCAAATCTCGCGAACGGATTGACGTCACCCAAAAATTCCTGTTGCATCTCAAAGTAGAAGCTCGCCCTATTACAACGGCATGTGTATTTTTTCCCTAGGCCATTCTGGTTAAGCGTTTGGAGCAGCAGAATTGTGAAAAATTTCTCGCCTTCTCAACCATTTCTTGGCTTCAAACTCCCATATCTCGCGAACGGATTGACCTAACCCAAAAATTCCTATGGCATCTGAAAGTAGAAACTCACCCGATTACAACGGTATGTGTATTTTTTCCCTAGGCCATTCTGGTTAAGCGTTTGGAGCAGCAGAAGTGCGAAAAATTTGTTGTCTTCTCAAACATTTCTTATCTTCAAACTCCCATATCTCGCGAACGGATTGACGTAACCCAAAAATTCCTGTTGCATCTGAAAGTAGAAACTCGCCCGATTACAACGGTATGTGTATTTTTTCCCTAGGCCATTCTGGTTAAGCGTTTGGAGCAGCAGAATTGTGAAAAATTTTTTGCCTTCTCTACCATTTCTTGGCTTCAAACTCCCATATCTCGCGAACGGATTGACCTAACCCAAAAATTCCTATGGCATCTGAAAGTAGAAATTCACCCGATTACAACGGTATGTGTATTTTTTCCCTAGGCCATTCTGGTTAAGCGTTTGGAGCAGCAGAAGTGCGAAAAATTTGTTGTCTTCTCAACCATTTCTTAGCTTCAAACTCCCATATCTCGCGAACGGATTGACGTAACCGAAAAATTCCTGTTGCATCTGAAAGTAGAAACTCGCCCGATTACAACGGTATGTGTATTTTTTCCCTAGGCCATTCTGGTTAAGCGTTTGGAGCAGCAGAATTGTGAAAAATTTTTTGCCTTCTCTACCATTTCTTGGCTTCAAACTCCCATATCTCGCGAACGGATTGACCTAACCCAATAATTCCTACTGCATCTGAAAGTAGAAACTCGCCCGATTACAACAGTATGTGTATTTTTTCCGTAGGCCATTCTGGTTAAGCGTTTGGAGCAGCAGAAGTGCGAAAAAATTGTTGTCTTCTCAACCATTTCTTAGCTTCAAACTCCCATATCTCGCGAACGGATTGACCTAACCCAAAAGTTCCTGTTGCCTGTGAAAGTAGAAACTCGCCCGATTACAACGGTATGTGTATTTTTTCCCTAGGCCATTCTGGTTAAGCGTTGGAGCAGCAGAATTGTGAAAAATTTTTTGCCTTCTCTACCATTTCTTGGCTTCAAACTCCCATATCTCGCGAACGGATTTACCTAACCCAAAAATTCCTGTTGCATCTGAAAGTAGAAACTCGCCCGATTCCAACGGTATGTGTATTTTTTCCCTAGGCCATTCTGGTTAAGCGTTTGGAGCAGCAGAATTGTGAAAAATTTTTTGCCTTCTCTACCATTTCTTGGCTTCAAACTCCCATATCTCGCGAACGGATTGACCTAACCCAAAAATTCCTACTGCATCTGAAAGTAGAAACTCGCCCGATTACAACAGTATGCGTATTTTTTCCGTAGGCCATTCTGGTTAAGCGTTTGGAGCAGCAGAAGTGCGAAAAAATTGTTGTCTTCTCAACCATTTCTTAGCTTCAAACTCCCATATCTCGCGAACGGATTGACCTAACCCAAAAGTTCCTGTTGCCTGTGAAAGTAGAAACTCGCCCGATTACAACGGTATGTGTATTTTTTTCCTAGGCCATTCTGGTTAAGCGTTGGAGCAGCAGAATTGTGAAAAATTTTTTGCCTTCTCTACCATTTCTTGGCTTCAAACTCCCATATCTCGCGAACGGATTGACCTAACCCAAAAATTCCTATGGCATCTGAAAGTAGAAGCTCACCCGATTACAACGGTATGTGTATTTTTTCCCTAGGCCATTCTGATTAAGCGTTTGGAGCAGCAGAAGTGCGAAAAATTTGTTGTCTTCTCAACCATTTCTTAGCTTCAAACTCCCATATCTCGCGAACGGATTGACGTAACCCAAAAATTCCTGTTGCATCTGAAAGTAAAAACTCGCCCGATTACAACGGTATGTGTATTTTTTCCCTAGGCCATTCTGGTTAAGCGTTTGGAGCAGCAGAATTGCGAAAAATTTTTTGCCTTCTCAACCATTTCTTGGCTTCAAACTCCCATATCTCGCAAACGGATTGACCTAACCCAAAAATTCCTGTTGCGTCTGAAAGTAGAAACTCGCCCGGTTACAACGGTATGTGTATTTTTTCCCTAGGCCATTCTGGTTAAGCGTTTGGAGCAGCAGAAGTGCGAAAAATTTGTTGTCTTCTCAACCATTTCTTAGCATCAAACTCCCATATCTCGCGAACGGATTGACGTAACCCAAAAATTCCAGTTGCATCTGAAAGTAGAAACTCGCCCGATTACAACGGTATTTGTATTTTTTCCCTAGGCCGTTCTGGTTAAGCGTTTGGAGCAGCAGAATTGCGAGAAATTTTTTGCCATCTCAACCATTTCTTGGCTTCAAAGTCCCATATCTCGCGAACGGATTGACATAACCCAAAAATTCCTATTGCATCTGAAAGTAGAAACTCGCCCGATTACAACGGTATGTGTATTTTTTCCCTAGGCCATTCTGGTTAAGCGTTTGGAGCAGCAGAGGTGCGAAAAATTTGATGTCTTCTCAACCATTTCTTAGCTTCAAACTCCCATATCTCGCGAACGGATAGACGTAACCCAAAGATTCCTGTTGCATCTGATAGTAGAAACTCGCCCGATTACAACGGTATGTGTATTTTTTCCTTAGGCCATTCTGGTTAAGCGTTTGGAGCAGCAGAATTGCGAAAAATTTTTTGCCTTCTCAACCATTTCTTGGCTTCAAACTCCCATATCTCGCGAACGGATTGACCTAACCCAAAAATTCCTATAGCATCTGAAAGTAGAAACTCGCCCGATTACAACGGTATGTGTATTTTTTCCCTAGGCCATTCTGGTTAAGCGTTTGGAGCAGCAGAAGTGCGAAAAATTTGTTGTCTTCTCAACCATTTCTTAGCTTCAAACTCCCAAATCTCGCGAACGGATTGACGTCACCCAAAAATTCCTGTTGCATCTGAAAGTAGAAACTCGCCCGATTACAACGGCATGTGTATTTTTTCCCTAGGCCATTCTGGTTAAGCGTTTGGAGCAGCAGAATTGCGAAAAATTTTTTGCCTTCTCAACCATTTCTTGGCTTCAAAGTCCCATATCTCGCGAACGGATTGACCTAACCCAAAAATTCCTATTGCATCTGAAAGTAGAAACTCGCCCCATTACAACTGTATGTGTATTTTTTCCCTAGGCCATTCTGGTTAAGCGTTTGGAGCAGCAGAATTGCGAAAAATTTCTTGCCTTCTCAACCATTTCTTGGCTTCAAACTCCCATATCTCGCGAACGGATTGACCTAACCCAAAAATTCCTATAGCATCTGAAAGTAGAAACTCGCCCGATTACAACGGTATGTGTTTTTTTTCCCTAGGCCATTCTGGTTAAGCGTTTGGAGCAGCAGAAGTGCGAAAAATTTGTTGTCTTCTCAACCATTTCTTAGCTTCAAACTCCCATATCTCGCGAACGGATTTACGTAACCCAAAAATTCCTGTTGCATCTGAAAGTAGAAACTCGCCCGATTACAACGGTATGTGTATTTTTTCCTTAGGCCATTCTGGTTAAGCGTTTGGAGCAGCAGAATTGCGAAAAATTTTTTGCCTTCTCAACCATTTCTTGGCTTCAAACTCCCATATCACGCAAACGGATTGACCTAACCCAAAAATTCCTGTTGCGTCTGAAAGTAGAAACTCGCCCGATTACTACGCTATGTGTATTTTTCCCCTAGGCCATTCTGGTTAAGCGTTTGGAGCAGCAGAAGTGCGAAGAATTTGTTGTCTTCTCAACCATTTCTTAGCTTCAAACTCCCATATCTCGCGAACGGATTGACCAAACCCAGAAGTTCCTGCTGCGTCTGAAAGTAGAAACTCGCCCGATTACAACGATATGCGTATTTTTTCCCTAGGGCATTCTGGTTAAGCGCTCGGAGCAGCAGAATTGCGAAAAATTTTTTGCATTCTCAACCATTTCTTGGCTTCAAACTCCCATATCTCGCGAACGGATTGACCTAACCCAAAAATTTCTGTTGCATCTGAAAGTAGAAACTCGCCCGATTTCAACGGTATGTGTATTTTTTCCCTAGGCCATTCTGGTTAAGCGTTTGGAGCAGCAGAATTGCGAAAAATTTGTTGCCTTCTCAACCATTTCTTGGCTTCAAACTCCCATATCTCGCGAGCGGATTGACCTAACTCAAAAATTCCTGTTGCCTGTGAAAGTAGAAACTCGCCCGATTACAACGGTATGTGTATTTTTTCCCTAGGCCATTCTGGTTAAGCGTTGGAGCAGCAGAATTGTGAAAAATTTTTTGCCTTCTCTACCATTTCTTGGCTTCAAACTCCCATATCTCGCGAACGGATTGACCTAACCCAAAAATTCCTATGGCATCTGAAAGTAGAAGCTCACCCGATTACAACGGTATGTGTATTTTTTCCCTAGGCCATTCTGATTAAGCGTTTGGAGCAGCAGAAGTGCGAAAAATTTGTTGTCTTCTCAACCATTTCTTAGCTTCAAACTCCCATATCTCGCGAACGGATTGACGTAACCCAAAAATTCCTGTTGCATCTGAAAGTAAAAACTCGCCCGATTACAACGGTATGTGTATTTTTTCCCTAGGCCATTCTGGTTAAGCGTTTGGAGCAGCAGAATTGCGAAAAATTTTTTGCCTTCTCAACCATTTCTTGGCTTCAAACTCCCATATCTCGCAAACGGATTGACCTAACCCAAAAATTCCTGTTGCGTCTGAAAGTAGAAACTCGCCCGGTTACAACGGTATGTGTATTTTTTCCCTAGGCCATTCTGGTTAAGCGTTTGGAGCAGCAGAATTGCGAAAAATTTGTTGTCTTCTCAACCATTTCTTAGCATCAAACTCCCATATCTCGCGAACGGATTGACGTAACCCAAAAATTCCAGTTGCATCTGAAAGTAGAAACTCGCCCGATTACAACGGTATTTGTATTTTTTCCCTAGGCCGTTCTGGTTAAGCGTTTGGAGCAGCAGAATTGCGAGAAATTTTTTGCCATCTCAACCATTTCTTGGCTTCAAAGTCCCACATCTCGCGAACGGATTGACATAACCCAAAAATTCCTATTGCATCTGAAAGTAGAAACTCGCCCGATTACAACGGTATGTGTATTTTTTCCCTAGGCCATTCTGGTTAAGCGTTTGGAGCAGCAGAGGTGCGAAAAATTTGATGTCTTCTCAACCATTTCTTAGCTTCAAACTCCCATATCTCGCGAACGGATAGACGTAACCCAAAGATTCCTGTTGCATCTGATAGTAGAAACTCGCCCGATTACAACGGTATGTGTATTTTTTCCTTAGGCCATTCTGGTTAAGCGTTTGGAGCAGCAGAATTGCGAAAAATTTTTTGCCTTCTCAACCATTTCTTGGCTTCAAACTCCCATATCTCGCGAACGGATTGACCTAACCCAAAAATTCCTATAGCATCTGAAAGTAGAAACTCGCCCGATTACAACGGTATGTGTATTTTTTCCCTAGGCCATTCTGGTTAAGCGTTTGGAGCAGCAGAAGTGCGAAAAATTTGTTGTCTTCTCAACCATTTCTTAGCTTCAAACTCCCAAATCTCGCGAACGGATTGACGTCACCCAAAAATTCCTGTTGCATCTGAAAGTAGAAACTCGCCCGATTACAACGGCATGTGTATTTTTTCCCTAGGCCATTCTGGTTAAGCGTTTGGAGCAGCAGAATTGCGAAAAATTTTTTGCCTTCTCAACCATTTCTTGGCTTCAAAGTCCCATATCTCGCGAACGGATTGACCTAACCCAAAAATTCCTATTGCATCTGAAAGTAGAAACTCGCCCCATTACAACGGTATGTGTATTTTTTCCCTAGGCCATTCTGGTTAAGCGTTTGGAGCAGCAGAATTGCGAAAAATTTCTTGCCTTCTCAACCATTTCTTGGCTTCAAACTCCCATATCTCGCGAACGGATTGACCTAACCCAAAAATTCCTATAGCATCTGAAAGTAGAAACTCGCCCGATTACAACGGTATGTGTTTTTTTTCCCTAGGCCATTCTGGTTAAGCGTTTGGAGCAGCAGAAGTGCGAAAAATTTGTTGTCTTCTCAACCATTTCTTAGCTTCAAACTCCCATATCTCGCGAACGGATTGACGTAACCCAAAAATTCCTGTTGCATCTGAAAGTAGAAACTCGCCCGATTACAACGGTATGTGTATTTTTTCCTTAGGCCATTCTGGTTAAGCGTTTGGAGCAGCAGAATTGCGAAAAATTTTTTGCCTTCTCAACCATTTCTTGGCTTCAAACTCCCATATCTCGCGAACGGATTGACCTAACCCAAAAATTTCTGTTGCATCTGAAAGTAGAAACTCGCCCGATTTCAACGGTATGTGTATTTTTTCCCTAGGCCATTCTGGTTAAGCGTTTGGAGCAGCAGAATTGCGAAAAATTTGTTGCCTTCTCAACCATTTCTTGGCTTCAAACTCCCATATCTCGCGAGCGGATTGACCTAACTCAAAAATTCCTGTTGCGTCTGAAAGTAGAAACTCGCCCGGTTACAACGGTATGTGTATTTTTTCCCTAGGCCATTCTGGTTAAGCGTTTGGAGCAGCAGAAGTGCGAAAAATTTGTTGTCTTCTCAACCATTTCTTAGCTTCAAACTCCCATATCTCGCGAACGGATTTACGTAACCCAAAAATTCCAGTTGCATCTGAAAGTAGAAACTCGCCCGATTACAACGGTATTTGTATTTTTTCCCTAGGCCGTTCTGGTTAAGCGTTTGGAGCAGCAGAATTGCGAGAAATTTTTTGCCATCTCAACCATTTCTTGGCTTCAAAGTCCCATATCTCGCGAACGGATTGACATAACCCAAAAATTCCTATTGCATCTGAAAGTAGAAACTCGCCCGATTACAACGGTATGTGTATTTTTTCCCTAGGCCATTCTGGTTAAGCGTTTGGAGCAGCAGAGGTGCGAAAAATTTGATGCCTTCTCAACCATTTCTTAGCTTCAAACTCCCATATCTCGCGAACGGATAGACGTAACCCAAAGATTCCTGTTGCATCTGAAAGTAGAAACTCGCCCGATTACAACGGTATGTGTATTTTTTCCTTAGGCCATTCTGGTTAAGCGTTTGGAGCAGCAGAATTGCGAAAAATTTCTTGCCTTCTCAACCATATCTTGGCTTCAAACTCCCATATCTCGCGAACGGATTGACCTAACCCAAAAATTCCTATAGCATCTGAAAGTAGAAACTCGCCCGATTACAACGGTATGTGTATTTTTTCCCTAGGCCATTCTGGTTAAGCGTTTGGAGCAGCAGAAGTGCGAAAAATTTGTTGTCTTCTCAACCATTTCTTAGCTTCAAACTCCCAAATCTCGCGAACGGATTGACGTCACCCAAAAATTCCTGTTGCATCTGAAAGTAGAAACTCGCCCGATTACAACGGCATGTGTATTTTTTCCCTAGGCCATTCTGGTTAAGCGTTTGGAGCAGCAGAATTGCGAAAAATTTTTTGCCTTCTCAACCATTTCTTGGCTTCAAAGTCCCATATCTCGCGAACGGATTGACCTAACCCAAAAATTCCTATTGCATCTGAAAGTAGAAACTCGCCCCATTACAACGGTATGTGTATTTTTTCCCTAGGCCATTCTGGTTAAGCGTTTGGAGCAGCAGAATTGCGAAAAATTTCTTGCCTTCTCAACCATTTCTTGGCTTCAAACTCCCATATCTCGCGAACGGATTGACCTAACCCAAAAATTCCTACTCCATCTGAAAGTAGAAGCTCACCCGATTAAAACGGTATGTGTATTTTTTCCCTATGCCATTCTGATTAAGCGTTTGGAGCAGCAGAAGTGCGAAAAATTTGTTGTCTTCTCAACAATTTCTTAGCTTCAAACTCCCATATCTCGCGAACGGATTGACGTAACCCAAAAATTCCTGTTGCATCTGAAAGTAGAAACTCGCCCGATTACAACGGTATGTGTATTTTTTCCCTAGGCCATTCTGGTTAAGCGTTTGGAGCAGCAGAATTGCGAAAAATTTTTTGCCTTCTCAACCATTTCTTGGCTTCAAACTCCCATATCTCGCAAACGGATTGACCTAACCCAAAAATTCCTGTTGCGTCTGAAAGTAGAAACTCGCTCGATTACAACAGTATGTGTATTTTTTCCGTAGGCCATTCTGGTTAAGCGTTTGGAGCAGCAGAAGTGCGAAGAATTTGTTGTCTTCTCAACCATTTCTTAGCTTCAAACTCCCATATCTCGCGAACGGATTGACCAAACCCAGAAGTTCCTGCTGCGTCTGAAAGTAGAAACTCGCCCGATTACAACGATATGCGTATTTTTTCCCTAGGGCATTCTGGTTAAGCGCTCGGAGCAGCAGAATTGCGGAAAATTTTTTGCATTCTCAACCATTTCTTGGCTTCAAACTCCCATATCTCGCGAACGGATTGACCTAACCCAAAAATTTCTGTTGCATCTGAAAGTAGAAACTCGCCCGATTTCAACGGTATGTGTATTTTTTCCCTAGGCCATTCTGGTTAAGCGTTTGGAGCAGCAGAATTGCGAAAAATTTTTTGCCTTCTCAACCATTTCTTGGCTTCAAACTCCCATATCTCGCGAACGGATTGACCTAACCCAAAAATTCCTATAGCATCTGAAAGTAGAAACTCGCCCGATTACAACGGTATGTGTATTTTTTCCCTAGGCCATTCTGGTTAAGCGTTTGGAGCAGCAGAAGTGCGAAAAATTTGTTGTCTTCTCAACCATTTCTTAGCTTCAAACTCCCAAATCTCGCGAACGGATTGACGTCACCCAAAAATTCCTGTTGCATCTGAAAGTAGAAACTCGCCCGATTACAACGGCATGTGTATTTTTTCCCTAGGCCATTCTGGTTAAGCGTTTGGAGCAGCAGAATTGCGAAAAATTTTTTGCCTTCTCAACCATTTCTTGGCTTCAAAGTCCCATATCTCGCGAACGGATTGACCTAACCCAAAAATTCCTATTGCATCTGAAAGTAGAAACTCGCCCCATTACAACGGTATGTGTATTTTTTCCCTAGGCCATTCTGGTTAAGCGTTTGGAGCAGCAGAATTGCGAAAAATTTCTTGCCTTCTCAACCATTTCTTGGCTTCAAACTCCCATATCTCGCGAACGGATTGACCTAACCCAAAAATTCCTATAGCATCTGAAAGTAGAAACTCGCCCGATTACAACGGTATGTGTATTTTTTCCCTAGGCCATTCTGGTTAAGCGTTTGGAGCAGCAGAAGTGCGAAGAATTTGTTGTCTTCTCAACCATTTCTTAGCTTCAAACTCCCATATCTCGCGAACGGATTGACCAAACCCAGAAGTTCCTGCTGCGTCTGAAAGTAGAAACTCGCCCGATTACAACGATATGCGTATTTTTTCCCTAGGGCATTCTGGTTAAGCGCTCGGAGCAGCAGAATTGCGAAAAATTTTTTGCATTCTCAACCATTTCTTGGCTTCAAACTCCCATATCTCGCGAACGGATTGACCTAACCCAAAAATTTCTGTTGCATCTGAAAGTAGAAACTCGCCCGATTTCAACGGTATGTGTATTTTTTCCCTAGGCCATTCTGGTTAAGCGTTTGGAGCAGCAGAATTGCGAAAAATTTGTTGCCTTCTCAACCATTTCTTGGCTTCAAACTCCCATATCTCGCGAGCGGATTGACCTAACTCAAAAATTCCTGTTGCGTCTGAAAGTAGAAACTCGCCCGGTTACAACGGTATGTGTATTTTTTCCCTAGGCCATTCTGGTTAAGCGTTTGGAGCAGCAGAAGTGCGAAAAATTTGTTGTCTTCTCAACCATTTCTTAGCTTCAAACTCCCATATCTCGCGAACGGATTTACGTAACCCAAAAATTCCAGTTGCATCTGAAAGTAGAAACTCGCCCGATTACAAAGGTGTTTGTATTTTTTCCCTAGGCCGTTCTGGTTAAGCGTTTGGAGCAGCAGAATTGCGAGAAATTTTTTGCCATCTCAACCATTTCTTGGCTTCAAAGTCCCATATCTCGCGAACGGATTGACATAACCCAAAAATTCCTATTGCATCTGAAAGTAGAAACTCGCCCGATTACAACGGTATGTGTATTTTTTCCCTAGGCCATTCTGGTTAAGCGTTTGGAGCAGCAGAGGTGCGAAAAATTTGATGCCTTCTCAACCATTTCTTAGCTTCAAACTCCCACATCTCGCGAACGGATAGACGTAACCCAAAGATTCCTGTTGCATCTGAAAGTAGAAACTCGCCCGATTACAACGGTATGTGTATTTTTTCCTTAGGCCATTCTGGTTAAGCGTTTGGAGCAGCAGAATTGCGAAAAATTTCTTGCCTTCTCAACCATTTCTTGGCTTCAAACTCCCATATCTCGCGAACGGATTGACCTAACCCAAAAATTCCTATAGCATCTGAAAGTAGAAACTCGCCCGATTACAACGGTATGTGTATTTTTTCCCTAGGCCATTCTGGTTAAGCGTTTGGTGCAGCAGAAGTGCGAAAAATTTGTTGTCTTCTCAACCATTTCTTAGCTTCAAACTCCCAAATCTCGCGAACGGATTGACGTCACCCAAAAATTCCTGTTGCATCTGAAAGTAGAAACTCGCCCGATTACAACGGCATGTGTATTTTTTCCCTAGGCCATTCTGGTTAAGCGTTTGGAGCAGCAGAATTGCGAAAAATTTTTTGCCTTCTCAACCATTTCTTGGCTTCAAAGTCCCATATCTCGCGAACGGATTGACCTAACCCAAAAATTCCTATTGCATCTGAAAGTAGAAACTCGCCCCATTACAACGGTATGTGTATTTTTTCCCTAGGCCATTCTGGTTAAGCGTTTGGAGCAGCAGAATTGCGAAAAATTTCTTGCCTTCTCAAACATTTCTTGGCTTCAAACTCCCATATCTCGCGAACGGATTGACCTAACCCAAAAATTCCTATAGCATCTGAAAGTAGAAACTCGCCCGATTACAACGGTATGTGTATTTTTTCCCTAGGCCATTCTGGTTAAGCGTTTGGAGCAGCAGAAGTGCGAAGAATTTGTTGTCTTCTCAACCATTTCTTAGCTTCAAACTCCCATATCTCGCGAACGGATTGACCAAACCCAGAAGTTCCTGCTGCGTCTGAAAGTAGAAACTCGCCCGATTACAACGATATGCGTATTTTTTCCCTAGGGCATTCTGGTTAAGCGCTCGGAGCAGCAGAATTGCGAAAAATTTTTTGCATTCTCAACCATTTCTTGGCTTCAAACTCCCATATCTCGCGAACGGATTGACCTAACCCAAAAATTTCTGTTGCATCTGAAAGTAGAAACTCGCCCGATTTCAACGGTATGTGTATTTTTTCCCTAGGCCATTCTGGTTAAGCGTTTGGAGCAGCAGAGGTGCGAAAAATTTGATGCCTTCTCAACCATTTCTTAGCTTCAAACTCCCACATCTCGCGAACGGATAGACGTAACCCAAAGATTCCTGTTGCATCTGAAAGTAGAAACTCGCCCGATTACAACGGTATGTGTATTTTTTCCTTAGGCCATTCTGGTTAAGCGTTTGGAGCAGCAGAATTGCGAAAAATTTCTTGCCTTCTCAACCATTTCTTGGCTTCAAACTCCCATATCTCGCGAACGGATTGACCTAACCCAAAAATTCCTATAGCATCTGAAAGTAGAAACTCGCCCGATTACAACGGTATGTGTATTTTTTCCCTAGGCCATTCTGGTTAAGCGTTTGGTGCAGCAGAAGTGCGAAAAATTTGTTGTCTTCTCAACCATTTCTTAGCTTCAAACTCCCAAATCTCGCGAACGGATTGACGTCACCCAAAAATTCCTGTTGCATCTGAAAGTAGAAACTCGCCCGATTACAACGGCATGTGTATTTTTTCCCTAGGCCATTCTGGTTAAGCGTTTGGAGCAGCAGAATTGCGAAAAATTTTTTGCCTTCTCAACCATTTCTTGGCTTCAAAGTCCCATATCTCGCGAACGGATTGACCTAACCCAAAAATTCCTATTGCATCTGAAAGTAGAAACTCGCCCCATTACAACGGTATGTGTATTTTTTCCCTAGGCCATTCTGGTTAAGCGTTTGGAGCAGCAGAATTGCGAAAAATTTCTTGCCTTCTCAACCATTTCTTGGCTTCAAACTCCCATATCTCGCGAACGGATTGACCTAACCCAAAAATTCCTACTGCATCTGAAAGTAGAAGCTCACCCGATTACAACGGTATGTGTATTTCTTCCCTACGCCATTCTGATTAAGCGTTTGGAGCAGCAGAAGTGCGAAAAATTTGTTGTCTTCTCAACAATTTCTTAGCTTCAAACTCCCATATCTCGCGAACGGATTGACGTAACCCAAAAATTCCTGTTGCATCTGAAAGTAGAAACTCGCCCGATTACAACGGTATGTGTATTTTTTCCCTAGGCCATTCTGGTTAAGCGTTTGGAGCAGCAGAATTGCGAAAAATTTTTTGCCTTCTCAACCATTTCTTGGCTTCAAACTCCCATATCTCGCAAACGGATTGACCTAACCCAAAAATTCCTGTTGGGTCTGAAAGTAGAAACTCGCCCGATTACTACGCTATGTGTATTTTTCCCCTAGGCCATTCTGGTTAAGCGTTTGGAGCAGCAGAAGTGCGAAGAATTTGTTGTCTTCTCAACCATTTCTTAGCTTCAAACTCCCAAATCTCGCGAACGGATTGACGTCACCCAAAAATTCCTGTTGCATCTGAAAGTAGAAACTCGCCCGATTACAACGGCATGTGTATTTTTTCCCTAGGCCATTCTGGTTAAGCGTTTGGAGCAGCAGAATTGCGAAAAATTTTTTGCCTTCTCAACCATTTCTTGGCTTCAAAGTCCCATATCTCGCGAACGGATTGACCTAACCCAAAAATTCCTATTGCATCTGAAAGTAGAAACTCGCCCCATTACAACGGTATGTGTATTTTTTCCCTAGGCCATTCTGGTTAAGCGTTTGGAGCAGCAGAATTGCGAAAAATTTCTTGCCTTCTCAACCATTTCTTGGCTTCAAACTCCCATATCTCGCGAACGGATTGACCTAACCCAAAAATTCCTACTGCATCTGAAAGTAGAAGCTCACCCGATTACAACGGTATGTGTATTTCTTCCCTACGCCATTCTGATTAAGCGTTTGGAGCAGCAGAAGTGCGAAAAATTTGTTGTCTTCTCAACAATTTCTTAGCTTCAAACTCCCATATCTCGCGAACGGATTGACGTAACCCAAAAATTCCTGTTGCATCTGAAAGTAGAAACTCGCCCGATTACAACGGTATGTGTATTTTTTCCCTAGGCCATTCTGGTTAAGCGTTTGGAGCAGCAGAATTGCGAAAAATTTTTTGCCTTCTCAACCATTTCTTGGCTTCAAACTCCCATATCTCGCAAACGGATTGACCTAACCCAAAAATTCCTGTTGGGTCTGAAAGTAGAAACTCGCCCGATTACTACGCTATGTGTATTTTTCCCCTAGGCCATTCTGGTTAAGCGTTTGGAGCAGCAGAAGTGCGAAGAATTTGTTGTCTTCTCAACCATTTCTTAGCTTCAAACTCCCATATCTCGCGAACGGATTGACCAAACCCAGAAGTTCCTGCTGCGTCTGAAAGTAGAAACTCGCCCGATTACAACGATATGCGTATTTTTTCCCTAGGGCATTCTGGTTAAGCGCTCGGAGCAGCAGAATTGCGAAAAATTTTTTGCATTCTCAACCATTTCTTGGCTTCAAACTCCCATATATCGCGAACGGATTGACCTAACCCAAAAATTTCTGTTGCATCTGAAAGTAGAAACTCGCCCGATTTCAACGGTATGTGTATTTTTTCCCTAGGCCGTTCTGGTTAAGCGTTTGGAGCAGCAGAATTGCGAGAAATTTTTTGCCATCTCAACCATTTCTTGGCTTCAAAGTCCCATATCTCGCGAACGGATTGACCTAACCCAAAAATTCCTATTGCATCTGAAAGTAGAAACTCGCCCCATTACAACGGTATGTGTATTTTTTCCCTAGGCCATTCTGGTTAAGCGTTTGGAGCAGCAGAATTGCGAAAAATTTCTTGCCTTCTCAAACATTTCTTGGCTTCAAACTCCCATATCTCGCGAACGGATTGACCTAACCCAAAAATTCCTATAGCATCTGAAAGTAGAAACTCGCCCGATTACAACGGTATGTGTATTTTTTCCCTAGGCCATTCTGGTTAAGCGTTTGGAGCAGCAGAAGTGCGAAGAATTTGTTGTCTTCTCAACCATTTCTTAGCTTCAAACTCCCATATCTCGCGAACGGATTGACCAAACCCAGAAGTTCCTGCTGCGTCTGAAAGTAGAAACTCGCCCGATTACAACGATATGCGTATTTTTTCCCTAGGGCATTCTGGTTAAGCGCTCGGAGCAGCAGAATTGCGAAAAATTTTTTGCATTCTCAACCATTTCTTGGCTTCAAACTCCCATATCTCGCGAACGGATTGACCTAACCCAAAAATTTCTGTTGCATCTGAAAGTAGAAACTCGCCCGATTTCAACGGTATGTGTATTTTTTCCCTAGGCCATTCTGGTTAAGCGTTTGGAGCAGCAGAGGTGCGAAAAATTTGATGCCTTCTCAACCATTTCTTAGCTTCAAACTCCCACATCTCGCGAACGGATAGACGTAACCCAAAGATTCCTGTTGCATCTGAAAGTAGAAACTCGCCCGATTACAACGGTATGTGTATTTTTTCCTTAGGCCATTCTGGTTAAGCGTTTGGAGCAGCAGAATTGCGAAAAATTTCTTGCCTTCTCAACCATTTCTTGGCTTCAAACTCCCATATCTCGCGAACGGATTGACCTAACCCAAAAATTCCTATAGCATCTGAAAGTAGAAACTCGCCCGATTACAACGGTATGTGTATTTTTTCCCTAGGCCATTCTGGTTAAGCGTTTGGTGCAGCAGAAGTGCGAAAAATTTGTTGTCTTCTCAACCATTTCTTAGCTTCAAACTCCCAAATCTCGCGAACGGATTGACGTCACCCAAAAATTCCTGTTGCATCTGAAAGTAGAAACTCGCCCGATTACAACGGCATGTGTATTTTTTCCCTAGGCCATTCTGGTTAAGCGTTTGGAGCAGCAGAATTGCGAAAAATTTTTTGCCTTCTCAACCATTTCTTGGCTTCAAAGTCCCATATCTCGCGAACGGATTGACCTAACCCAAAAATTCCTATTGCATCTGAAAGTAGAAACTCGCCCCATTACAACGGTATGTGTATTTTTTCCCTAGGCCATTCTGGTTAAGCGTTTGGAGCAGCAGAATTGCGAAAAATTTCTTGCCTTCTCAACCATTTCTTGGCTTCAAACTCCCATATCTCGCGAACGGATTGACCTAACCCAAAAATTCCTACTGCATCTGAAAGTAGAAGCTCACCCGATTACAACGGTATGTGTATTTCTTCCCTACGCCATTCTGATTAAGCGTTTGGAGCAGCAGAAGTGCGAAAAATTTGTTGTCTTCTCAACAATTTCTTAGCTTCAAACTCCCATATCTCGCGAACGGATTGACGTAACCCAAAAATTCCTGTTGCATCTGAAAGTAGAAACTCGCCCGATTACAACGGTATGTGTATTTTTTCCCTAGGCCATTCTGGTTAAGCGTTTGGAGCAGCAGAAGTGCGAAGAATTTGTTGTCTTCTCAACCATTTCTTAGCTTCAAACTCCCATATCTCGCGAACGGATTGACCAAACCCAGAAGTTCCTGCTGCGTCTGAAAGTAGAAACTCGCCCGATTACAACGATATGCGTATTTTTTCCCTAGGGCATTCTGGTTAAGCGCTCGGAGCAGCAGAATTGCGAAAAATTTTTTGCATTCTCAACCATTTCTTGGCTTCAAACTCCCATATATCGCGAACGGATTGACCTAACCCAAAAATTTCTGTTGCATCTGAAAGTAGAAACTCGCCCGATTTCAACGGTATGTGTATTTTTTCCCTAGGCCGTTCTGGTTAAGCGTTTGGAGCAGCAGAATTGCGAGAAATTTTTTGCCATCTCAACCATTTCTTGGCTTCAAAGTCCCATATCTCGCGAACGGATTGACATAACCCAAAAATTCCTATTGCATCTGAAAGTAGAAACTCGCCCGATTACAACGGTATGTGTATTTTATCCCTAGGCCATTCTGGTTAAGCGTTTGGAGCAGCAGAGGTGCGAAAAATTTGATGTCTTCTCAACCATTTCTTAGCTTCAAACTCCCATATCTCGCGAACGGATAGACGTAACCCAAAGATTCCTGTTGCATCTGAAAGTAGAAACTCGCCCGATTACAACGGTATGTGTATTTTTTCCCTAGGCCATTCTGGTTAAGCGTTTGGAGCAGCAGAAGTGCGAAAAATTTGTTGTCTTCTCAACCATTTCTTAGCTTCAAACTCCCAAATCTCGCGAACGGATTGACGTCACCCAAAAATTCCTGTTGCATCTGAAAGTAGAAACTCGCCCGATTACAACGGCATGTGTATTTTTTCCCTAGGCCATTCTGGTTAAGCGTTTGGAGCAGCAGAATTGCGAAAAATTTTTTGCCTTCTCAACCATTTCTTGGCTTCAAAGTCCCATATCTCGCGAACGGATTGACCTAACCCAAAAATTCCTATTGCATCTGAAAGTAGAAACTCGCCCCATTACAACGGTATGTGTATTTTTTCCCTAGGCCATTCTGGTTAAGCGTTTGGAGCAGCAGAATTGCGAAAAATTTCTTGCCTTCTCAACCATTTCTTGGCTTCAAACTCCCATATCTCGCGAACGGATTGACCTAACCCAAAAATTCCTACTCCATCTGAAAGTAGAAGCTCACCCGATTAAAACGGTATGTGTATTTTTTCCCTATGCCATTCTGATTAAGCGTTTGGAGCAGCAGAAGTGCGAAAAATTTGTTGTCTTCTCAACAATTTCTTAGCTTCAAACTCCCATATCTCGCGAACGGATTGACGTAACCCAAAAATTCCTGTTGCATCTGAAAGTAGAAACTCGCCCGATTACAACGGTATGTGTATTTTTTCCCTAGGCCATTCTGGTTAAGCGTTTGGAGCAGCAGAATTGCGAAAAAATTTTTGCCTTCTCAACCATTTCTTGGCTTCAAACTCCCATATCTCGCAAACGGATTGACCTAACCCAAAAATTCCTGTTGCGTCTGAAAGTAGAAACTCGCTCGATTACAACAGTATGTGTATTTTTTCCGTAGGCCATTCTGGTTAAGAGTTTGGAGAAGCAGAAGTGCGAAGAATTTGTTGTCTTCTCAACCATTTCTTAGCTTCAAACTCCCATATCTCGCGAACGGATTGACCAAACCCAGAAGTTCCTGCTGCGTCTGAAGGTAGAAACTCGCCCGATTACAACGATATGCGTATTTTTTCCCTAGGGCATTCTGGTTAAGCGCTCGGAGCAGCAGAATTGCGGAAAATTTTTTGCATTCTCAACCATTTCTTGGCTTCAAACTCCCATATCTCGCGAACGGATTGACCTAACCCAAAAATTTCTGTTGCATCTGAAAGTAGAAACTCGCCCGATTTCAACGGTATGTGTATTTTTTCCCTAGGCCATTCTGGTTAAGCGTTTGGAGCAGCAGAATTGCGAAAAATTTTTTGCCTTCTCAACCATTTCTTGGCTTCAAACTCCCATATCTCGCGAACGGATTGACCTAACCCAAAAATTCCTATAGCATCTGAAAGTAGAAACTCGCCCGATTACAACGGTATGTGTATTTTTTCCCTAGGCCATTCTGGTTAAGCGTTTGGAGCAGCAGAAGTGCGAAAAATTTGTTGTCTTCTCAACCATTTCTTAGCTTCAAACTCCCATATCTCGCGAACGGATTTACGTAACCCAAAAATTCCAGTTGCATCTGAAAGTAGAAACTCGCCCGATTACAAAGGTGTTTGTATTTTTTCCCTAGGCCGTTCTGGTTAAGCGTTTGGAGCAGCAGAATTGCGAGAAATTTTTTGCCATCTCAACCATTTCTTGGCTTCAAAGTCCCATATCTCGCGAACGGATTGACATAACCCAAAAATTCCTATTGCATCTGAAAGAAGAAACTCGCCCGATTACAACGGTATGTGTATTTTTTCCCTAGGCCATTCTGGTTAAGCGTTTGGAGCAGCAGAGGTGCGAAAAATTTGATGCCTTCTCAACCATTTCTTAGCTTCAAACTCCCACATCTCGCGAACGGATAGACGTAACCCAAAGATTCCTGTTGCATCTGAAAGTAGAAACTCGCCCGATTACAACGGTATGTGTATTTTTTCCTTAGGCCATTCTGGTTAAGCGTTTGGAGCAGCAGAATTGCGAAAAATTTCTTGCCTTCTCAACCATTTCTTGGCTTCAAACTCCCATATCTCGCGAACGGATTGACCTAACCCAAAAATTCCTATAGCATCTGAAAGTAGAAACTCGCCCGATTACAACGGTATGTGTATTTTTTCCCTAGGCCATTCTGGTTAAGCGTTTGGTGCAGCAGAAGTGCGAAAAATTTGTTGTCTTCTCAACCATTTCTTAGCTTCAAACTCCCAAATCTCGCGAACGGATTGACGTCACCCAAAAATTCCTGTTGCATCTGAAAGTAGAAACTCGCCCGATTACAACGGCATGTGTATTTTTTCCCTAGGCCATTCTGGTTAAGCGTTTGGAGCAGCAGAATTGCGAAAAATTTTTTGCCTTCTCAACCATTTCTTGGCTTCAAAGTCCCATATCTCGCGAACGGATTGACCTAACCCAAAAATTCCTATTGCATCTGAAAGTAGAAACTCGCCCCATTACAACGGTATGTGTATTTTTTCCCTAGGCCATTCTGGTTAAGCGTTTGGAGCAGCAGAATTGCGAAAAATTTCTTGCCTTCTCAAACATTTCTTGGCTTCAAACTCCCATATCTCGCGAACGGATTGACCTAACCCAAAAATTCCTATAGCATCTGAAAGTAGAAACTCGCCCGATTACAACGGTATGTGTATTTTTTCCCTAGGCCATTCTGGTTAAGCGTTTGGAGCAGCAGAAGTGCGAAGAATTTGTTGTCTTCTCAACCATTTCTTAGCTTCAAACTCCCATATCTCGCGAACGGATTGACCAAACCCAGAAGTTCCTGCTGCGTCTGAAAGTAGAAACTCGCCCGATTACAACGATATGCGTATTTTTTCCCTAGGGCATTCTGGTTAAGCGCTCGGAGCAGCAGAATTGCGAAAAATTTTTTGCATTCTCAACCATTTCTTGGCTTCAAACTCCCATATCTCGCGAACGGATTGACCTAACCCAAAAATTTCTGTTGCATCTGAAAGTAGAAACTCGCCCGATTTCAACGGTATGTGTATTTTTTCCCTAGGCCATTCTGGTTAAGCGTTTGGAGCAGCAGAGGTGCGAAAAATTTGATGCCTTCTCAACCATTTCTTAGCTTCAAACTCCCACATCTCGCGAACGGATAGACGTAACCCAAAGATTCCTGTTGCATCTGAAAGTAGAAACTCGCCCGATTACAACGGTATGTGTATTTTTTCCTTAGGCCATTCTGGTTAAGCGTTTGGAGCAGCAGAATTGCGAAAAATTTCTTGCCTTCTCAACCATTTCTTGGCTTCAAACTCCCATATCTCGCGAACGGATTGACCTAACCCAAAAATTCCTATAGCATCTGAAAGTAGAAACTCGCCCGATTACAACGGTATGTGTATTTTTTCCCTAGGCCATTCTGGTTAAGCGTTTGGTGCAGCAGAAGTGCGAAAAATTTGTTGTCTTCTCAACCATTTCTTAGCTTCAAACTCCCAAATCTCGCGAACGGATTGACGTCACCCAAAAATTCCTGTTGCATCTGAAAGTAGAAACTCGCCCGATTACAACGGCATGTGTATTTTTTCCCTAGGCCATTCTGGTTAAGCGTTTGGAGCAGCAGAATTGCGAAAAATTTTTTGCCTTCTCAACCATTTCTTGGCTTCAAAGTCCCATATCTCGCGAACGGATTGACCTAACCCAAAAATTCCTATTGCATCTGAAAGTAGAAACTCGCCCCATTACAACGGTATGTGTATTTTTTCCCTAGGCCATTCTGGTTAAGCGTTTGGAGCAGCAGAATTGCGAAAAATTTCTTGCCTTCTCAACCATTTCTTGGCTTCAAACTCCCATATCTCGCGAACGGATTGACCTAACCCAAAAATTCCTACTGCATCTGAAAGTAGAAGCTCACCCGATTACAACGGTATGTGTATTTCTTCCCTACGCCATTCTGATTAAGCGTTTGGAGCAGCAGAAGTGCGAAAAATTTGTTGTCTTCTCAACAATTTCTTAGCTTCAAACTCCCATATCTCGCGAACGGATTGACGTAACCCAAAAATTCCTGTTGCATCTGAAAGTAGAAACTCGCCCGATTACAACGGTATGTGTATTTTTTCCCTAGGCCATTCTGGTTAAGCGTTTGGAGCAGCAGAATTGCGAAAAATTTTTTGCCTTCTCAACCATTTCTTGGCTTCAAACTCCCATATCTCGCAAACGGATTGACCTAACCCAAAAATTCCTGTTGGGTCTGAAAGTAGAAACTCGCCCGATTACTACGCTATGTGTATTTTTCCCCTAGGCCATTCTGGTTAAGCGTTTGGAGCAGCAGAAGTGCGAAGAATTTGTTGTCTTCTCAACCATTTCTTAGCTTCAAACTCCCAAATCTCGCGAACGGATTGACGTCACCCAAAAATTCCTGTTGCATCTGAAAGTAGAAACTCGCCCGATTACAACGGCATGTGTATTTTTTCCCTAGGCCATTCTGGTTAAGCGTTTGGAGCAGCAGAATTGCGAAAAATTTTTTGCCTTCTCAACCATTTCTTGGCTTCAAAGTCCCATATCTCGCGAACGGATTGACCTAACCCAAAAATTCCTATTGCATCTGAAAGTAGAAACTCGCCCCATTACAACGGTATGTGTATTTTTTCCCTAGGCCATTCTGGTTAAGCGTTTGGAGCAGCAGAATTGCGAAAAATTTCTTGCCTTCTCAACCATTTCTTGGCTTCAAACTCCCATATCTCGCGAACGGATTGACCTAACCCAAAAATTCCTACTGCATCTGAAAGTAGAAGCTCACCCGATTACAACGGTATGTGTATTTCTTCCCTACGCCATTCTGATTAAGCGTTTGGAGCAGCAGAAGTGCGAAAAATTTGTTGTCTTCTCAACAATTTCTTAGCTTCAAACTCCCATATCTCGCGAACGGATTGACGTAACCCAAAAATTCCTGTTGCATCTGAAAGTAGAAACTCGCCCGATTACAACGGTATGTGTATTTTTTCCCTAGGCCATTCTGGTTAAGCGTTTGGAGCAGCAGAATTGCGAAAAATTTTTTGCCTTCTCAACCATTTCTTGGCTTCAAACTCCCATATCTCGCAAACGGATTGACCTAACCCAAAAATTCCTGTTGGGTCTGAAAGTAGAAACTCGCCCGATTACTACGCTATGTGTATTTTTCCCCTAGGCCATTCTGGTTAAGCGTTTGGAGCAGCAGAAGTGCGAAGAATTTGTTGTCTTCTCAACCATTTCTTAGCTTCAAACTCCCATATCTCGCGAACGGATTGACCAAACCCAGAAGTTCCTGCTGCGTCTGAAAGTAGAAACTCGCCCGATTACAACGATATGCGTATTTTTTCCCTAGGGCATTCTGGTTAAGCGCTCGGAGCAGCAGAATTGCGAAAAATTTTTTGCATTCTCAACCATTTCTTGGCTTCAAACTCCCATATATCGCGAACGGATTGACCTAACCCAAAAATTTCTGTTGCATCTGAAAGTAGAAACTCGCCCGATTTCAACGGTATGTGTATTTTTTCCCTAGGCCGTTCTGGTTAAGCGTTTGGAGCAGCAGAATTGCGAGAAATTTTTTGCCATCTCAACCATTTCTTGGCTTCAAAGTCCCATATCTCGCGAACGGATTGACATAACCCAAAAATTCCTATTGCATCTGAAAGTAGAAACTCGCCCGATTACAACGGTATGTGTATTTTATCCCTAGGCCATTCTGGTTAAGCGTTTGGAGCAGCAGAGGTGCGAAAAATTTGATGTCTTCTCAACCATTTCTTAGCTTCAAACTCCCATATCTCGCGAACGGATAGACGTAACCCAAAGATTCCTGTTGCATCTGAAAGTAGAAACTCGCCCGATTACAACGGTATGTGTATTTTTTCCCTAGGCCATTCTGGTTAAGCGTTTGGAGCAGCAGAAGTGCGAAAAATTTGTTGTCTTCTCAACCATTTCTTAGCTTCAAACTCCCAAATCTCGCGAACGGATTGACGTCACCCAAAAATTCCTGTTGCATCTGAAAGTAGAAACTCGCCCGATTACAACGGCATGTGTATTTTTTCCCTAGGCCATTCTGGTTAAGCGTTTGGAGCAGCAGAATTGCGAAAAATTTTTTGCCTTCTCAACCATTTCTTGGCTTCAAAGTCCCATATCTCGCGAACGGATTGACCTAACCCAAAAATTCCTATTGCATCTGAAAGTAGAAACTCGCCCCATTACAACGGTATGTGTATTTTTTCCCTAGGCCATTCTGGTTAAGCGTTTGGAGCAGCAGAATTGCGAAAAATTTCTTGCCTTCTCAACCATTTCTTGGCTTCAAACTCCCATATCTCGCGAACGGATTGACCTAACCCAAAAATTCCTATAGCATCTGAAAGTAGAAACTCGCCCGATTACAACGGTATGTGTTTTTTTTCCCTAGGCCATTCTGGTTAAGCGTTTGGAACAGCAGAATTGCGAAAAATTTGTTGTCTTCTCAACCATTTCTTAGCTTCAAACTCCCAAATCTCGCGAACGGATTGACGTCACCCAAAAATTCCTGTTGCATCTGAAAGTAGAAACTCGCCCGATTACAACGGTATTTGTATTTTTTCCCTAGGCCGTTCTGGTTAAGCGTTTGGAGCAGCAGAATTGCGAGAAATTTTTTGCCATCTCAACCATTTCTTGGCTTCAAAGTCCCATATCTCGCGAACGGATTGACATAACCCAAAAATTCCTATTGCATCTGAAAGTAGAAACTCGCCCGATTACAACGGTATGTGTATTTTTTCCCTAGGCCATTCTGGTTAAGCGTTTGGAGCAGCAGAATTGCGAAAAATTTGTTGCCTTCTCAACCATTTCTTGGCTTCAAACTCCCATATCTCGCGAGCGGATTGACCTAACTCAAAAATTCCTGTTGCGTCTGAAAGTAGAAACTTGCCCGGTTACAACGGTATGTGTATTTTTTCCCTAGGCCATTCTGGTTAAGCGTTTGGAGCAGCAGAAGTGCGAAAAATTTGTTGTCTTCTCAACCATTTCTTAGCTTCAAACTCCCATATCTCGCGAACGGATTGACGTAACCCAAAAATTCCAGTTGCATCTGAAAGTAGAAACTCGCCCGATTACAACGGTATTTGTATTTTTTCCCTAGGCCGTTCTGGTTAAGCGTTTGGAGCAGCAGAATTGCGAGAAATTTTTTGCCATCTCAACCATTTCTTGGCTTCAAAGTCCCATATCTCGCGAACGGATTGACATAACCCAAAAATTCCTATTGCATCTGAAAGTAGAAACTCGCCCGATTACAACGGTATGTGTATTTTTTCCTTAGGCCATTCTGGTTAAGCGTTTGGAGCAGCAGAATTGCGAAAAATTTTTTGCCTTCTCAACCATTTCTTGGCTTCAAACTCCCATATCTCGCGAACGGATTGACCTAACCCAAAAATTCCTATAGCATCTGAAAGTAGAAACTCGCCCGATTACAACGGTATGTGTATTTTTTCCCTAGGCCATTCTGGTTAAGCGTTTGGAGCAGCAGAAGTGCGAAAAATTTGTTGTCTTCTCAACCATTTCTTAGCTTCAAACTCCCAAATCTCGCGAACGGATTGACGTCACCCAAAAATTCCTGTTGCATCTGAAAGTAGAAACTCGCCCGATTACAACGGCATGTGTATTTTTTCCCTAGACCATTCTGGTTAAGCGTTTGGAGCAGCAGAGGTGCGAAAAATTTGATGTCTTCTCAACCATTTCTTAGCTTCAAACTCCCATATCTCGCGAACGGATAGACGTAACCCAAAAATTCCTATTGCATCTGAAAGTAGAAACTCGCCCCATTACAACGGTATGTGTATTTTTTCCCTAGGCCATTCTGGTTAAGCGTTTGGAGCAGCAGAATTGCGAAAAATTTCTTGCCTTCTCAACCATTTCTTGGCTTCAGACTCCCATATCTCGCGAACGGATTGACCTAACCCAAAAATTCCTATAGCATCTGAAAGTAGAAACTCGCCCGATTACAACGGTATGTGTTTTTTTTCCCTAGGCCATTCTGGTTAAGCGTTTGGAGCAGCAGAATTGCGAAAAATTTGTTGCCTTCTCAACCATTTCTTGGCTTCAAAGTCCCATATCTCGCGAACGGATTGACCTAACCCAAAAATTCCTATAGCATCTGAAAGTAGAAACTCGCCCGATTACAACGGTATGTGTATTTTTTCCCTAGGCCATTCTGGTTAAGCGTTTAGAGCAGCAGAAGTGCGAAAAATTTTTTGCCATCTCAACCATTTCTTGGCTTCAAAGTCCCATATCTCGCGAACGGATTGACATAACCCAAAAATTCCTATTGCATCTGAAAGTAGAAACTCGCCCGATTACAACGGTATGTGTATTTTTTCCCTAGGCCATTCTGGTTAAGCGTTTGGAGCAGCAGAGGTGCGAAAAATTTGATGTCTTCTCAACCATTTCTTAGCTTCAAACTCCCATATCTCGCGAACGGATAGACGTAACCCAAAAATTCCCATTGCATCTGAAAGTAGAAACTCGCCCCATTACAACGGTATGTGTATTTTTTCCCTAGGCCATTCTGGTTAAGCGTTTGGAGCAGCAGAAGTGCGAAAAATTTGTTGTCTTCTCAACCATTTCTTAGCTTCAAACTCCCAAATCTCGCGAACGGATTGACGTCACCCAAAAATTCCTGTTGCATCTGAAAGTAGAAACTCGCCCGATTACAACGGCATGTGTATTTTTTCCCTAGGCCATTCTGGTTAAGCGTTTGGAGCAGCAGAATTGCGAAAAATTTTTTGCCTTCTCATCCATTTCTTGGCTTCAAAGTCCCATATCTCGCGAACGGATTGACCTAACCCAAAAATTCCTATTGCATCTGAAAGTAGAAACTCGCCCCATTACAACGGTATGTGTATTTTTTCCCTAGGCCATTCTCGTTAAGCGTTTGGAGCAGCAGAATTGCGAAAAATTTGTTGTCTTCTCATCCATTTCTTGGCTTCAAACTCCCATATCTCGCGAACGGATTGACCTAACCCAAAAATTCCTATAGCATCTGAAAGTAGAAACTCGCCCGTTTACAACGGTATGTGTTTTTTTTCCCTAGGCCATTCTGGTTAAGCGTTTGGAGCAGCAGAATTGCGAAAAATTTGTTGTCTTCTCAACCATTTCTTAGCTTCAAACTCCCAAATCTCGCGAACGGATTGACGTCACCCAAAAATTCCTGTTGCATCTGAAAGTAGAAACTCGCCCGATTACAACGGCATGTGTATTTTTTCCCTAGGCCATTCTGGTTAAGCGTGTGGAGCAGCAGAATTGCGAAAAATTTTTTGCCTTCTCAACCATTTCTTGGCTTCAAAGTCCCATATCTCGCGAACGGATTGACCTAACCCAAAAATTCCTATTGCATCTGAAAGTAGAAACTCGCCCCATTTCAACGGTATGTGTATTTTTTCCCTAGGCCATTCTGGTTAAGCGTTTGGAGCAGCAGAATTGCGAGAAATTTCTTGCTTTCTCAACCATTTCTTGGCTTCAAACTCCCATATCTCGCGAACGGATTGACCTAACCCAAAAATTCCTATAGCATCTGAAAGTAGAAACTCGCCCGATTACAACGGTATGTGTTTTTTTTCCCTAGGCCATTCTGGTTAAGCGTTTGGAGCAGCAGAAGTGCGAAAAATTTGTTGTCTTCTCAACCATTTCTTAGCTTCAAACTCCCAAATCTCGCGAACGGATTGACGTCACCCAAAAATTCCTGTTGCATCTCAAAGTAGAAACTCGCCCGATTACAACGGCATGTGTATTTTATCCCTAGGCCATTCTGGTTAAGCGTTTGGAGCAGCAGAATTGCGAAAAATTTTTTGCCTTCTCAACCATTTCTTGGCTTCAAAGTCCCATATCTCGCGAACGGATTGACCTAACCCAAAAATTCCTATTATATCTGCAAGTAGAAACTCGCCCCATTACAACGGTATGTGTATTTTTTCCCTAGGCCATTCTGGTTAAGCGTTTGGAGCAGCAGAATTGCGAAAAATTTCGTGCCTTCTCAACCATTTCTTGGCTTCAAACTCCCATATCTCGCGAACGGATTGACATAACCCAAAAATTCCTATGGCATCTGAAAGTCGAAACTCACCCGATTACAACGGTATGTGTATTTTCTCCCTAGGCCATTCTGGTTAAGCGTTTGGAGCAGCAGAAGTGTGAAAAATTTGTTGTCTTCTCAACCATTTCTTAGCTTCAAACTCCCATATCTCGCGAACGGATTGACGTAACCCAAAAATTCCTGTTGCATCTCAAAGTAGAAACTCGCCCGATTACAACGGTATGTGTATTTTTTCCTTAGGCCATTCTGGTTAAGCGTTTGGAGCAGCAGAATTGCGAAAAATTTTTTGCCTTCTCAACCATTTCTTGGCTTCAAACTCCCATATCTCGCGAACGGATTGACCTAACCCAAAAATTCCTATAGCATCTGAAAGTAGAAACTCGCCCGATTACAACGGTATGTGTATTTTTTCCCTAGGCCATTCTGGTTAAGCGTTTGGAGCAGCAGAAGTGCGAAAAATTTGTTGTCTTCTCAACCATTTCTTAGCTTCAAACTCCCAAATCTCGCGAACGGATTGACGTCACCCAAAAATTCCTGTTGCATCTGAAAGTAGAAACTCGCCCGATTACAACGGCATGTGTATTTTTTCCCTAGGCCATTCTGGTTAAGCGTTTGGAGCAGCAGAATTGCGAAAAATTTTTTGCCCTCTCAACCATTTCTTGGCTTCAAAGTCCCATATCTCGCGAACGGATTGACCTAACCCAAAAATTCCTGTTGCATCTCAAAGTAGAAACTCGCCCGATTACAACGGTATGTGTATTTTTTCCATAGGCCATTCTGGTTAAGCGTTTGGAGCAGCAGAATTGCGAAAAATTTTTTGCCTTCTCAAGCATTTCTTGTCTTCAAACTCCCATATCTCGCGAACGGATTGACCTAACCCAAAAAATTCCTATTGCATCTGAAAGTAGAAACTCACCCGATTACAACGGTATTTCTATTTTTTCCCTAGGCCATTCTGGTTAAGCGTTTGGAGCAGCAGAATAGCGAAAAATTTTTTGCCTTCTCAACCATTTCTTGGCTTCAAAGTCCCATATCTCGCGATCGGATTGACCTAACCCAAAAATTCCTGTTGCATCTGAAAGTAGAAACTCGCCCGATTACAGCGGTATGTGTATTTTTTCCCTAGGCCATTCTGGTTAAGCGTTTGGAGCAGCAGAAGTGCGAAAAATTTGTTGTCTTCTCAAACATTTCTTAGCTTCAAACTCCCATATCTCGCGAACGGATTGACGTAACCCAAAAATTCCTGTTGCATCTGAAAGTAGAAACTCGCCCGATTACAACGGTATGTGTATTTTCTCCCTAGGCCATTCTGGTTAAGCGTTTGGAGCAGCAGAATTGTGAAAAATTTTTTGCCTTCTCTACCATTTCTTGGCTTCAAACTCCCATATCTCGCGAACGGATTGACCTAACCAAAAAATTCCTATGGCATCTGAAAGTAGAAACTCACCCGATTACAACGGTATGTGTATTTTTTCCCTAGGCCATTCTGGTTAAGCGTTTGGAGCAGCAGAAGTGCGAAAAATTTGTTGTCTTCTCAACCATTTCTTAGCTTCAAACTCCCATATCTCGCGAACGGATTGACGTAACCCAAAAATTCCTGTTGCATCTGAAAGTAGAAACTCGCCCGATTACAACGGTATGTTTATTTTGTCCCTAGGACCTTCTGGTTAAGCGTTTGGAGCAGCAGAATTGTGAAAAATTTTTTGCCTTCTCTACCATTTCTTGGCTTCAAACTCCCATATCTCGCGAACGGATTGACCTAACCCAAAAATTCCTACTGCATCTGAAAGTAGAAACTCGCCCGATTACAACAGTATGTGTTTTTTTTCCCTAGGCCATTCTGGTTAAGCGTTTGGAGCAGCAGAAGTGCGAAAAAATTTGTTGTCTTCTCAACCATTTCTTAGCTTCAAACTCCCAAATCTCGCGAACGGATTGACGTCACCCAAAAATTCCTATTGCATCTGAAAGTAGAAACTCGCCCCATTACAACGGTATGTGTATTTTTTCCCTAGGTCATTCTGGTTAAGCGTTTGGAGCAGCAGAATTGTGAAAAATTTTTTGCCTTCTCTACCATTTCTTGGCTTCAAACTCCCATATCTCGCGAACGGATTGACCTAACCAAAAAATTCCTATGGCATCTGAAAGTAGAAACTCACCCGATTACAACGGTATGTGTATTTTTTCCCTAGGCCATTCTGGTTAAGCGTTTGGAGCAGCAGAAGTGCGAAAAATTTGTTGTCTTCTCAACCATTTCTTAGCTTCAAACTCCCATATCTCGCGAACGGATTGACGTAACCCAAAAATTCCTGTTGCATCTGAAAGTAGAAACTCGCCCGATTACAACGGTATGTTTATTTTGTCCCTAGGCCCTTCTGGTTAAGCGTTTGGAGCAGCAGAATTGTGAAAAATTTTTTGCCTTCTCTACCATTTCTTGGCTTCAAACTCCCATATCTCGCGAACGGATTGACCTAACCCAAAAATTCCTACTGCATCTGAAAGTAGAAACTCGCCCGATTACAACAGTATGTGTTTTTTTTCCCTAGGCCATTCTGGTTAAGCGTTTGGAGCAGCAGAAGTGCGAAAAATTTGTTGTCTTCTCAACCATTTCTTAGCTTCAAACTCCCAAATCTCGCGAACGGATTGACGTCACCCAAAAATTCCTGTTGCATCTGAAAGTAGAAACTCGCCCGATTACAACGGCATGTGTATTTTTTCCCTAGGCCATTCTGGTTAAGCGTTTGGAGCAGCAGAATTGCGAAAAATTTTTTGCCTTCTCAACCATTTCTTGGCTTCAAAGTCCCATATCTCGCGAACGGATTGACCTAACCCAAAAATTCCTATTGCATCTGAAAGTAGAAACTCGCCCCATTACAACGGTATGTGTATTTTTTCCCTAGGCCATTCTGGTTAAGCGTTTGGAGCAGCAGAATTGCGAAAAATTTCTTGCCTTCTCAACCATTTCTTGGCTTCAAACTCCCATATCTCGCGAACGGATTGACCTAACCCAAAAATTCCTATAGCATCTGAAAGTAGAAACTCGCCCGATTACAACGGTATGTGTTTTTTTTTCCCTAGGCCATTCTGGTTAAGCGTTTGGAGCAGCAGAAGTGCGAAAAATTTGTTGTCTTCTCAACCATTTCTTAGCTTCAAACTCCCAAATCTCGCGAACGGATTGACGTCACCCAAAAATTCCTGTTGCATCTCAAAGTAGAAACTCGCCCGATTACAACGGCATGTGTATTTTATCCCTAGGCCATTCTGGATAAGCGTTTGGAGCAGCAGAATTGCGAAAAATTTTTTGCCTTCTCAACCATTTCTTGGCTTCAAAGTCCCATATCTCGCGAACGGATTGACCTAACCCAAAAATTCCTATTACATCTGCAAGTAGAAACTCGCCCCATTACAACGGTATGTGTATTTTTTCCCTAGGCCATTCTGGTTAAGCGTTTGGGGCAGCAGAATTGCGAAAAATTTCTTGCCTTCTCAACCATTTCTTGGCTTCAAACTCCCATATCACGCGAACGGATTGACCTAACCCAAAAATTCCTATGGCATCTGAAAGTCGAAACTCACCCGATTACAACGGTATGTGTATTTTCTCCCTAGGCCATTCTGGTTAAGCGTTTGGAGCAGCAGAAGTGTGAAAAATTTGTTGTCTTCTCAACCATTTCTTAGCTTCAAACTCCCATATCTCGCGAACGGATTGACGTAACCCAAAAATTCCTGTTGCATCTCAAAGTAGAAACTCGCCCGATTACAACGGTATGTGTATTTTTTCCATAGGCCATTCTGGTTAAGCGTTTGGAGCAGCAGAATTGCGAAAAATTTTTTGCCTTCTCAAGCATTTCTTGTCTTCAAACCCCCATATCTCGCGAACGGATTGACCTAACCCAAAAAATTCCTATTGCATCTGAAAGTAGAAACTCACCCGATTACAACGGTATTTCTATTTTTTCCCTAGGCCATTCTGGTTAAGCGTTTGGAGCAGCAGAATAGCGAAAAATTTTTTGCCTTCTCAACCATTTCTTGGCTTCAAAGTCCCATATCTCGCGATCGGATTGACCTAACCCAAAAATTCCTGTTGCATCTGAAAGTAGAAACTCGCCCGATTACAGCGGTATGTGTATTTTTTCCCTAGGCCATTCTGGTTAAGCGTTTGGAGCAGCAGAAGTGCGAAAAATTTGTTGTCTTCTCAAACATTTCTTAGCTTCAAACTCCCATATCTCGCGAACGGATTGACGTAACCCAAAAATTCCTGTTGCATCTGAAAGTAGAAACTCGCCCGATTACAACGGTATGTGTATTTTTTCCCTAGGCCATTCTGGTTAAGCGTTTGGAGCAGCAGAATTGTGAAAAATTTTTTGCCTTCTCTACCATTTCTTGGCCTCAAACTCCCATATCTCGCGAACGGATTGACATAACCCAAAAATTCCTATTGCACCTGAAAGTAGAAACTCGCCCGATTACAAGGGTATGTGTATTTTTTCCCTAGGCTATTCTGGTTAAGCGTTTGGAGCAGCAGAATTGCGAAAAATTTTTTGCCTTCTCAACCATTTCTTGGCTTCAAAGTCCCATATCTCGCGAACGGATTGACCTAACCCAAATATTCCTATTGCATCTGAAAGTAGAAACTCGCCCGATTACAACGGTATTTGTATTTTTTCCCTAGGCCATTCTGGTTAAGCGTTTGGAGCATCAGAATTGTGAAAAATTTTTTGCCTTCTCTACCATTTCTCGGCTTCAAACTCCCATATCTCGCGAACGGATTGACCTAACCCAAAAATACCTATTGCATCGGAAAGTAGAAACTCGCCCGATTACAACGGTATGTGTATTTTTTCCCTAGGCCATTCTGGTTAAGCGTTTGGAACAGCAGAATTGCGAAAAATTTTTTGCCTTCTCAACCATTTCTTGGCTTCAAACTCCCATATCTCGCGAACGGATTGACCTAACCCAAAAATTCCTATTGCACCTGAAAGTAGAAACTCGCCCGATTACAACGGTATGTGTATTTTTTCCGTAGGCCATTCTGGTTAAGCGTTTGGAGCAGCAGAAGTGCGAAAAATTTGTTGTCTTCTCAACCATTTCTTAGCTTCAAACTCCCATATCTCGCGAACGGATCGACCTAACCCAAAAATTCCTATTGCATCTGAAAGTAGAAACTCGCCCGATTACAACGGTATGCGTATTTTTTCCCTACGCCATTCTGGTTAAGCGTTTGGAGCAGCAGAATTGCGAAAAATTTTTTGCCTTCTCAACCATTTCTTGGCTTCAAAGTCCCATATCTCGCGAACGGATTGACCTAACCCAAAAATTTCTATTGCATCTGAAAGTAGAAACTCGCCCGATTACAACGGTATGTGTATTTTTTCCATAGGTCATTCTGGTTAAGCGTTTGGAGCAGCAGAATTGTGAAAAATTTTTTGCCTTCTCTACCATTTCTTGGCTTCAAACTCCCATATCTCGCGAACGGATTGACATAACCCAAAAATTCCTATTGCACCTGAAAGTAGAAACTCGCCCGATTACAAGGGTATGTGTATTTTTTCCCTAGGCCATTCTGGTTAAGCGTTTGGAGCAGCAGAATTGCGAAAAATTTTTTGCCTTCTCAACCATTTCTTGGCTTCAAAGTCCCATATCTCGCGAACGGATTGACCTAACCCAAATATTCCTATTGCATCTGAAAGTAGAAACTCGCCCGATTACAACGGTATTTGTATTTTTTCCCTAGGCCATTCTGGTTAAGCGTTTGGAGCATCAGAATTGTGAAAAATTTTTTGCCTTCTCTACCATTTCTCGGCTTCAAACTCCCATATCTCGCGAACGGATTGACCTAACCCAAAAATACCTATTGCATCGGAAAGTAGAAACTCGCCCGATTACAACGGTATGTGTATTTTTTCCCTAGGCCATTCTGGTTAAGCGTTTGGAACAGCAGAATTGCGAAAAATTTTTTGCCTTCTCAACCATTTCTTGGCTTCAAACTCCCATATCTCGCGAACGGATTGACCTAACCCAAAAATTCCTATTGCACCTGAAAGTAGAAACTCGCCCGATTACAACGGTATGTGTATTTTTTCCCTAGGCCATTCTGGTTAAGCGTTTGGAGCAGCAGAAGTGCGAAAAATTTGTTGTCTTCTCAACCACTTCTTGGCTTCAAACTCCCATATCTCGCGAACGGATTGACCTAACCCAAAAATTCCTACTGCATCTGAAAGTAGAAACTCGCTCGATTACAACAGTATGTGTATTTTTTCCGTAGGCCATTCTGGTTAAGCGTTTGGAGCAGCAGAAGTGCGAAAAATTTGTTGTCTTCTCAACCATTTCTTAGCTTCAAACTCCCATATCTCGCGAACGGATTGACCTAACCCAAAAGTTCCTGTTGCATGTGAAAGTAGACACTCGCCCGATTACAACGGTATGTGTATTTTTTCCCTAGGCCATTCTGGTTAAGCGTTCGGAGCAGCAGAATTGCGAAAAATTTTTTGCCTTCTCAACGATTTCTTGTCTTCAAACTCCCATATCTCGCGAACGGATTGACCTAACCCAAAAATTCCTATTGCATCTGAAAGTAGAAACTCGCCCGATTACAACAGTATGTGTATTTTTTCCGTAGGCCATTCTGGTTAAGCGTTTGGAGCAGCAGAAGTGCGAAAAATTTGTTGTCTTCTCAACCATTTCTTAGCTTCAAACTCCCATATCTCGCGAACGGATTGACCTAACCCAAAAGTTCCTGTTGCATGTGAAAGTAGAAACTCGCCCGATTACAACGGTATGTGTATTTTTTCCCTAGGCCATTCTGGTTAAGCGTTCGGAGAAGCAGAATTGCGAAAAATTTTTTGCCTTCTCAACGATTTCTTGTCTTCAAACTCCCATATCTCGCGAACGGATTGACCTAACCCAAAAATTCCTATTGCATCTGAAAGTAGAAACTCGCCCGATTACAACAGTATGTGTATTTTTTCCGTAGGCCATTCTGGTTAAGCGTTTGGAGCAGCAGAAGTGCGAAAAATTTGTTGTCTTCTCAACCATTTCTTAGCTTCAAACTCCCATATCTAGCGAACGGATTGACCTAACCCAAAAATTCCTATTGCATCTGAAAGTAGAAACTCGCCCGATTACAAGGGTATGTGTATTTTTTCCCTAGGCCATTCTGGTTAAGCGTTTGGAGCAGCAGAATTGCGAAAAATTTTTTGCCTTCTCAACCATTTCTTGGCTTCAAAGTCCCATATCTCGCGAACGGATTGACCTAACCCAAATATTCCTATTGCATCTGAAAGTAGAAACTCGCCCGATTACAACGGTATTTGTATTTTTTCCCTAGGCCATTCTGGTTAAGCGTTTGGAGCATCAGAATTGTGAAAAATTTTTTGCCTTCTCTACCATTTCTCGGCTTCAAACTACCATATCTCGCGAACGGATTGACCTAACCCAAAAATACCTATTGCATCGGAAAGTAGAAATTCGCCCGATTACAACGGTATGTGTATTTTTTCCCTAGGCCATTCTGGTTAAGCGTTTGGAACAGCAGAATTGCGAAAAATTTTTTGCCTTCTCAACCATTTCTTGGCTTCAAACTCCCATATCTCGCGAACGGATTGACCTAACCCAAAAATTCCTATTGCACCTGAAAGTAGAAACTCGCCCGATTACAACGGTATGTGTATTTTTTCCCTAGGCCATTCTGGTTAAGCGTTTGGAGCAGCAGAAGTGCGAAAAATTTGTTGTCTTCTCAACCATTTCTTAGCTTCAAACTCCCATATCTCGCGAACGGATTGACCTAACCAAAAAATTCCTATGGCATCTGAAAGTAGAAACTCACCCGATTACAACGGTATGTGTATTTTTTCCCTAGGCCATTCTGGTTAAGCGTTTGGAGCAGCAGAATTGCGAAAAATTTGTTGTCTTCTCAACCATTTCTTAGCTTCAAACTCCCATATCTCGCGAACGGATTGACGTAACCCAAAAATTCCTGTTGCATCTGAAAGTAGAAACTCGCCCGATTACAACGGTATGTTTATTTTGTCCCTAGGCCCTTCTGGTTAAGCGTTTGGAGCAGCAGAATTGTGAAAAATTTTTTGCCTTCTCTACCATTTCTTGGCTTCAAACTCCCATATCTCGCGAACGGATTGACCTAACCCAAAAATTCCTACTGCATCTGAAAGTAGAAACTCGCCCGATTACAACAGTATGTGTTTTTTTTCCCTAGGCCATTCTGGTTAAGCGTTTGGAGCAGCAGAACTGCGAAAAATTTGTTGTCTTCTCAACCATTTCTTAGCTTCAAACTCCCAAATCTCGCGAACGGATTGACGTCACCCAAAAATTCCTGTTGCATCTGAAAGTAGAAACTCGCCCGATTACAACGGCATGTGTATTTTTTCCCTAGGCCATTCTGGTTAAGCGTTTGGAGCAGCAGAATTGCGAAAAATTTTTTGCCTTCTCAACCATTTCTTGGCTTCAAAGTCCCATATCTCGCGAACGGATTGACCTAACCCAAAAATTCCTATTGCATCTGAAAGTAGAAACTCGCCCCATTACAACGGTATGTGTATTTTTTCCCTAGGCCATTCTGGTTAAGCGTTTGGAGCAGCAGAATTGCGAAAAATTTCTTGCCTTCTCAACCATTTCTTGGCTTCAAACTCCCATATCTCGCGAACGGATTGACCTAACCCAAAAATTCCTATAGCATCTGAAAGTAGAAACTCGCCCGATTACAACGGTATGTGTTTTTTTTCCCTAGGCCATTCTGGTTAAGCGTTTGGAGCAGCAGAAGTGCGAAAAATTTGTTGTCTTCTCAACCATTTCTTAGCTTCAAACTCCCAAATCTCGCGAACGGATTGACGTCACCCAAAAATTCCTGTTGCATCTCAAAGTAGAAACTCGCCCGATTACAACGGCATGTGTATTTTATCCCTAGGCCATTCTGGTTAAGCGTTTGGAGCAGCAGAATTGCGAAAAATTTTTTGCCTTCTCAACCATTTCTTGGCTTCAAAGTCCCATATCTCGCGAACGGATTGACCTAACCCAAAAATTCCTATTACATCTGCAAGGAGAAACTCGCCCCATTACAACGGTATGTGTATTTTTTCCCTAGGCCATTCTGGTTAAGCGTTTGGAGCAGCAGAATTGCGAAAAATTTCTTGCCTTCTCAACCATTTCTTGGCTTCAAACTCCCATATCACGCGAACGGATTGACCTAACCCAAAAATTCCTATGGCATCTGAAAGTCGAAACTCACCCGATTACAACGGTATGTGTATTTTCTCCCTAGGCCATTCTGGTTAAGCGTTTGGAGCAGCAGAAGTGTGAAAAATTTGTTGTCTTCTCAACCATTTCTTAGCTTCAAACTCCCATATCTCGCGAACGGATTGACGTAACCCAAAAATTCCTGTTGCATCTGAAAGTAGAAACTCGCCCGATTACAACGGTATGTTTATTTTGTCCCTAGGCCCTTCTGGTTAAGCGTTTGGAGCAGCAGAATTGTGAAAAATTTTTTGCCTTCTCTACCATTTCTTGGCTTCAAACTCCCATATCTCGCGAACGGATTGACCTAACCCAAAAATTCCTACTGCATCTGAAAGTAGAAACTCGCCCGATTACAACAGTATGTGTTTTTTTTCCCTAGGCCATTCTGGTTAAGCGTTTGGAGCAGCAGAACTGCGAAAAATTTGTTGTCTTCTCAACCATTTCTTAGCTTCAAACTCCCAAATCTCGCGAACGGATTGACGTCACCCAAAAATTCCTGTTGCATCTGAAAGTAGAAACTCGCCCGATTACAACGGCATGTGTATTTTTTCCCTAGGCCATTCTGGTTAAGCGTTTGGAGCAGCAGAATTGCGAAAAATTTTTTGCCTTCTCAACCATTTCTTGGCTTCAAAGTCCCATATCTCGCGAACGGATTGACCTAACCCAAAAATTCCTATTGCATCTGAAAGTAGAAACTCGCCCCATTACAACGGTATGTGTATTTTTTCCCTAGGCCATTCTGGTTAAGCGTTTGGAGCAGCAGAATTGCGAAAAATTTCTTGCCTTCTCAACCATTTCTTGGCTTCAAACTCCCATATCTCGCGAACGGATTGACCTAACCCAAAAATTCCTATAGCATCTGAAAGTAGAAACTCGCCCGATTACAACGGTATGTGTTTTTTTTCCCTAGGCCATTCTGGTTAAGCGTTTGGAGCAGCAGAAGTGCGAAAAATTTGTTGTCTTCTCAACCATTTCTTAGCTTCAAACTCCCAAATCTCGCGAACGGATTGACGTCACCCAAAAATTCCTGTTGCATCTCAAAGTAGAAACTCGCCCGATTACAACGGCATGTGTATTTTATCCCTAGGCCATTCTGGTTAAGCGTTTGGAGCAGCAGAATTGCGAAAAATTTTTTGCCTTCTCAACCATTTCTTGGCTTCAAAGTCCCATATCTCGCGAACGGATTGACCTAACCCAAAAATTCCTATTACATCTGCAAGTAGAAACTCGCCCCATTACAACGGTATGTGTATTTTTTCCCTAGGCCATTCTGGTTAAGCGTTTGGAGCAGCAGAATTGCGAAAAATTTCTTGCCTTCTCAACCATTTCTTGGCTTCAAACTCCCATATCACGCGAACGGATTGACCTAACCCAAAAATTCCTATGGCATCTGAAAGTCGAAACTCACCCGATTACAACGGTATGTGTATTTTCTCCCTAGGCCATTCTGGTTAAGCGTTTGGAGCAGCAGAAGTGTGAAAAATTTGTTGTCTTCTCAACCATTTCTTAGCTTCAAACTCCCATATCTCGCGAACGGATTGACGTAACCCAAAAATTCCTGTTGCATCTCAAAGTAGAAACTCGCCCGATTACAACGGTATGTGTATTTTTTCCATAGGCCATTCTGGTTAAGCGTTTGGAGCAGCAGAAATGCGAAAAATTTTTTGCCTTCTCAAGCATTTCTTGTCTTCAAACTCCCATATCTCGCGAACGGATTGACCTAACCCAAAAAATTCCTATTACATCTGCAAGTAGAAACTCGCCCCATTACAACGGTACGTGTATTTTTTCCCTAGGCCATTCTGGTTAAGCGTTTGGAGCAGCAGAATTGCGAAAAATTTCTTGCCTTCTCAACCATTTCTTGGCTTCAAACTCCCATATCACGCGAACGGATTGACCTAACCCAAAAATTCCTATGGCATCTGAAAGTCGAAACTCACCCGATTACAACGGTATGTGTATTTTCTCCCTAGGCCATTCTGGTTAAGCGTTTGGAGCAGCAGAAGTGCGAAAAATTTGTTGTCTTCTCAACCATTTCTTAGCTTCAAACTCCCATATCTCGCGAACGGATTGACGTAACCCAAAAATTCCAGTTGCATCTGAAATTAGAAACTCGCCCGATTACAACGGTATTTGTATTTTTTCCCTAGGCCATTCTGGTTAAGCGTTTGGAGCAGCGGAAGTGCGAAAAATTTGTTGTCTTCTCAACCATTTCTTAGCTTTAAACTCCCAAATCTCGCGAACGGATTGACGTCACCCAAAAATTCCTGTTGCATCTCAAAGTAGAAGCTCGCCCTATTACAACGGCATGTGTATTTTTTCCCTAGGCCATTCTGGTTAAGCGTTTGGAGCAGCAGAATTGTGAAAAATTTCTCGCCTTCTCAACCATTTCTTGGCTTCAAACTCCCATATCTCGCGAACGGATTGACCTAACCCAAAAATTCCTATGGCATCTGAAAGTAGAAACTCACCCGATTACAACGGTATGTGTATTTTTTCCCTAGGCCATTCTGGTTAAGCGTTTGGAGCAGCAGAAGTGCGAAAAATTTGTTGTCTTCTCAAACATTTCTTATCTTCAAACTCCCATATCTCGCGAACGGATTGACGTAACCCAAAAATTCCTGTTGCATCTGAAAGTAGAAACTCGCCCGATTACAACGGTATGTGTATTTTTTCCCTAGGCCATTCTGGTTAAGCGTTTGGAGCAGCAGAATTGTGAAAAATTTTTTGCCTTCTCTACCATTTCTTGGCTTCAAACTCCCATATCTCGCGAACGGATTGACCTAACCCAAAAATTCCTATGGCATCTGAAAGTAGAAATTCACCCGATTACAACGGTATGTGTATTTTTTCCCTAGGCCATTCTGGTTAAGCGTTTGGAGCAGCAGAAGTGCGAAAAATTTGTTGTCTTCTCAACCATTTCTTAGCTTCAAACTCCCATATCTCGCGAACGGATTGACGTAACCCAAAAATTCCTGTTGCATCTGAAAGTAGAAACTCGCCCGATTACAACGGTATGTGTATTTTTTCCCTAGGCCATTCTGGTTAAGCGTTTGGAGCAGCAGAACTGTGAAAAATTTTTTGCCTTCTCTACCATTTCTTGGCTTCAAACTCCCATATCTCGCGAACGGATTGACCTAACCCAAAAATTCCTACTGCATCTGAAAGTAGAAACTCGCCCGATTACAACAGTATGTGTATTTTTTCCGTAGGCCATTCTGGTTAAGCGTTTGGAGCAGCAGAAGTGCGAAAAAATTGTTGTCTTCTCAACCATTTCTTAGCTTCAAACTCCCATATCTCGCGAACGGATTGACCTAACCCAAAAGTTCCTGTTGCCTGTGAAAGTAGAAACTCGCCCGATTACAACGGTATGTGTATTTTTTCCCTAGGCCATTCTGGTTAAGCGTTGGAGCAGCAGAATTGTGAAAAATTTTTTGCCTTCTCTACCATTTCTTGGCTTCAAACTCCCATATCTCGCGAACGGATTTACCTAACCCAAAAATTCCTGTTGCATCTGAAAGTAGAAACTCGCCCGATTCCAACGGTATGTGTATTTTTTCCCTAGGCCATTCTGGTTAAGCGTTTGGAGCAGCAGAATTGCGAAAAATTTTTTGCCTTCTCAACCATTTCTTGGCTTCAAACTCCCATATCTCGCAAACGGATTGATCTAACCCAAAAATTCCTGTTGCGTCTGAAAGTAGAAACTCGCCCGGTTACAACGGTATGTGTATTTTTTCCCTAGGCCATTCTGGTTAAGCGTTTGGAGCAGCAGAAGTGCGAAAAATTTGTTGTCTTCTCAACCATTTCTTAGCATCAAACTCCCATATCTCGCGAACGGATTGACGTAACCCAAAAATTCCAGTTGCATCTGAAAGTAGAAACTCGCCCGATTACAACGGTATTTGTATTTTTTCCCTAGGCCGTTCTGGTTAAGCGTTTGGAGCAGCAGAATTGCGAGAAATTTTTTGCCATCTCAACCATTTCTTGGCTTCAAAGTCCCATATCTCGCGAACGGATTGACATAACCCAAAAATTCCTATTGCATCTGAAAGTAGAAACTTGCCCGATTACAACGGTATGTGTATTTTTTCCCTAGGCCATTCTGGTTAAGCGTTTGGAGCAGCAGAGGTGCGAAAAATTTGATGTCTTCTCAACCATTTCTTAGCTTCAAACTCCCATATCTCGCGAACGGATAGACGTAACCCAAAAATTCCTATTGCATCTGAAAGTAGAAACTCGCCCGATTACAACGGTATTTGTATTTTTTCCCTAGGCCGTTCTGGTTAAGCGTTTGGAGCAGCAGAATTGCGAAAAATTTTTTGCCTTCTCAACCATTTCTTGGCTTCAAACTCCCATATCTCGCGAACGGATTGACCTAACCCAAAAATTCCTATAGCATCTGAAAGTAGAAACTCGCCCGATTACAACGGTATGTGTATTTTTTCCCTAGGCCATTATGGTTAAGCGTTTGGAGCAGCAGAAGTGCGAAAAATTTGTTGTCTTCTCAACCATTTCTTAGCTTCAAACTCCCAAATCTCGCGAACGGATTGACGTCACCCAAAAATTCCTGTTGCATCTGAAAGTAGAAACTCGCCCGATTACAACGGCATGTGTATTTTTTCCCTAGGCCATTCTGGTTAAGCGTTTGGAGCAGCAGAATTGCGAAAAATTTTTTGCCTTCTCAACCATTTCTTGGCTTCAAAGTCCCATATCTCGCGAACGGATTGACCTAACCCAAAAATTCCTATTGCATCTGAAAGTAGAAACTCTCCCCATTACAACGGTATGTGTATTTTTTCCCTAGGCCATTCTGGTTAAGCGTTTGGAGCAGCAGAATTGCGAAAAATTTCTTGCCTTCTCAACCATTTCTTGGCTTCAAACTCCCATATCTCGCGAACGGATTGACCTAACCCAAAAATTCCTATAGCATCTGAAAGTAGAAACTCGCCCGATTACAACGGTATGTGTTTTTTTTCCCTAGGCCATTCTGGTTAAGCGTTTGGTGCAGCAGAAGTGCGAAAAATTTGTTGTCTTCTCAACCATTTCTTAGCTTCAAACTCCCATATCTCGCGAACGGATTGACGTAACCCAAAAATTCCTGTTGCATCTGAAAGTAGAAACTCGCCCGATTACAACGGTATGTGTATTTTTCCCCTAGGCCATTCTGGTTAAGCGTTTGGAGCAGCAGAAGTGCGAAGAATTTGTTGTCTTCTCAACCATTTCTTAGCTTCAAACTCCCATATCTCGCGAACGGATTGACCAAACCCAGAAGTTCCTGCTGCGTCTGAAAGTAGAAAATCGCCCGATTACAACGATATGCGTATTTTTTCCCTAGGGCATTCTGGTTGAGCGCTCGGAGCAGCAGAATTGCGAAAAATTTTTTGCATTCTCAACCATTTCTTGGCTTCAAACTCCCATATCTCGCGAACGGATTGACCTAACCCAAAAATTTCTGTTGCGTCTGAAAGTAGAAACTCGCCCGGTTACAACGGTATGTGTATTTTTTCCCTAGGCCATTCTGGTTAAGCGTTTGGAGCAGCAGAACTGCGAAAAATTTGTTGTCTTCTCAACCATTTCTTAGCTTCAAACTCCCAAATCTCGCGAACGGATTGACGTCACCCAAAAATTCCTGTTGCATCTGAAAGTAGAAACTCGCCCGATTACAACGGCATGTGTATTTTTTCCCTAGGCCATTCTGGTTAAGCGTTTGGAGCAGCAGAATTGCGAAAAATTTTTTGCCTTCTCAACCATTTCTTGGCTTCAAAGTCCCATATCTCGCGAACGGATTGACCTAACCCAAAAATTCCTATTGCATCTGAAAGTAGAAACTCGCCCCATTACAACGGTATGTGTATTTTTTCCCTAGGCCATTCTGGTTAAGCGTTTGGAGCAGCAGAATTGCGAAAAATTTCTTGCCTTCTCAACCATTTCTTGGCTTCAAACTCCCATATCTCGCGAACGGATTGACCTAACCCAAAAATTCCTATAGCATCTGAAAGTAGAAACTCGCCCGATTACAACGGTATGTGTTTTTTTTCCCTAGGCCATTCTGGTTAAGCGTTTGGAGCAGCAGAAGTGCGAAAAATTTGTTGTCTTCTCAACCATTTCTTAGCTTCAAACTCCCAAATCTCGCGAACGGATTGACGTCACCCAAAAATTCCTGTTGCATCTCAAAGTAGAAACTCGCCCGATTACAACGGCATGTGTATTTTATCCCTAGGCCATTCTGGTTAAGCGTTTGGAGCAGCAGAATTGCGAAAAATTTTTTGCCTTCTCAACCATTTCTTGGCTTCAAAGTCCCATATCTCGCGAACGGATTGACCTAACCCAAAAATTCCTATTACATCTGCAAGTAGAAACTCGCCCCATTACAACGGTATGTGTATTTTTTCCCTAGGCCATTCTGGTTAAGCGTTTGGAGCAGCAGAATTGCGAAAAATTTCTTGCCTTCTCAACCATTTCTTGGCTTCAAACTCCCATATCACGCGAACGGATTGACCTAACCCAAAAATTCCTATGGCATCTGAAAGTCGAAACTCACCCGATTACAACGGTATGTGTATTTTCTCCCTAGGCCATTCTGGTTAAGCGTTTGGAGCAGCAGAAGTGTGAAAAATTTGTTGTCTTCTCAACCATTTCTTAGCTTCAAACTCCCATATCTCGCGAACGGATTGACGTAACCCAAAAATTCCTGTTGCATCTCAAAGTAGAAACTCGCCCGATTACAACGGTATGTGTATTTTTTCCATAGGCCATTCTGGTTAAGCGTTTGGAGCAGCAGAAATGCGAAAAATTTTTTGCCTTCTCAAGCATTTCTTGTCTTCAAACTCCCATATCTCGCGAACGGATTGACCTAACCCAAAAAATTCCTATTACATCTGCAAGTAGAAACTCGCCCCATTACAACGGTACGTGTATTTTTTCCCTAGGCCATTCTGGTTAAGCGTTTGGAGCAGCAGAATTGCGAAAAATTTCTTGCCTTCTCAACCATTTCTTGGCTTCAAACTCCCATATCACGCGAACGGATTGACCTAACCCAAAAATTCCTATGGCATCTGAAAGTCGAAACTCACCCGATTACAACGGTATGTGTATTTTCTCCCTAGGCCATTCTGGTTAAGCGTTTGGAGCAGCAGAAGTGCGAAAAATTTGTTGTCTTCTCAACCATTTCTTAGCTTCAAACTCCCATATCTCGCGAACGGATTGACGTAACCCAAAAATTCCAGTTGCATCTGAAATTAGAAACTCGCCCGATTACAACGGTATTTGTATTTTTTCCCTAGGCCATTCTGGTTAAGCGTTTGGAGCAGCGGAAGTGCGAAAAATTTGTTGTCTTCTCAACCATTTCTTAGCTTTAAACTCCCAAATCTCGCGAACGGATTGACGTCACCCAAAAATTCCTGTTGCATCTCAAAGTAGAAGCTCGCCCTATTACAACGGCATGTGTATTTTTTCCCTAGGCCATTCTGGTTAAGCGTTTGGAGCAGCAGAATTGTGAAAAATTTCTCGCCTTCTCAACCATTTCTTGGCTTCAAACTCCCATATCTCGCGAACGGATTGACCTAACCCAAAAATTCCTATGGCATCTGAAAGTAGAAACTCACCCGATTACAACGGTATGTGTATTTTTTCCCTAGGCCATTCTGGTTAAGCGTTTGGAGCAGCAGAAGTGCGAAAAATTTGTTGTCTTCTCAAACATTTCTTATCTTCAAACTCCCATATCTCGCGAACGGATTGACGTAACCCAAAAATTCCTGTTGCATCTGAAAGTAGAAACTCGCCCGATTACAACGGTATGTGTATTTTTTCCCTAGGCCATTCTGGTTAAGCGTTTGGAGCAGCAGAATTGTGAAAAATTTTTTGCCTTCTCTACCATTTCTTGGCTTCAAACTCCCATATCTCGCGAACGGATTGACCTAACCCAAAAATTCCTATGGCATCTGAAAGTAGAAATTCACCCGATTACAACGGTATGTGTATTTTTTCCCTAGGCCATTCTGGTTAAGCGTTTGGAGCAGCAGAAGTGCGAAAAATTTGTTGTCTTCTCAACCATTTCTTAGCTTCAAACTCCCATATCTCGCGAACGGATTGACGTAACCCAAAAATTCCTGTTGCATCTGAAAGTAGAAACTCGCCCGATTACAACGGTATGTGTATTTTTTCCCTAGGCCATTCTGGTTAAGCGTTTGGAGCAGCAGAACTGTGAAAAATTTTTTGCCTTCTCTACCATTTCTTGGCTTCAAACTCCCATATCTCGCGAACGGATTGACCTAACCCAAAAATTCCTACTGCATCTGAAAGTAGAAACTCGCCCGATTACAACAGTATGTGTATTTTTTCCGTAGGCCATTCTGGTTAAGCGTTTGGAGCAGCAGAAGTGCGAAAAAATTGTTGTCTTCTCAACCATTTCTTAGCTTCAAACTCCCATATCTCGCGAACGGATTGACCTAACCCAAAAGTTCCTGTTGCCTGTGAAAGTAGAAACTCGCCCGATTACAACGGTATGTGTATTTTTTCCCTAGGCCATTCTGGTTAAGCGTTGGAGCAGCAGAATTGTGAAAAATTTTTTGCCTTCTCTACCATTTCTTGGCTTCAAACTCCCATATCTCGCGAACGGATTTACCTAACCCAAAAATTCCTGTTGCATCTGAAAGTAGAAACTCGCCCGATTCCAACGGTATGTGTATTTTTTCCCTAGGCCATTCTGGTTAAGCGTTTGGAGCAGCAGAATTGCGAAAAATTTTTTGCCTTCTCAACCATTTCTTGGCTTCAAACTCCCATATCTCGCAAACGGATTGATCTAACCCAAAAATTCCTGTTGCGTCTGAAAGTAGAAACTCGCCCGGTTACAACGGTATGTGTATTTTTTCCCTAGGCCATTCTGGTTAAGCGTTTGGAGCAGCAGAAGTGCGAAAAATTTGTTGTCTTCTCAACCATTTCTTAGCATCAAACTCCCATATCTCGCGAACGGATTGACGTAACCCAAAAATTCCAGTTGCATCTGAAAGTAGAAACTCGCCCGATTACAACGGTATTTGTATTTTTTCCCTAGGCCGTTCTGGTTAAGCGTTTGGAGCAGCAGAATTGCGAGAAATTTTTTGCCATCTCAACCATTTCTTGGCTTCAAAGTCCCATATCTCGCGAACGGATTGACATAACCCAAAAATTCCTATTGCATCTGAAAGTAGAAACTTGCCCGATTACAACGGTATGTGTATTTTTTCCCTAGGCCATTCTGGTTAAGCGTTTGGAGCAGCAGAGGTGCGAAAAATTTGATGTCTTCTCAACCATTTCTTAGCTTCAAACTCCCATATCTCGCGAACGGATAGACGTAACCCAAAAATTCCTATTGCATCTGAAAGTAGAAACTCGCCCGATTACAACGGTATTTGTATTTTTTCCCTAGGCCGTTCTGGTTAAGCGTTTGGAGCAGCAGAATTGCGAAAAATTTTTTGCCTTCTCAACCATTTCTTGGCTTCAAACTCCCATATCTCGCGAACGGATTGACCTAACCCAAAAATTCCTATAGCATCTGAAAGTAGAAACTCGCCCGATTACAACGGTATGTGTATTTTTTCCCTAGGCCATTATGGTTAAGCGTTTGGAGCAGCAGAAGTGCGAAAAATTTGTTGTCTTCTCAACCATTTCTTAGCTTCAAACTCCCAAATCTCGCGAACGGATTGACGTCACCCAAAAATTCCTGTTGCATCTGAAAGTAGAAACTCGCCCGATTACAACGGCATGTGTATTTTTTCCCTAGGCCATTCTGGTTAAGCGTTTGGAGCAGCAGAATTGCGAAAAATTTTTTGCCTTCTCAACCATTTCTTGGCTTCAAAGTCCCATATCTCGCGAACGGATTGACCTAACCCAAAAATTCCTATTGCATCTGAAAGTAGAAACTCTCCCCATTACAACGGTATGTGTATTTTTTCCCTAGGCCATTCTGGTTAAGCGTTTGGAGCAGCAGAATTGCGAAAAATTTCTTGCCTTCTCAACCATTTCTTGGCTTCAAACTCCCATATCTCGCGAACGGATTGACCTAACCCAAAAATTCCTATAGCATCTGAAAGTAGAAACTCGCCCGATTACAACGGTATGTGTTTTTTTTCCCTAGGCCATTCTGGTTAAGCGTTTGGTGCAGCAGAAGTGCGAAAAATTTGTTGTCTTCTCAACCATTTCTTAGCTTCAAACTCCCATATCTCGCGAACGGATTGACGTAACCCAAAAATTCCTGTTGCATCTGAAAGTAGAAACTCGCCCGATTACAACGGTATGTGTATTTTTCCCCTAGGCCATTCTGGTTAAGCGTTTGGAGCAGCAGAAGTGCGAAGAATTTGTTGTCTTCTCAACCATTTCTTAGCTTCAAACTCCCATATCTCGCGAACGGATTGACCAAACCCAGAAGTTCCTGCTGCGTCTGAAAGTAGAAAATCGCCCGATTACAACGATATGCGTATTTTTTCCCTAGGGCATTCTGGTTGAGCGCTCGGAGCAGCAGAATTGCGAAAAATTTTTTGCATTCTCAACCATTTCTTGGCTTCAAACTCCCATATCTCGCGAACGGATTGACCTAACCCAAAAATTTCTGTTGCGTCTGAAAGTAGAAACTCGCCCGGTTACAACGGTATGTGTATTTTTTCCCTAGGCCATTCTGGTTAAGCGTTTGGAGCAGCAGAAGTGCGAAAAATTTGTTGTCTTCTCAACCATTTCTTAGCATCAAACTCCCATATCTCGCGAACGGATTGACGTAACCCAAAAATTCCAGTTGCATCTGAAAGTAGAAACTCGCCCGATTACAACGGTATTTGTATTTTTTCCCTAGGCCGTTCTGGTTAAGCGTTTGGAGCAGCAGAATTGCGAGAAATTTTTTGCCATCTCAACCATTTCTTGGCTTCAAAGTCCCATATCTCGCGAACGGATTGACATAACCCAAAAATTCCTATTGCATCTGAAAGTAGAAACTTGCCCGATTACAACGGTATGTGTATTTTTTCCCTAGGCCATTCTGGTTAAGCGTTTGGAGCAGCAGAGGTGCGAAAAATTTGATGTCTTCTCAACCATTTCTTAGCTTCAAACTCCCATATCTCGCGAACGGATAGACGTAACCCAAAAATTCCTATTGCATCTGAAAGTAGAAACTCGCCCGATTACAACGGTATTTGTATTTTTTCCCTAGGCCGTTCTGGTTAAGCGTTTGGAGCAGCAGAATTGCGAAAAATTTTTTGCCTTCTCAACCATTTCTTGGCTTCAAACTCCCATATCTCGCGAACGGATTGACCTAACCCAAAAATTCCTATAGCATCTAAAAGTAGAAACTCGCCCGATTACAACGGTATGTGTATTTTTTCCCTAGGCCATTCTGGTTAAGCGTTTGGAGCAGCAGAAGTGCGAAAAATTTGTTGTCTTCTCAACCATTTCTTAGCTTCAAACTCCCAAATCTCGCGAACGGATTGACGTCACCCAAAAATTCCTGTTGCATCTGAAAGTAGAAACTCGCCCGATTACAACGGCATGTGTATTTTTTCCCTAGGCCATTCTGGTTAAGCGTTTGGAGCAGCAGAATTGCGAAAAATTTTTTGCTTTCTCAACCATTTCTTGGCTTCAAAGTCCCATATCTCGCGAACGGATTGACCTAACCCAAAAATTCCTATTGCATCTGAAAGTAGAAACTCTCCCCATTACAACGGTATGTGTATTTTTTCCCTAGGCCATTCTGGTTAAGCGTTTGGAGCAGCAGAATTGCGAAAAATTTCTTGCCTTCTCAACCATTTCTTGGCTTCAAACTCCCATATCTCGCGAACGGATTGACCTAACCCAAAAATTCCTATAGCATCTGAAAGTAGAAACTCGCCCGATTACAACGGTATGTGTTTTTTTTCCCTAGGCCATTCTGGTTAAGCGTTTGGAGCAGCAGAAGTGCGAAAAATTTGTTGTCTTCTCAACCATTTCTTAGCTTCAAACTCCCATATCTCGCGAACGGATTGACGTAACCCAAAAATTCCTGTTGCATCTGAAAGTAGAAACTCGCCCGATTACAACGGTATGTGTATTTTTTCCTTAGGCCATTCTGGTTAAGCGTTTGGAGCAGCAGAATTGCGAAAAATTTTTTGCCTTCTCAACCATTTCTTGGCTTCAAACTCCCATATCTCGCAAACGGATTGACCTAACCCAAAAATTCCTGTTGCGTCTGAAAGTAGAAACTCGCCCGATTACTACGCTATGTGTATTTTTCCCCTAGGCCATTCTGGTTAAGCGTTTGGAGCAGCAGAAGTGCGAAGAATTTGTTGTCTTCTCAACCATTTCTTAGCTTCAAACTCCCATATCTCGCGAACGGATTGACCAAACCCAGAAGTTCCTGCTGCGTCTGAAAGTAGAAAATCGCCCGATTACAACGATATGCGTATTTTTTCCCTAGGGCATTCTGGTTAAGCGCTCGGAGCAGCAGAATTGCGAAAAATTTTTTGCATTCTCAACCATTTCTTGGCTTCAAACTCCCATATCTCGCGAACGGATTGACCTAACCCAAAAATTTCTGTTGCATCTGAAAGTAGAAACTCGCCCGATTTCAACGGTATGTGTATTTTTTCCCTAGGCCATTCTGGTTAAGCGTTTGGAGCAGCAGAATTGCGAAAAATTGGTTGCCTTCTCAACCATTTCTTGGCTTCAAACTCCCATATCTCGCGAGCGGATTGACCTAACTCAAAAATTCCTGTTGCGTCTGAAAGTAGAAACTCGCCCGGTTACAACGGTATGTGTATTTTTTCCCTAGGCCATTCTGGTTAAGCGTTTGGAGCAGCAGAAGTGCGAAAAATTTGTTGTCTTCTCAACCATTTCTTAGCTTCAAACTCCCATATCTCGCGAACGGATTTACGTAACCCAAAAATTCCAGTTGCATCTGAAAGTAGAAACTCGCCCGATTACAACGGTATTTGTATTTTTTCCCTAGGCCGTTCTGGTTAAGCGTTTGGAGCAGCAGAATTGCGAGAAATTTTTTGCCATCTCAACCATTTCTTGGCTTCAAAGTCCCATATCTCGCGAACGGATTGACATAACCCAAAAATTCCTATTGCATCTGAAAGTAGAAACTCGCCCGATTACAACGGTATGTGTATTTTTTCCCTAGGCCATTCTGGTTAAGCGTTTGGAGCAGCAGAGGTGCGAAAAATTTGATGCCTTCTCAACCATTTCTTAGCTTCAAACTCCCATATCTCGCGAACGGATAGACGTAACCCAAAGATTCCTGTTGCATCTGAAAGTAGAAACTCGCCCGATTACAACGGTATGTGTATTTTTTCCTTAGGCCATTCTGGTTAAGCGTTTGGAGCAGCAGAATTGCGAAAAATTTCTTGCCTTCTCAACCATATCTTGGCTTCAAACTCCCATATCTCGCGAACGGATTGACCTAACCCAAAAATTCCTATAGCATCTGAAAGTAGAAACTCGCCCGATTACAACGGTATGTGTATTTTTTCCCTAGGCCATTCTGGTTAAGCGTTTGGAGCAGCAGAAGTGCGAAAAATTTGTTGTCTTCTCAACCATTTCTTAGCTTCAAACTCCCAAATCTCGCGAACGGATTGACGTCACCCAAAAATTCCTGTTGCATCTGAAAGTAGAAACTCGCCCGATTACAACGGCATGTGTATTTTTTCCCTAGGCCATTCTGGTTAAGCGTTTGGAGCAGCAGAATTGCGAAAAATTTTTTGCCTTCTCAACCATTTCTTGGCTTCAAAGAACCATATCTCGCGAACGGATTGACCTAACCCAAAAATTCCTATTGCATCTGAAAGTAGAAACTCGCCCCATTACAACGGTATGTGTATTTTTTCCCTAGGCCATTCTGGTTAAGCGTTTGGAGCAGCAGAATTGCGAAAAATTTCTTGCCTTCTCAACCATTTCTTGGCTTCAAACTCCCATATCTCGCGAACGGATTGACCTAACCCAAAAATTCCTACTGCATCTGAAAGTAGAAGCTCACCCGATTACAACGGTATGTGTATTTTTTCCCTATGCCATTCTGATTAAGCGTTTGGAGCAGCAGAAGTGCGAAAAATTTGTTGTCTTCTCAACAATTTCTTAGCTTCAAACTCCCATATCTCGCGAACGGATTGACGTAACCCAAAAATTCCTGTTGCATCTGAAAGTAGAAACTCGCCCGATTACAACGGTATGTGTATTTTTTCCCTAGGCCATTCTGGTTAAGCGTTTGGAGCAGCAGAATTGCGAAAAATTTTTTGCCTTCTCAACCATTTCTTGGCTTCAAACTCCCATATCTCGCAAACGGATTGACCTAACCCAAAAATTCCTGTTGCGTCTGAAAGTAGAAACTCGCTCGATTACAACAGTATGTGTATTTTTTCCGTAGGCCATTCTGGTTAAGCGTTTGGAGCAGCAGAAGTGCGAAGAATTTGTTGTCTTCTCAACCATTTCTTAGCTTCAAACTCCCATATCTCGCGAACGGATTGACCAAACCCAGAAGTTCCTGCTGCGTCTGAAAGTAGAAACTCGCCCGATTACAACGATATGCGTATTTTTTCCCTAGGGCATTCTGGTTAAGCGCTCGGAGCAGCAGAATTGCGGAAAATTTTTTGCATTCTCAACCATTTCTTGGCTTCAAACTCCCATATCTCGCGAACGGATTGACCTAACCCAAAAATTTCTGTTGCATCTGAAAGTAGAAACTCGCCCGATTTCAACGGTATGTGTATTTTTTCCCTAGGCCATTCTGGTTAAGCGTTTGGAGCAGCAGAATTGCGAAAAATTTGTTGCCTTCTCAACCATTTCTTGGCTTCAAACTCCCATATCTCGCGAGCGGATTGACCTAACTCAAAAATTCCTGTTGCGTCTGAAAGTAGAAACTCGCCCGGTTACAACGGTATCTGTATTTTTTCCCTAGGCCATTCTGGTTAAGCGTTTGGAGCAGCAGAAGTGCGAAAAATTTGTTGTCTTCTCAACCATTTCTTAGCTTCAAACTCCCATATCTCGCGAACGGATTTACGTAACCCAAAAATTCCAGTTGCATCTGAAAGTAGAAACTCGCCCGATTACAACGGTATTTGTATTTTTTCCCTAGGCCGTTCTGGTTAAGCGTTTGGAGCAGCAGAATTGCGAGAAATTTTTTGCCATCTCAACCATTTCTTGGCTTCAAAGTCCCATATCTCGCGAACGGATTGACATAACCCAAAAATTCCTATTGCATCTGAAAGTAGAAACTCGCCCGATTACAACGGTATCTGTATTTTATCCCTAGGCCATTCTGGTTAAGCGTTTGGAGCAGCAGAGGTGCGAAAAATTTGATGTCTTCTCAACCATTTCTTAGCTTCAAACTCCCATATCTCGCGAACGGATAGACGTAACCCAAAGATCCCTGTTGCATCTGAAAGTAGAAACTCGCCCGATTACAACGGTATGTGTATTTTTTCCTTAGGCCATTCTGGTTAAGCGTTTGGAGCAGCAGAATTGCGAAAAATTTTTTGCCTTCTCAACCATTTCTTGGCTTCAAACTCCCATATCTCGCGAACGGATTGACCTAACCCAAAAATTCCTATAGCATCTGAAAGTAGAAACTCGCCCGATTACAACGGTATGTGTATTTTTTCCCTAGGCCATTCTGGTTAAGCGTTTGGAGCAGCAGAATTGCGAAAAATTTGTTGTCTTCTCAACCATTTCTTAGCTTCAAACTCCCAAATCTCGCGAACGGATTGACGTCACCCAAAAATTCCTGTTGCATCTGAAAGTAGAAACTCGCCCGATTACAACGGCATGTGTATTTTTTCCCTAGGCCATTCTGGTTAAGCGTTTGGAGCAGCAGAATTGCGAAAAATTTTTTGCCTTCTCAACCATTTCTTGGCTTCAAAGTCCCATATCTCGCGAACGGATTGACCTAACCCAAAAATTCCTATTGCATCTGAAAGTAGAAACTCGCCCCATTACAACGGTATGTGTATTTTTTCCCTAGGCCATTCTGGTTAAGCGTTTGGAGCAGCAGAATTGCGAAAAATTTCTTGCCTTCTCAACCATTTCTTGGCTTCAAACTCCCATATCTCGCGAACGGATTGACCTAACCCAAAAATTCCTATAGCATCTGAAAGTAGAAACTCGCCCGATTACAACGGTATGTGTATTTTTTCCCTAGGCCATTCTGGTTAAGCGTTTGGAGCAGCAGAAGTGCGAAGAATTTGTTGTCTTCTCAACCATTTCTTAGCTTCAAACTCCCAAATCTCGCGAACGGATTGACCAAACCCAGAAGTTCCTGCTGCGTCTGAAAGTAGAAACTCGCCCGATTACAACGATATGCGTATTTTTTCCCTAGGGCATTCTGGTTAAGCGCTCGGAGCAGCAGAATTGCGAAAAATTTTTTGCATTCTCAACCATTTCTTGGCTTCAAACTCCCATATCTCGCGAACGGATTGACCTAACCCAAAAATTTCTGTTGCATCTGAAAGTAGAAACTCGCCCGATTTCAACGGTATGTGTATTTTTTCCCTAGGCCATTCTGGTTAAGCGTTTGGAGCAGCAGAATTGCGAAAAATTTGTTGCCTTCTCAACCATTTCTTGGCTTCAAACTCCCATATCTCGCGAGCGGATTGACCTAACTCAAAAATTCCTGTTGCGTCTGAAAGTAGAAACTCGCCCGGTTACAACGGTATGTGTATTTTTTCCCTAGGCCATTCTGGTTAAGCGTTTGGAGCAGCAGAAGTGCGAAAAATTTGTTGTCTTCTCAACCATTTCTTAGCTTCAAACTCCCATATCTCGCGAACGGATTTACGTAACCCAAAAATTCCAGTTGCATCTGAAAGTAGAAACTCGCCCGATTACAACGGTATTTGTATTTTTTCCCTAGGCCGTTCTGGTTAAGCGTTTGGAGCAGCAGAATTGCGAGAAATTTTTTGCCATCTCAACCATTTCTTGGCTTCAAAGTCCCATATCTCGCGAACGGATTGACATAACCCAAAAATTCCTATTGCATCTGAAAGTAGAAACTCGCCCGATTACAACGGTATCTGTATTTTATCCCTAGGCCATTCTGGTTAAGCGTTTGGAGCAGCAGAGGTGCGAAAAATTTGATGTCTTCTCAACCATTTCTTAGCTTCAAACTCCCATATCTCGCGAACGGATAGACGTAACCCAAAGATCCCTGTTGCATCTGAAAGTAGAAACTCGCCCGATTACAACGGTATGTGTATTTTTTCCTTAGGCCATTCTGGTTAAGCGTTTGGAGCAGCAGAATTGCGAAAAATTTTTTGCCTTCTCAACCATTTCTTGGCTTCAAACTCCCATATCTCGCGAACGGATTGACCTAACCCAAAAATTCCTATAGCATCTGAAAGTAGAAACTCGCCCGATTACAACGGTATGTGTATTTTTTCCCTAGGCCATTCTGGTTAAGCGTTTGGAGCAGCAGAATTGCGAAAAATTTGTTGTCTTCTCAACCATTTCTTAGCTTCAAACTCCCAAATCTCGCGAACGGATTGACGTCACCCAAAAATTCCTGTTGCATCTGAAAGTAGAAACTCGCCCGATTACAACGGCATGTGTATTTTTTCCCTAGGCCATTCTGGTTAAGCGTTTGGAGCAGCAGAATTGCGAAAAATTTTTTGCCTTCTCAACCATTTCTTGGCTTCAAAGTCCCATATCTCGCGAACGGATTGACCTAACCCAAAAATTCCTATTGCATCTGAAAGTAGAAACTCGCCCCATTACAACGGTATGTGTATTTTTTCCCTAGGCCATTCTGGTTAAGCGTTTGGAGCAGCAGAATTGCGAAAAATTTCTTGCCTTCTCAACCATTTCTTGGCTTCAAACTCCCATATCTCGCGAACGGATTGACCTAACCCAAAAATTCCTATAGCATCTGAAAGTAGAAACTCGCCCGATTACAACGGTATGTGTATTTTTTCCCTAGGCCATTCTGGTTAAGCGTTTGGAGCAGCAGAAGTGCGAAGAATTTGTTAACTTCTCAACCATTTCTTAGCTTCAAACTCCCAAATCTCGCGAACGGATTGACCAAACCCAGAAGTTCCTGCTGCGTCTGAAAGTAGAAACTCGCCCGATTACAACGATATGCGTATTTTTTCCCTAGGGCATTCTGGTTAAGCGCTCGGAGCAGCAGAATTGCGAAAAATTTTTTGCATTCTCAACCATTTCTTGGCTTCAAACTCCCATATCTCGCGAACGGATTGACCTAACCCAAAAATTTCTGTTGCATCTGAAAGTAGAAACTCGCCCGATTTCAACGGTATGTGTATTTTTTCCCTAGGCCATTCTGGTTAAGTGTTTGGAGCAGCAGAATTGCGAAAAATTTGTTGCCTTCTCAACCATTTCTTGGCTTCAAACTCCCATATCTCGCGAGCGGATTGACCTAACTCAAAAATTCCTGTTGCGTCTGAAAGTAGAAACTCGCCCGGTTACAACGGTATGTGTATTTTTTCCCTAGGCCATTCTGGTTAAGCGTTTGGAGCAGCAGAAGTGCGAAAAATTTGTTGTCTTCTCAACCATTTCTTAGCTTCAAACTCCCATATCTCGCGAACGGATTTACGTAACCCAAAAATTCCAGTTGCATCTGAAAGTAGAAACTCGCCCGATTACAAAGGTATTTGTATTTTTTCCCTAGGCCGTTCTGGTTAAGCGTTTGGAGCAGCAGAATTGCGAGAAATTTTTTGCCATCTCAACCATTTCTTGGCTTCAAAGTCCCATATCTCGCGAACGGATTGACATAACCCAAAAATTCCTATTGCATCTGAAAGTAGAAACTCGCCCGATTACAACGGTATGTGTATTTTTTCCCTAGGCCATTCTGGTTAAGCGTTTGGAGCAGCAGAGGTGCGAAAAATTTGATGCCTTCTCAACCATTTCTTAGCTTCAAACTCCCATATCTCGCGAACGGATAGACGTAACCCAAAGATTCCTGTTGCATCTGAAAGTAGAAACTCGCCCGATTACAACGGTATGTGTATTTTTTCCTTAGGCCATTCTGGTTAAGCGTTTGGAGCAGCAGAATTGCGAAAAATTTCTTGCCTTCTCAACCATTTCTTGGCTTCAAACTCCCATATCTCGCGAACGGATTGACCTAACCCAAAAATTCCTATAGCATCTGAAAGTAGAAACTCGCCCGATTACAACGGTATGTGTATTTTTTCCCTAGGCCATTCTGGTTAAGCGTTTGGTGCAGCAGAAGTGCGAAAAATTTGTTGTCTTCTCAACCATTTCTTAGCTTCAAACTCCCAAATCTCGCGAACGGATTGACGTCACCCAAATATTCCTGTTGCATCTGAAAGTAGAAACTCGCCCGATTACAACGGCATGTGTATTTTTTCCCTAGGCCATTCTGGTTAAGCGTTTGGAGCAGCAGAATTGCGAAAAATTTTTTGCCTTCTCAACCATTTCTTGGCTTCAAAGTCCCATATCTCGCGAACGGATTGACCTAACCCAAAAATTCCTATTGCATCTGAAAGTAGAAACTCGCCCCATTACAACGGTATGTGTATTTTTTCCCAAGGCCATTCTGGTTAAGCGTTTGGAGCAGCAGAATTGCGAAAAATTTCTTGCCTTCTCAACCATTTCTTGGCTTCAAACTCCCATATCTCGCGAACGGATTGACCTAACCCAAAAATTCCTACTGCATCTGAAAGTAGAAGCTCACCCGATTACAACGGTATGTGTATTTTTTCCCTACGCCATTCTGATTAAGCGTTTGGAGCAGCAGAAGTGCGAAAAATTTGTTGTCTTCTCAACAATTTCTTAGCTTCAAACTCCCATATCTCGCGAACGGATTGACGTAACCCAAAAATTCCTGTTGCATCTGAAAGTAGAAACTCGCCCGATTACAACGGTATGTGTATTTTTTCCCTAGGCCATTCTGGTTAAGCGTTTGGAGCAGCAGAATTGCGAAAAATTTTTTGCCTTCTCAACCATTTCTTGGCTTCAAACTCCCATATCTCGCAAACGGATTGACCTAACCCAAAAATTCCTGTTGGGTCTGAAAGTAGAAACTCGCCCGATTACTACGCTATGTGTATTTTTCCCCTAGGCCATTCTGGTTAAGCGTTTGGAGCAGCAGAAGTGCGAAGAATTTGTTGTCTTCTCAACCATTTCTTAGCTTCAAACTCCCATATCTCGCGAACGGATTGACCAAACCCAGAAGTTCCTGCTGCGTCTGAAAGTAGAAACTCGCCCGATTACAACGATATGCGTATTTTTTCCCTAGGGCATTCTGGTTAAGCGCTCGGAGCAGCAGAATTGCGAAAAATTTTTTGCATTCTCAACCATTTCTTGGCTTCAAACTCCCATATATCGCGAACGGATTGACCTAACCCAAAAATTTCTGCTGCATCTGAAAGTAGAAACTCGCCCGATTTCAACGGTATGTGTATTTTTTCCCTAGGCCATTCTGGTTAAGCGTTTGGAGCAGCAGAATTGCGAAAAATTTGTTGCCTTCTCAACCATTTCTTGGCTTCAAACTCCCATATCTCGCGAGCGGATTGACCTAACTCAAAAATTCCTGTTGCGTCTGAAAGTAGAAACTCGCCCGGTTACAACGGTATGTGTATTTTTTCCCTAGGCCATTCTGGTTAAGCGTTTGGAGCAGCAGAAGTGCGAAAAATTTGTTGTCTTCTCAACCATTTCTTAGCTTCAAACTCCCATATCTCGCGAACGGATTTACGTAACCCAAAAATTCCAGTTGCATCTGAAAGTAGAAACTCGCCCGATTACAACGGTATTTGTATTTTTTCCCTAGGCCGTTCTGGTTAAGCGTTTGGAGCAGCAGAATTGCGAGAAATTTTTTGCCATCTCAACCATTTCTTGGCTTCAAAGTCCCATATCTCGCGAACGGATTGACATAACCCAAAAATTCCTATTGCATCTGAAAGTAGAAACTCGCCCGATTACAACGGTATGTGTATTTTATCCCTAGGCCATTCTGGTTAAGCGTTTGGAGCAGCAGAGGTGCGAAAAATTTGATGTCTTCTCAACCATTTCTTAGCTTCAAACTCCCATATCTCGCGAACGGATAGACGTAACCCAAAGATTCCTGTTGCATCTGAAAGTAGAAACTCGCCCGATTACAACGGTATGTGTATTTTTTCCCTAGGCCATTCTGGTTAAGCGTTTGGAGCAGCAGAAGTGCGAAAAATTTGTTGTCTTCTCAACCATTTCTTAGCTTCAAACTCCCAAATCTCGCGAACGGATTGACGTCACCCAAAAATTCCTGTTGCATCTGAAAGTAGAAACTCGCCCGATTACAACGGCATGTGTATTTTTTCCCTAGGCCATTCTGGTTAAGCGTTTGGAGCAGCAGAATTGCGAAAAATTTTTTGCCTTCTCAACCATTTCTTGGCTTCAAAGTCCCATATCTCGCGAACGGATTGACCTAACCAAAAAATTCCCATTGCATCTGAAAGTAGAAACTCGCCCCATTACAACGGTATGTGTATTTTTTCCCTAGGCCATTCTGGTTAAGCGTTTGGAGCAGCAGAATTGCGAAAAATTTCTTGCCTTCTCAACCATTTCTTGGCTTCAAACTCCCATATCTCGCGAACGGATTGACCTAACCCAAAAATTCCTATAGCATCTGAAAGTAGAAACTCGCCCGATTACAACGGTATGTGTTTTTTTTCCCTAGGCCATTCTGGTTAAGCGTTTGGAACAGCAGAATTGCGAAAAATTTGTTGTCTTCTCAACCATTTCTTAGCTTCAAACTCCCAAATCTCGCGAACGGATTGACGTCACCCAAAAATTCCTGTTGCATCTGAAAGTAGAAACTCGCCCGATTACAACGGTATTTGTATTTTTTCCCTAGGCCGTTCTGGTTAAGCGTTTGGAGCAGCAGAATTGCGAGAAATTTTTTGCCATCTCAACCATTTCTTGGCTTCAAAGTCCCATATCTCGCGAACGGATTGACATAACCCAAAAATTCCTATTGCATCTGAAAGTAGAAACTCGCCCGATTACAACGGTATGTGTATTTTTTCCCTAGGCCATTCTGGTTAAGCGTTTGGAGCAGCAGAATTGCGAAAAATTTGTTGCCTTCTCAACCATTTCTTGGCTTCAAACTCCCATATCTCGCGAGCGGATTGACCTAACTCAAAAATTCCTGTTGCGTCTGAAAGTAGAAACTTGCCCGGTTACAACGGTATGTGTATTTTTTCCCTAGGCCATTCTGGTTAAGCGTTTGGAGCAACAGAAGTGCGAAAAATTTGTTGTCTTCTCAACCATTTCTTAGCTTCAAACTCCCATATCTCGCGAACGGATTGACGTAACCCAAAAATTCCAGTTGCATCTAAAAGTAGAAACTCGCCCGATTACAACGGTATTTGTATTTTTTCCCTAGGCCGTTCTGGTTAAGCGTTTGGAGCAGCAGAATTGCGAGAAATTTTTTGCCATCTCAACCATTTCTTGGCTTCAAAGTCCCATATCTCGCGAACGGATTGACATAACCCAAAAATTCCTATTGCATCTGAAAGTAGAAACTCGCCCGATTACAACGGTATGTGTATTTTTTCCCTAGGCCATTCTGGTTAAGCGTTTGGAGCAGCAGAGGTGCGAAAAATTTGATGTCGTCTCAACCATTTCTTAGCTTCAAACTCCCATATCTCGCGAACGGATAGACGTAACCCAAAGATTCCTGTTGCATCTGAAAGTAGAAACTCGCCCGATTACAACGGTATGTGTATTTTTTCCCTAGGCCATTCTGGTTAAGCGTTTGGAGCAGCAGAATTGCGAAAAATTTGTTGCCTTCTCAACCATTTCTTGGCTTCAAACTCCCATATCTCGCGAGCGGATTGACCTAACTCAAAAATTCCTGTTGCGTCTGAAAGTAGAAACTTGCCCGGTTACAACGGTATGTGTATTTTTTCCCTAGGCCATTCTGGTTAAGCGTTTGGAGCAACAGAAGTGCGAAAAATTTGTTGTCTTCTCAACCATTTCTTAGCTTCAAACTCCCATATCTCGCGAACGGATTGACGTAACCCAAAAATTCCAGTTGCATCTAAAAGTAGAAACTCGCCCGATTACAACGGTATTTGTATTTTTTCCCTAGGCCGTTCTGGTTAAGCGTTTGGAGCAGCAGAATTGCGAGAAATTTTTTGCCATCTCAACCATTTCTTGGCTTCAAAGTCCCATATCTCGCGAACGGATTGACATAACCCAAAAATTCCTATTGCATCTGAAAGTAGAAACTCGCCCGATTACAACGGTATGTGTATTTTTTCCCTAGGCCATTCTGGTTAAGCGTTTGGAGCAGCAGAGGTGCGAAAAATTTGATGTCGTCTCAACCATTTCTTAGCTTCAAACTCCCATATCTCGCGAACGGATAGACGTAACCCAAAGATTCCTGTTGCATCTGAAAGTAGAAACTCGCCCGATTACAACGGTATGTGTATTTTTTCCTTAGGCCATTCTGGTTAAGCGTTTGGAGCAGCAGAATTGCGAAAAATTTTTTGCCTTCTCAACCATTTCTTGGCTTCAAACTCCCATATCTCGCGAACGGATTGACCTAACCCAAAAATTCCTATAGCATCTGAAAGTAGAAACTCGCCCGATTACAACGGTATGTGTATTTTTTCCCTAGGCCATTCTGGTTAAGCGTTTGGAGCAGCAGAAGTGCGAAAAATTTGTTGTCTTCTCAACCATTTCTTAGCTTCAAACTCCCAAATCTCGCGAACGGATTGACGTCACCCAAAAATTCCTGTTGCATCTGAAAGTAGAAACTCGCCCGATTACAACGGTATGTGTATTTTTTCCCTAGGCCATTCTGGTTAAGCGTTTGGAGCAGCAGAATTGCGAAAAATTTGTTGCCTTCTCAACCATTTCTAGGCTTCAAACTCCCATATCTCGCGAGCGGATTGACCTAACTCAAAAATTCCTGTTGCGTCTGAAAGTAGAAACTTGCCCGGTTACAACGGTATGTGTATTTTTTCCCTAGGCCATTCTGGTTAAGCGTTTGGAGCAGCAGAAGTGCGAAAAATTTGTTGTCTTCTCAACCATTTCTTAGCTTCAAACTCCCATATCTCGCGAACGGATTGACGTAACCCAAAAATTCCAGTTGCATCTAAAAGTAGAAACTCGCCCGATTACAACGGTATTTGTATTTTTTCCCTAGGCCGTTCTGGTTAAGCGTTTGGAGCAGCAGAATTGCGAGAAATTTTTTGCCATCTCAACCATTTCTTGGCTTCAAAGTCCCATATCTCGCGAACGGATTGACATAACCCAAAAATTCCTATTGCATCTGAAAGTAGAAACTCGCCCGATTACAACGGTATGTGTATTTTTTCCCTAGGCCATTCTGGTTAAGCGTTTGGAGCAGCAGAGGTGCGAAAAATTTGATGTCGTCTCAACCATTTCTTAGCTTCAAACTCCCATATCTCGCGAACGGATAGACGTAACCCAAAGATTCCTGTTGCATCTGAAAGTAGAAACTCGCCCGATTACAACGGTATGTGTATTTTTTCCTTAGGCCATTCTGGTTAAGCGTTTGGAGCAGCAGAATTGCGAAAAATTTTTTGCCTTCTCAACCATTTCTTGGCTTCAAACTCCCATATCTCGCGAACGGATTGACCTAACCCAAAAATTCCTATAGCATGTGAAAGTAGAAACTCGCCCGATTACAACGGTATGTGTATTTTTTCCCTAGGCCATTCTGGTTAAGCGTTTGGAGCAGCAGAAGTGCGAAAAATTTGTTGTCTTCTCAACCATTTCTTAGCTTCAAACTCCCAAATCTCGCGAACGGATTGACGTCACCCAAAAATTCCTGTTGCATCTGAAAGTAGAAACTCGCCCGATTACAACGGCATGTGTATTTTTTCCCTAGGCCATTCTGGTTAAGCGTTTGGAGCAGCAGAGGTGCGAAAAATTTGATGTCTTCTCAACCATTTCTTAGCTTCAAACTCCCATATCTCGCGAACGGATAGACGTAACCCAAAAATTCCTATTGCATCTGAAAGTAGAAACTCGCCCCATTACAACGGTATGTGTATTTTTTCCCTAGGCCATTCTGGTTAAGCGTTTGGAGCAGCAGAATTGCGAAAAATTTCTTGCCTTCTCAACCATTTCTTGGCTTCAGACTCCCATATCTCGCGAACGGATTGACCTAACCCAAAAATTCCTATAGCATCTGAAAGTAGAAACTCGCCCGATTACAACGGTATGTGTTTTTTTTCCCTAGGCCATTCTGGTTAAGCGTTTGGAGCAGCAGAATTGCGAAAAATTTGTTGTCTTCTCAACCATTTCTTGGCTTCAAACTCCCATATCTCGCGAACGGATTGACCTAACCCAAAAATTCCTATAGCATCTGAAAGTAGAAACTCGCCCGATTACAACGGTATGTGTATTTTTTCCCTAGGCCATTCTGGTTAAGCGTTTAGAGCAGCAGAAGTGCGAAAAATTTTTTGCCATCTCAACCATTTCTTGGCTTCAAAGTCCCATATCTCGCGAACGGATTGACATAACCCAAAAATTCCTATTGCATCTGAAAGTAGAAACTCGCCCGATTACAACGGTATGTGTATTTTTTCCCTAGGCCATTCTGGTTAAGCGTTTGGAGCAGCAGAGGTGCGAAAAATTTGATGTCTTCTCAACCATTTCTTAGCTTCAAACTCCCATATCTCGCGAACGGATAGACGTAACCCAAAGATTCCTGTTGCATCTGAAAGTAGAAACTCGCCCGATTACAACGGTATGTGTATTTTTTCCTTAGGCCATTCTGGTTAAGCGTTTGGAGCAGCAGAATTGCGAAAAATTTTTTGCCTTCTCAACCATTTCTTGGCTTCAAACTCCCATATCTCGCGAACGGATTGACCTAACCCAAAAATTCCTATAGCATCTGAAAGTAGAAACTCGCCCGATTACAACGGTATGTGTATTTTTTCCCTAGGCCATTCTGGTTAAGCGTTTGGAGCAGCAGAAGTGCGAAAAATTTGTTGTCTTCTCAACCATTTCTTAGCTTCAAACTCCCAAATCTCGCGAACGGATTGACGTCACCCAAAAATTCCTGTTGCATCTGAAAGTAGAAACTCGCCCGATTACAACGGCATGTGTATTTTTTCCCTAGGCCATTCTGGTTAAGCGTTTGGAGCAGCAGAATTGCGAAAAATTTTTTGCCTTCTCAACCATTTCTTGGCTTCAAAGTCCCATATCTCGCGAACGGATTGACCTAACCCAAAAATTCCTATTGCATCTGAAAGTAGAAACTCGCCCCATTACAACGGTATGTGTATTTTTTCCCTAGGCCATTCTGGTTAAGCGTTTGGAGCAGCAGAATTGCGAAAAATTTCTTGCCTTCTCAACCATTTCTTGGCTTCAAACTCCCATATCTCGCGAACGGATTGACCTAACCCAAAAATTCCTATAGCATCTGAAAGTAGAAACTCGCCCGATTACAACGGTATGTGTTTTTTTTCCCTAGGCCATTCTGGTTAAGCGTTTGGAGCAGCAGAATTGCGAAAAATTTGTTGTCTTCTCAACCATTTCTTAGCTTCAAACTCCCAAATCTCGCGAACGGATTGACGTCACCCAAAAATTCCTGTTGCATCTGAAAGTAGAAACTCGCCCGATTACAACGGCATGTGTATTTTTTCCCTAGGCCATTCTGGTTAAGCGTGTGGAGCAGCAGAATTGCGAAAAATTTTTTGCCTTCTCAAGCATTTCTTGTCTTCAAACTCCCATATCTCGCGAACGGATTGACCTAACCCAAAAAATTCCTATTGCATCTGAAAGTAGAAACTCACCCGATTACAACGGTATTTCTATTTTTTCCCTAGGCCATTCTGGTTAAGCGTTTGGAGCAGCAGAATAGCGAAAAATTTTTTGCCTTCTCAACCATTTCTTGTCTTCAAACTCCCATATCTCGCGAACGGATTGACCTAACCCAAAAAATTCCTATTGCATCTGAAAGTAGAAACTCACCCGATTACAACGGTATTTCTATTTTTTCCCTAGGCCATTCTGGTTAAGCGTTTGGAGCAGCAGAATAGCGAAAAATTTTTTGCCTTCTCAAACATTTCTTAGCTTCAAACTCCCATATCTCGCGAACGGATTGACGTAACCCAAAAATTCCTGTTGCATCTGAAAGTAGAAACTCGCCCGATTACAACGGTATGTGTATTTTCTCCCTAGGCCATTCTGGTTAAGCGTTTGGAGCAGCAGAATTGTGAAAAATTTTTTGCCTTCTCTACCATTTCTTGGCTTCAAACTCCCATATCTCGCGAACGGATTGACCTAACCAAAAAATTCCTATGGCATCTGAAAGTAGAAACTCACCCGATTACAACGGTATGTGTATTTTTTCCCTAGGCCATTCTGGTTAAGCGTTTGGAGCAGCAGAAGTGCGAAAAATTTGTTGTCTTCTCAACCATTTCTTAGCTTCAAACTCCCATATCTCGCGAACGGATTGACGTAACCCAAAAATTCCTGTTGCATCTGAAAGTAGAAACTCGCCCGATTACAACGGTATGTTTATTTTGTCCCTAGGCCCTTCTGGTTAAGCGTTTGGAGCAGCAGAATTGTGAAAAATTTTTTGCCTTCTCTACCATTTCTTGGCTTCAAACTCCCATATCTCGCGAACGGATTGACCTAACCCAAAAATTCCTACTGCATCTGAAAGTAGAAACTCGCCCGATTACAACAGTATGTGTTTTTTTTCCCTAGGCCATTCTGGTTAAGCGTTTGGAGCAGCAGAAGTGCGAAAAATTTGTTGTCTTCTCAACCATTTCTTAGCTTCAAACTCCCAAATCTCGCGAACGGATTGACGTCACCCAAAAATTCCTGTTGCATCTGAAAGTAGAAACTCGCCCGATTACAACGGCGTGTGTATTTTTTCCCTAGGCCATTCTGGTTAAGCGTTTGGAGCAGCAGAATTGCGAAAAATTTTTTGCCTTCTCAACCATTTCTTGGCTTCAAAGTCCCATATCTCGCGAACGGATTGACCTAACCCAAAAATTCCTATTGCATCTGAAAGTAGAAACTCGCCCCATTACAACGGTATGTGTATTTTTTCCCTAGGTCATTCTGGTTAAGCGTTTGGAGCAGCAGAATTGTGAAAAATTTTTTGCCTTCTCTACCATTTCTTGGCTTCAAACTCCCATATCTCGCGAACGGATTGACCTAACCAAAAAATTCCTATGGCATCTGAAAGTAGAAACTCACCCGATTACAACGGTATGTGTATTTTTTCCCTAGGCCATTCTGGTTAAGCGTTTGGAGCAGCAGAAGTGCGAAAAATTTGTTGTCTTCTCAACCATTTCTTAGCTTCAAACTCCCATATCTCGCGAACGGATTGACGTAACCCAAAAATTCCTGTTGCATCTGAAAGTAGAAACTCGCCCGATTACAACGGTATGTTTATTTTGTCCCTAGGCCCTTCTGGTTAAGCGTTTGGAGCAGCAGAATTGTGAAAAATTTTTTGCCTTCTCTACCATTTCTTGGCTTCAAACTCCCATATCTCGCGAACGGATTGACCTAACCCAAAAATTCCTACTGCATCTGAAAGTAGAAACTCGCCCGATTACAACAGTATGTGTTTTTTTTCCCTAGGCCATTCTGGTTAAGCGTTTGGAGCAGCAGAAGTGCGAAAAATTTGTTGTCTTCTCAACCATTTCTTAGCTTCAAACTCCCAAATCTCGCGAACGGATTGACGTCACCCAAAAATTCCTGTTGCATCTGAAAGTAGAAACTCGCCCGATTACAACGGCATGTGTATTTTTTCCCTAGGCCATTCTGGTTAAGCGTTTGGAGCAGCAGAATTGCGAAAAATTTTTTGCCTTCTCAACCATTTCTTGGCTTCAAAGTCCCATATCTCGCGAACGGATTGACCTAACCCAAAAATTCCTATTGCATCTGAAAGTAGAAACTCGCCCCATTACAACGGTATGTGTATTTTTTCCCTAGGCCATTCTGGTTAAGCGTTTGGAGCAGCAGAATTGCGAAAAATTTCTTGCCTTCTCAACCATTTCTTGGTTTCAAACTCCCATATCTCGCGAACGGATTGACCTAACCCAAAAATTCCTATAGCATCTGAAAGTAGAAACTCGCCCGATTACAACGGTATGTGTTTTTTTTCCCTAGGCCATTCTGGTTAAGCGTTTGGAGCAGCAGAAGTGCGAAAAATTTGTTGTCTTCTCAACCATTTCTTAGCTTCAAACTCCCAAATCTCGCGAACGGATTGACGTCACCCAAAAATTCCTGTTGCATCTCAAAGTAGAAACTCGCCCGATTACAACGGCATGTGTATTTTTTCCCTAGGCCATTCTGGTTAAGCGTTTGGAGCAGCAGAGGTGCGAAAAATTTGATGTCTTCTCAACCATTTCTTAGCTTCAAACTCCCATATCTCGCGAACGGATAGACGTAACCCAAAAATTCCTATTGCATCTGAAAGTAGAAACTCGCCCCATTACAACGGTATGTGTATTTTTTCCCTAGGCCATTCTGGTTAAGCGTTTGGAGCAGCAGAATTGCGAAAAATTTCTTGCCTTCTCAACCATTTCTTGGCTTCAGACTCCCATATCTCGCGAACGGATTGACCTAACCCAAAAATTCCTATAGCATCTGAAAGTAGAAACTCGCCCGATTACAACGGTATGTGTTTTTTTTCCCTAGGCCATTCTGGTTAAGCGTTTGGAGCAGCAGAATTGCGAAAAATTTGTTGTCTTCTCAACCATATCTTGGCTTCAAACTCCCATATCTCGCGAACGGATTGACCTAACCCAAAAATTCCTATAGCATCTGAAAGTAGAAACTCGCCCGATTACAACGGTATGTGTATTTTTTCCCTAGGCCATTCTGGTTAAGCGTTTAGAGCAGCAGAAGTGCGAAAAATTTTTTGCCATCTCAACCATTTCTTGGCTTCAAAGTCCCATATCTCGCGAACGGATTGACATAACCCAAAAATTCCTATTGCATCTGAAAGTAGAAACTCGCCCGATTACAACGGTATGTGTATTTTTTCCCTAGGCCATTCTGGTTAAGCGTTTGGAGCAGCAGAGGTGCGAAAAATTTGATGTCTTCTCAACCATTTCTTAGCTTCAAACTCCCATATCTCGCGAACGGATAGACGTAACCCAAAGATTCCTGTTGCATCTGAAAGTAGAAACTCGCCCGATTACAACGGTATGTGTATTTTTTCCTTAGGCCATTCTGGTTAAGCGTTTGGAGCAGCAGAATTGCGAAAAATTTTTTGCCTTCTCAACCATTTCTTGGCTTCAAACTCCCATATCTCGCGAACGGATTGACCTAACCCAAAAATTCCTATAGCATCTGAAAGTAGAAACTCGCCCGATTACAACGGTATGTGTATTTTTTCCCTAGGCCATTCTGGTTAAGCGTTTGGAGCAGCAGAAGTGCGAAAAATTTGTTGTCTTCTCAACCATTTCTTAGCTTCAAACTCCCAAATCTCGCGAACGGATTGACGTCACCCAAAAATTCCTGTTGCATCTGAAAGTAGAAACTCGCCCGATTACAACGGCATGTGTATTTTTTCCCTAGGCCATTCTGGTTAAGCGTTTGGAGCAGCAGAATTGCGAAAAATTTTTTGCCTTCTCAACCATTTCTTGGCTTCAAAGTCCCATATCTCGCGAACGGATTGACCTAACCCAAAAATTCCTATTGCATCTGAAAGTAGAAACTCGCCCCATTACAACGGTATGTGTATTTTTTCCCTAGGCCATTCTGGTTAAGCGTTTGGAGCAGCAGAATTGCGAAAAATTTCTTGCCTTCTCAACCATTTCTTGGCTTCAAACTCCCATATCTCGCGAACGGATTGACCTAACCCAAAAATTCCTATAGCATCTGAAAGTAGAAACTCGCCCGATTACAACGGTATGTGTTTTTTTTCCCTAGGCCATTCTGGTTAAGCGTTTGGAGCAGCAGAATTGCGAAAAATTTGTTGTCTTCTCAACCATTTCTTAGCTTCAAACTCCCAAATCTCGCGAACGGATTGACGTCACCCAAAAATTCCTGTTGCATCTGAAAGTAGAAACTCGCCCGATTACAACGGCATGTGTATTTTTTCCCTAGGCCATTCTGGTTAAGCGTGTGGAGCAGCAGAATTGCGAAAAATTTTTTGCCTTCTCAAGCATTTCTTGTCTTCAAACTCCCATATCTCGCGAACGGATTGACCTAACCCAAAAAATTCCTATTGCATCTGAAAGTAGAAACTCACCCGATTACAACGGTATTTCTATTTTTTCCCTAGGCCATTCTGGTTAAGCGTTTGGAGCAGCAGAATAGCGAAAAATTTTTTGCCTTCTCAACCATTTCTTGTCTTCAAACTCCCATATCTCGCGAACGGATTGACCTAACCCAAAAAATTCCTATTGCATCTGAAAGTAGAAACTCACCCGATTACAACGGTATTTCTATTTTTTCCCTAGGCCATTCTGGTTAAGCGTTTGGAGCAGCAGAATAGCGAAAAATTTTTTGCCTTCTCTACCATTTCTTGGCTTCAAACTCCCATATCTCGCGAACGGATTGACCTAACCCAAAAATTCCTACTGCATCTGAAAGTAGAAACTCGCCCGATTACAACAGTATGTGTTTTTTTTCCCTAGGCCATTCTGGTTAAGCGTTTGGAGCAGCAGAAGTGCGAAAAATTTGTTGTCTTCTCAACCATTTCTTAGCTTCAAACTCCCAAATCTCGCGAACGGATTGACGTCACCCAAAAATTCCTGTTGCATCTGAAAGTAGAAACTCGCCCGATTACAACGGCGTGTGTATTTTTTCCCTAGGCCATTCTGGTTAAGCGTTTGGAGCAGCAGAATTGCGAAAAATTTTTTGCCTTCTCAACCATTTCTTGGCTTCAAAGTCCCATATCTCGCGAACGGATTGACCTAACCCAAAAATTCCTATTGCATCTGAAAGTAGAAACTCGCCCCATTACAACGGTATGTGTATTTTTTCCCTAGGTCATTCTGGTTAAGCGTTTGGAGCAGCAGAATTGTGAAAAATTTTTTGCCTTCTCTACCATTTCTTGGCTTCAAACTCCCATATCTCGCGAACGGATTGACCTAACCAAAAAATTCCTATGGCATCTGAAAGTAGAAACTCACCCGATTACAACGGTATGTGTATTTTTTCCCTAGGCCATTCTGGTTAAGCGTTTGGAGCAGCAGAAGTGCGAAAAATTTGTTGTCTTCTCAACCATTTCTTAGCTTCAAACTCCCATATCTCGCGAACGGATTGACGTAACCCAAAAATTCCTGTTGCATCTGAAAGTAGAAACTCGCCCGATTACAACGGTATGTTTATTTTGTCCCTAGGCCCTTCTGGTTAAGCGTTTGGAGCAGCAGAATTGTGAAAAATTTTTTGCCTTCTCTACCATTTCTTGGCTTCAAACTCCCATATCTCGCGAACGGATTGACCTAACCCAAAAATTCCTACTGCATCTGAAAGTAGAAACTCGCCCGATTACAACAGTATGTGTTTTTTTTCCCTAGGCCATTCTGGTTAAGCGTTTGGAGCAGCAGAAGTGCGAAAAATTTGTTGTCTTCTCAACCATTTCTTAGCTTCAAACTCCCAAATCTCGCGAACGGATTGACGTCACCCAAAAATTCCTGTTGCATCTGAAAGTAGAAACTCGCCCGATTACAACGGCATGTGTATTTTTTCCCTAGGCCATTCTGGTTAAGCGTTTGGAGCAGCAGAATTGCGAAAAATTTTTTGCCTTCTCAACCATTTCTTGGCTTCAAAGTCCCATATCTCGCGAACGGATTGACCTAACCCAAAAATTCCTATTGCATCTGAAAGTAGAAACTCGCCCCATTACAACGGTATGTGTATTTTTTCCCTAGGCCATTCTGGTTAAGCGTTTGGAGCAGCAGAATTGCGAAAAATTTCTTGCCTTCTCAACCATTTCTTGGTTTCAAACTCCCATATCTCGCGAACGGATTGACCTAACCCAAAAATTCCTATAGCATCTGAAAGTAGAAACTCGCCCGATTACAACGGTATGTGTTTTTTTTCCCTAGGCCATTCTGGTTAAGCGTTTGGAGCAGCAGAAGTGCGAAAAATTTGTTGTCTTCTCAACCATTTCTTAGCTTCAAACTCCCAAATCTCGCGAACGGATTGACGTCACCCAAAAATTCCTGTTGCATCTGAAAGTAGAAACTCGCCCGATTACAACGGCATGTGTATTTTTTCCCTAGGCCATTCTGGTTAAGCGTTTGGAGCAGCAGAGGTGCGAAAAATTTGATGTCTTCTCAACCATTTCTTAGCTTCAAACTCCCATATCTCGCGAACGGATAGACGTAACCCAAAAATTCCTATTGCATCTGAAAGTAGAAACTCGCCCCATTACAACGGTATGTGTATTTTTTCCCTAGGCCATTCTGGTTAAGCGTTTGGAGCAGCAGAATTGCGAAAAATTTCTTGCCTTCTCAACCATTTCTTGGCTTCAGACTCCCATATCTCGCGAACGGATTGACCTAACCCAAAAATTCCTATAGCATCTGAAAGTAGAAACTCGCCCGATTACAACGGTATGTGTTTTTTTTCCCTAGGCCATTCTGGTTAAGCGTTTGGAGCAGCAGAATTGCGAAAAATTTGTTGTCTTCTCAACCATATCTTGGCTTCAAACTCCCATATCTCGCGAACGGATTGACCTAACCCAAAAATTCCTATAGCATCTGAAAGTAGAAACTCGCCCGATTACAACGGTATGTGTATTTTTTCCCTAGGCCATTCTGGTTAAGCGTTTAGAGCAGCAGAAGTGCGAAAAATTTTTTGCCATCTCAACCATTTCTTGGCTTCAAAGTCCCATATCTCGCGAACGGATTGACATAACCCAAAAATTCCTATTGCATCTGAAAGTAGAAACTCGCCCGATTACAACGGTATGTGTATTTTTTCCCTAGGCCATTCTGGTTAAGCGTTTGGAGCAGCAGAGGTGCGAAAAATTTGATGTCTTCTCAACCATTTCTTAGCTTCAAACTCCCATATCTCGCGAACGGATAGACGTAACCCAAAGATTCCTGTTGCATCTGAAAGTAGAAACTCGCCCGATTACAACGGTATGTGTATTTTTTCCTTAGGCCATTCTGGTTAAGCGTTTGGAGCAGCAGAATTGCGAAAAATTTTTTGCCTTCTCAACCATTTCTTGGCTTCAAACTCCCATATCTCGCGAACGGATTGACCTAACCCAAAAATTCCTATAGCATCTGAAAGTAGAAACTCGCCCGATTACAACGGTATGTGTATTTTTTCCCTAGGCCATTCTGGTTAAGCGTTTGGAGCAGCAGAAGTGCGAAAAATTTGTTGTCTTCTCAACCATTTCTTAGCTTCAAACTCCCAAATCTCGCGAACGGATTGACGTCACCCAAAAATTCCTGTTGCATCTGAAAGTAGAAACTCGCCCGATTACAACGGCATGTGTATTTTTTCCCTAGGCCATTCTGGTTAAGCGTTTGGAGCAGCAGAATTGCGAAAAATTTTTTGCCTTCTCAACCATTTCTTGGCTTCAAAGTCCCATATCTCGCGAACGGATTGACCTAACCCAAAAATTCCTATTGCATCTGAAAGTAGAAACTCGCCCCATTACAACGGTATGTGTATTTTTTCCCTAGGCCATTCTGGTTAAGCGTTTGGAGCAGCAGAATTGCGAAAAATTTCTTGCCTTCTCAACCATTTCTTGGCTTCAAACTCCCATATCTCGCGAACGGATTGACCTAACCCAAAAATTCCTATAGCATCTGAAAGTAGAAACTCGCCCGATTACAACGGTATGTGTTTTTTTTCCCTAGGCCATTCTGGTTAAGCGTTTGGAGCAGCAGAATTGCGAAAAATTTGTTGTCTTCTCAACCATTTCTTAGCTTCAAACTCCCAAATCTCGCGAACGGATTGACGTCACCCAAAAATTCCTGTTGCATCTGAAAGTAGAAACTCGCCCGATTACAACGGCATGTGTATTTTTTCCCTAGGCCATTCTGGTTAAGCGTGTGGAGCAGCAGAATTGCGAAAAATTTTTTGCCTTCTCAAGCATTTCTTGTCTTCAAACTCCCATATCTCGCGAACGGATTGACCTAACCCAAAAAATTCCTATTGCATCTGAAAGTAGAAACTCACCCGATTACAACGGTATTTCTATTTTTTCCCTAGGCCATTCTGGTTAAGCGTTTGGAGCAGCAGAATAGCGAAAAATTTTTTGCCTTCTCAACCATTTCTTGTCTTCAAACTCCCATATCTCGCGAACGGATTGACCTAACCCAAAAAATTCCTATTGCATCTGAAAGTAGAAACTCACCCGATTACAACGGTATTTCTATTTTTTCCCTAGGCCATTCTGGTTAAGCGTTTGGAGCAGCAGAATAGCGAAAAATTTTTTGCCTTCTCAAACATTTCTTAGCTTCAAACTCCCATATCTCGCGAACGGATTGACGTAACCCAAAAATTCCTGTTGCATCTGAAAGTAGAAACTCGCCCGATTACAACGGTATGTGTATTTTCTCCCTAGGCCATTCTGGTTAAGCGTTTGGAGCAGCAGAATTGTGAAAAATTTTTTGCCTTCTCTACCATTTCTTGGCTTCAAACTCCCATATCTCGCGAACGGATTGACCTAACCAAAAAATTCCTATGGCATCTGAAAGTAGAAACTCACCCGATTACAACGGTATGTGTATTTTTTCCCTAGGCCATTCTGGTTAAGCGTTTGGAGCAGCAGAAGTGCGAAAAATTTGTTGTCTTCTCAACCATTTCTTAGCTTCAAACTCCCATATCTCGCGAACGGATTGACGTAACCCAAAAATTCCTGTTGCATCTGAAAGTAGAAACTCGCCCGATTACAACGGTATGTTTATTTTGTCCCTAGGCCCTTCTGGTTAAGCGTTTGGAGCAGCAGAATTGTGAAAAATTTTTTGCCTTCTCTACCATTTCTTGGCTTCAAACTCCCATATCTCGCGAACGGATTGACCTAACCCAAAAATTCCTACTGCATCTGAAAGTAGAAACTCGCCCGATTACAACAGTATGTGTTTTTTTTCCCTAGGCCATTCTGGTTAAGCGTTTGGAGCAGCAGAAGTGCGAAAAATTTGTTGTCTTCTCAACCATTTCTTAGCTTCAAACTCCCAAATCTCGCGAACGGATTGACGTCACCCAAAAATTCCTGTTGCATCTGAAAGTAGAAACTCGCCCGATTACAACGGCGTGTGTATTTTTTCCCTAGGCCATTCTGGTTAAGCGTTTGGAGCAGCAGAATTGCGAAAAATTTTTTGCCTTCTCAACCATTTCTTGGCTTCAAAGTCCCATATCTCGCGAACGGATTGACCTAACCCAAAAATTCCTATTGCATCTGAAAGTAGAAACTCGCCCCATTACAACGGTATGTGTATTTTTTCCCTAGGTCATTCTGGTTAAGCGTTTGGAGCAGCAGAATTGTGAAAAATTTTTTGCCTTCTCTACCATTTCTTGGCTTCAAACTCCCATATCTCGCGAACGGATTGACCTAACCAAAAAATTCCTATGGCATCTGAAAGTAGAAACTCACCCGATTACAACGGTATGTGTATTTTTTCCCTAGGCCATTCTGGTTAAGCGTTTGGAGCAGCAGAAGTGCGAAAAATTTGTTGTCTTCTCAACCATTTCTTAGCTTCAAACTCCCATATCTCGCGAACGGATTGACGTAACCCAAAAATTCCTGTTGCATCTGAAAGTAGAAACTCGCCCGATTACAACGGTATGTTTATTTTGTCCCTAGGCCCTTCTGGTTAAGCGTTTGGAGCAGCAGAATTGTGAAAAATTTTTTGCCTTCTCTACCATTTCTTGGCTTCAAACTCCCATATCTCGCGAACGGATTGACCTAACCCAAAAATTCCTACTGCATCTGAAAGTAGAAACTCGCCCGATTACAACAGTATGTGTTTTTTTTCCCTAGGCCATTCTGGTTAAGCGTTTGGAGCAGCAGAAGTGCGAAAAATTTGTTGTCTTCTCAACCATTTCTTAGCTTCAAACTCCCAAATCTCGCGAACGGATTGACGTCACCCAAAAATTCCTGTTGCATCTGAAAGTAGAAACTCGCCCGATTACAACGGCATGTGTATTTTTTCCCTAGGCCATTCTGGTTAAGCGTTTGGAGCAGCAGAATTGCGAAAAATTTTTTGCCTTCTCAACCATTTCTTGGCTTCAAAGTCCCATATCTCGCGAACGGATTGACCTAACCCAAAAATTCCTATTGCATCTGAAAGTAGAAACTCGCCCCATTACAACGGTATGTGTATTTTTTCCCTAGGCCATTCTGGTTAAGCGTTTGGAGCAGCAGAATTGCGAAAAATTTCTTGCCTTCTCAACCATTTCTTGGTTTCAAACTCCCATATCTCGCGAACGGATTGACCTAACCCAAAAATTCCTATAGCATCTGAAAGTAGAAACTCGCCCGATTACAACGGTATGTGTTTTTTTTCCCTAGGCCATTCTGGTTAAGCGTTTGGAGCAGCAGAAGTGCGAAAAATTTGTTGTCTTCTCAACCATTTCTTAGCTTCAAACTCCCAAATCTCGCGAACGGATTGACGTCACCCAAAAATTCCTGTTGCATCTCAAAGTAGAAACTCGCCCGATTACAACGGCATGTGTATTTTATCCCTAGGCCATTCTGGATAAGCGTTTGGAGCAGCAGAATTGCGAAAAATTTTTTGCCTTCTCAACCATTTCTTAGCTTCAAACTCCCATATCTCGCGAACGGATTGACGTAACCCAAAAATTCCTGTTGCATCTCAAAGTAGAAACTCGCCCGATTACAACGGTATGTGTATTTTTTCCATAGGCCATTCTGGTTAAGCGTTTGGAGCAGCAGAATTGCGAAAAATTTTTTGCCTTCTCAAGCATTTCTTGTCTTCAAACTCCCATATCTCGCGAACGGATTGACCTAACCCAAAAAATTCCTATTGCATCTGAAAGTAGAAACTCACCCGATTACAACGGTATTTCTATTTTTTCCCTAGGCCATTCTGGTTAAGCGTTTGGAGCAGCAGAATAGCGAAAAATTTTTTGCCTTCTCAACCATTTCTTGGCTTCAAAGTCCCATATCTCGCGATCGGATTGACCTAACCCAAAAATTCCTGTTGCATCTGAAAGTAGAAACTCGCCCGATTATAGCGGTATGTGTATTTTTTCCCTAGGCCATTCTGGTTAAGCGTTTGGAGCAGCAGAAGTGCGAAAAATTTGTTGTCTTCTCAAACATTTCTTAGCTTCAAACTCCCATATCTCGCGAACGGATTGACGTAACCCAAAAATTCCTGTTGCATCTGAAAGTAGAAACTCGCCCGATTACAACGGTATGTGTATTTTTTCCCTAGGCCATTCTGGTTAAGCGTTTGGAGCAGCAGAATTGTGAAAAATTTTTTGCCTTCTCAACCATTTCTTAGCTTCAAACTCCCATATCTCGCGAACGGATTGACCTAACCCAAAAGTTCCTGTTGCATGTGAAAGTAGAAACTCGCCCGATTACAACGGTATGTGTATTTTTTCCCTAGGCCATTCTGGTTAATCGTTCGGAGCAGCAGAATTGCGAAAAATTTTTTGCCTTCTCAACGATTTCTTGTCTTCAAACTCCCATATCTCGCGAACGGATTGACCTAACCCAAAAATTCCTATTGCATCTGAAAGTAGAAACTCGCCCGATTACAACAGTATGTGTATTTTTTCCGTAGGCCATTCTGGTTAAGCGTTTGGAGCAGCAGAAGTGCGAAAAATTTGTTGTCTTCTCAACCATTTCTTAGCTTCAAACTCCCATATCTCGCGAACGGATTGACCTAACCCAAAAATTCCTATTGCATCTGAAAGTAGAAACTCGCCCGATTACAACGGTATGCGTATTTTTTCCCTACGCCATTCTGGTTAAGCGTTTGGAGCAGCAGAATTGCGAAAAATTTTTTGCCTTCTCAACCATTTCTTGGCTTCAAAGTCCCATATCTCGCGAACGGATTGACCTAACCCAAAAATTTCTATTGCATCTGAAAGTAGAAACTCGCCCGATTACAACGGTATGTGTATTTTTTCCATAGGTCATTCTGGTTAAGCGTTTGGAGCAGCAGAATTGTGAAAAATTTTTTGCCTTCTCTACCATTTCTTGGCTTCAAACTCCCATATCTCGCGAACGGATTGACATAACCCAAAAATTCCTATTGCACCTGAAAGTAGAAACTCGCCCGATTACAAGGGTATGTGTATTTTTTCCCTAGGCCATTCTGGTTAAGCGTTTGGAGCAGCAGAATTGCGAAAAATTTTTTGCCTTCTCCACCATTTCTTGGCTTCAAAGTCCCATATCTCGCGAACGGATTGACCTAACCCAAATATTCCTATTGCATCTGAAAGTAGAAACTCGCCCGATTACAACGGTATTTGTATTTTTTCCCTAGGCCATTCTGGTTAAGCGTTTGGAGCATCAGAATTGTGAAAAATTTTTTGCCTTCTCTACCATTTCTCGGCTTCAAACTCCCATATCTCGCGAACGGATTGACCTAACCCAAAAATACCTATTGCATCGGAAAGTAGAAACTCGCCCGATTACAACGGTATGTGTATTTTTTCCCTAGGCCATTCTGGTTAAGCGTTTGGAACAGCAGAATTGCGAAAAATTTTTTGCCTTCTCAACCATTTCTTGGCTTCAAACTCCCATATCTCGCGAACGGATTGACCTAACCCAAAAATTCCTATTGCACCTGAAAGTAGAAACTCGCCCGATTACAACGGTATGTGTATTTTTTCCCTAGGCCATTCTGGTTAAGCGTTTGGAGCAGCAGAAGTGCGAAAAATTTGTTGTCTTCTCAACCATTTCTTAGCTTCAAACTCCCATATCTCGCGAACGGATTGACGTAACCCAAAAATTCCTGTTGCATCTGAAAGTAGAAACTCGCCCGATTACAACGGTATGTTTATTTTTTCCCTAGGCCCTTCTGGTTAAGCGTTTGGAGCAGCAGAATTGTGAAAAATTTTTTGCCTTCTCTACCATTTCTTGGCTTCAAACTCCCATATCTCGCGAACGGATTGACCTAACCCAAAAATTCCTACTGCATCTGAAAGTAGAAACTCGCTCGATTACAACAGTATGTGTATTTTTTCCGTAGGCCATTCTGGTTAAGCGTTTGGAGCAGCAGAAGTGCGAAAAATTTGTTGTCTTCTCAACCATTTCTTAGCTTCAAACTCCCATATCTCGCGAACGGATTGACCTAACCCAAAAGTTCCTGTTGCATGTGAAAGTAGACACTCGCCCGATTACAACGGTATGTGTATTTTTTCCCTAGGCCATTCTGGTTAAGCGTTCGGAGCAGCAGAATTGCGAAAAATTTTTTGCCTTCTCAACGATTTCTTGTCTTCAAACTCCCATATCTCGCGAACGGATTGACCTAACCCAAAAATTCCTATTGCATCTGAAAGTAGAAACTCGCCCGATTACAACAGTATGTGTATTTTTTCCGTAGGCCATTCTGGTTAAGCGTTTGGAGCAGCAGATGTGCGAAAAATTTGTTGTCTTCTCAACCATTTCTTAGCTTCAAACTCCCATATCTCGCGAACGGATTGACCTAACCCAAAAGTTCCTGTTGCATGTGAAAGTAGAAACTCGCCCGATTACAACGGTATGTGTATTTTTTCCCTAGGCCATTCTGGTTAAGCGTTTGGAGCAGCAGAAGTGCGAAAAATTTGTTGTCTTCTCAACCATTTCTTAGCTTCAAACTCCCATATCTCGCGAACGGATTGACCTAACCCAAAAATTCCTATTGCACCTGAAAGTAGAAACTCGCCCGATTACAAGGGTATGTGTATTTTTTCCCTAGGCCATTCTGGTTAAGCGTTTGGAGCAGCAGAATTGCGAAAAATTTTTTGCCTTCTCAACCATTTCTTGGCTTCAAAGTCCCATATCTCGCGAACGGATTGACCTAACCCAAATATTCCTATTGCATCTGGAAGTAGAAACTCGCCCGATTACAACGGTATTTGTATTTTTTCCCTAGGCCATTCTGGTTAAGCGTTTGGAGCATCAGAATTGTGAAAAATTTTTTGCCTTCTCTACCATTTCTCGGCTTCAAACTCCCATATCTCGCGAACGGATTGACCTAACCCAAAAATACCTATTGCATCGGAAAGTAGAAACTCGCCCGATTACAACGGTATGTGTATTTTTTCCCTAGGCCATTCTGGTTAAGCGTTTGGAACAGCAGAATTGCGAAAAATTTTTTGCCTTCTCAACCATTTCTTGGCTTCAAACTCCCATATCTCGCGAACGGATTGACCTAACCCAAAAATTCCTATTGCACCTGAAAGTAGAAACTCGCCCGATTACAACGGTATGTGTATTTTTTCCCTAGGCCATTCTGGTTAAGCGTTTGGAGCAGCAGAAGTGCGAAAAATTTGTTGTCTTCTCAACCATTTCTTAGCTTCAAACTCCCATATCTCGCGAACGGATTGACGTAACCCAAAAATTCCTGTTGCATCTGAAAGTAGAAACTCGCCCGATTACAACGGTATGTTTATTTTTTCCCTAGGCCCTTCTGGTTAAGCGTTTGGAGCAGCAGAATTGTGAAAAATTTTTTGCCTTCTCTACCATTTCTTGGCTTCAAACTCCCATATCTCGCGAACGGATTGACCTAACCCAAAAATTCCTACTGCATCTGAAAGTAGAAACTCGCTCGATTACAACAGTATGTGTATTTTTTCCGTAGGCCATTCTGGTTAAGCGTTTGGAGCAGCAGAAGTGCGAAAAATTTGTTGTCTTCTCAACCATTTCTTAGCTTCAAACTCCCATATCTCGCGAACGGATTGACCTAACCCAAAAATTCCTATTGCACCTGAAAGTAGAAACTCGCCCGATTACAACGGTATGTGTATTTTTTCCCTAGGCCATTCTGGTTAAGCGTTTGGAGCAGCAGAAGTGCGAAAAATTTGTTGTCTTCTCAACCATTTCTTAGCTTCAAACTCCCATATCTCGCGAACGGATTGACGTAACCCAAAAATTCCTGTTGCATCTGAAAGTAGAAACTCGCCCGATTACAACGGTATGTTTATTTTTTCCCTAGGCCCTTCTGGTTAAGCGTTTGGAGCAGCAGAATTGTGAAAAATTTTTTGCCTTCTCTACCATTTCTTGGCTTCAAACTCCCATATCTCGCGAACGGATTGACCTAACCCAAAAATTCCTACTGCATCTGAAAGTAGAAACTCGCTCGATTACAACAGTATGTGTATTTTTTCCGTAGGCCATTCTGGTTAAGCGTTTGGAGCAGCAGAAGTGCGAAAAATTTGTTGTCTTCTCAACCATTTCTTAGCTTCAAACTCCCATATCTCGCGAACGGATTGACCTAACCCAAAAGTTCCTGTTGCATGTGAAAGTAGACACTCGCCCGATTACAACGGTATGTGTATTTTTTCCCTAGGCCATTCTGGTTAAGCGTTCGGAGCAGCAGAATTGCGAAAAATTTTTTGCCTTCTCAACGATTTCTTGTCTTCAAACTCCCATATCTCGCGAACGGATTGACCTAACCCAAAAATTCCTATTGCATCTGAAAGTAGAAACTCGCCCGATTACAACAGTATGTGTATTTTTTCCGTAGGCCATTTCTGGTTAAGCGTTTGGAGCAGCAGATGTGCGAAAAATTTGTTGTCTTCTCAACCATTTTCTTAGCTTCAAACTCCCATATCTCGCGAACGGATTGACCATAACCCAAAAAGTTCCTGTTGCATGTGAAAGTAGAAACTCGCCCCGATTACAACGGTATGTGTATTTTTTTCCCTTAGGGCCCATTCTGGTTAAGCGTTTGGAGGCAGCAGAAGTGCGAAAAAATTGTTGTCTCTCAAACCATTTCTTAGCTTCAAACTCCCATATCTCGCCGAACGGATTGACCTAACCCAAAAATTCCTATTGCATCTGAAAGTAGAAACTCGCCCCGATTTACAAGGGTATGTGTATTTTTTCCCTAGGCCATTCTGGTTTAAGCGTTTGGAGCAGCAGAATTGCGAAAAAATTTTTTGCCTTCTCAACCATTTCTTGGCTTCAAAGTCCCCATATCTCGCGAACGGATTGACCTAACCCAAATATTCCTATTGCATCTTGAAAGTAGAAACTCGCCCGATTACAACGGTATTTGTATTTTTTCCCTAGGCCATTCTGGTTAAGCGTTTGGAGCATCAGAATTGCGAAAAATTTTTTGCCTTCTCAACCATTTTCTTGGCTTCAAAACTCCCATATCTCGCGAACGGATTTGACCTAACCCAAAAATTCCTATTGCACCTGAAAGTAGAAACTCGGCCCGATTACAACGGTATGTGTATTTTTGTCCCTAGGCCATTCTGGTTAAGCGTTTGGAGCAGCAGAAGTGCGAAAAATTTGTTGTCTTCTCAACCATTTCTTAGCTTCAAACTCTCCCATATCTCGCGAACGGATTGACCTAACCAAAAAATTCCTATGGCAATCTGAAAGTAGAAACTCACCCGAATTACAACGGTATGTGTATTTTTTCCCTAGGCCATTCTGGTTAAGCGTTTGGAGCAGCGAAGTGCGAAAAATTTATTGTCTTCTCAACCATTTCTTAGCTTCAAACTCCCAAATCTCGCGAAACGGAATTGACGTCACCCCAAAAATTCCTGTGTGCATCTGAAAGTAGAAACTCGACCGATTACAACGGCATGTGTATTTTTTCCCCTAGGCCCATTCTGGTTAAAGCGTTTGGAGCAGCAGAATTGCGAAAAATTTTTTGCCTTTCTCAACCATTTCTTGGCTTCAAAGTCCCATATCTCGCGAACGGATTGACCTAACCCAAAAAATTCCTATTGCATCTGAAAGTAGAAACTCGCCCCATTACAACGGTATGTGTATTTTTTTCCCTAGGCCCATTCTGGTTAAGCGTTTGGAGCAGCAGAATTGCGAAAAATTTCTTGCCCTTCTCAACCATTTCTTGGTTTCAAAACCTCCCATATCTCGCGAACGGATTGACCTAACCCCAAAAATTCCTATAGCATCTGAAAGTAGAAACTCGCCCGATTACAACGGTATGTGTTTTTTTTTCCCTAGGCCATTCTGGTTAAGCGGTTTGGAGCAGCAGAAGTGCGAAAAATTTGTTGTCTTCTCAACCATTTTCTTAGCTTCAAACTCCCCAAATCTCGCGAACGGATTGACGTCACCCAAAAATTCCTGTTGCATCTGAAAGTAGAAAACTCGCCCGACTTACAACGGCATGTGTATTTTTTCCCTAGGCCATTCTGGTTAAGCGTTTGGAGCAGCAGAGGTGCGAAAAAATTTGATGTCTTCTCAAACATTTCTTAGCTTCAAACTCCATATTCTCGCGAACGGATAGACGTAACCCAAAAATTCCTATTGCATCTGAAAGTAGAAACTCGCCCCATTACAACGGTATGTGTATTTTTTCCCCTAGAGCCATTCTGGTTAAGCCGTTTGGAGCAGCAGAATTGCGAAAAATTTCTTGCCTTCTCAACCATTTCTTGGCTTCAGACTCCCATATCTCGCGAACCGGATTGACCTAACCCAAAAATTCCTATAGCATCTGAAAAGTAGAAACTCGCCCGATTACAACGGTATGTGTTTTTTTTCCCTAGGCCATTCTGGTTAAGCGTTTGGAGCAGCAGATATTGCGAAAAATTTGTTGTCTTCTTCAACCATATCTTGGCTTCAAACCTCCCATATCTCGCGAACGGATTGACCTAACCCCAAAAATTTCCTATAGCATCTGAAAGTAGAACTCGCCCCGATTACACACGGTATGGTGTATTTTTTCCCTAGGCCATTCTGGTTAAGCGTTTTAGAGCAGCAGAAAGTGCGAAAATTTTTTTGCCATCTCAACCATTCTTGGCTTCAAAGTCCCATATCTCGCGAACGGATTGACATAACCCAAAAATTCCTATTGCATCTGAAAGTAGAAACTCGCCCGATTACAACGGTATGTGTAATTTTTTTCCCTAGGGCCCATTCTGGTTAAGCGTTTGGAGCAGCAGAGGTGCGAAAAATTTGATGTCTTCTCAACCATTTCTTAGCTTCAAACTCCCATATCTCGCGAACGGATAGACGTAACCCAAAGATTCCTGTTGCATCTGAAAGTAGAAACTCGCACCGATTACAACGGTAATGTGTATTTTTTTCCTTAGGCCATTCTGTTTAAGCGTTTGGAGCAGCAGAATTGCGAAAAAATTTTTTGCCTTCTCAACCATTTCTTTGCTTCAAAACTACCCCATATCTCGCGAACGGATTGACCTAACCCAAAAATTCCTATAGCATCTGAAAGTAGAAACTCGCCCGATTACAACGGTATGTGTATTTTTTCCCTAGGCCATTCTGGTTAAGCGTTTGGAGCAGCAGAAGTGCGAAAAATTTGTTGTCTTCTCAACCATTTCTTAGCTTCAAACTCCCAAATCTCGCGAACGGATTGACGTCACCCAAAAAATTCCTGTTGCATCTGAAAAGTAGAAACTCGCCCGATTACAACGGCATGTGTATTTTTTTCCCTAGGCCATTCTGGTTAAGCGTTTGGAGCAGCAGAATTGCCGAAAAATTTTTTGCCTTCTCAACCATTTCTTGGCTTTCAAAAGTCCCCATATCTCGCGAACGGATTGACCTAACCCAAAAATTCCTATTGCATCTGAAAGTAGAAAACTCGCCCCATTACAACGGTATGTGTATTTTTTCCCTAGGCATTCTGGTAAGCGTTTGGAGCAGCAGAATTGCGAAAAATTTCTAGCCTTCTCAACCATTTCTTGGCTTCCAAACTCCCATATCTCGCGAACGGATTGACCTAACCCAAAAATTCCTTATAGCATCTGAAAGTAGAAACTCGCCCGATTACAACGGTATGTGTTTTTTTTTTCCCTAGGCCATTCTGGTTTTAAGCGTTTGGAGCAGCAGAATTGCGAAAAATTTGTTGTCTTCTCAACCATTTCTTAGCTTCAAACTCCCCAAATCTCCGCGAACGGATTGACGTCACCCAAAAATTCCTGTTGCATCTGAAAGTAGAAACTCGCCCGATTACAACCGGCATGTGTATTTTTTCCCTAGGCCATTCTGGTTAAGCGTGTGGAGCAGCAGAATTGCGAAAAATTTTTTTGCCTTCTCAAGCATTTTCTTGTCTTCAAACTCCCATATCTCGCGAACGGGATTGACCTAACCCAAAAAATTTCCTATTGCACTCTGAAAGTAGAAAACTCACCGATTACAACGGGTATTTCTATTTTTTTTCCCTAGGCCATTCCTGGGTTTAAGCGTTTGGAAGCAGCAGAATAGCCGAAAAATTTTTTTGCCTTTCTCAACCATTTCTTGTCTTCAAACTCCCATATCTCGCGAAACGGATTGACCTAAACCCAAAAATTAATTTCCTAGTTGAATCTGAAAGTAGAAACTCACCCGATTACAACGGTATTTCTATTTTTTTCCCTAGGCCATTCTGGGTTAAGCGTTTGGGAGCAGCAGAATAGCGAAAAATTTTGCCTTCTCAAAACATTTCTTAGCTTCAACTCCCATATCTCGCGAACGGATTGACGTAACCCAAAAATTCCTGTTAGCATCTGAAAGTAGAAACCTCGCCCGATCTACAACGGTAAGTGTATTTTTCTCCCTAGGCCATTCTGGTTAAGCGTTTGGAGCAGCAGAATTGTGAAAAATTTTTTGCCTTCTCTACCATTTCTTGGCTTCAAACTCCCATAATCTCCGCGAACGGATTTGACCTAACCAAAAAAAATTCCTATGGCATCTGAAAGTAGAAACTCACCCGATTACAACGGTAATGTTGTATTTTTTCCCTAGGCCATTCTGGTTAAGCGTTTGGAGCAGCAGAAGTGCGAAAAATTTTGTTGTCTTCTCAACCATTTCTTAGCTTCAAAACTCCCATATCTCGCGAACGGATTGACGTAACCCAAAAATTCCTGTTGCATCTGAAAGTAGAAACTCGCCCGATTTACAACGGTATGTTTATTTTGTCCCTAGGCCCTTCTGGTTAAGCGTTTGGAGCAGCAGAATTGTGAAAAAATTTTTTGCCTTCTCTACCATTTCTTGGGCTTCAAACTCCCATATCTCGCGAACGGATTGACCTAACCCAAAAAATTCCTACTGCATCTGAAAGTAGAAACTCGCCCGATTACAACAGTATGTGTTTTTTTTTTTCCCTAGGCCATTCTGGTAAGCGTTTGGAGCAGCAGAAGTGCGAAAAATTTGTTGTCTTCTCAACCATTTCTTAGGCTTCAAACTCCCAAATCTCCGCGAACGGATTGACGTCACCCAAAAATTCTGTTGCATCTGAAAGTAGAAACTCGCCCGATTTACAACGGCCGTGTGTATTTTTTTCCCTAGGCCCATTCTGGTTAAGCGTTTGGAGCAGCAGAATTGCGAAAAATTTTTTGCCTTCTCAAACCATTTCCTTGCTTCAAAGTCCCATATCTCGCGAACGGATTGACCTAACCCAAAAATTCCTATTGCATCTGAAAGTAGAAACTCGCCCCATTACAAACGGTATGTGTATTTTTTCCCTAGGTCATTCTGGTTAACGCGTTTGGAGCAGCAGAATTGTGAAAAATTTGTTTGCCTTCTCTACCATTTCTTGGCTTTCCAAACTCCCATATCTCGCGAACGGATTGACCTAACCAAAAAATTCCTATGGGCATCTGAAAGTAGAAACTCACCCGAATTACAACGGTATGTGTATTTTTTTCCCTAGGCCATTCTGGTTAAAGCGTTTGGAGCAGGCAGAAGTAGCGAAAAATTTTGTTGTCTTCTCAACCATTTCTTAGCTTCAAACTCCCATATCTCGCGAACGGGATTGACGTAACCCAAAAATTCTGTTGCATCTGAAAGTAGAAACTCGCCCGATTACAACGGTAATGTTTATTTTGTCCCTAGGCCCTTTCTGGTTAAGCGTTTGGAGCTAGCAGAATTGTGAAAAATTTTTTGCCTTCTCTACCATTTCTTGGCTTCAAACTCCCATATCTCGCGAACGGATTGACCTAACCCAAAAAATATCCTACTGCGATCTGAAAGTAGAAACTCGCCCGATTACAACAGTATGTGTGTTTTTTTACCCTAGGCCAGTCTGGTTAAGCGTTTGGAGCAGCAGAAGTGCGAAAAATTTGTTTTGTCTTCTCAACCAATTCTTAGCTTCAAATCCCAAATCTCGCGAACGGAATTGACGTCACCCCAAAAATTCCTGTTGCATCTGAAAGTAGAAAACTCGCCCGATTACAACGGCATGTGTATTTTTTTCCCTAGGCCATTCTGGGTTAAGCGTTTGGAGCAGCAAGAATTGCGAAAAATTTTTTGCCTTCTCAACCATTTCTTGGCTTCAAAGTCCCAAAATCTCGCGAACGGATTGACCTAAACCAAAAATTCCTATTGCATCTGAAAGTAGAAACTCGCCCCATTACAACGGTATGTGTATTTTTTTCCCTAGGCCATTCTGGTTAAGCGTTTGGAGCAGCAGAATTGCGAAAAATTTCTTGCCTTCTCAACCATTTCTTGGTTTCAAACTCCCCATATCTCGCGAACGGATTGACCTAACCCAAAAATTCCTATAGCATCTGAAAGTAGAAACTCGCCCGATTACAACGGTATGTGTTTTTTTTCCCTAGGCCATTCTGGTTAAGCGTTTTGGAGCAGCAGAAGTGCGAAAAAATTGTTGTCTTCTCAACCAGTTTCTTAGCTTTCAAACTCCCAAATCTCGCCGAACGATATTGACGTCACCAAAAAATTCCTGTTGCATCTCAATAGTAGAAACTCTCCCGATTAGAAAACGGCATGTGGTATTTTATCCCTAGGCCATTCTGGATAAGCGTTTGAGGCAGCAGAATTTGCCGAAAAATTTTTTGCCTTCTCAACCATTTCTTAGCTTCAAACTCCCATTATCTCGCGAAAGGATTGACGTAACCCAAAAATTCCTGTTGCATCTCAAAGTAGAAACTCGCCCATTACAACGGTAATGTGTATTTTTTCCATAGGCCCATTCTAGGTTTAAGCGTTTGGAGCAGCAGAATGCGAAAAATTTTTTGCCTTCTCAAGCATTTCTTGTCTTCAAACTCCCATATCTCGCGAACGGATTGACCTAACCCAAAAAAATTCCTATTGCATCTGAAAGTAGAAAACTCACCGCATTACAACGGTATTTCTATTTTTTTTCCCTAGGCCATTCTGGTTAAGCAGTTTGGAGCAGCAGAATAGGCGAAAAATTTTTTGCCTTCCTCAACCATTCTCTTGGCTTCAAAGTCCCATATCTCGCGATCGGATTGACCTAACCCCAAAAATTCCTGTTGCATCTGAAAGTAGAAACTCAGCCCGATTATAGCGGTATGTGTATTTTTTTCCCTAAGGCCATTCTGGTTAAGCGTTTGGAGCAGCAGAAGTGCGAAAAATTTGTTGTCTTCTCAAACATTTCTTAGCTTACAAACTCCCATATCTCGCGAACGGATTGACGTAACCCAAAAATTCCTGTTGCATCTGAAAGTAGAAACTCGCCCGATTACAACGGTATGTGTATTTTTTTCCCTAGGCCATTTCTGGTTAAGCGTTTGGAGCAGCAGAATTGTGAAAAATTTTTTGCCTTCTCCTACCATTTCTTGGCTTCAAACTCCCAATATCTTCGCGAACGGATTGACCTAACCAAAAAATTCCTATGGCATCTGAAGTAGAAACTCACCCGATTACAACGGTATGTGTATTTTTTTCCCTAGGCCATTCTGGTTAAGCGTTTGGAGCAGCAGAATGTGCGAAAAATTTGTTGTCTTCTCAACCATTTCTTAGCTTCAAACTCCCATATCTCGCGAACGGATTTGACCTAACCCAAAAATTCCTATTGCATCTGAAAGTAGAAAACTCGGCCCGATTACAACAGTATGTGTATTTTTTCCGTAGAGCCATTCTGGTTAAGCGTTTGGAGCAGCAGAAGTGCGAAAAATTTTGTTGTCTTCTCAACCATTTTCTTAGCTTCAAACTCCCATTATCTCGCGAACGGATTGACCTAACCCAAAAGTTCCTGTTGCATGTGAAAGTAGAAACTCGCCCCGATTACAACCGGTATGTGTATTTTTTTCCCTAGGCCATTCTGGTTAATCGTTTCGGAGCAGCAGAATTGCGAAAATTTTTTGCCTTCTCAACGATTTCTTGTCTTCAAACTCCCATATCTCGGCGAACGGATTGACCTAACCCAAAAATTCCATATTGCATCTGAAAGTAGAGAAACTCGCCGATTACAACAGTATGTGTTATTATTTTCCGTAGGCCATTCTGGTTAAGCGTTTGGAGCAGCAGAAGTGCGAAAAATTTGTTGTCTTCTCCAAACCATTTCTTAGCTTCAAACTCCCATATCTCGCGAACGGATTGACCTAACCCAAAAATTCCTATTGCATCTGAAAGTAAGAACTCGCCCGATTACAACGGTATGCGTATTTTTTTTCCCTACGCCATTCTGGTTAAGCGTTTGGAGCAGCAGAATTGCGAAAAATTTTTTGGCCTTCTCAACCATTTCTTGGCTTCAAAGTCCCATATCTCGCGAACGGATTGGACCTAACCCAAAAATTTCTATTGCATCTGAAAGTAGAAACTCGCCCGATTACAACGGTTATGTGTATTTGTTTCCATAGGTCATTCTGGTTAAGCGTTTTGGGAGCAGCAGAATTGTGAAAAAATTTTTTGCCTTCTCTACCATTTCTTGGCTTCAAACTCCCATATCTCGCGAACGGATTGACATAACCCAAAAATTTCCTATTGCACCTGAAAGTAGAAACTCGCCCGATTACAAGGGTATGTGTATTTTTTTCCCTAGGCCATTCTTGGTTAAGCGTTTGGAGCAGCAGAATTGCGAAAAATTTTTGCCTTCTCACCATTTCTTGCTTCAAAGTCCCATATCTCGCGAACGGATTGACCTAACCCCAAATATTCCTATTGCATCTGAAGTAGAAACTCGGCCCGATTACAACGGTGATTTTTGTATTTTTTTCCCTAGGCCATTCTGGTTTAAGCGTTTGGAGCATCAGAATTGTGAAAAATTTTTTGCCCTTCTCTACCATTTCTCGGCTTCAAAACTCCCATATCTCGCGAACGGATTGACCTAACCCAAAAATACCTATTGCATCGAGAAGTAGAAACTCGCCCGATTACAACGGGTGATGTGTATTTTTTTCCCTAGGCCATTCTGGTTAAGCGTTTGGAACAGCAGAATTGCGAAAATTTTTTTGCCTTCTCAAACCATTTCTTGGCTTCAAACTCCCATATTCTCGCGAACGGATTGACCTACCCAAAAATTCCTATTGCACCTGAAAGTAGAAACTCGCCCGATTACAACGGTATGTGTATTTTTTCCCTAGGCCATTCTGGTTAAGCGTTTGGAGCAGCAGAAGTGCTAGAAAAATTTGTTGTCTTCTCAAACCATTTCTTAGCTTCAAACTCCCATATCTCGCGACGGATTTGACGTAAACCTCCAAAATTCCTGTTGCATCTGAAAGTAGAGAAACTCGCCCGATTACAACGGTATGTTTTTTATTTTTTTCCCTAGGCCCTTCTGGTTAAGCGTTTGGAGCAGCAGAATTGTGAAAAATTTTTTGCCTTCTCTACCATTTCTTGGCTTCAAACTCCCATATCTCGCGAACGGATTTGACGCTAAACCCAAAAATTCCTACTGCATCTGAAAGTAGAAACTCGCTCGATTACAAACAGTATGTGTATTTTTTTCCGTAGGCCATTCTGGTTAAGCGTTTGGAGCAGGCAGAAGTGCGAAAAATTTGTGTCTTCTCAACCATTTCTTAGCTTCAAACTCCCATATCTCGCGAACGGATTGACCTAACCCAAAAGTTTCCTGTTGCATGTGAAAAGTAGACACTCGCCGATTTACAACGGTATGTGTATTTTTTCCCTTAGGCCATTCTGGTTAAGCGTTCGGAGCAGCAGAATTGCGAAAAATTTTTTGCCTTCT